>NW_021635334.1:0-659666 GCF_004799145.2 Neltuma alba | reverse complement strand
CATCTACACAACAGGAAACGCATTAATTCACCTAACATAACCCATAAATGAGATTAGAATAAGCAAACAACACACACCAAACACCAAACAGACCAGTCAAGTAGCGATCATCAAATTGATTTGACAAGATATGTGCAAACGAACGGAAGGCAAATCCAAACTGATGAATACGATCATCTTCTGGAAGGGGACGGATTGCCGTGGAATACATAAAGTTCATTCGATATGGGTGATCAGTTGTCCTATACGACCCATAATTCGGTGTAACCATGAAGTAGGAAATAACACAAAGTTTCCCTTCTGTGAAGTTATTCAGATGACGAGTAATGAAGGGACTCTTAACCTGAGCATGTATGTTATCACCCTGCACGCACAAGAAGCATTGATTTATACTACATGTTGAGAAAGGGAATGATACTAAAGCATTACTCACATCCTCATCTCGAAGGAGCATCTAAATAGAGGACAGTTCTTCATGGGAATAGCGGCCAGGCATGGTCCACAGACGAACTACACGAACTCTAATCCGCCAATTCTGCCTGCTAGGATTAAGGGAACGAATTGCATCAAAATGGGAGCCATAACACCTATAATCACAAAATCCTGACTGACACTATCAACAATGGGAGAAGAACACAAAGGAACATTGGAATGGTGCTCACACTTTTATGAGCAAATACTACATCAGATAACTGTCAAGGCAAGCATCATACAACGTGGCCATGATCTGCACACGAGACCACATCACGAACGTGGGTTTCAGAAACATGCTGTCAAATGAAACTGTACAATACGTGATGATGCCCAAGGGATTTCTCGAATTTTTGGTCTATTAATAATTAGCTATAAATAAAAGATATAATTATATGATTTTACGATAGATTTCTTGTAGAAGATTGCATTTAAATATATAATGATAAAAATTGCCATGCAAAATCCCGACCTTGTGATTATACCCACATGTTTCCGGATTTATGTTTGGTTTATTAATAATTAATAAAAGATATCTAAAATCCCGACTTTATGAATTATCTAAAGACACTTTGAAATTTTATATTTGGAATGTAAAATATGATTATGCCACTTAAAATTTAAAAATGACACTTAATAATTAAAAATTATATGAAGAAGTATATTCCCAAAATATGGAGACGTGTGGCAATTTTTCATTATATACTTACCAGATAGTTAGTTTATTTTGAACGTTGGCTACAATTATATGATTTTATTAGGGATTTCTTGTAGGAAAATTGCATTTAAATATATTTAAATATATAATAAAAAACTGCCACGATCATATAAATCATGATCAGATAAATTCACCCAAATATCCTCATAACCAATTTTAGTCACGAAACTGCTAATAAATATATAATAAAAAAACTGCCCCATGTTTCCAGATATTGGGAATATAACTCTTCCTATAATTTATCAATTTATAAATCAGATAATATAAAATAATTTGAAAGAAGAAGAAATTCTAGGTTTGTAAGTTTAAACTAAAACGATCACCAACGCGGATATATAGGACTATTAGAAATATGGGCAGGAAATAGTTTTGAAAAATAGTTAACAAAGGTGGGATTTTTTTTTTTCCTTTAAAGGGAACATTTACATGATTTTATGAGGGAATTCTTGTGGAAGATTGCATTTAAATATATAATGATAAAAACTGCCACGCAAAATCTGGATTTTGTGATTATGCCCAACGTTTAAAATAAACTAACTATCCGATAAATATATAACTAAAAATTGCCACACGTTTCCATATTTTGGGAATATACTTCTTCATATAATTTTTTCAGTTATAAATCAGTTTAATTATTAAGTGGTCAATTTAAAATTTAAATTTTAAGTGGCATATTGCATTTAAATATATAATGATAAAAACTGCCACGCAAAATCCGAATTTTGTGATTATGCCCAACGTTTAAAATAAACTAACTATCCGATAAATATATAATTAAAAATTGCCACACGTTTCCATATTTTGGGAATATACTTCTTCATATAATTTTTTCAGTTATAAATCAATTTAATTATTAAGTGGTCAATTTAAAATTTAAATTTTAAGTGGCATATTGCATTTAAATAATGATAAAAATTGCCACGCAAAATCCAGATCTTATGATTATACCCAACATTTAAAATAAACTAACTATCTAATAAATATATAATGAAAAATTGCCACACGTCTCCATATTTTGGGAATATGCCTTTTCATATAATTTTTAATTATTAAGTGTCTTAAGATAATTCAGAATAATTTGAATAATCGTGTATATCCTAGAAAAAATTATTGCATGCTAACCAGAAAATTCTCTCCAATAGTAAACAATTGCTGAAAACGTGGGTAGAATGCGTCCGGATGAAAATATAAGCCAACTATTTTGAATCTTATAATCTATTTTATGAAAAAGGTCATTTCTGATTACTTGGGGGTGAATGCGTCCACAAAGCTCAGCAGCAAGCTTCCGAACATCTTCAAACTCAAAGTCACAAAATGCCCTAAAACAATTAGATAAAAGGTCAAAATAAAAAGGAGAATATCAAGTTTTTACATAATTACTGGAATAAGATGAACGCTAGGTTCAAGAACGAACCTGCTCAGAAGGAGAGCAGCAATACACTCATAACCAACCTCGATGTCCCTGATCCCTAAATTTACATCAAATGAGTATAAAAAATAAATCAAGTCTTCTAATAACTCCACAAGAAAAATGAATATGCGGGAAAAAAAAAAAAAGGAGGAGGGGAACTCAACCTCCAGTCAAATAGACACACGTGCCAAAAAAAAAAGAAAGAAAAGAAAAGAATTTTATCGTCTTCTCTTTGAATTATTTCCTACCAAAATAATATAATAGCTGCAAGTAAATAATCTAATCAGATGCATCCGGGAACATTAAGCAAAAGGAGAGAACTTCCAAACTAAGAAGTGGGAGGGGTAGCATTAAGCAATCAACAATTCATCCATCTATGGAGATTATAAAAAATTAGCACAACATCCAATCACAGTTATTGGAGCTCAGATTTCAAATGGGAGAACTCGTAAGATCAAAATAAAGAGGAACCACTGGGCCAGATAAGCTTTATGTTCAAATTTTGGTTAAGCAAGAAGAGAGGAACTAAAAATGGTTTCTGCGTCTTCAGTCAACTAGCACACTGCTAAAAGATTAGATAAATTGAGCTTTAGTATAATGAGAACAGAACAAGCTCATAACAATTGACGGATACATAAAAGATATGATCTAAAATTATTCAAACATATAAAAAAAATAATAATAACACAGGAGTATGATGAAAACAGATGAAGCCACAACTACATGTATCTAAAGTGTTGTCCTATTACAATATCAAAAGATTTCAGTTCATATTTTTCTTAATTTAAAAAACATGTTTGTATGAAATAATTATAATTATAGTACTACCTCCAATCCTAATTATAAGAGCCAGTTGACTAATTTGAGGAGATTAAGGAAGTAAGTTGAATTAGTTATTTGTTCCAAATAGGTGTTGCCTTTCCTAAAATATTCTTGCTAATCAAGTGTATTGATTAGAACTATCATTGCTAGAAGGGCTACTTTGGAAAAAAATGTATAAATATGAGAGACAAAGTGGATCAGGGCCTTATATTTAGGACCAAAACAAAAGTCAAACAAGATCTTATATTAAGGATCGGAGGTAGTATAGAATAAAATAATAACATTTATATTATGATTTGTTGGATGGAATTATTACCTTATTAGACTTGATGGACGAGAAGGGGATAGAGGAAGTCTGAGTAATCTGACCTGATATGGTTGAGCACAGGTTGTCTCCAAGTCTCAGGGTCTGGCCGCTCCAAATGAATCACTACAGCCGATGTGCTCCTTCTAACACAAAATTTGAACTTATTTTAGAAAGATACATTTATCAAAAACTTTTGTAAATAACAATTTCACCCAATTTTATCATTAAATTCTAATTTACTGTTTTTTTTTTCCAATGATCAGTGCAGTTTATGAAAACTTTCATAGATAACATTTTCACCTAGTTCCATCATTAAATTAAATTCCATTACTAATTTGCTGTTTTTTTTAATGATAAGTGCAGTTTATGGTTATTATTTTTTCTGAGTTAAAGTATACTTTTAATTATTAAATTTTATATGAGGTTTCAATATAATTCCTTAACTTTAAAAAATATATTTTTAATACTTTAACCCTAAAACCGTTAACAAAAATTAATGATACTGAGATTTTTAATATTGATAAAGCATTCTCAAATACTAATAGTTTCAGTACTCATCTCTTTGATGAGCACCTTAAGCTCATCATATCTGGACTGTTTATATCTGATTTGAATATTCTAGATTTAAAATCAGCAAATATTTTTTGTCCACAAGCACTTGCTGTATCTTCCAAGCAACTTCACATGCATCATCACCTTCTCTATCCAACTTTGTTCGATCTGCAATTTTCTATAGAATGCGAATGTCTTCAGTCTGCTCATCAACTAGCAATTTGATGAAAATCATCATACCAAACAACTAGTCAATGCTGTTATAAAAGTGTTATTTAAGTTTTGCATGATTGTTGTTTTCCCCACCCCTTTTTTTCCATAAAGTGCCACACATGATTGTTGTTTTCCCCACCCCTTTTTTTCCATAAAGTGCCACACATCTTACTCTATTATCTTGTAGCAGAGTCAGAATGTCTTAAAAGGCATTATGAAGAGCCGGATACTTCGTAATTGATGGAACGCTAGGCTCCTCAATGACTCGCTCTGGCAGCTTAACTATAATCTCCTTCGGACATTTTTCAAGAATTTTGATTACTTCTTTGAGTGCCATTTTGATCTTCTCCTTGAGATGTCGACTTATCCAAAATTGTAACTTCTTTCTCCTCACTTCTTCATATTCTTTATTCAAGGAAGTCACATCATCCCAAACATCTGATACACGCTTTGTCCAGTGCTGGTAAACACTAGACGTATCTTTCTATAGAGTAAGTGCCACACATCTTACTCTATTATCTTGTAGCAGAGTCAGAATGTCTTGAAAGGCATTCTGAAGAGTCGGATACTCCGTAATTGATGGAATGCTAAGCTCCTCAATGACCCGCTTTGGCAGCTTAACTATAATCTCCTTCGGATATTTTTCAAGAATTTCGATTACTTCTTTCAGTGCCATTTTGATCTTCTCTTTGAGATGTCGACTTCTCCAAAATTGTAGCTTCTTTCTCCTCACTTCTTCATATTTTTTATTCAAGGAAGTCACATCATCCCGAACATTTAATACACGCTTTGTCCAGTGCTGGTAAACACTAGACGTATATTTCTATATATTGCTCGAAACTTCATTGTCTTTGTCTTGTAGTTTAAAGAAATAGAAAACAGAATATAAATTATCGTTTTGTATATTTGATATGGGGTGTTTTCTTTTTATAAATCTTGAGTTTAATCAGGACGTTTGTCGTTTTGGTTACATTGATTTGTGTATAAATTATGGGCCCAACTCAAGCCTGATGAGACGGTGTAATTTTGACAGTGATGATCCAATAAAGATTTTTGAGTTTCTCTCTCACTGTGGTATAATGATGGGTCTAGTTTAATCATCTAGCCTATATTTCACATGGTATCAGAGCTACTGCTAGGTTTGGTTCGAATTCAAGAAGAAACCCATTTCAAATAATTGAAGATACCAGTTGCTTGATTCGGATTTGAGAAAGAACCCGTCTCAGAGAATCGATTGCTTTCTTTCTAGATGAAAATATAAATGTTTATTATAATAAACTAGGCCAGCAATATTGTTCAAATAACAAAGTCTTCCTCCATCATCATCGTCATCTATCCAAAACGAATTTTTGAACAATAGATTTATAGTATCCCATCATAGACTTCTCTTGGCTCCAATAAGTTCATGTCATTCGTTATTAAGATCATTAAAAGCCTTTATATTTCTTTCTATTTGGCTCAAAAAGTCACTAACTATGTATGAAAATCTCAGTGCTTTTTCAGGAATTTAGAATAAGAAATACAATATATCTTCATTCATTGTAATCCTAAAAATCATTAAAACACAATTTATTTTATCAGTAAAATTCTATATAATAAAAATACATAGATTTATGTAAGTAAAGAATGGATAAAAACTTGGCTTTGATACCAGTTAAAATAGGATAAGAGAGGTCAAAACAGTTTTTGAAAAGTTTATGCGAAAATAAAAAAAATAGAAAATATAATTTTAGTGCCAATTGATATATGTTAGGAATATTAAAGAGATTGATTTTGAAAAGTTTCAACAAGAGTAGAAAATAAGCAAAAATTAGGTTCTGATACCAGTTTATGTAAAATAAAAAATCAAAATGGTATATAATCATTAACAATTTCTGAGCTAGTATCAAACAAAACTTAAAAAGACAGTAAGCAATCTTTTGTATTTTTTAGAATTCTAAACTTTATGTCTTAAAGAGATCACTACCTTAATAGAATTTAAATAGAGTCTAATTAATTTCAATTTGCATTATAAATCACATTTATGATACATATTTCCTAACTTCTCTTTTCAATTCTAGAGTAGTACACTATCTCAATTTCATATCTCATTCTAAATATAATATATGATGTTTTAAAGAGTGTCAATACTTCCTTCCATGTCTTCTATTAAAAAAAAACAACATCACCTCAAAATGAGAGGTCTATATGAGGATTAATATAAAAATAGTCATAAAACTATTTGGCATTTCATACATACCCTCTTAGAGTTGCTATAAGTATAGTGAACAGTTTCAGATATGTATCTTTCAAATATTCTACACATGATTGAAACTTGTCATATTTTTTCTGAAAAATTAAGAAAGTAAAAGAATATTAAATGTGGATATATGTGTGTGTGGGTGTATATTAATATATATTATTAATTACTTTAAAAAAGATTTAAAATTTTTACTTGAAAAATCTATACACCAACTCTTAAGATGGAAATATAAATTTTTATTATAACGAACTAAATCAGCAATATTGTTTAAATAACAAAATCTTCTTTAACCATTATTATAATCTATCCAAACGTATTTTTGAACAATGGATCCATGATATTCCATCATAGACTTCTGAGCTCATTAAGATCATTAAAAGCCTTCACTCAAGAAGTCGTTAGTCATACATGATAATCTCAATATTCTTTCAGGAATCCTGAATAAGGGATGTGATATGCTTTCATTCATTGTAATGTTAAAAATCATTAAAATACAATTTATTTTATCAGTGAAATTTTATATAATAAAAATACATGAATTTATACAAGTAGAAGATTGATAGAAATTTGACTCTGATACCAGTTAATCTAGGATGGAGGAAGTCAAAACAGTTTTTGAAAAACTTATACGAAGTAAAAAAAACAAGAAAATATAGTTTAAAGACTAATTAAGGTATGTTGGGATATTAAAAAAATTAATTTTGAAAGATTTCAACAAAAGTAAAAAAGAAACAAAAATTAACTTCTGATATTAATTTATCCAAGACAAAATGTAAAAAAATAAAAAAAATTAGAACAAAAGACCTATAGAGAAAAATATTTAGTGTAGAGGATCGTAAAAATTAGGATTATTTTAAAGCGCCATATATTAAAATATAATTTTAGAAAGACAAAATTGTCTACAACTAATTTTCTTATATTTTCTCATATGATATTTCAAAAATTGATAGTTAGTAAGTTCCTTTAAATATTATTTTAGTCAATGAATTTTTATAATTTTATAATTTAATTAAAAATACATATATACAATTGTAAAATATTTTTAGCCAACATATATATATTTAAAAGATTTTCACAAGAAGTTTTAATAAATAAATGAAATTAAACAAAAAGTCAACCCTATGATTTAATAAGTCAACACTATAATGTAATGGTTATGAATAAAAGTTAAATATCAAAATTAGAAAGAAAGCTTGTGTAATATATATTTTGATTTTAAGAATATTCATATAGATTTTCAAAACAAAAATGAGATCTCTGTAATTTAAATAGGAAAGATATTGATATATTTTACTCTTTTTTTATTCTTAAATGTAAACAAAATCAGAAGAATCACAAAGGCAACAAATAAAGTGGAAAAGTTAATTTGGTATTTTAAAATCTATCTTTGAATCGTTGGTCCTTTTAAATAATTCTAATTTTATGGTTCTTCTTACTAAATATTTTTCTCTACAGGTCCTCTGGCTTAATTCTCCCAAAAAAATAAATCTGTAATATTCTTAAGGATATACTAAAATTTTTTTTCTTAAATAGAAAGATATTAAAAAAAGATTCAAACCTTTTATTTTTTGCCAATTTAATTAATTTATGTTATAAAATGTGAAAGTAATGAACTAGTTAAATATAAAATTAAAAAACTGAAAAAAAATATTAACCAAATATATCCTTAAAAACTTTCTTCCATCATAATTCATCGTAAAATTCAAGAGTTACGACTTGCTTATGAAACTAAAAATTAGAGGTAAAAAAAAAATGAAAAGCCACAATTGTTTTGATGGTTCTTTATCCTAAGTAATAATCTTAGTTAATTAAATTGTACTAGAAACATTTAAAAGATGTTTCAAACCGTTTGGAAATAATTTCAGACTAATTAAACAGAGATAAAATTTCAATTGACTCAATAATTTAAGAAAAATAGTTATTCTTAAACTAAACTTGATAAATATTGAGTCAATCAAAATTTATTTTCAATTCAATTATGTTGTGATTTCAAAAGTAACATTATTGCTTATTTATAAATACACAACAATGATAAGTAATATTTTGGATTTTCAGAATCCTTTTCCTTTAATACTAAATCTGATTAAGGAAAGAAACTAAGTCTCATAATTAATTAATGATTTATATTAAGATTATAATGAATATTATTTTAATTTGACCAGCCAATGAAAATTATGGCTAATGATGTGACTCTCATAAGTATGAGTGTAAGTTTAGACTTAGCTATCAACATGAGGACTTATTGATAGGTATTACTTACGGTCCTAATTATAAAACCTCAATTATAATCTATAAATGAGATCTTATAATTAGAATCAGAAATAATATTTTATAAATAGCTTTATAAAATCTATCTAGCTTAAAACTTGCCCTGACCCAATTAGCTATAGAGACTCAAGAAGCTTTTGCATAATTGATTCAAAATTCAGGAGATTTTGTATAATTTAGGGGGGAAAAACTTTGACTAGTGAAAAAAAAAGATGTATTATAAGCTCACGAGATCTATAATGGTTATATAAGACTTAATTTATTTACTTAAGTGCATTGATTACCTTTATTATGTATTTGTCTGGGTAGCCAATGTTACTTGTGACTTGTGATAAAAGAAGTTAGATCGGAAATTAATTTTAGTTGACTCAGTATTTATGAAGTTAAGTTGATGAGTCACTATGTTTTTTTACTTTTTTCGAAAAAAAATCTTAAATATAAAACACTCGTAAGATAACCAATGACTCTTGCTTTAATAGAGGCAAGTATGGATAATTTTATTAATTGAATGTATTTTTTGATATGTGAGAATGAATTACAATTAACTTATATATAAAAATAGAGTCATATTTGATAAGCTATGGAGTCAATTAAAGTTCTATATTCTTTTTTAACAACATTAAAGCGTTATATTCTAAATTGAATTTTCTAAGTCTTATAACTTAATATGATTGGAAAAATTTCTTGTCCTAGTTATTGGGCATCCTATATTTTTTTCTTTTTCTTTTTTGGAAAATTTTAAATCCCAAATTCATTAAAAATAAGAATATTAAACTATACAATACTATTAACAAACATTTATATATTAAGGTATGGGAAACTTTTTCGGCCACACAAGGGAGGATAAATTTGGTGCTTTCTTTTGAGATTGTTAATATCTTATATATTGAAAAAGGCTTTGATACTTTCTTTTTAGAGATAAAATTTCAATATGCTTAATAATTTATCAAACAACTTAAGAAAAACAATTGTTCTTAAACTAAACTTGGAAAATATTGAGTCACTCAAAATTTATCTCCAATTCAACTATACTGTGGATGGCCCAAAAAAAAAATTCACTTATGTTGGGACTTGTGATTCTACAAAGTAAGGTTGCCTATTTATTATAAAATATATTAAATGAAATGGATTCTGAAAATCCAAAACATTAATTCTGATTAATGTGTTTTTGTATATAAATAGGCAAGGTCACTTTGTGAAATCACAAATCCCACCATAGTTGAATTGTTTTGCCATCCACAGCATGGTTGAACTGGGGATGAGTTTTGACTGACTCAATATTTATCAAGTTTAGTTTAAGAGAAAAATTATTTTTCTTAAATTATTTGATAAATTATTGAGTCAATTGAAATTCTATCTCCAAAACAATTTTATCAATCTAAAAAAAAGCACAAGTTCTTCTGCGTCAATCTCCCGGCCAAATGATAAAGGAATAGATTTTTCTAGTCCCCAACATATTCACTTGCAAATGTTTCGGTTAAATAGAGTCTCCTTTGGATAATTATTTTTCTCATTAAATTCTGTTTACAAAACCATTTTGGTAGGCAGTTAAGGTTTTGACGAATATTATAATACGTTAGAAAAAATGATGGAATTTTGTTGGAAAAAATGATTATAAGGATGCATAATAAGAACGCTGGATTTGTTGACAGACATTGTCGCCAAGGAAGCTTTCAAGTTGACGTCTGATCTTTCATTCCCCAATATATGTATTTTTTTTATTTGAGGTATTATCGGTATGAATACATTTTTTAATGAGGATTCAAATATTAGTTTATCATATTAGATTAACTCGTTCCACAATTCATCTTTTGTTATTAGAAAAACTGAATAAAAATAAAAAGTGGAGCTGTTATTATTTTTTTCCAAAAACATGATTATTTTATATTATAGAGTAAAATACTCTGACTATTCTTTCAATTTGTATCAATTACATATATCTTCCTTCTATTTTAAAAATATACAGTTTAATGTAATAGGTTAACATTATTTTTAAGTGAAATAATGTTATTCTAAAAATATTATTTTTATCTGAAATTTATATTAAAATAAATTTTACCTACTATTTTATCCTTCATTCTAATAAGTTTCTAAATTATATTTTTATAGTCACATAAATTTCATTCATTTAAGACAAACATAAAAGACTTGATTAAAAATTTAACTAATTTTTTCAATAAACATATATATAATTTGACTAAACATGTTTATAAATTTTTATAACAAAGATGTCTTTAAAAATTTTGAATTATAAATTTAAATAATTTATAAAATTTTTTAAACTTACATTATTTAAACATAACAAAAAGTATGTATTTGAGATATGTTTTTACAATTTAAAAGAAATCAAAGTAAATAATTTCTAATGAATGCCATAAAATATTAAAATTATAAAATTTTATGATTTAGATTAAAAGTAATAGATTTTATACCATATTAGAAATTTTAAAAATATACATATTAGAATTATTTTTGATTTTATAAAAAATATTTTTTAGAAAATATAAATGTCTAAATAATTATTAAGTTAAAAAGGAGTATTTTGATGGAAAAATAATTTAACATTAAACTTAACGGTCAACTAATGGTTTGAGTGGATAGAAATTAAATACTAAATATAAGAGTGAGATTTGTGTAACATATATTTTAATTGTAAAGGAGGTTTATATACGTTTTCAAAATAAAAAAAAATTTATACTTGAGATAAAATAAAAAGATGTTCGATGTATTTTACTCAAAATTCAACATGAATTATGTTATCACTTATCAGATTAATGAACTAGTCATGTGGCTGGTCGAGTTAAGAATTTAGTAATTGAATGTAGACTGTTATTAAGATATTTTAGAAAGTAATATTTTTTCTATTTTTTCACTGCAGTTTGAATTATTCATATTAAATTTTAGTGATTTAAATTTGTTTTTATATATTTTATATAAAATAATAATTTTATAAAATACTTAAAAAAGAAAACAGAAAACCAGGAGAAAGAAAGGAAACAAGTGGGGAGACGGATCAGGCCCAAAAATCCACCTTTATATAAGGAGTCCACTGGCCGACTCCTAGCGTTCTGGTAGTTAGGGTTTCGAATCATTCGTCTCCGCCCTTGCGGCTTTCTCTTTGATTTAGTTGTCTTGGTTCAATTTCAATTCCGGAAAAAGTTTTAGATGTGATGAAGAAGTAAACCATTGATTACTTGGTCGTTTTCGTGGCGATGAGGCAAGATGAAGATGATTCTTTACATATGGTTCGTATTCACTGAGCATCGATCTGTTTAGTATTACCTTTTTCTCATTTTTATCAACGAAGGACCTATGGAGGAGGCGCTATGATTCAGTGTGCTTTTATCCAAGTTTGCCTTCGGAAATAGCACCGAAATCTGATCGCTCACCAATTCCCTGATTCGTTGGTGGGGTTAATGTTCGTGTCTGATTTTCGCACATTTTTATGCAACTCTCTATTTTCCTTGATGCGAAGGTCCCAGCAGGGGAGCGAATTACTCTTACAGTGAGGCTCCTCTAACTATTTATTTCAAAGCCCTTCGCAGATTTAATAGCCGAATCGTAGGATGCCCAGAATGTTTTGATTTTTGGTGCATCTGGAACCCTCGGCTAAATGTCAACCTCGTTTTAATGTCTCTCTCAAATGTTTTCTGGCCATCTCTCCACATTTTATTGGCGTATGAACTTTGGAATTTTGTTTTACCAGCATCAGTGATGAATACTCTAAATTGTTATCCTTGCACTTTGATTGCCAGTGAAGAATCTTATGGGGAATGATCATTCT
Source organism: Neltuma alba (assembly GCF_004799145.2). Taxonomy (NCBI): domain Eukaryota; kingdom Viridiplantae; phylum Streptophyta; class Magnoliopsida; order Fabales; family Fabaceae; genus Neltuma; species Neltuma alba. The sequence continues at coordinate 646,878 of NW_021635334.1, read as the reverse complement.
GAGATGCCATTTCATTTGTAAAACATTACTCTAAAAAGCTAAGCTTTTGCAGATTATCTGTCATAAGATTATTTGAATTTTCCCAGTGTTTCTATCTCTATTAACATATATAGTTATACGGACTACTACCGTCTATTTATCGATCTTTCTCTGTTTCGGTTTATGCTTAAATGTACTCGGCTTTCATTTACTATGGATCCGTGATGCTACAATGAAACTGCGTTATCTATCTGAGTTCCGAAAAGGGATTGAAGATAATGATGATATGCTGAGATCTACTGTTAGGATTTGAGTTACTTTGGCTAAACAAAATGCTATACTTGGTTTCTCCGCATATATGAACGCATTGTGGGTATTATTGATCTCCACATTTTTAGTGTTAAGGATTTCTTTTTTTTTTGTTTTTAATATCTTCACAAGAGGAAGACAACTGTTCTTGAGTGTGATGTTGAAGATGCATTTCGTATGAAGATCATATAGGCATCATGGAGATGCATTATGGAAAACTTGAGGCAAAAGTGATTGCAAAGTCCTTTTGTAAATAGTCAATTTTAATTAAGGCAAAAGTGATTGCAAAGTCCTTTTGTAAATAGTCAATTTTAATTAAGGCTCAACTCATTTTGCATTGTTGATCTTTTTTTCAAGGTACTTGAGATTTTCTATGGTTTTATAGTAGTTCTCATGCTAAGGTTTTATATCTATCTATCTGAGTTCTAGAGAGGAATTGACGTGACAACTCCTGTTAGATATGATATGACATGGTCCTACTATTGAAAACTTAATCAGTTAAAAAAGTTGATTGGATATTGAATCAGTGCAGATAGTGGGACGGTAACACAAGAGTTTGGTCATTTATAATAAAAAAATAAAATAATATTCATAAATGATAATTAGTCAACAAAATACAAAACTACAAAAGTAATTTAAATATTTAATTATATTAAACTAACATAAAAAAAAGTACATATCTTCATCACAGCTGAAATAAGAGCACATATCTGAGTATATATGTACATGAAAAATTAAAAACGACAGCCAAGTTGCACGACCATCTATTAAAATTCAACTCCTGTCATATGGTAAATTCAAGGAAAAATTGAGAAGGACCTAAAAAAATTAATATTTTTGGAGAGAGATTTTAAAAATTGTAATTAATTTGAAGGACTAAAAATTTAAATATGAATTTACAATTATGAAATTATCCCTAGTTAAATCCCTACATTATTTCTAAGATCAATCTCAATATTTGACTATCAGTCATCAATTGAAATATAAATTTATAATTACTAAATTGCCCCTTATTAAAATTAAAAACTAAATACAGCAATTAACAAAAAATAGTCTTATTTTTTAGTCATTCATATTTGCATCTACTAGCCTTTTATTCTAATATAGCTGGAAAATTTTTCAGCTTGCACAACTGCGATTTTGCCCCTCATTCCGATGTGGTTGGAAAAATTATTAGTAAAGCTTAGGTTACGAAGAGGTACTATTTACTTATTTTCATATTTTGGTTAACACAAGGAACTATATTTATATTTATCTAAGAAGCTTTGTATATGTAGTGTGATTGTATTCATATGTATGTATAGTTGGGATTGAATGAAGGCACAACTATATACTTTTATATTCATCCAAAAAGTCTTTATATAGAGGCGATGAGAAAATTAAAAAACATTCGGTACAAATAAATTAAAAGAGGGAAAATAATGTTTAGAATATACATACCGTCCAATAAATAGTCTGCTAGTTGATTCTTTTTAATTTGTCTTCTTTGTTTTGGATTCACAAGAAGACAATTGCTATTGATAAAAACTTTGGGTTCATCAAAAAGAGATAGAGAGAGAGAGAAATAGAGAAATCAAGTTCAATTGATAATTAACTGTCAAATTGAGATGGGAGGGTGTTGGAAATAATATAGGGATTTAATAAGGGATAATTTGGTAATTGTAAAATTTTATTTTAATTTTTGGTCTTTCAAATTAATTATAATTTTTAAGATCCCTCTTAATAAATACTAATTTTTTTAGGTCCTTCTCCCTAATTTTCTCTAAATTCAATTCTATCACTCTCTTGAGTGGACTCGTCCTCTTTTTTCCCCCCTTTATGTTAACTCCTTATCAACATTTGTTATTTTGTCCCACTCTTACAAGGTAACCCTCGTAGTTGTTTTCATCTCACATGTTTATTATTTGTGATATTATCCAAATTTAGTCTTAAATATCTTGTATGCATCCAATAACTTCTACATCCTTTTTTACTATCTTCTTAAATCTTCAAACAATAATTATTATGTCATTAGTAAGTATACTAAACAACACATTAAAATCCATAGCATTCAATTTCATTTTTTCACATAAACCCTAAACTTATAAATACGCTATTGTAAATTTCCTAACTTCACTTGTTAGAGGGCAAAATATGAAATTGTTACAATTAAGTTGTAAATGTATTAATTCTTCTTATAAATTGTCTAACTTAAATTGTAACACTCTTAAATATCAAATTTCTTTTTTTTTATGAGATCAAATTTCTATATTCATCAATTTGTAAATGTACTAATTTTTCTTGTAAATTTTCTAACTTTAATTGTTAGACTACTAAATATCAAAATGCTACAATGAATTTCTAAATGCACATAATCTTTTTTTAAATTCCTTAACTTCAGTTGTTTAACAAAGCTTTAATGTTCTTTTAATGAGTTGTCATCTTCCTACTTCTTTAATAATATATTCGATTCTAATTATAAAATTTCATTTGTAAACTATAAACAAAATCTTATAATTAGGATCAGAGATAATGTATCAAAAGTAATTCGATATTCTCTTTATAAGTCCACACCACAAAACAATTATTGAAATAATATAAGAGAATCTTTATTCTGATTACGTATATTATTTGCAATAAAGAGAAGTTTTCATAAATGTGATTTATAATATGAATTGAAATTAATTAGGCACTTTTGAACATATATTTTGCGTTAAAATTTTATTAAGAATTATAATGAAGAGAATTTCTTAAGGATATATTAAGTTAATATTTTTTAGGCATTTTAATTTTATACTTAATTGGTTTATTATTTTCTTATTTTATAATATAAATTAATTGAGTTGGCAAAAATGAAAAGATTTGAATTTTTTTTAATATCTTTCTATTTAAGAAAAAATTTTAGTATATTTTAAAGAATGTTACACATGTATTTTTTTTGGGTACCTCTTTCGTATTGTATCAACTGGTATTAAAGTTTGATTTTTGCTTCTCTTCCACTCTCGTTAAAAGTTAAAACCTTTCAAAATCAATCACTTTAATATTTCCAATATACATCAATTGGTATTAAAGCCACATTTCCTTCTTTTTTAACTCTCATATAAGCCTTTCAAAAACTTGTTTTGACCTACCCATCCTGTATTAATTGGCATTAGAGCTAAATTTCTACTTTACCTCTACTTGCACAAACATTTTAAAATCAATTCCCTTTTACTTACCCTGCAAAGTTTTTTTTTTTAACTATTTGAGAAATTTATTTTATTTATTTTGAATTCTAAATCCATAAAATACTGTTATATTGATATTTGAAGATGAGCTTGTTGTTGTTTTTTGCAAATCGATATGACAACCCAAGCCAGATGAGTCTAGTAGAACTAACTATATTTGTAAGTAGTACAACAATAAATTTCTTTTTATACATTTAATTGCATTAACTAATAATTAAGATACTTTTATGATACAAACAGTTATATGAAGGGGTGATGGGCTAGGCTATATGTGACAAGCTCCTAAGCAATTTAGGGAACTAACGCTGCCTTTTACATGGCGTGACCTTGCTCAATAAGAGCCGGATTTAACAGCACAAGATTCTAATTTTGATATGTTCAACTTAGGTTGTTTGCTTTCATAAGTTTTTATTCAGAAACACTTGATTGGGAAGGGAAGTTGCTTCAAAAAAATATCCTAGAAGGTCAAAGGGAATATTAGATTGGACTTCAAACAACGATGAGTTTAGAAGCGTGATTGAGGAGATGATAAAATTAAATACTGATACTAGGTGTATACGTGATTTGGTTTTGAATTTGTTTGATTTGTATAGAATTTGACTGACAAAATAAATTGTGTTTTAATGGTTTTTGGGATTACAATGAATGAAAACATATTACATTCCTTATTTTAGATTCCTGAAAAAGCACTAAGACTTTTATGCGTGGCTAGTGACTTTTTATGCTAAAAAGAAAAAAAATATAAAGACTTTTAATGATCATAATAACGAGTGGCGCGAACTTATTAGGGTCGAGAGAAGTCCATAGTGGGATACCAAGGATCCATTGTTCAAAAATTTGTTTTAGACAGATGATGATGATGGTCGAAGAATACTTTGTTATTTGAATAATATTGCTGACCTGGTTATAATAGAAGTTTATATTTTCACCTTAAGAGTTGGCCTATAGATCTTCGGGTAAAAATTTTAAAAATTGAGAGAAAAATACGGGTAACAAATTAAAAATTGAGAGAAACTATAAGTACCTGCAAGATGGTTTTCTCAAAATACTAATTAGTCATATGTTTCTCTGGTACTCTATTTATAAGATATAGAGAGAAAATTTTTATAGGAATATACAATTTTATCATTTATTTACTATTATGTTGATTTTGTTCTAATAGGATATAATAAATATGGATAAATAGGATGAGACGAGTACAACGTAAGCAATTTTTATAGGAATATATAATTTTATCATTCATTTAATATTATATTAATTTTGTTTTAACAGGGTATAATAAATATTAAATGTGGATAAATAGGATGAGAGGAGTATAACCTAAGCTTTTGCGGCGCGCATTACGATTTGGGCTGTTGGGATTTTGGGCCACAAAGGTATTCTAGCCCATCTACTTATAAGGCTCAATGTTTTGATGAGTTTATGTCCAAGATGGAGTTTTTTTTTGGTTGGACGAAAGAAATTGATTTTTATTAATCACAACAAATTATCACACTCACTAATTCAGAATTAAAAAATAAAAAAAAAATAAATTCAAATTATTATAAAATAAGAGTCTCTGTTTTTTTTTTATGAAGATTGATTTCGAATTGAATTTCTTTAAAATTTAAAATTAGTCATTTGAAAAAAAATTTGTGGCGTTTGCTTGATTCTTCTCCATGGCTTTCAAATGTAAGGTTCAATGATATCATGAGTAGTACACCCTGTGTGGCCTTTGAAGTTGTCCATTTTTAGACCTTACAGTGCAGAAGTCTTATGTTTGGAGTATAGGCAAGATAACAAATTTTCTTATGTGGTAGTCCTGCATTTTGGGAGTGAACTAAGTGTACTATATTACCTTATATTTCAGTTTCTTGTTTTGGGTGGTTTTCAATGTGAAATTTATTTTTATGTTTCCTTTAAGCTACATACGGCAAATATTTTTTGATGCCCAAAAAGAATACAGTAAACATTTTTATATTGATATATACAAAAGTTTATTTTAGTTATTTTTTTATCAGTAGTGAACTAATATTTATTGGATACATGGGGAAGTAAAGTCTAGTTAGAGAAACAAAAAGGCTTACACTTTCACATAATAAATAAAAGTCCTTTATTTTTGGCAGAAGATTGAGTTTGGAATTTAGATTCTTTAAAACGAAAAATTTACAAAGATATTTCTAAAATAAAAACATATGCAAAATAGAAGAAATAATCATTTAGAAAAAATGATTTCTTTATTACTCTCTCTATCATCATATATACAGTTGCAATGAGGGGGGAAAAAATCAAAAGTGAAGGTTTAACCAAATGAAAGAGAGCATAATAAATGGCTCAATAAGATGAGTGGTGCTATTCATTTCTTCATGACTTATAATTCTTTCTATGCTTTCTATACTTTTGATATTTTCTCAATTGGCAATTGTATCAATGAAAAGATATATAAGCCCTTGACAGTGGAGAAATTAAACCTCCACAGCATATTAAATTACCAACTGACTGCTGCCAAATGGATTCCTGCACATCAATTTAATTACGTAGTAACCCTTCATAAAGGAACCTTAATGAGTCCTCCACAAGTCTAAACTTAATCTTAATAAAATCATAAGACATGAGAATTTCCTACGTTCCAAACTCTTGTGTCTAGGCATTTCAAACATTTATATCACTCTTATCAAGTTAAGGACAAAGTCCGAACTTTTTGGCCATATTAAAGAGAGGATTTGTTTGGGAGAAAAAAAAATCATGAAGCCCTTCATTGCTCTCAAGTTTCATACGTATCATTTGATTATCCAATTGAATAACACACGTAATGAGAAAATGCAAATATTACAGCAAATAACGCAAGTCATACTGATATCAATGAAACGGCACACTACTTTGCTTTTGAATGATAAAAATTGCATACCATAGTGATCTGTCAAATTACAGAGAGGTCAGTAGCTGTATATGAACTTACTATTTAAACAAGAAAGAAAGGAGTAATTACAGATGTGATTGACCTTGAAATTAGTTCGCTCTGGTTCACGGTGGGTCACCCAACCTGCTTGTGTATTGCATGAGGAAATAGTATTTTCCATCCAAATTTTGACAAAACAAATCATGAGAACATGAAATTGCTCAAAATATTAGGGGAATATACTTTTGACTCAGGGTGGCCAAGTGGAAACTGGACACTCCACGGGGGGTTGAATGACACACTTCAATCAAAAATGGGGAAAAACTAATTTCAGACAAGCACATGAGGGTAAACTATAGAAAGAAACAAAGCAATTCATCCACCAACTGCCCCTTTAGATTTGGAAATCAAGTTTCCACCCACTATTAACTAGACTAAGCTGATCAAATCTCTGTATTGCAAGTAGCAACAGTGGCAAAGCCCAGAAGCTTCAAAATAGCAGGCCATGAATGATTCTCATGGGGAAATGATTTTCCTGTGGGAGTGCCCTCCAAAAGAGCTTAGGTCTCCATCATGATCATGATCATGGAAAATTAGGGTCAGAACTCCTACCAAACACAGCACTGAGCCAACAAGAAGTTTGTCATACCGCTCCACCCAATGAAACTTTAGCTGACTGGCCCCATAGAATGACAACGCCACAAGTGACGTCATCACAGTTATAGTGCTGTAAAAGCCACATCATGAGTGAAGCTTGATAACAGGGGAACGTATCCAAACATGACTTGCACACTGAATAGACATTTTAGAATTTAGCACAATATGCTCTATAGAGCTTGCTAGTGTAAATGAAACTTTGAGGCTTTCCTTGAAACAATAGGCAAGTGTTAAAGCAATAAATGACATACTAATGGATCAAGTGCGTCACCGATTTATGGTCTCTGAAATGTCAGAGTGAAATAGGGAATAAGATGTGTGTGTGTGTGTTGGGGGGGGGGGGTTGAGATTAGAAGGAGGCATGCTATCAGCGTGTCAATGGAAGGGTTCTCTAGCCTCTTGAATGCTAGAGAAGGGCAGTCAATCATTTTCGTCTATGCTGCTTATGTTTATACTCTATAGCTTTAATCTCTCAGTTCTTTACTCCATGACTTCTGCTGATTAGAGGAGACCTCAGCTTGGCTTGTATAAATAATACAAGAATTACAAGGGGCTCCATGATATTTGATCAATGTCATTCATGTATCCGTTGTATGGACATCAAAACACAAATTTTCATGAAATAGAAGGCAGTTCAATTTTCTTTCCACAAGTCTATGGTAGGGCCAATATCATAAATGATCACTTAATCAAAGTCAGATTTTCAAATAAACACATTAATTAATCACATATTGACAGAAGAGATAGAAGCATCCTCCAATTATATACGCATAAATAACAGAAGCAAAATCTTAATGAGTAAAGAAAAAGGAAACCTGAGAAGCAGCACTATAATGGCAAGAACCATCATGGAAGATGAATTTCCAACAGCAAGAAATACTGGAAGTGTTGTTGCACAAGGAGATAATGCAGGAACAAGAATGAGTCCAGCAACAGCCATTTTCTCCATGGGTTGGTTGTGAGAATGACTATGGCCACCCTTTCCAGACAAAAACAACAGAACATAACCACCACCAAGAAATATGAGCAAAACTGAAGCAAGCTTATGCACTGTTTCTTCACCAGCAATAGTATTTGCCATGGTGATTGCCGTAATCCCAAGAAGTGAAGTGGATATTACATGCAAAATTGCTCCAAGTGCAGCTGAAAGAATAAAATGACAAAGTAAGGATATTGAGAAGCAATCTGTAAATAATCTTCGAAATCATGTTTGCACTTGTCAGATGACGCCAGGCAACAATCAGTTGATACAATCCATTTAAGGCCCTTCAGCATGGGCATTTTTCTCCATGATGTTAGCTATAACAAGAAAAAATAAGAACCTTCGATATAATATGTTTCCTTTCATTTTTACATAATAAGAAACCTGATAAAGTGAGAGATTGCAGCTGTGCAGCAACCATATAAAATCAAAGGAAAAAAATTACAGAACAAAAGCACAAGAGTAAAATATTAGTACACTTGATAGTAGGACCTCAGTTGAGTACTGTCTTTTAGCAAGATAGAATAGCAATATTTAACAGTATTCACTATGTTAGATTCTAAAATTGTCGGTCATAAGCTATGGGATATTAGAAGTAAAATATTTACCGAATTAAATCAAACATAGGGCACCCAATTATATCGGGTCAAAATAAAAAAATAATAATACTAAGAATAAAGATATGGAGGTTCATCAGAAACCCATCACCAAATTTGACTATAATTACAGAAATCAAGCCACTTGAAGAGGACATTAACTCATCGATGTTGCTTTTATTCAATCCAGTTTCCCTCCTCAATAAAAAAAATAATGCTTGTAGAGGTCGGTCGAAGAAAATCGTAATTCCGAGATCCTCATAAAGACTAGCACATATAACGTACAAAATTTTTGAAAAAAAAAAAAGGAAATACACTGATTGAACATTGCCGAAAACAGAACACAGACCAGTCCAAATGTATTCAACACAACTTCATATTAAGACCCCAATTTCCCACGATTTTTCGGGCAACAGGAAAGCAGGAACGATAACTTCTTTACAAAATGAGATCTAAACACGAAATTCAAGCAGGTCCGAGATCAGGAGTGTAGAGACGTACTGACGAGCACAGTGCGAGAGAGAGTCCATTTCTGGGCGCGACCAACGATGGAGAAAGGAAGCCAGTGGGTGGGAATGAAGGAATGTAGGATCGAAACAGTGGCGATTCCACCAATAGTTGAGAGATCTTCGGCGGTGAAACTATCCATAACAAACCGATAATTTTCGCAGAAGAAGCGAAATTATAAAGCGGAAATTTTCTACCTCCTGAGATCTCCAGGGGAACTTTTGCAGCTTCGACGCCTTTCCATCACCGGGAAGCTGGAAGGAATCAATATTATATGGTTTTCCACTTTTTTTTTTTTTTGGGGCTCAGAGCAATAGTATTGCATATTACTCATCTATTTTATTTATCAATTTTAAAATATCATTACTCAGGTACGAGTATTTCATATTTTTTATTAACTCCATAAAATTATTTATAAGAGAATTTTTGAATAAAAAAATAAAAGTCACTGACAAATGTACGTACCCCCCTCTGTTCTTATAGCAAGAGAAAAGATTTTTTTAATCCTTCTATAAGTGACACCATTCAATAATATAAATATCTTATTTTACTCTCAATTTATTGTTCCATAAATTATTGTTAAAGTTTATATATTAATATGAATAAATTTGAAAAGTATTACCTCCACTCTTTAATATAAGACTTTGTTTAACTTTTATTTTGATTCTAAATATATAATCTCACTCTACTTTGTCTTTCATATTTGTATATATTTTTTAAGATAATCTATCTAATAACAGTAATTCTAGTCAATACACTTTATTAGTAAGGATATTTTAAAAAAATAATAATTATTTATTATAAATAACTAATTTAACTTATTTTTTTAATTTTCTTAAATTAGTTAACTAATTCTTATATTTAAAATAGAAGATGTTAATAAGATTAAATGTTTTCCTTAGTTCAACTAAAATATGTTAAAAATAATCTACAAATAAGTCAGAGGAATATGTATATTAAGAAAACGGAGTAAACTTACCTCCGGGTGCTTTTGGCCCATTATATCCCGTTATCCTATCAATAAGAACCATCTGTACAATATTTACCCATAATCGTACACGGCGTTTGTCCCCTCTATCATCTCCCTTCGTTATTTTCACCAGTCAAAGGACAAAACTCAAAATAAACGTGAGAGGCTTGTGGGAGACAAGGAGGATAAGCTAAAATTTCCACCATACGATGATTCTGATTCAGACGACAAGCATGGGTCAACAGCAAAAGTAGCAGTGGTCATTTTGAATGTGAGAACTTGTGGGATGAGCGTCGTTAACGATGATGTGTAAGTATTGTACATATGGGCCTTAATGATAGGATAACTGGTTGTATTGGACATAAGCACCTGGAGGTACGTTTTCGGAATTTTTGTCGAAAACCTATAATCAATACAAGATTTTACCTAAATTCTATCCGGTGGAAATTATCTACTAAAATATTATATTGAAAATCATTTACATGAAGAATGATTTTAATTTTACAAAAAAATGTTGCTTTTGTTATGAATAAAGAAGAATAGAGAAGAATCATACAAAGGAGATAAGAGAGAGTTTTTCTCATTCCATTCAAGAGTATACAATACATTATACATGGCCTCTATTTATAGGCACAGCTTTACATCTTTGATAGAATCTACAGATTACATGATAATATGAGATAATTGTATGATATAGAGATAATGGGAGATATTAGAGATTATAGGAGATATAGAAGATAAAAGGAGATATATGGACATCCACAAAGATATTATTATATTCATAACACTCCCCCTTGGATGTCCAATATATATGAATGTGCCTCGTTAAAAAACTTCAACTAGGAAAAACCCTATGGGATAAAAATCTAGCGAAAGAAAAAGAGTACATCATTCATTGATACACTATACAATGCTGCCTCATTAAAAACTTTGCTAGGAAAACCCAGTAGAACAAAACCATAGATAAGGAAAAAAGAGTACAGCGTGTATCAACTCCCCCTCGTGACAACATCAGTTGACATCTTGGAGCCTGCAAAGTCTAATATAACGAACAACCCTTCCAAATATTGTAATTAGATAAAAACGTCAAATATGAATTTCATAATCTTCTAAACATTATGAGGTGAATAGTCCTTTTATAGTTTACCCACATGTGGATCATGCTGTGATCTCTTAACATGAAAATCAAACAGAAATACTTTATCTACATAGCCAGTAAAATTAGTTGTGGGTACTTTCAGATATCCACAGTATCCTTTAAATGAAAAATATTCTTAATTTCGCTCCATCGTCTTTATATTAGCGACAAACTATATCATGCTAACTAGCAAATGATATATTGAGTTATGTGTGGCTAGATAGATACATATGTGCTCTAGTGACACTAAAGCATGGTACTTCTGGACCAAGTATTTGTTCATTACCTTCTAGAGATCTAAATCGATCTTTAATCCATATCTAAAGATCTTGCAACTACCAAAACACATAATGGATGTTACTTATCTGCATAATGGATGTAATTTATCCATATGTATTCTTCTTAAAGCTTTTATTTCAAACTTTTTCTTTAAGTAATTTGCAGTTTTTGAAAACTCATCAGGAGTTGTGATACTATCATTATAAATAGTATTGATAACAGACTCATTTTGAATCTTTTCATAAACAGACAAGTTGGAATAAGTTTACAACATTCCTTCAGTTGATATTAACTACATGTGTCTCATATAGAGACTTATTTCAATGATGTTCTTGAGAACATAATTGTATGCTTCTAGAAACTTAAATCCTTCAAGAATTTTTATACATTATGATTCATATCTATTCATGTATTGGATCGTTTATATTTATACAAGAATTTGAATCCTTCTGGGATTCACATATAATTTCACTACATAGTGGGTCACTATATTTCTAGACGCATATGAGATTTTATCAAACTGCCAGATTGATAATATACATAAAAATTTTAATTCACCCCAAGATTCTTTTTCTCTTTTCTTGTACAAATACCCCTTACATTTCAGGTGTTTGGGTTAGAGATACACAAATCTCCTCTTATAATGTTGCGTCTTTTCTTTTCTGTTGGCCAATCATTTTTCTATCTATATCTCATAACAAATTTATATATAAGATCCTCACTTGATCATGTGATATCATCAATCAAATTATTGTTGACAATTTTATTCCTTTGTCGGTCCCGTTTTCTTTTATGACATAATATATCGAGATCTCTTTATTGCTTTCAGACACTTAAACCTCTTCAGGGGTCAAAGAGTTATGTCTTAATCTCTTTTGCAATTCATGCCTCCTTAGTATGATCATCATTATCATTTGCTCCTTTTTCTTTTCTTTTGGAATCGATCATAATATCATGCTTTTAACATGTCTTCAAGAATAGGAGCATTTTTAGCCGGAATATAAGAATTAAAAATTCTCATTTGGGTCAATAATTGCATCTAGCAGACATTAGTAATGTTTTACAAATGCAATACTTCATGAACTTCTAGTTCATACTACTATATTTGAAGATCTACATTTGATAATGAAAGTACATTCTATGTTTTCTCTTTTCCAGCTATACATTTTCTCCCCCTCATATTGGGAATATACAATGTAGGTCTCCCAAATCCATAAATTTCTTTTAGAAACATTATTTTGTTTCATTTAGAGACAAACAAAAATAAGGAGGTTCTTATCCAACATTGATCCCAACTTACTTTTAATATCCCCCTATGTCCATTATTACGATGGAATAATAAATATTGCATATTCTAAGATGAAAAATGTCTGACTCCTGACCAAAAGCCAAATATAATGGGAGAATTCACAATACATTGTTGGCTTGATGCATTTATGTGCAAAAATATATAAAATCAATCATCCCAACACTCAAGTAGGAATTATGTTCTCATAAACTCTGATCTAACTACTTATGGAGGCTTTTACTAGGCATATAATTATCAGCAACGTGAGGAACAATTACTAGCAATCTCAACAAGAATCGTATTGATTTCATAATCAAGAACTTATGTACTTAATGTAATTATCTGAACATATTTGCAAACTTCAGGTTGCAAGTTGATCATAAACACCTGTGACCATTTTATAGATGCATCTTTCACTTATAGAGTATTACTTTGGTCTACATGGTGTCTAAATGGGCCCATATATAAATCTGATACATTATAAATTTGTACGGATCCGATTTTGAGCATAGCTAGTGATGTTCTCTATGAGAACAAACAACACATAAAAATTCTTGAATCACATATCATTTTAAAGAATCTTCTAGTTCTTTAATAAATGACAATGCACATTTTTTTATGATATTTTGCATCATTATGATCCGGGATGATCTGACCGGTCATGCCAAACTATGAATGCATAAACTTCTGGTTTATTGTAAAATTATTCTCAATTATTGGTAAACTTCTTATTACCATGTTATATTATTTATTTTTTTTCCTTAATATTCCATAAGGAATATGTTATCAATTATAGATTTTATCTTCAGGATAATAAATAATGATATAACTCTTCTAGAGCATTAGTTTTTATCTTATACCCAAATGGTAGAAACCTGTGTACTCATGGAAGGTTGAGCGCTATTGGCTCTTCTGGAGCTTTTTTCAAAAGGAACATGAGATATAAGGAATGAAATTAATATTAATAATAACAAATTCCATCTAACATGATTCACACTTGTATTTCAACAATTTCAACAATCTCCCCCTTAAGTATGAGTCATATAAATATATTTTTCTTATTTCTGTATTTCAAATACAATGAATAATATATAGTAAGCTAATAACATATCTTTAACTTGAAAATCCAAATGCTTCCTGATTCATATATAATAATAGATTTAAATCTAATTGAGCTATCACTTTAAAACCCTTTAATAAGCAAATATTCTAATATAAATGTTTGTGGGTCATAATTTTTCATTATCAATTTCTTTTCTGCCCACAAAAATAATGAGGGGAACTAAATTAGTTATTCAAGAACTATATCAATTTTGTTACTAGTTCTTCATGAACTATATCAACATTTTGCTATTAGTTCTTCTGAAACTATATCAATCTTTTGTTATTAGTCCTTCTGGAACTATATCAATTTTTTGATTACATATAGTTCTTCAAAAAAAAATGCTATATATAGTTCTTCAGGAACTAAAATATATTATTATATCACTATATGGTATATTTCACTTTTGTTATACTTTTTTTTCCCTCAAAATATGAAGTATTTTTTTTTAACAAAATATATATTTTCTCGATATTTAGTTATTCAAAAACTTTATTTCTTTGTATATATTATGTGATGCTTCAAAACTTATTCATAAATTTATAAATTCAACAAAAAAAATCTATAAGGATCATTTGTGTCATTAGTCTTCAAGACTTGAACCAAAAGGAAGATTTGAACTAAAAGGAAGATTTGAACCATAAGCCTTCAGAACTATTTATAAGTCATTAGTCTTCAAGACTCTATATTGAAAATTATATATATTTTTAAAGATCATTTGTGTCACTTAATATTTAAACCATAAGCCTTCAGGGTTTTAAAAACATCATAAGTTATTATTTTCATGTCATTCAATAATATGAGTGTAATGGTTGCTGGCCATTTAGTAATAACAAAATTATAATATTAATAAATATCAAATTGAATGTCAAAAATATATGAGAATAAAATAAAAATAAAACTTGAATTTCAAATTAATTAAATGTAACATAAAAAAAAAAAGATAAACTCTTTTATCAATACATCCTTCACTATATAGTCATTAGTTTTCTGGGGCTATATTATTTATAATTCTAATTATCATAATTTTTCTTTTATAAACAAACCATATAATGATCCTTCTCATAATCAAAACTATATGGCTTCAAGCCATTTAATAAAGAAAATAAAGATACATGATATCTAGCTATTTAATTTCAAAATAAAAAAAAATTAAAGATATATGGTTTCTGACCATAAGATAAAACTTTGATATTATATGGCTTCAAGCCAATTAATAACAAAATTAAATATTTATGAATTCTTGTCATAAGATAGAAAATCAAAATTATATGAATACGAACCATTTAAGAAGATATAGAAAAATTAAATATATATAAATGACTTCTGGTTATAAAATAGAAAATTCAATACGATATATATAAATAATAAAAAAATTAAATATATATGGCTTCTGGCCATAAAATAGAAAATACAAATTATATGGCTTCTAGCCTTTTAATGAGGTAAAAAAAAAAAAACTCAACTATCTATGGCTGTTGGCCGTAAGATAGAAAATCAAATTTATGTGACAACTAACCATTTAATAAGATAAAACAAAATTATATATATATGGCTTCTACCCATAAAATAGAAAATTCAAATTACATGGCTTCTAGCCATTTAATAAGACAACAGCAATCAAATATATATGGCTTCTAGCCATAAGATAGAAAATTTATACGTAAATACTTCTAGTTATTTAATAAGATAAAATATCAAATATATATGACTTCAAGTCATTTAAAAAAAATAAAGAATTAACCATATATATATGGCTTCTAGCCATAAGATAAAAACTCAAAGTTGTATAGCTTCTGGTTATAATATAGAAAATCAAAATTATATGGCTTTTAGCCATTTAATTTGAAAAGAATGTAAAATTAGAGTTATATGGCTTTTGGCCATTTAACTTTAGATAGTAACTCTTTTAAGATACTGCTAGTATCCATTGGAACTTCGGGTTCCATCGAAATAGTGACATCAGGTCAATAAGAAATAGAAGGGGAAAAAAAACTCCAATTATAGCCATGGAACCCGATGTTTAAAACAACGGTAGATAATTTTTTTTTAATTCCATATAATGGCTTAGATTATCCTAGATAAATTGAATAGGAATACGAATACTTTGAAACACCATATATGTGATGCTCAAGATATTTTTATTTGAACAAAGCACGAGGTACTCCAGAAAAATAATATAGATGATGCTTTAAAATTATGCTGGAATAGAAAAGTATATCATACGCACCTTGATTAGAGTTTCGTGCTGATAACGTGTTATGAATAAAGAAGAATAGAGAAGAATCATACAAAGGAAGATAGGATTGATAAGAGAGAGTTTTTCTCATTCCATTCAAGAGTATACAATACATTATACATGGCCTCTATTTATAGGCACAGCTTTACATCTTTGATAGAATCTACAGATTACATGATAATATGAGATAATTGTATGATATAGAGATAATGAGAGATATTAGAGATTATAGGAGATATAGAAGATAAAGGGAGATATATGGACATCCACAAAGATATTATTATATTCATAGCAGCTTTTACTTTGATCTCTTTCCGCATCATATCACCCTATTACTCTGACAATTATATATATATATTTTTTAAAAAAGTAAAATAGTTCATACTAAGAATCACTTTCCTCTCAATTTCCCAATCAATGAATAGTGCGAGAATTGTTTACAAGTCAGTTTCTTAGCTTCTATATTAAGGAAGAGTGATGGTAACATTTTTCTATCATTTTTGCAAGATCAAATTGAATTACATACTATCAGAAAATTTCAGGCAATGTACAGTTAAATAAGAATATTTTTGTACAAAAAAATCAATTTTAAGCTTAATTAAAATTAATATAATCTTTAGTTCATCAAATTTGCTCTCATTTTAATTTTAGCCCTTTAAGTTTCAAATCACAAATTATGGTCTTTCAAGGGGCAAAATGGTCTAGGTTTTTATCAAATTATAGGAACAAATATTTTAGATGGAAAGAAATTTAAGAGTTCAAAACCTATGATTTGAAACTTAAAAGATTAAAACCAAAATGAGAATAAACTTGAAGGACCAAAAAATATATTAACCCATTAATTTATATTACCAAAATGAGGATAAATTAATCTTTAGTTAAGTTATATTAATTAAAATGATAGATTTAGTTAAATAATTTGAAAAAATTAAGGAGGATAAAAAAAATACTTAATCATAATATATGTTACATGATCTTTTAAAAATATTCATATGTATCATTAGATTATATATCACTTCATAAGCCAAACCAAATGGTCAAAATTAAGGATATTACATTATTAATAGGACTAGGACCAAATTATTTTTCAACTCATTTACGAGATGGCAAACAGGAGAAGTGAGAGAAAAAGTGAAATCTTTTTTAGCTAAACGATTTCATCTTTTTCATTAAAAAACAATTGTCAGAGTGATAAAGTGTCATAATGGGAAGAAAGATTAAATTGAAAGTAAAGTGATTCTTGACAAGAATGATTTCTTTTTAAAATTAAAATCACCAATCATTCTTAACGTAAACAATTTTTAATATAGCATTTTGATAAATAATTTCTGCCGTATAGTATTCAGGTAAAATTTTTTACTGTTTATAGGGATTTAATAAAATGCCGTAAGTTTTCTCCAAAAAAAAACCGCTTTGAAAATAAAAGTTACATAATATTTTTTTATAGTTTTTAATATAAAAGTTAATTAGGAAATTAGATTTGATTTTTTAATTCATCTTATTTATCATTTTTTTAAACTAATTTACTCAATTTAAAAACAAATATAGATAATATTATATTGAGATCATGTTATATTGATATAATTAATTGATTTATTTGATTTTTTAATTTATTCAAATTAGATAAATAGATCTTATATTAAAATTTTAGAATTAGTAGTAATAATGGACATGATTGGCAAAAGCAATTATGGAGATAAATTTGAATTTATGTAGCATTAAATTTATATATTGTGTGTGTGTGAATTGTGAGTGAATTGAATGTAACTAGGGACTTAATGTTAGATTGCGATCAATTTCAATAAAGCTGGTCAAAACCTCCATCTGAAGATAGTGCAAAACTGAAAATCTAATAAGTAATAGTTTTATTTTATTATCTTTTTCTAAGATTTGCAAATTAGGCTATGATTAGCTTCTAATTAAACATGCTGATGTAGGTCATAACTATTCTCTTTTAATATGTTTTAATTAGAAATCTATTTATATGTTAAAAAGGTGTTGGCTGAGACTAGTCAACTTGGCCTATTGGTGCCTACTCCAAGTCTCCGTAAGTGGAGCCGATGAACAGTACTAGGCTTAGAGACATTTCATTGTAGTTATGAACACTAGTAGCTTCCACATTTAATATAAAAGTTAGATAATTATTTTATTTATGACAAACATGTATTAATTTTTTAAAATATTTTTATTTAATAATTTATATTAGAACTACCTCTAAGCTGATGAATAGGGATATTTTGAAAAAAAAATTATAAATTTGAAAAATAAAGTGGATTGATATCTTATATTTAAAATTAAATATAATCTTCTACGAATTCTTATATTTAGGGTTGGAAGTGGTGTTAATTTTCTTAAAACTGACTTATTTTTCTCAGATCATTGATTTTGAACCTGTTTGGAATAGCTCATGTCAACTTTTACTCCTTCCGTACACTTCACATGATTTCATAAAATTACTCGTTACTTTTAACCTAGTTGCTTATTTTTGTGACATTTTTGCAGCACCTCGTATAGAAATTAGTATTTTTGTGACATTGTGACATTTTTTCTAGCAGGTTTCTCCACCTCCAAGACCCAACCTGCCAATTCTTCTCTAAATATTTCCTTGTGAGATACTCCTTGAGTCCTCAATATAAGACATGATTGGAAAGTTGATGTTGATCCTATATGCAAGACATATTTCACATGTTTGTTATCCCCCCCCCCCAAATTGACCATATTAATAATATTTCCCAAACAATAATTAACCATGAGAGATAGCAAAGGAATTAAAGAAGATACTTAGGAGGTTTTAGGGAAAAAAACATCAGATTAACTAATTTAGTTAACATCCCTAATCTATTTAAATTAGTTAATTAGATCTTCTATTAAGAATCAAATGAGTATATTTATAATTTTTACTTTGATCTACTCTTACGTTTGCATTATTATTAATTATATACCAACTTTCACATGGCAGAAACTACTCATTTGTCAATATGGAGATTGGCTGGAATGAAAAACTCACGTAAATTGGCTTAGTTTACTTATATAAAAATGAAAGCAATTCATATACTTAGATTGAGCTGCGATATATTTAGATTTAAGAAAAAAGATTACAAACCAATATAATTTTATTAAACTCATGGTTTTGGTACTAGAATGAGAGCACATTACATTATAGAGGTGGGGAGTAAGATTTAGTTTGGAGGATGGCAGGCACGATAACACTCGCCTTGCCCGTTACATACTGGCACAGAACAAGGTCCTTGACATTGTAAATCCTTGCAATCATAGTCACTTGAGCACTTTTTCATTAAATTGTGTGTTTATTGTAAGTTCAGCACATTTGCATTTTCCTGCAAGACACCAAGTTTCTCTTCTGCATTCAACCTTCCCAACACAATCAACATTTCTAGTGCATTGAGCATCTTCTTGCCTAGTTGAAATGCGTGCATAGTCATTTTACACAACATCAGAGAGAAGACGTAAATTATGGGCCTGTTTAGAATGGCTTATAAATAGTTTTTCATTCATAATTTACGAAATCCGAGGTAAATACATAAAAAGAATTTTGTCTCAGTTTATGTGAGAGTACTTATAAACACTTAGACATTGCAAATCCAGAAAAGTGAAGGGAATAGATTTTAATAGTCTATTTGTTATGAGGCAAAGGGAGGTGAAAGATGAAAATTTTAATGGGTTCCATTTAAAAAAAAAAAAAAGATTGAAGAAGTGGTTTGAAAGTTTTTGATTAATTTTTCTTACTCTTTTATTGTACATATTCTTTTTTCTTAAAATTTTATAATCCTACTTCTCTTCTTTTTAATTAAAATTTTTCTTCTACCCCCTGATAATGCCTTTTGTCGTCAAAGCACTCAATTAAACTAGATCTCAATTAATTTGTAGTTTAGGGCCAACCTAGGTCATTACTTCTAAGGAGCAAATTATAGGTTTCTTTAGGTAAAAATTTAGGTGATAAAAAAAAAGCAATAAATTGGACCTAAACTAAAATGCAAAATTCTAACTCTAAATGTAAGATGCAAATGTCCTAAAATATATATGAAAATTAAATTAAACTAAATGAATGCAATGCAATTTTTGGGGGGTTTTTTGAAGGAAAATAAAAATAATGAATAAAGAAAATTAATCAGAAAGCAAAGAAAATTAAGAAGTGAGAATTGAGAAGTTCTCTTCAGGTAAGGTAGAGGGGACAACTTAGGATTTGCATCGATTTAACCTTCATAACCTTAATTAGTTAATTAGACCAAAGGGAAGTGATAAGAGAGTGGAATTAATAAACTTAATTACCTACTTAAAACAAAGGGAACCCTCAATTTCAAAAGCCCTTAAACTATTAGAGAACTCATAATAGTATAAGGTTGGTTAATTAAGCTTATTAAAACCAATGACAAATAACCTAATTAATTCTGGAAATTATGTTTGAAATTATCCAATTAAACAATTAGACAATTACCCAACTTAATTAAACAATTAAGAGGCAAAAGAACCCAAATTTTGTAATTCAAACTACATTGATAATTAAACTCATAATGAAAACTCAATTATAAATTCAATTAACAATACAAAGGTTCTAAACATAAATTCCAACAAGTGTCTTCACACAAATAAAATCCAAATATCAATCTAATCCAAGCATAAAGATGACAATCAAGAACTAAATTGTCTCACAAAATTACAAGTTAAAATTATTTAAAACTAAATAATGTCAAGTCCTTAAATTACAAAGATAAATGGAACATTACTCCCTTGTGGTCTTCAAGTGCTAGCCCAAGGCTCTAGTCTTTTCCATGCTCCTCTCAAGTTGCCTCCTAAATAAGCTTAAGCTTCCATCAAATTGTCTCCTCTTCCAGGGTTGTTAGATGCCATAACCATGAATTGATTGAAGGTGATGGTGAGGAGTTGTACGTGGAGTAAGAAAGAAAAGGGTGTGAATTGATGATGATGAGAGCGGATGGATTGATGATGAATACATGGGATAATAGTAGCTCGGAAGTCAGAGACGTGTTGTTCCCTTGTGACCGTCCAATGAATCCAATATATGAGGGGATATATATCGGATATATGGCGTTGAATTGTCCTCTCAAATAAGAAAAATATTTTGATAGGAGAAAAAGAAATTTTTATGAATCTAAAGCTCAAGCCCATCAGTAATTAATTGGCTCACTTGATATTAGCCATTGGATTGTGTTTAAATCCCAAGAAACAATCTTACACCATTGGATCTCCTATATGCTCTTTCTTGACCTACAAGAATTTAAGTGCATCCATTAATGTAGATTATATCCAAATATAATATAATCTCTATCAAAATTAAATATTAGATATGCACAAAAATTAGGCAAGAAATTGCAAAACTTTCTAAAAATAATCTTTCTAAAAATATGATACTTGTTTCTAAAGAAATAAGAAAAATTAATTCCAAATCAAAAATAGAAAATCCCAAAATAATTATATTTTTACTCCAAAATCTCAATTTTTATGCAAAATCCAAAAATCAACTAATTTATCCAATAATGCATAAAAATCCAATTAAGCTCAAAATTATCGTTTAAATCCTGAATTAATGTGGGATAAAATATATAAAAATTGGGCTTTATTAATTCCCCCACACTTAGCCTTTGTACTCCTGGGCAAAGCAAATAAAGACCAAAGAGCAATAAGAAAAACAAAAGAAAATCAAATAAAAGAGAATGTTCCAATCACAAGCAAAAAAACAAGTCAAAGCATCCAACATCTCTCTTATCCAAGTAATCTTCTCATGAATCAAGAAAACAAATATCATGACAATTTACTTGACAAAAGGGAATCTAAGTCAGAAATCCCTCACCAAGGTTAATGTGTATGTCACTCATCACTCAAAAGTGTATTGGCTTGTGTTTACACTCAAAATCATCCTACTCAATCCTCTTTCCATAGGCTTGACAAAAATCTAAATTTTTCACCAATCATAAAGCAATTACAAGCATAAATTAAAAGGACTTTTATTAGGTTGTAATGGGGCTAAGGTAAATAAAGAACGGATAGAGTGTTTGGAAAAACAAAGGTGAACATCTTAGGAAATGAAGAGAACCAACAAAAAAAAAATAATGGAATGCAAGAAACTAAATTAAACTTGAATTAGGTCATTCTTCTTCTTCTTTTTCTGCTTTTCTCTTCTCCTCTTTTTTTTTCAGCTCCTTTTTTTTTTTGAGCTCCTTTCTTAGGCCGTTATATATATGCTCTTTTGATGCGAACCTTTATATTGGTGATACAAAGGCCCGGTTACTCAAGCATGGATAACTCATTGGCACTAAGATGCTACTAGCACGCTCATAACTTTTACTGGCTGTTTGACGTGAAGATCGACATTGGTGATGAAGATCATACTATTCTTTAGTGATAAACAACAGAGTTTATCTTAAATTTCATATCCTTTTAATTTTTAAAATATGTGTTATGGTGTGGTTAAATAATATAATCAAGAAAAAAAAATAGAGTAAAATACATTGACCACCCTTTGATTTTATATCAATTACACAAACCCCCCTTTTATTTTGAAAACGTATATAAACCTCTCTTACAGTTAAAATATATGTTATACAAACCTCCCTATTATATTTAAGATTTTATTTCCATCCATCCAAACTGTTAATTGACTGTTAAGTTTGACTTTAAATTATTTTTTTGACGAAAATAGCCCTTTTTAAATTAATAATTATTTAGACATTTATAGTTTCCAAAAAACTTTTTATAAAATCAAAAAATAATTATCTTTAAAATCTGTAATATGTTATGAAATTTATTAATTTTTATCTAAACCATAAAATTTTCTAATTTTAATATTTTATCATATTTATTAGAAATTATTTACTTTGATTTCTTTTAAATTGTAAAAACATATTTCAAATACATAGTTTTTTTTATTATCATAAAATTAAAATAATATAAGTTTAAAAGATTTTATAAATTATTTAAATTTTTAATTCAAAAATTTTAAACACATCTTTGTTACTAAAATCATAAACATATTTAGTTAAGTATATATAAATTTACTAAAAAATTAGTTAAATTTTTAATCAAATCTTTTTATGTTTACCTTAACTAAATGAAATTGATGTAACTATAAAGTTAAAATTTAAGAATTTATTATAATGAGGAGTAAAATAGTAAATAACTTTTATTTTAATATAAATTTCAGTTAAAAATAAAATTTTTAGAATATTTTTAGAATATTCCTAACGGTGTTAACTAATTGGACTAAAGTGTATGTTTTTAAAATAGAAGGGAGGTCTATGTAATTGATGCAAACTAGAAGGGGAGTCAGAGTATTTTACTCAAAAAAATAATATCTAGTATCACTAATAAAACAAAGTGATATCCTTTACCAAAAAAAAGAAAGAAGAGAAAGTGATATTTACCATGACATGCGGATATAGCAAGAAGAATAAGAAAGAGAGCTGAGATGAGAGAAGCCTTTCCCATAATTTCTTTGTTCTCAAAATTTATGCCAAACCAAAAGAAGTGGTTGTTTGTGCTTCTTGCAATATTAGTTCAGGTCTTGTACATATTTATAGTGTAGGGGTAAGTAAGTCAGTTTTTTTTTTGGGGGGGGGGGGGAACAGAATATATGGTAAGTGGATTATCAATTAAGATTTGGATTTGATGAAATATTTTTATAGAAAATAATTGAAGTGGTATTTAAAGCAGAAGATTATAGTATAATTGAAAATCTACATAACTAGAGAAACGATTCCTTGAAAGGTTTGTCGCAAGAAAAACCGAGAAAGTTTATATATTTGGAAAGAAAAATCCTACATGATTAATTCCTTGACTTTTTAAAAGAAAAATAACAAAGCAAAAAAAAAAAAAAAACATATAATTGTGTGTTGTTTTGCAAAGCTGTCAAACTCATAAATTTAAACAAACTCGTAATAATGATATAAACTTATATCGTATACTCAAATCATAAACTCATGAGAGTTTACTTTTATTAATAAATTGATATTAAAAGTATATAATCAAATAATTAATAAATAAAAAATTAGAACAATTTTGTTTAAATATATTTCTAATTTAAATAATTAAAATTATATTCATCAATATTCATAATTTATCACATTCAATAAATACATTTCTATAAAATTTATATATAAAGTCACTAAATATATTCAAATTCAAAAATTTAGCATGAGTTTAAAAACGAATTGATACCATTTTGTAAACTAAAAACGTAAAAACAGTAAACTCAGTAAATAAACTCACAAGTTTAACCAAATTTACAGTTATCACGAGTTTAAGAGCAAGTCGATACGATTTTATTAGCTGAAAATATAAAAACGTTAAACTCAAAGAGTCAAGTTGCAAGTTTGACATGTTGTGTGTGTATGTATTTGATTTCTTGATTCTGAATGATGTTTAGAACTTTTTATTAAACTACCATCTTCTTATTAAAATTTATTTTTTGCATGGTTCCCCCAAAAAATTTTTTTTTTGCAATTTTATTTTATTTCTCAGAATAATATATTAAAATAAAAGAGTCATTTAAAAACTCAATTGCCCCCATGTTTTCACTTCCCATGTATTTGTGTTTTTAATTACATTTTCATTTAAATTTGAATGTAAATATGTATATGTGGTTTCTAGCTAGATTCTGAATGATGTTTAGAACTTCCTATTAATCTACTATATCTTTCTATTAAAATTTTCTTTTTGCATGATTCCCAAAAAACACTTTTTGCAATTTTGCTTATAAAATTATTGCTTATAAAAAGTCAATCTGTTAAAAATAAAAGAGCCATTCAAGTTAAAAATCCGATTGTCCCAAGTATTTAAGGAAAATTACAAATAAAGACCCTCAATATATAAAATGACAATCAGGGACCCTGAATTTGAGAAATTACTCACAAGGACCCGGTCTCAATTTGTAATTATGAAATCATGGTCAAATTATCAAAATACCCCTCTTTATTATTTTTTTTAAAAGAACACCACTGCCTCTCCGGAATTCGGCCATTGGCACCAGAGCTCCAGCCGGTTCCGGCCATTGAGGGCGGCCTTCCTTTGTTTTTTTTGCAACTGTTTTTTTTTTAAATAGGAGGAAGGGGGGATTTGATTCCCCAACCTAATGCTTCCCAAAATTAGGAATGACCATCGAGCCAACAAATTTTTGCTAACATTATAATACAAAAAAAATATAAGTTAACTCATTTACTCTTGTTCCAGGTGATAACAACAATACATTTAGAAATAACAAGTTCTGATTGTAAAATAACACGTCTGGAATGAAAATTTAACAATATGTTTTTTTTATAACAACAATACATTTGAAAATAACAAGTTCTGATTATAAAATAAGAAGTCTGGGATTAAAATTTAACGACACGTTTTTTTTATAACAACACACTTTGTTTCAGGTGATAACAACAATACATTTGGAAATAACAAGTTCTGATTATAAAATAACTAATTTGGAATTAAAATTTAACAGCACCTTTTTTTTTATATAACAACACATTTTATTCTAAGTGATAACAACAATACATTTGAAAATAACAAATTCTGATTATAAAATAAGAAATTTGGAATTAAAATTTAACAACACGTTTTTTTATAACAATTAATTATTTTATACTTTTGAAAAGTAAATTATTTATAACTTATAAAAAGTATTTTTAATCTATTTAATTTGCTAAAAAAATAATTTTTATCTCCAATTTATAATCATAACTTGAAGTGTAATTTATTATAGATTAAAAATACTTTTTTATTGTTCAAATTTATAAATAAAATTTAGGGAAAATGACAACACACTTTTTTAATTTTTTTTTAAAAAAATTTTAATCTATATATTTATACAACTCATTATAAATCAAACTACTTCTTATAAATTATAAATAGTACAATTTATTGTAGATTAAAAATACTTTTTGATTGCTTAAATTTATAAATGAAATTTATCTCTAATTTATAATTAAAAATACTATTTTATTCTTTAAATATAAAAACTATTTTTAATATTTAAAGAATGAAATAATAAATTATACTATAATATTTAAATACTTAATAATAAATTTTAATATTTAAAGAATGAAATAATATAAAAATTTATACTATGATTTATATATTAAAAATACTTAATTATAAATGCTTTATAATTTATAAGAAGTTGTTTGATTTATAATGAGTTGTATAGATATATAGATTAAAAAGTATTTTTAGAAAAATAAATATATTAAAAATATTTTGATAAGTTATAAATAATTTATTTTCCAAAATCATAATATAAATAATTTTCTAAAAAAACTGTGTTGTTAAATTTTAATTCCAGACTTGTTATTTTATAATCAGAACTTGTTATTTCCAAATGTATTGTTGTTATTACCTGAAACAAAGTGTGTTGTTATAAAAAAACTTGTTGTTAAATTTTAATCCCAGACTTGTTATCTTATAATCAGAACTTGTTATTTTCAAATATATTGTTGTTATCACCTGCAACAAAATTTGTCGTTATAAAAAAAACATATTGTCAAATTTTCATTCCAGATGTGTTATTTTACAATCAGAATTTGTTATTTCTAAATATATTGTTATTATCACCTAGAACAAGAGTAAATAAGTTAACTTATATTTTTTTTGGTATTATAATGTTAGCAAAATTTTGTTGGCTTGATGGTCATTCCTAATTTTGGGAAGCATTAGGTTGGGGGGATTTGATTCCCCCAACCTCACTTCCCCCTGTTTAAAAAAAACACGGTTGCAAAAAAAAAAACAAAGGAAGGCCGCCAGCCTTATCATTAATTAATTGAATAAAACGTATGTCAAATTAATTAGGTCCATTAGGTCCAAGTATCTGACGAAATTTTGCCATATGAATTAATAGTACACATTAGTATTCAATCTCTATCAAACCAAATTATGCAACGAGACTTTGAGCGTTGCAGTTTTGTCGTCCCCTCGCTAACGTCGTTCATCAGAAGTTTCAATGCTGACGTGGACAATTAATCATGATGGCCAAATTTTATCAGCTTATTAGACCCTAACATACCTAATTAACTTGACGTAAGTTTTGTCCTTATTGATTATATACCTATTTTCAAATAACATATATTATATTCGTTTCGTAATGTAAAAGTTAGGTAGAAATTCAATTTAATTTTAACTATAAGAACTCAATCTATTTACAATATTTATCTATGTTTTTCTAAGCAACCCCTATAATAATTATATATGTTAAAAATATTTTATTAGTGAGTAACTCCAATACATATGATTCACAATAATATTTTAGAAAAGACAGCACTCTTTTATTACAACTAACTAACTTAATTTGTTTTCTTAATTTTTATAAATTAATTATCCAACTTTTATATTAAGAATCGAGCTAATAATCACTTGTACATTTCTTTGTCAATGGGCAGGTAGGTTGGCTTGGAAAACCTATAAACCTAGTGTTGGTTTTGTTCATTTCATCAACCCCTTTATTGTGGTGCAAGAATTACTTGATCGATTTGGACAAATAGAATGCATCACGTTCTCTATTTCGATCCTTTTGTATGTAGTTATATAACTCTTTACTATTAGGGAGAAAAAATTTAGGCCACAAGTCCTTATAATTTATCTCAATTTTAAATTAAGTCTTTGTAGCTTATCTGTTTAGATGGGGTCCATACTGTTTTATTCATTAATTTTAAATTATAGACTTTTATGAAATTTGATTTATAGAAATACATAGATGTTAAAACAAGGTGAAATGAAATGAAGCAGATTTCATAAAGTCTATGAAACTTTACAAATAAAAATTAATGACTTTTATATTTAAGAATGAATGCTTATAATGGATCAAACTATAAGGATCCAATGTAAGCAAAATAAACTACATGAACTTAATTTAAAAGTTCAACAAAATTATAAGGACCCGTTAAGTAATTTTCTCTAAAAAAAACTTCAAGCAATTCATAAACAATCCAGACTTGGCTTTGATGTTTAGATAAAAATTTTTTTTTTTAAAACTAATATAATTTTATTAAACTCATGGTTTTGGAACCAAAGTGAGGACACAATACATTATAGGGTTGGGAATAGATTTAGTTTTGGGCATGGCAGGCACAATAACATTGCCCTTTGCTGTTACATGCTTGGAAATAACAAGGTCCTTTGGGACATAATAAATATTGGCAATCATGGGCACTTGTACACTTTTGTACTAAATTTTGTGTGATTTTTTGATCAAGGCATTGGCATTTTCCCTCAACACAAGCAGGTGTTCCTATGCATTCGAGTCTCTTGCCACACTCAACACCACTGCTGCATTCAATGTTGTCTTGTCCTGCTCAAATGGTTACGCACATGTAGTAATAAAAACAGTTAAAAACATTAAATTTATTATAAAATTTAAGTGATTTTTAATATTATTCTTATTAACTATTATCTTCTATTTTAATATAAGAACTAATTTGACTTTTATTTTGATTTTAAATATAAGATCCCAGCTCATTTTGTCTCCTATATATTTTTTTTAAAGGTAGTTTTTGTAATGATGATAATTCTAGTTGATACACTTAATAAGCAAGGATTTTTAGGAAAGATAATATCTGTTTGTTATAAATAGCTAACTTAACTAGTTTTTTTAATTTATTTAAATTAGCCAATTAGTTCTTATATTAAAAATCAGAAGTAATATATTATATTGATTTCTACTCTCTCATATGTTTGCATTAAATCTGGGTATATATTGGGGAAAAAAGTTAATACTCTTTGAAACTATCAAATTCTTTGTAAAAGGCTCCAAGAGCACACTCTACAGGGTATTTTATAATAAGGAACAAAGGAGGTGTTAGAAAAGTGACTCGAAAGAAAGTGTAATGGTAATTTTGAAATGTTATTATAATTTTTGAAAATCACGAGGAGTTTATAATTACACATGATTTGATTAAAAATGACAATAAATAGAATACTCCCTCCGATCTACTACCTCTGGTCCTAATTATAAGAGCTAATTGACTAATTTGAGGAGATTAAGAAAATAAGTTAAGTTAGTTATTTATAATAAATAGGTGTTATCTTTCTTAAAATATCTTTACTGACTAGAACTACCATTATTAGAGGGACTATCTTAAAAAAAAATACATAAATATAAGAGATAAAGTGGATTAGGGTCTTATAATTAGGATCAAAATAAAAATCAAATGAGGTCTTATATTAAGGATTGGAGGTAGTATTTGATATATCAATTTCAATACTACTTTCATCAAAACTAAGGAGAGGTTTAACACTTATTAATTTTGCTCGAAGGTTAACAAAGTTGCCAACTTTGCCTTTGTTAAATCCATCCTTTAAAGACCCAACTTTATAAAGCATAAACCAATATTGAATAAAGACGATATAAAAAAAATGTAACAAATATCTCATATATACATGATGTCTTATAAACATAATCCAGCATCTCTCCTTGATCCAAGTGCTTTATAAAAAGGGTTGGAGAAAATATAACAAGGATCAAAAGTCAAACTACGCTCAAGAGATAAATAACATGACTTGTCTTAAATTTCTTCTCCCTGTAATTCTTTTTTTTTAAAAATAAATGGATGTGATTGGATAGAATAACCAACAAAAAGGAAAAAAAAATCTATATCAATATCAATCAATATATAAAATATAAATTTACCATAACATATACAGTAACATACTAGTATCTAATATTATCAAAAGAAAGTGATATTACCATGACATGTAGATGCGACAAGGAGAACAAGAAAGAGAGCTGAGATGAGAGAAGAAGCCTTTTCCATAATTTCTTTGATCTCAAAATTTCTGAACAATTTATGCCAAACCAAGTGAAGATGGTTGTGCTTCTTGCAATATTCGTTCAGCTCAACTTATTCCTATTTATAGTGAATTAAGGGGATATAATATAAGTACGTATGGTAAAGTTTTTCTTTTTTGGAAACTGAATATATGGCAAGTGAAATCAAAGAGTTGGATTTGATGAAGTCTTTTATTTAGAAAATAATTATAATGGCATTTAAAGATTAAGATTTTAGTATATATTGAAAAATCCTAAGTAATTAATCATTACCTTTTTAAAAGACAAATTACCAAGCAAGGAAACATAAATATATATTAACCCATATATATTTGTGCGTGCGTGTGTGTGGTTTCTAGATTCTGAAATATGTTTAGAACTTTCTATTATTAAACTACTATTTTTCTATTAAAATTTACCTTTTGTATGAGCAAAAGAAAAGAAGAGCCATTTAGAAACTCAGTTGTCCCTGGTTTATCCTTTTCACTTTCATGTATTTGGCTTTCGCGCTTCATTTAAACTTGAATGTAAAGTATTCGGATTATAGAGTAACAAAACAACTACACAATTGTCAAAATATACAATCGGAAATTGGTTTTTTTTTTTTGCATCAAAAAATTTTTTGGCCAACAATTTTAAATCCAACTACAGGTAGTTTTAACTGATGCCTTTCTGATTTTCCCCTTTTTGGGAAGCTTAAGGCTTTTTTTTTTTTGGGAAGTTATAGTAGATATGATCAACCAAACGAAAAAAGGAAGACATGCTAAAACATTGATGTAGCATTTCCTAGGGAGAAATACGTACAATGAGGCATAAGCAATGAATTAAGGGGGGGGGGGGAGAGTCCCTCCAAATTGCTTAACTTTTATGAAGTCTTCGAATTACCAAAAATAATGATTTTTTGTGCACTTTTAAAGACTTCATAACAATAATGATATTGGCACATTAATTTGAAATATGTTCAAAGGTAATCAATATGCCAATAATTGGTTGGCTTGAGAAGCTTATACGCCTGATGTTTTCTTTTTTGCTCCCTTTATCAATCATCTGTAACTATGTGAAAATTATATTTTCGGTTTTTCAAATTCATACAAAGTTTTATTTTAGTCTCTTAATTTTATAGGGTCTTTTTAGGCTTCCGCTCGCATTGACATTTTAAATATTAACAAAAGGTTTTTAGATGCTGATGTATTAAATTTAATTTTTAAAAAGTAACAATTATTTACACACAAAAAAATCATTTGAGACTAATTGTTTTAGGGTAAAGAAATAAAAAGATACTTGATCAAATTAAGGGATTAGACTAAGACCTTACAGGAATATATACTTTTGTCTTGTGTTGTGCACTGGGTTGATCAATTTGGACAAATAAAGTACATCGCGTTCTCTAATTTAGTTGAGGTACTAAAATCGGACTGGATAATTAACCAATCAAGGTAATAATTAAATGATCAGTGAGTCAGATTGGGATAAACTTAGAGTCAGGCTGGTCATATTAAACTAATATAATTTAATTGATAATAATAAAAATATTACAAAACAACATCATTTATAGACTTAAAAAAGTTTAACCAGCTCACCTAGCTTAGCAGGTTGACTAGGTTATGTATAACTGGTTTGCATCACTTCATTCTAGTTCATGCTGGGTTGCTTTTCCACCGATTCATGTACTCAATTAGATTAGATCAAAACTGACTAGTTATATCTGATTTTTTTGAATTATGAATTTAGTCCTTTTGTATGTAATTACATGATTCTACGGTAACTTTTGTTAAAAAAATGAAGCAATTCATAAACAACCGAAATAATTGAGCTGTGATACTTAGATGAAAAAAGGTAAAAAACCAATATGATTTTATTAAACTCATGGTTCTGCTGGTATCAAAATGAGAATACTATAAATTATAGAGAGCTGGGGAATTAGAATTAGTTTTGGCCATGGCAGGCACAATAACATTGCCCTTGGCTGCTACATGCTTGGAAAGAACAACGCTCCTGGGGACATAATAAATGTTGGCAATCACAGGCATTTAGGTACTAAATTTTGTGTGTTTTGTCCAACACATTGGCATGTTCCCAGAAGACATAAAGGTTCCGCTTTGCATTTAATCTTCCCAACGCAATCAACATGTCTCCTGCATTGAACATCTTCTTACCCTATTGATGAAATGCCTGCATAGTCATTTTACAAACAAAATTAGAGAGAGGACATAGATTATGTCATAGATTTTATTGGGCAGTACTTTTGAAATGTTATGATAATTTTTGAAAAATCAAGAGCGCTAACTGATTCTTTATAACTTTTCTTTTTTTGGTAATATATGTGATTTGGTTAAAAATGACAATAAATAGAATACTCCTTTTGATACATTAGTTTCATTTTTTTTTTTACCTGAATCAAGGGGAGACTTGACACTTGATTAATTCTGTTTAAAAATTAGCAAAGTTTCCAACTTCTTTTTTTTAATTAAACTCATCCTTTAAAAACCCAATTTCAGAACGCATAAACCAATATTGAATAGAGACAATATGAGAGAAATATAATACATATTTCGTATGCTGCCTAATAAAAAGTCTCATACATCCTTTTTTTTTTTTTTTAAAAGCGGCTTAGAAGGGCAGGATGAAATATAAAAAGATATCAAAAATCATATTATTCTTAGGCAATGAACAGCATGATTTATCTTAAACTTCGTTTCTCTCTAGTTTTAAAAATATTTGGTATGGAGTGATTAAATAGTATAATGAACAGAAAGAAAAAACATTGATATCAATATTAATCAATATAAAATGTAAAATTTATAAAAAATTGTACAAACTTTAACTAAACTCTACATAATAACATTTCTAGCATCACCAAAAGAACGTCATATTAACAACGAAATTTATGTGGCAAGAAGAACAAAGAGAGCTGAAACGAGAGAAGCCTTTTCCATAATTTCTTTGTTCTCAAAATTTATGAAGAATTTATGTCAAATGAAGAGAAATGGTTGTGCTTCTTGCAATATTGGTTCAGCTCCTTATAGTTATACATATTTGTAGTGGAGGGGTATGATTATATGGTTAGTGAATTATGAATAAAGATTTGGATTTTATGAATTTTTTTATTCAGAAAATATTTATAATGGAATTTAATGCAGAAGATTTTAGAATAACGGAAAAATCTACATAACAAGAGAAATATGATTCCTTAAATAGTTTGTTGAAAATAAAACTAAAAGATTATATTAGGATAGAAAAATGCAAAGTAATTAATTCCTTAACTTTTTAAAAGAAAAATAACAAAGCAAAGGAAACGCAGATGTGGCTTCCTAGATGCTGAAGTGCGCAACCTGACAACTTGATTGGGAAGAATTTAATACTTTCCATTGAACCATTACATTTCTATTAAAATTTAATTTTTAGATGATTTAAAAAAAATTACTTTTGGCAATTGTACTTATAAAATTATTGCTTAGAAAAAGTTAATATGTTAAAATACATGAGCATTTTAAAAACTCAATGGTCCCATGTTTTATTTTCACATATATATATATTTGTTTTTCTTAACATTTCATTTAAATTTGAATGTAAAATATTATAATTAAAGTAAGTCCGAATCCTATTATTGGTGTAAACATCTTGATAGACGATCTGTAAATATCTTTATAAAAACTCTTTGAACTTAAAAACACGTCCAACTTTGATGACTTCAGAATCCAACTCACCCAAAAAAAAAAAGTTATGACTATAGGGTGAGAAGTGACAACTATACAAATTACAAGCGATCCACTTTACATCAAAAAAATTTTGGCCTACATTATAAATCATGCCTTTGTGTTTTTTCTTTTCGTTTCTCCTTTCACTGATTTTCTTTCCATTCTGCATACCAAATTATTAACGTTTTGACAAACGAACGAACAACAAACAGAATGGCATAGTTTCATAGGTTAAATACAATCCAATATATTACACTTACAAAATCCTTCTCTCTCCCGGTTAAGGTCTGAACTACTTGCTTCCTGCTTCTATGCTCAAAATCTCCCCAGTGCCTACTTGTCTGCAATCCTACATTAAATATAGCAAAAATGGACAAACAAAAGAAGCATATGGGCGGCTCTACAACTCTACAAGCATGTTTTCTACTGAAATAATGACCAAAACCTGTCCAAACTCTAATAAGCCCTTCATTTCAAAATCAACACCCTACCGAACATGCTCAAATCAACCACTACCTACAGCATTTCAAGCTACGGGAATTTTAGGTTCTCCCAAGTTCACAAAAGCCTCAGCTCGCGCTAAGCGCCCCATTGCAGCATCCCAAGAGACGAGGTGATCCATGAAGACATTCACATACTTTGCTCTGTCATTCTGTCCAACAGATCACACAAGGATTGTAAGGAAGACATCTTCAAAGGAAAGTAAGGCACAATTATACTTGCTTGTGGGTTCAGCTGTCCTTCAAGCAAAGCCCAATTAAACCCACAACCCTCGAGTAAAGCCTGAACTTGGACGTGTTTATGTATATACAAATAAAACGAGATATGGACCCTCCATGCATTGCACATAACCATAAAAATAAACTGTGTTGTCCATGGCTTATAAATTTTGTTCAGCTTTGGGGAAAAGAGGTCACCTGAATTTAACTATTTAACATGCATTACAAACAAATAACACCTTTCATCTAAGAAAAGACAAAAATATAAATTAATAGTCAATTTAGTCACAGTTTCATAACTAAGTGAACTTTTGTCCAGATAACTTTTATGACACTACATCTATTAGGAATAAATATAGAATTTCTTAGGTGAAAATTGAAGACTGAGGCTTGGTAAAAAGGATATGAAGAATGAAAATAAATGATGAATAGTAATGCAACTTTAATAGAGGTAACAAAAATTGGTGAATTTTGTTGTTTGGGCTTGGGCCAAGCCCAACTGACCATAAGCGTGTTGGGCTAGAATTGTAGATCCATTATATGGGGTTAATATGCCCATGGGCTGGTCAAGCCCATGATTAGCTACTCCACCAGCCATGAATATTGTTACGTACCTTGTAATCCAAATAATACGCATGCTGCAGAAAAGGAAGCAAAGTCAGTTTGTGATAGCTACAAATCACAAAATGACAGCGTGTGTGTGGTGTGAGTGTGTGTGCATGTGAGAGGGGGAAGAGAGAGAGATAAGCATACCTCCCACATATCCAAATTGATTATCGGCTGCATGACAAAAAGATTATCAACTCTAATGCTAATAATATCAACTCAAGTTATGGAGGGAAGTGAAACTGACTTACTATGTCATCCCACACAACTGGGCAAATGGCGTTAGATGTTTTTAGTATTTGAAGTCGTCTCTCTTCTCTGGTCACTGAATCAACCAAGCCATAAAGATTAGCAAAAGTCCCCAGCATAAATCAAAATACTTGACAATAGAGATGCATTTAACATATGTAATTCTCGGCACAATTTGCTATTCATTCCTAAGTTTCAAGAGGCACCAATGATGTAGGAGGCATTTGGTGGGTGAATATCTTAATTTTGCAGGACTTAGAAAGTCTTTGTGGTTCAACACTTGCTTCTGAGGAAGCATAGACAATGATATGGACACTGAACATGGCACTGTCAAAGACATGCAGACATATCTGAAATATCTAAATAGAATTTAAAATATCATGTGCGTATAATATGACTCTTGTACATGTATTGAACATGAACGTGACACCGTTTTTAAGTGTTTGTGCTTCATAGCGCTTGGGACATAAAAATCGCATTTATTCCTATATTATTTAGACTATAGACAACAAAAAATTTAAACTTCCTCTTCGTTATATTCAAACATCCTGAAGATCAATTATCTGACAGCCAAATAGCATCTTAAGGAAAATTTAGATAAGCAAAATAGACTGTCCAAGAGATATAAAGAAATTAGGGCAGTCTAGTAGGTTTAAGAAATAGTTTTTTGTAGTACATCCAAAATAAAGGGTACATGTAGTACTATTGTGCGGCTATATTAAATAGAATAACAATTAACATTTCAATAATATATGTTTTCTCCGGCCTTTTCCTTCTTTCTCTTCCACAAACATGTACCACCCACACACAACCTCTATGAGAGGCAATCAATTCAGAGGGGACTTACAAACAAGCCAAACCCAGCCAGAGCCAAACAATGTGAGGGCAGCTTCAATAAACTTCTCTCTAAAATTTGTAAACGAACCAAAATCCTTTTCAATCTGTTGAAGGAGACCTAGTTTGGGCATCTCACCCCCTCCTGGTTGCATAGATTCCCAAAAGAAGTCATGATTCCAAACCTGCACATGGAGGGCCATAAGTAGGTATAGCGTCTTAACGACACTAATACTAGATAAGACACTGTTTAGCTGTCTTAGTTGTAATTTTATTGCTAGATATTCTGGAAAATAAAAAGAGATTTACTTCCGTTATTGTCAATGAGATGAACAAGATAGGATATGCCAACAGACATGTCACAAAATGGAGCTAAAACAAAAGACACTGTTTAGCTGTCTTAGTTGTAATTTTATTGCTAGATATTCTGGAAAATAAAAAGAGATTTACTTCCGTTATTGTCAATGAGATGAACAAGACAGGATATGCCAACAGACATGTCACAAAATGGAGCTAAAACAAATTCATTTTGTAAGATGTGAGGGGGAAGTCCTCTCTTGCAAGTCCATAACAAGCACAGCCTTGTAATTTGAGGGAATTTTAAAATAAGACCAAAAGGGAGATATCTTCTTTAGACATGTACAGTTCGGAGGAAATTCTAACCAAGTATGGCTAAAATACATTAAATAAAATTTCATTAAGCTCAAAAAGCTATATATATATATTTATCAAAAGGTAAGCATCTGGATGAGAGGATAATATGTGGAACGGATGTCTCGTGTGCATCCATTTTGCTCTAGAAGATTTGAGCAAAATCAAGTTATTGCCTTCGTAGACCAAGCACTTTTACAGCCTGGCAACATGAACAAATAGCTAC
Organism: Neltuma alba; assembly: GCF_004799145.2. Taxonomy (NCBI): domain Eukaryota; kingdom Viridiplantae; phylum Streptophyta; class Magnoliopsida; order Fabales; family Fabaceae; genus Neltuma; species Neltuma alba. The sequence continues at coordinate 609,982 of NW_021635334.1, read as the reverse complement.
GGTGCAAAATTTTTTGGTTAACATGAAGGATAGAGATTCTCTGAGAAACATAAAGGGCAAGGCCCAATACCCATCCCCAGGTTGCATCCATGCATAAATAAACCCTTTAATATTGCTCCAAGTAAATTAACAAATAATATGTATGTTTACAGCCAATTCTGTTGTACCGCTTGAGCAGTTAACCAATGTCATTCTCAAGCTCCTTTTTATCCTATTCAACGCCGCTTGCTTCCATGCTGTAGCATTTGCATATCTATGTTGTACATACTGAAACAGTGGAATACTCTCCCTTTTCCAATGCCGAAGTGAAACCACATTTCTTTTTGGTGACAGAAGTGAAGCCATGTTATCCGTAACCAGTTCCAGATATCTTCAATTTTTTCCTTTCTAAGTATTGTTCTGTCTTACTTTACATCCACATAAATGTTATGGTATATATGCGAGTGATTCATATTCCAGCAATAACGATGAGATATGATTGCAAAGATGCAGTAGAAACGAAGCTACTAGATGCAGTCTATTGATGAGGGGTTTATAGCAAGAGATCATATTCAGTCCTCCACTCAATTATGTACCACCAAAAAAGGACACATTGGAAATATAATCCTACAGCTGAAAGATCAAGGCTCAATATTTTAATAGGTATGTATATACAGTTACAACACAGCCTATATTCAGCACATGTCACCGGAAAAAAAAAAATGTGGTTGTGAAAATTCTCTGCAATAACATGTACCTTGTCATTTGGCACGGTGATCAGCTACATTTTGTAAAGAAATTCTCCGCAATATTAATTTCTTACCCGTTACATTATTCTCTATATAAAATACTTTTTATGAAAGCAAACTCCTGCAGCCAACTCCATGATATTGAAGGAGGTTGTGAGAATTATGTGTTACGAAGTTTCCTTATTATGAAGTTAAAAGCACCTCATATGCTTTAATTTACTATATATAGATGCAAGTAGATTCCAAGTCTCAAACAAATGAAACAAATCATCGAAGTCAATCTACTGAATGTAATATAAGTACCTCGGCTGCATTGTTGAATTCTGGTAAGGGATTCCCATTATTGTATGTTTCTTTGACTAGCTCATCCATGGTGTAGCCATATAGTACGTCATCCTTCTCCAACTGCTTGTTTAAACCTTCCACAAAGTTCCGATGAAGTTCCCCCCAATGTACGTCAATTGTCCTCTTGCTCATATACGGCTCTAATGCATCCTAAGAACAATGAAGCAACAAATAAATGGACAAGTCAAAATTGGTTGGTCAACTGTATATACAAGGTTTAACTTGATATTTGCAAATAGTTGATTAATTATGTAGACTTTAGATCATGCATGATTGTGAGAGGAAATAGTCATTTGTCGGGAAAAAAGTTGTTGCCTGAAAACAAACAAATTAACAATGATTAATATGCGAGTCAGGTCACATTTAAGTTTTTATTATAATCCAAATACCTAAAAGGAAGCAAGAAAATAGAAGAGAAAGAAAGAAAGAAAGAAAGAAAAGTGAGCACGAACAAGCTGAACCAAAGTAAAAAATATAGCCTAAACAAATCATATTTCAAGTTATCACTATCGTGGTAGTTAAAAAAGAAATATCACGCAAGTTTATTAAGATTTGCCGTTCAGAATGAGGGGGAAAACAGTGGAAAGGAAGGAGAGAGACAATGCATAGAAGAGTGAGAAAAGATAAGCAGAAAGAAACTTGAGAATAGTTATCTAAAATAGCAGTTTTCTAACAAAAAGACACTCTTTACTGTGGATAAACTACCAGTAACTCCTTACTTAATCTACAAGAATTTAATTGATGTTTAATAACTCAGCTAACAAGTCACGTGTAAAATGAAAGCGCTTTCAACAATTATCTTTTTTATATGCTCATTGCCGTGGTAGTTGATGCATGTGCCAGCACAATAAAACGATCTTTACGCTTGCACATGCACAAACAAGTTTATAATTCTGTGAATATTCACTTACAAGTTTATAGGGAGGGGTCTTCAAGCCATAAAATGCAGTAACTTTTGAAGATCTTGGAGAAACATCAAACCTTCTTTTGGCCTGTGTTGATGACATAAAAAATAAGCACATACTAGATAGGGTTGCCGTGCCACAAAGATGAATTTCTCATAACAAAAGACATAAAGAGAATGTCAATGATATGAAAGTAGTCTATAGAAAATGCAGAAAAAACAATTTGCCCGGTCAACTACCATTGCAGTAAATCCCCAAGGACTAAAATTTTTTTTTTTTTTCAACAAAAGATTAATGTGGTGTCCCGATAAGCACTTCATGTTGTCATGAACCCGTTATGCAAATATATATATATATTTCCATGTGCATTAGTCGACCAACATTAAGCAATGTTCTCAAAGCAATTCTTGTTAATAACTTATTCTCCTTCAAGATTAAAAAAACAACAATTTTGTCAAAAATATGGAAAATTCCGTAACTGAAATCCTGCCCATGAAATTAAATTTTTCATTTTTAAATCCTAATTTCCTAAAGTTGTATGACAGCTTAAATTTTTATAACATGAAACAATTTTGTACGATTGTCATACAAGCCATAAAGATTACTTCACATTATACATCTTAAAACACAATCTAAAAATGGTGGAATTAGCATCATACTCTTTGAAAAACAATATGCAAGAAATACTGACAACTTACCTTTAGTGCAACAATTGTCCATAGCTTTAAGGTAAAGAAAGTTAAATAACATGAAAGAACAATAAAATAATCAAACAATGAATATCAGTGGTAGGATGTTACCCTGTGGAGAAGCTGTGGAGTTTTTAACTGCCTGAGGAAGTCTGATGAAATGAAATGAGATCTAGCTGGAAAAGAATTACAGCAATAAGAAGCCATTGCTACTCTGTTCCCTGGAATTAACACAAGTTTATCAGATCATTGGTTAATGATTACTTGTGCTACACAAAGCAACCACTTTAATCCCAAACAGTGAATGCGATTTAAACATTCACTCCGGTGTCATTTTCAAAATCTCAATAGACCAGGATACAGAGCAAAGGAATATATATCTGGGGATGGATAAAACAGTAACATAAACATTGAAAAATTCAGACATCTCCAAAGAATAGAAGCACAAACCTCTACTACTACAGATATATCATGTATTAGAAATACACCAACTTCCATCTCGGTTGAGTCACTTTGACAAATATGCTATTTCCTTTTTTATGGGTTGAACAAAATATTTGTGTTGTATTCCAACCCACATGATCTAAGAGGCTTAAACTCGAATAAAATGGACAAAAATATTAAAATTCAAAACGTCAAAGGATTGGTGATCTAAATCAAGATGTAACAAGACTGAATTTACAGGTTAACAATATATTGACTTATAACTTATTCAGTTAATTTTTCCAAATATAGGAATACTTTTACCTGAAACTAGGTTATAGATGTCCTGTCATTCTTATTTGCCATCTCCTTTTCCTATATGGTTACAATAACATATAACAAAAAAAATAGGAAGGATGATTCCACCTTCTCAACAGTCTACAATGACATGGACCTACACAACTCTAGCTTCTTCATAATCTGTGAACTCAGTTTATGTCTCGATCCAACTATATGCTAGACCTTTTGCAACACCTCTGTCAGTCATTTTCCTCCTCAAGTTCGCAGCATCCTCCCAACTACCACTTTCAGAGTAAACCTTTCCTAACAGTACATAACCTGCCTCACTTTCAGGAAATAATTGAAGTAACCTCCCAGCAGCCCACTCCCCCAATGCTCTATTTTCATATATCCTACAACCGCTGAGTAAGGTTCTCCAAATAGCTGGCCAAGTAGGAAATGGCATTGCTTCTATTACCAATTTAGCATCTTCAAGGTAACCATTTCTCGAAAGCATATCAACCAAACAACCATAAATTTCAGGAGATGGTCTCAAGCCATAATCTAAACTCATTGATTGAAAGAGAGAACAACCTACATGGATAAGACCATTATGACTGCAAGCTGATATCAACGAGATGAATGTGGCTTGGCTAGGATGTACGTTAGCTGATTTCATCTTCTCAAAGATATCCATAGCTTCAACAACAAGACCTTGGTGTGCATAAGCCATGATCATGGCATTATATATAACAACATCAAGCAAATTGAGAGACTGGTCAAAAGCCACTCTTGCATTCTCTATGTCTGAGCATTTTGCATAGGCATCAATAAGAGCACTTGCAACAAATGGATACACACAGCATCCCAATTTTATAACTAAAGCATGAAAAGATTTCGCCTGTTGATAAGCTGCAACACTAGCACAATTATTTAAAATACTGGCCAAAATAAAATCATCAGGCCTTTCACCAGCTTTCATAAGCAGTTGCAAGAATTTGAATGCTTCATGATTAAGGCCTTGATGAACCAGTGAAGAAATCATGGTTCCCCAAGAAACCAAATCTAACTTCTCAGGTTCATTGAAGAACAGGTAGCAATCATCTAGTAGCCCAAAGGTACTATAACATTTAATTAATAAACTACAAATATACTCATGCGAATGGAATCCAGATTTAAGGAGGTCACAGTGAAGCTGTCTGCCAATCTCTTGGCTTTCAGATCTACAACAAGCTTCTAGAGTGTTTGAGTAGGTGTATTCATCTGCTTCAAAACCCAATTCTCGCAGATTATTGAAGTCTTTGATTCCTTCTTCATAGAAGCCGTTTATAATATATCCAGAAATCAACTCATTCCAAGTATTTATGTTCAAACAAGGTGCAGTGTAGAATGCAGTGCATGCCATATCCATTTTCCCACATCTAGAGAACATACTGATTGCTGAATTTATGATGCTGACTTCATCAAATAGTCCAAAATGCAGGGAAGCACAATAGAACTGAAGCCCAAGACCAAGATTATGTAAGTACCCACATTTTCTAAGCAATCCAGAAAAAGTGACATTATTTGGTTTGCCACCTAGTATCATTAGATTATGATATAATGTAACAAGGTCTCTTGCATTTCCATTCTGAGAAAAGCCTGAAAATGCAGTATTCCACGAGATGATGTCTTTGTCCTGAATCCGACTGAAAACCCTCAAAGCAGAGTCCTTGTCACCACTTTTGAAATACACATCCACAAGAGCATTCATTACTGAAGTAATACACTCCACCTTACTTTGAATAATAAATCCATGAATTTGTTTTACGCATTGCAAAGCTCCCATGGTTGAACATCCCTTGAGAGCACTTATAAAGGTATATTTGTCCATTTTCACACCTACATATGGCATCAATGTCAACAATTGCAAGGCTTTAAAGTCACATTTACATTTGATATATCCTCCAATCATGGCATTCCAACAACCAGCATCTAGGTCTTTCATGATATCAAAAACCAACTCAGCAGATTCAATATCTCTCAACTCAACATACATGTTAAGAATTGATGTACTTACAAATGGGTTCTGATCCAACCCAATTTTTAAAGCAGAACAGTGAACGGCTATAACAAGCATGCGCACTCCCAGAGTAGCACATGCCTTCATCACACTGCCAAGAGCAAACTCGTTTGGCCTCAACCCAGCTTGTAACATTTCCACAAATATGTTTAAACCAAATTCAAAATCACTATTTTGAATTGCACCTGAAATCACTATAGTCCATGACACCAGATTCTTTTTAGCCATCTCCTCAAACACCTTACAGCCATATGACAAAACTCCAACTTTGAAATACGTCTTAATCAAATTATTCTGTGAGAAAATGTCATTAGAAAATCCCAACTTGATAACATGAGAATGGATTTGATCACCGAGAGACAATGATTTCAAATCTGCAGAAAGCGAAAGTGCAGTTGCAATGGCAATTTGGTCTCTTTTCTCTAGGAGATCAGAGAATGGCAAGAAGGATTTGCACATGTGAATTTGGAATCCTTTTAAGAATGGGTTCAGTTGGGAAGGTCCATAAGCAAGGGAAAACAAACATCTTGGCTTTGCAGTAACAAGAGCATGTCCTATCCTTCCCATTAATTTCAACACAAAGCTCTGTCCAATCATGCAGACAACTTTTGTAGCATCTAGGAAAATGGTGCCAAATTATTTCTGTTAAAAACCATATCGTGTGTAACGTCACTCACAATGTAAATCTCATCTTCAATCAGCTATTAAAGTAACAATCAAGCAAAATGATAACATATAACAAAACCACCTTCCATACTGAACTTTGGATCCTACTGTGTGCTATTGTTAAGAAACATAGTACTTGAATCCTCTAAAAGAATCTAACCCAACTTATGTCTAAAACGTTTAAAGCTAATTCCAACAAGAGAAGAAGTCAAAATTTGACAAACAATGACACCACTTTGAGCACAAGACTCAACCTGGTGCAAACATGGACAGCTAATGATGTGATGTATGAACATATAGAAATATGAAGCCATACATTATTCAAAGGAAGAATTTTGAAATTGAGTAAATGCACAATTTAGTCTACTAAAATATAAAATTTTGAAATTGAGTAAATGCACAATTTAGTCTACTAAAATATAACTCCTATCATTTGATTCGTTGGATTTATTATTCTACACAAGTTAATCCTCAAAGTTTGTAACTCTGCGTATGCACCAACTTGTCAATTGTCCAGAGATGCGTTAACATTAAATTGTATAAGACAATAAATCTAAGAACAAAATTTAATAAGGTATGTGTTTTCAGGGACCTATTTACTCTATGTATTTTCAACAGGTCAAAGGCAAGCACCAAAGACCAAAATTGTTACGTATCTCAAATTATAAGATTTTAATGGAGGAGGGGGGGATAAATGAGGTTTTTTTTTGGGGGGGGGGGGTGTTGGTTGCATTTGCACTCTCTATCTGGAGACACCTTGGACTTTGATCAATCCAGTCCAAGCCAGGTGGGACCAAAAAAGTAGAAGGATCTTCCAATGAGTATTTAATGCAGTGGCACCTAGGGCTCAAACTGAAGACCTCTAGTTAAGATAAGACACAGCTGAGAGGGGAGAGATTTTACCTTATTTGGTTCATGAGGAGAGAGGGGAAAAAATAATAATACTCGGACAAAATGCCCTTATCCCTTTATCCTGTTTTTCCTCTTCAATGTGAATTAAATAAAAACTTACATACAACTTGAAGATAAGTTTATGCCAATGCATAATCAATTCATTATATCTCAAATTAAAGATGTAAAGATGGCAGGGCCATGGCTCATGGGTACATTGCTATATAATGACAACTGCCTATGCATCACTTGTTATAGGGACAATTTCTTTGCCCGATATCTATGTCACCTTTTCAAAAGAGTGAGAGGGACACGATGATATTTAAGTGTTCAAGCTCTCAAGCAAAGAGCATACAACAAAATATCAGCAAAAAGCTATGTCCTCAAAATATCAACAAAAGAGTGAGGAGGACACCACGCTAACCATGCAGCCGCATACTAATATTAACTTTTACCTCCAGGACCCAGGTGTGAAATCACAGAAAATGACCAAAAAAAAAAAAAAAATCAGAGGTAAAAGTGGGCATCATGCACATTGAATCATAGACTCCTTGTGAGATTCTTCTAATTTTTATCAAAATAATCCCAAACACATCACATGGGACTTGGAACTTGGACTTAGAAAGAAGAACCGTAAACCACATTGCCATAATGAACAGGGCTACATAACGATAATTTTTTTCAAGTAATATCAAATGATCTGCAATAAGATTTACACAAATCAGATTCATAGCTTTTCCGCGACTGATATTTATTTTGCCTCCATGAAATTTGGAAAAATAAGCAGGGGCGAGCAGAACTAGAAATTTATAATATTTATGCTATGGATTAGACTTTAGAGAATCAATGTGGATCAAACTTAAGATAAAAGTTGAATAAACATATGAACTGGACGAAAAGAAAAAAACATATGAACTTAAATAATTCAACACATTTCATCAGAAAATCAAATTCCCTCCTTATCTAGATTACCCAGTCGAACACCAAGTAAAAACAGAAAAGAAGAAAGGAAAAAAAAAATCTTCGAGCCTAAAACAAGTGCTCAGCAGCACCACCGTGATTCCACCATAACCAGAGAAACCGCATAGTGAACAACGAAAATGCAAGAATAAGCGCAGAAACAGTGAAGGAGAAAAAATAGAACAGAGGGGGACGACGACGAAACCTGAAGGAAGACGGCGACGGCAAGCTCTTCTCGGCGATGAACAACGGAACTATGATTCTATCTATAAAGGCTGGAACAAGCTTTCAGAGGTTCCCTTGAAGCCAAGAGGTAGTGGAGAGAGAATTATGCTTTAAATTCAGAAATGGAGAAAATATCTTGAAAATGAGTGAGGCGTTAGAGTCCTTCTTGCGCTTCGCGAGTTGGCGCTCTGGTTCAGAACGAAAGCAGATGGCGTTGCGTTTGAAGAAGAAAGGATAAATAATAACTGTATTTTTATTTTTTTTATTATATAAAACAACTCTTTTTTTATAGTTTTTAATTAAATAATTTTAATACTGAAAAATGATTATCCTTTAGTTCGATTATTATTTATATTTTTTTGACCAGATGATTATTATTTATATTGTTTAATTAAAATAATAAATAATAAATGTGTTATCAATATTATGTGGATGTCCATTTATCCTTTCCTCTTCATCTTCTCCAAGTAACTTCCACTACCTCCACCATCCATTACTCCTCCACTATCCATTCACTCTTATAACTCACCTCCATTCACATTCATGGGATTGATTATCCACTATTTGTCATTTAAGAATAATTGTAACCTATGTGTAAGATTATGCCTATAAATAGAACATGTCATTTGTGTTGTAATGCAAGTGAAGAAATACAAAAAGTTCTCTCCTTCTCTTGTCTTCATCTTTCTACTTTTGTGGTTTCATTTTGATTCTATTTCATAAGAAAATGTTTATTGTTTTGAAGTAACACTACTCCTGTAATTAACTAGATAAGCGGGCATGTTTAGATTATAGTTTAAACAAAAATCATGTCTTCATTTAAAATTAGCTAAATATATACAAAATTGAAAAAATCCTTTAAATTCAATCTCTAATAGTTTTATACTTTACCTTTATTTAATAGTCCTTTAGTCCTTAATACAAGACCCATTTAACTAATTTGATTAGATTAAGAAAGTTAGGTAAGTTAGTTAATTATAAGAAAAGTGACACATTTTTCCTAAAACACCATAATCATCTTTCTTAATATCCCCTCTCCCTCTTCTACTTGGTTATAATTGAGGGAATATCCATAAGGGTAATTTAGAAAAAATTAATAAATATGATAAATGAGTTTTATATTTAGGACCAAAACCAATTTAAAAATTAAGTCATATATTAAGGACCGGATGAGTATATTCACTTTCTAACAAAATAACGGTAAATAATATATTATGTTAAAAGATTTAATGATAAATAGTACATAATTTTTTAACAATCTATGGCCGCATATCCTAGAGTAACTTTAGTGCAATTTTGGCAAGTGTTTTTAGTAATAAACCCTATAAATTTAGGATATTAAGTGTTATCAAAAAAATGTTTTAATATGTTAAGTACACAGAAAATTATTTAAAATATTAGGTATTAAAGAAAAAGTACTTCAAGATATTAAATGCATCAAATATTTGTTTAGCAAACTGAGTAATAGCAGAGAACTATTTCAGAATGGGAGCTGCCATTAACCAAAAGCCCCTGCTTGACATGTTTTAAATCGGAGGTTTTATTATCTTGTTCCTTGTGAATAATCTATAAACAACATTTAAGAGCCGCACAAAACAAAATTTTTTTTGCCAAATATATTGTTGAGAGTTGGGACTTCTTGTTGTCCAAGAGGATAAGACATAAACAGAATGGTAGCTCTTATAATTTGTTCATTATTGGCAAGAACTGCTGCCTGACCAGCAACTTTATTCAATTATAATAAAAACATAAAAATTGTACAACCTTGAATTTAATAAACAAAAATGTAAAATTAATTAATGTAGATTTCACTTTCATCAGCAATGTACCAAATAAAACAATGAACTGTTTCTCTTCATTTCTTACCTATCAGGCAGTCATTTTTGTAAACTCTGGTCAGAATAACAAAATCTAGTCCACATATTCAACATTTTTTTCCCCACAAAATCTTGAAGGCTTAATCAACAGGAGCCAATCTGCAACAAGAGCCACTACATCTAGAAGTCAGTGTCTTGATTCCTTCAGACAACTTCAGAGGTTCAAATCATCAAAAGAAGATGGAAAAAGGGAGCTTAATGCTACGCTGGTATTCACTGTTCACCAGCCATTGTCTTGATAGTATCAGAATTATTTGAAAACATGATACTATCTCCGGTCCTTAATATAAGTGTTTATTTAACTTTTATTTTAGTTCTAAATGTAAAACCCCAATACACTTTGTCTCTCATATTTATTTATTTATTTTTCTCAAAGTAGTTCTTGTAATAATAGTAGTTATAGCCAATACACTTTAACAAGGATATTTAGAAAATTTAGAGAAGACAGCACATACTTAGTACAATGAACTAACTTAACTAATTTTTTTAATCTACTCAAATTAGTTAACTAATTATTATATTAAGAACAGGAGGTAGTATTATCAAACAGTTAGGGAAAGACAAGCCAAAAATTGTATCACTAATCAAAAGATGTCCGTGTGAAGTTGGTATAGACACCAGGATCGATAATGCTGAGGCAACAAACCAGTAAATATTTGCCGCATGCTGTGCCCAAACCAACGTTGTCTAGTAAACAAGAAGCCCTTTGTTAAAGTTTACTACAGGAGAAATACACAAGAATCACAAAAGACCATCATGTGCATGACCAGCTGACATGCTATCTGATATTGCGCATTTGATATAACAAAAAAATTGCTAGAGTTGCTCATGCATTCAAAAAGAAAAAAGAAACAGGACGCGCTCCTAATATTCTATCAGTACCCTGTTTTTCTGTGGTCTATTATTCCTAGGTCCCCGTCAGTGTCACACCACTAAAAGGCCCGTTGATTAATACCGGAAAAGAGACAGATAGAATAATAATTTTATGGATAGAAGTATAGAACTTAGGTGCAGGTTCTTAGATATTTGCTATCAGGGTCTTCGATAGAATACTGACATTCTGCTTCAAATTATTTAACGTTGGTGGTAAGCTGAGGAAATATTACACTATTTGCTTCCTCCTTCACTCTTCACCGAGCTCCTGGTAAGAAATAATCATATTTTTTTATTGGCAAAATAAATTATTTTACAAAAAACATATTTACTTATTTTATTAATATATATTCATATTAATTTTTTTATTTATATTATTTATGTCTTATTTATTATGTTGCCAAAATATATATTATTAACAAATTTATTACTTCAAATAAACATATATTATGAAATATATCTTATACGTAATTATCATTTAAACTTATGTCCTTTTTAGTAATTTCTATATATAAAAAAGCATTTATGACAATAACTATCCAAACACTCTTACTTTATCAGAATCACTTTTTTAGAAAATCTATTCTCTTCAGAATCTATTCTCCAGAAGCTATTCTCCAAACCATAATTTTGCTTCATCCAAACACCCCCGTAGAGTAGAGTAGAGGGCCTTTCCTCTCATCAAGAGAAGACAATATCAAGAAGAAAGAGGAAATATCTAATGGACAAAACTTAGGTCCATTTCTTCACATCTACTAGATATTAGATCCAATTCTCCAAACAAATCTCAGCACATGGATTTTTTTTTCAACAATAGAAACTCCGAGGATAAAAACTCAAAATTCAGTTAGATCATCATCGATAATAAAAATCACATTAGGAAAGATTTGATTGGAGAATGGGATATAACAGGTTTGAGCAAATGGACCTAAGTTTTGTCAACTATGAAACATTTCCAAACTATCAGACACCATCGACACATTTACAGATATGAAACAAAAGCTCTTTGATGGAGAACTCACTTCCATTGTAGTGATGCACACCCACTTTGGCAAGCATTGCATAATATTCTATCTCTGGTTTCCTTAAAGGTGGGCAATTGTTGGCAATTATAATTAGCTTCCCTGCAAAGAGAAGAAGAAAAATTATCGAATCTCTAATGTGTAGTTCTACACCATTAGCAAATTCCATATTAGCATATACAAGATTTACCTACTACAGTCTTATTTAAATTATCTTTTCAAAACTTTCCAAGAAATTGATTCTATTCAAATGCACCCAAAAAAAGTCTTCTATAGAACTTCAAAATCAGTGGCATCAGAATTTTTTAAAAAAGTAAAAAGGTAAAAGAGAATTTTATTCATCAGAAGAAATATATGAGGTTATGTGAGTTACCTAGCAACCTTTCATCATCCACCACTTCCTTACAACAAGGTAGGGATGATTCAAAAGTACAAAAATCATAATTAATTTCAGGAGTAAACCCAAGTACAGAATTAGCACAATAGTTGGCTTCTATATAGATAAAATTCACAGACAACTGCTAAGTCCCAGCTAGTACGGACTGAGCAGCAACAGCAGAAATTTGACTACATCGACATGCAACTCCCGTTAACCTGTTTGAGCAAATTTAGATCTCCAAATCCCTCCCAAAAGGCAGTACTCTGATTTATATACAGGGCAATATTAAAAAAAAAAAAAAACCCAAGGCTGCATACTTCCTAATTACAACTAATTTGACTAATGAAACATGCAATTCCCTTTAACCTGTTTAAGCAAATTTAAGATCTCCAAATCCCTCCCAGAGACAACATTCTAGTCTATATACAGAACAATATTCAAAAAACCCAATGCTACATACTTCCAAATTACAGCTAATAATAATCAAGATATTTCTTAACCAAACCCATGATTTTAAAGCAGCTCATGAAGTGGAAGGTAGTCAGAGATGGAACCAAGGCACTGTAATAAAACAGTACCTTTTGAGTTCCCAAGGGAATTCAGAACCGTTTTATAACCCAAGGCATATTTCCCACTCTTCATCGCCAGGGCGATTCTGTTGTTGATACTCTCATGGGTCTTCTTCGGCCAAAGGGCAAGGGCGACCTGAATTGTATGGAGACGGATTCAGCTAAATTTAATACAATCACATTAAATAATGAAATTATTTTCAAAATTGAAAGTTATTATGGACTTTGAAGAGATTATTAATTTATTATAAACTTATAAAAAAAAAAGGTCATGATTTTTAATAATTCTTCTCTTGTACAGCTCTTTCCAGTGGTGATGAAGGCAGAGTTAGTCAATTTTGAGGGTAAAAATGAATATCACTGCACAAAAGGATCACAAAAGCAGCACTTGCTTATCAAAATAAAAGAACCTGGCTGCAAAGCTTTACAAAAGAATTAAAAAGGAGACATTTATTTAATGTTTTGATAATGACATTAATGATTAAACTTAGTTAATTTTTTGGTCCTTCAACCTAATTACTACCTCCTGCCATTAATATAAAAACTAACTAACTAATTTAAGTAAATTAAGATAATTATTTAAATTAGTTATTTGTAATAAATATATTGTGTCTTTCCTAAAATACCCTTACTAATTAAATGTTATTTGAAGAAACATTTAACATGTGCAATATAAAGAGTATCTTTAAAAAATAAATATAAAATATAAAATAAATTAAGATGTTATATTTAGAATTAAATTAAAAGTTAAACTGTTATATTTAGAATTAAATTAAAAGTTAAACTAACTCTTATATTAAGTACAAGACATAGCATAATTTTTATGGCCCTTTTGTGATAAAAATTAGCTCATAGAGGCCCTTAGTTTCCCTCCACGGTCTTCATGCTCAATTGGGCTTCATGCATTAACTTTCATCATATTTGTATCAAAACATAATTTCTTTGTTTCCAAAAGCAGCGTGGTTCTGAAAGTTGATTGAAACTTTTCACGTGTCAGGGAAAAATAACTTAATCGCAATAACATCCTTTTCAGAATTACTTGATGATACCAATCAATAAGCAGTTTTTATCTAATTTAATGAATCGTTCTCACCAAAAACACATTGAGCTATTGGAAAGAAAAGCAAGAGTAACAATGCACAAAAGCAAATCACAAAACATCTGGTCTAAGCCACAAGCCCACATGGCATATCAGTACCATGCTAGCTGAGAACATGTGCTACAAAAGTGATTGCCAGAGGCCAGAGCTATAACATAATCCCCCAGTCAGTATGGCCATTTAAAGCTAGAATAAAGCATAGAGATGAAACACCAGGACACGAAAGATTTCACTGCTATTGTGAGGCCAAGGTTGATGTTCCGGCTTCTACAGGTACAGAACCACCAGCTGGTCCTGATCCTGTTGGTGCTGACCCTGAGGGAGCAGACGAACCCGGCTGCATGGATTGCTGATATGGCTGGCTTACTGCCGGTGGCTGAGATGTAGCCATCCCAGGGTTGTATGGTGGTGGGTACTGTTGATAAGCAGGTACAGGTTGCATATAACCGTATGGAGGAGGGGGATAATACTGATGATGGTGATATTGCCCAGGTGGTGGAGGCATCATTGGATGGGCATAATGCTGCATTTGCTGCTTCTCCAAATTGGGCTTGTTGTTCTCTCCGGTCCCAGTAGCTCCACCAGGAGGACCACCATCTTGAGAGGGAATAACAGCACCCATTCTCTGAGGATCCATTGATGGATAGTAGCTTCTATCTTGCTGAGGAGGAGGTGGAATGTTATAGTAATGCACTCCCTGGGTTTGATCCTGGCTCTGCTGCTGTGATATGACAGCTCGAGGCAACAGCCCACTATGCGCCACAGATGCCTGCTGCCTTGCTTGATCAGAACTTTCGGAGTCGGGTTTTGCAGTCTGAGGTCTGCCCCACATCAGCTTCAACCTTAGGCCCTTGATAACTAGCTTGTTGGAGAGCTCTTCTGCTGCTTTTTCTGCACCCTCTCTGGTTGTGTAGGTTACAAATGCACAAGCCCGTTGGAGCACCATCTTGATGGATTCTATTTCACCATGGGCATAAAAGTGATCACGAAGATCCTGCTCACTGACCCTAGCATCAAGCCCACCAACATAAAGAGTTCTAATGGTCTCATCCTCTGGAGGCTCCAGAGAGGTCATCTCTCCTGCCTTGCCAAGTAACTTTAATGCCACAGGATCGTTCACCCTACAAGATTAAAATACACAACAAACAGAATATCCCATGACAGAAAAAATCAAAATAAAAAATGTTAAGTAACAAATAATGGCAAAGTTGACGTAACAAAAATATTCAGTTAAAAGAAATTAACAGAAAATTAGAAAACAAAAGGAAAGTAATGTGAGTTCAAGCGTAATTACTGTACCCAGTATCCGAAAAGAAATAAGAAATTATCCAAGCATCAAGTTAATCTGATTTATTGATTGTCACTCTTACTGCAGACAGAATGTACGAGAAAAGAACCATGCAACAAGCTAAATTTAAGTGAATCATATCCAGCAAGCAGTCTAGATTAAATAAAGAACATGAACCTAGCCAGATGCTATAGAAAACAAAAAATTAACCAGCTTGCAAATATAGATGGTTATATTCCAGTAATGAAAATATTTCCCTCAACTAGGATCCTAAAATGCTAATCTATATATAAAATGTATAATATAATTTTATTGGAAACTACACTATATACGCGTTGTGGATAGTGAGGCCCACCTCAAGCTCCAAAGTTAAAACGGAAAAAAGAACTCAATGCAGAAAAGCTCTAATGATATGCGGCTCTTAGAAGCATAACTATATCAAGACATGGCAAGAGGCAAGAAAAATCACAGCAAACTTGTCATCATAGTTCCACAGCAAGTATCTCACAGAATGACAACGGATCAGCTAACACGATTGTCTAAGACACAACGATGACCACTTTCTCAGAGAGTCCCATGCACAGAAAGCTTGAGTTACAAAAAAATTATGGAGAGAATGGGAGCAGAACTAGGGGAGAGAGAGCAATCAGGTACTATAAAAATATATGACCAAAGTAGGAAGTCATTTGCAACTACACATACCCATAATAACGATCTTTGATATTTTGTTGTGACAACTCCCCAGTTACTGGCATCTCATGCCTATAAGGGCATTCAGCTCCTCTGGTACACTCACCCCTTATGTAAAAACTGCAAATATGAGCCCGGTTTCTTTTGTAGTATGGTGTTGTCCTTTGAAGCTTCAAAATAGTATCATTCGGGCGTACTTTCCCATATGAGGATTCATAATCCAAGCCAGCTCGAGTCTAAACCATAATTCATTTGTTAGTCATAATTGATTTGATGGTTGAGAAATTCTTGAAGTAACGAACAAAAGGAATAAGATCAAATCCAACAGTCCAAATTATATAAATTCAGGTGAAACTGAGAAAAATTGAGAAAGAAAAGCAACAATGAATATATAAATCCAATAGAATTTAATTCTTCAGATTGAACTAATAAAAATGACTAACATTTGATGAGACGTCATTATGACAGAAACAACAATCATTGTATTGACATATAATCATAGGTCGCACTAGGCTTTTGGAACTGTGGCTGGAATACAGCCACATAAACACAACTTCTAAGTAAGCACATAGTTAAATTAAATCATCAAACTTCCAGATGTAAGAGAAGGTTGATCCATAATTACATTAGCAATGACCTTTGATAGTTTGTTGTAACCACTATAGGGGAATTCATTAGTTATTTGCAGCAGAGTAACTATAGTTAAATCAAATTACTGTAAATAAGACAGGATAAGATAATCCTGTATGAACTTTTCCTAGTAAATCAAATTGTATTAATGCCATACAAGGCTCCTACATAGAGAAAGCAATGCACCTCAATTTTTAAAAAAATATGAATATGAATCATATATTGAAGATGGCTTTCTCCGTTGGATTCTATAGTTACCTATCTGTTGCATAGCCTTATTAATCCCCTTCTGTACTCCCCCTGCAACACTTCCTAATAACTCACCCACATGATTTATAGACCAGAAATAAGTTAAGCCATCTCCTTGGCCTCTTCCTTTTCTTTATATGGATAAGCAGATGATATAATTAACTGAGCTACACAATGCTGCAAATTTATAAATGTTCATGGCTAGCATGCATCGATTTTACTAAAGATGGTCTATCACTGTAATAAATTTTATAAAATGAGACAGCTCAAATAAAAGTGATTCAAGCAATGAAAAGCAAAAGTAATCCATGAGTGAGACTTGTCAAAATAGTAGAAGTAGAAACCGGTCATTTGTTAAGCTATCTGCACATTGCAAAGGCTTCTTCATTTTAAACCCTCATAGCCAAAAAAAGAAAAAAAGACATTCTATACAAAACGAAACTCTGAAAGTGAACATAGGATGAAACAATTTCTATCTTGCAGAACACCAGTGTAGCAGTCTTTAAAATTATGGGCAATTATCATCAACTACAAGATATGGTAGTAAAATAATCATACCTTGCGATCGTGCTCTTCAGCAAAATACTCCCGATTAACATCACTCTTGGGAATAGCATCATGGGAACTGATACTGAGAGCCGTATCGCGGACTTGTACTGGTAACCCATACTCAAGATCCAGAAGGCAGACTTGACAAACGTTTTTCAATTTACTACAGGTTTGGCAGATTTCAGTTTTCTTATATCTTGCATCTCGACCAGGTCTCCATCTAAAAACAGTAAATGGCCGTGTACAAATTTTACACTCCTTATCATAGTCAGCTCTCGTCTGCATCCGGGTATACCCATAAAAAGAGGAATTAAATAAGTTAGCTAAACAAATTTAACTTCCTCTGAGAAACATGCTAACGTTTGAAAATGATTATTGCGAACTCTCTTGACAGCTTATAATGCAACTGAAATAAAGAATTTAATGGTAGACTACAAGTTCATGACTCTGCAAAGGGCAAGCTTGGTTTTCACGAACAAAACTAGATTCAAACACCCATTACAAATTATAGGTACTGGAATATTGATTCTTCAGTTACTATTTGGTAATATAGTTAGGCCTTCAATTAAGCGCGGAGCGTGCCAGATGAGTCAATATGAATGTGTTGCTCCCGTAACCTTAATTTATGAGGGGAAAACCCCCAAAACTGTGGGGACTACGATAGCTTCTTCTACACTAGAGACTAGCACCCACTCACAAGTTTACAATGTCATAAGCCTGAGTTATAAATTCTTCTGGACAACCATATTCCAAAAGCTAACTTATCACGCAGGAAAGCCCAATACTTCTATAAGCCCCTCATTATAAAATCCCATGAACATCCTAAATTTTAATTTTTCGGGATACGAAAGCGCTCGACAGAATCAAAAAGAACTTTTAGCATCGTTTATACTCATTAAAAGGGGTTAAACCGAAGAGGGACGGCGAAAAATACATACCATACGAACATATGGGTTGTCACCGAGGCAAGATTCACAGATAATAGGAAAGTCAGATCGTTCCCACCCATCTGCTTCATGATCCCTCAGCAACCTATGCGCCATGCTAAAATCTGAACTTGGTTGAAAGATCCCTAATTCTTAGGTTCTTTACCTACTTTGCTTCGACGAGCCCTCGGCAAACCTCAGACGCTAATAGAGAGTGGCTTCGGCCCCAGGAACAACAAATATTATTGTCTCGAAATCCCTTTGCTATCCAAGGAGGGGTCTGGCTTCTCTCCGCTGCGGTTAGAGTCCGCTGCCTTAATGCGGACCGTTTGAAGCAAAATGACAAGGGAGCGAGAGGAGGAAATGCCTAGCTAATGTGAATCCCAGTTTGTGAACCCACCCGCCCCAAAACAATTTTTTATTAAAAAAAAAATCTCAGTTAAAAATCTTTTTTAGCCTCTTCATTAAACAAATGCATAAGAAGAAGAGAAAAATTATTTAAAAAACTATAAACTATCTTTTTTATCTGAAAACTTTAAACGTTTTTGTTAATGAAAAATTAAATCTGAAGACTTAAAGTTTGTTAATTTAAAAAATTATTACTAAACTTTTTAATATTATATTTTTCCAACGTTTTCTTTTAAAATGATTTATTTTTATTGAAAAATATTAACCAAACGATTCATTGCTTTATAAAATGGCAACGAAAAATTTTTAAACGATTGTCAAGGCATAAAATGAAAATAAATTAGAAATATAAATATATATACTATCCCTAGTTTTAATATAAGAACTAATTTAATTTTTAATTTTGTTTTAAGTATAATATCCTAATCTATTTTATATTTTATAGTTATTTATTTTTTTTAAAATAGTCCTTATAGTAGTTACACATCATAAAATTTTTATTAAATAGTATTTCTAGTCAATATATAATATTAGTAAGGATACTGTAGAGAAGATAACACCTATTTATTTTTAATAACTAACTTAACTAAATTTTTAAATATCTATAAATTAATTATGTAGTTCTCATGTTAAGGATTAGAAGTAATATTAACAATAGAAAATGATGTGAAATAAAGGTTAATTTTTTTCTCTTTTTTTCCTGGGTTAATTTTTCTCCTTTTCTTATATATTTGGTTAATTTTTGGCAACAAAAATTATATATTTGTTTAATTAATAAAATAAGTCTTCAGATGTGATTTTTCATTAACAAAATCGTTTGGAGTTTTCCGGCAAAACATGTACTCTTCCGGTCCTTAATATAGGACTCAATTTTTAAATTGGTTTTGGTCCTAAATATAAGACCCATTTCTCATATTTATCTATTTTCTCTAAGTTACCCTTATGGATACTCCATCAATCATAATCAAGTAGAATAGGGAGATGGAGTATTAAGAAAGATGATTATGGTATTTTAGGAAAAATGTGTCACTTTTTTTATAATTAACTAACTTACCTAACTTTCTTAATCTAATCAAATTAGTTAAATGAGTCTTATGTTAAAGATCGAAAGAGTAGTTTTTTTTCTCCCATAATTTGTCTCTTTTTCTGTATTTGTTTACTTAAGAAGCTAAATTGGGATGGGTGGGTCCACAAACCGGGACAAGGCGTTTCCTCCTTTCTCACCCAATGCCTTTGTCTTTATCCAATCATGCTTTTGCCGAAGCACCCTGCCCTTTATTTTATTATTCTTGCTCCCTTGTCATTTTGCGCCAGACAGTGCCGTATAAAGGCAGCGGAGGACTTTGTACTGTTGATTTATTATGGAATGAATTATTGTTGGCAAAAAAATAAATAAATAAATAAAGGCAGCGGAGGACAGCGGACCATAACCGTAGTGGATAAAAATCACGCCCATCAGGGCGGAAGAGGACCAGGGAAGCTTGATATTTCTGACCTAATGACTCTTCCCATTTTCTTATAGAGGGTCGGGTCACTTGCATGTCATCTCTTCAGATTATGATTAGGGAGAAAGTCTAAAAAAAAATTTTAAAAAAAATTCTCAATAACAATTTTAACAGTCTATAATAATAAGTTTGAGAGCAAAAAATGACAATTTCTAAAACTTATTTTGTAATTTTTTTTCTTTGGAACCTTATTATAATTTGAAAAAATTACAAATAAAGACTCCTAATATGTAAAATTATGATTTGAGATCCTAAATTTGAAAAATAGCACAAAAAGACCACATCCCACTTTTGCAAATATGAAATCATGGTGAAATGTCTAAAATGCCCCTCAACCAAATAACAAGTTGACTATGAGAAATGACAAGTTCACTTTAGCGAATGACAATTTCAGTAGACCAAATCACAACTTGACTGGGGGTATATCAAATGACAAGTTGATTATGAAAAATGACAAGTTTACTTTAGCGAATAACAATTTCAGCAAACCAAATCACAATTTGACTGGGAGGCATTTTAAACATTTCATCCACATTTCATATTTGTAAAAGTGGGATCCGGTCTTTATTTGTTATTTTTCAAATTCAGGGTCCCAAATCACAATTTTATATATTGGGAAGTTTTTATTTATGATTTTCCTTTATAATTTTCCCTTATACTAATAAAGGGAATGATGACAAAACTATAGAAAGAAGAAAGAGGGTCTTTTTTTTTTTGGGTCCAAAAGAAGAAAGAGGGTTCAGAGAATAGAAAACTGAGAAAGGTGATGGAGGAAATATTGAAGATCTGAAATTGAGAATTCGATAAGTAATATATAACGTGAAAAGACAGACTATCAACAAAAGCCCGTTCTAAGATTTTTCTTTTAAAAAATTAGCACAGCATTAGCCAATTAAAAAAAGGTTCCATCCAAACTGTTTTTTTTATTTTGCATATACAACGTAAAGGTATATTTTATGGTGAGAAATCAGACTATGGTGGAACTTTATTAATAAATAAAAGATACTCCCCCCGCCTCTGTTAGGTACCGCTTCTAAATAATTCATGTGTGTGTGTGTATATATATATATCAATAAAAATAGTTAAACAGTATTAAATATATTCTAAAATTCAAGTGATTTTTAAAAATTTATTTTATAATTTTTTTGGAACCTTATTATAATTTTTCCTTATAATTATAAAAAGAAAGATGACAAAATAAAAAAAAAAAACGTATAGAAAGAAGAAAGAGTGTTTTTTTTTTTGGTCCAAAAGAAGAAAGAGGGTTGAGAGAACAGAAAACTGAGAAGGGTGATGGATGAAAAATTGAAGATCTGAAATTGAGAATTCGATAAGCAATATACAACACGAAGAAACAGACTATCAACAAAAGCAAGTTCTAAGATTTTTCTTTTAAAAAATTAGCACAGCATTAGCCAACCGCTTCTAAATAATTCAAACACACACATATATAAATCAATAAAAATAGTTAAAAAGTATGAAATTTATTCTAAAATTCAAGTGATTTTTTAATATTATTTTTATTAAATACCATAAACTTCAACATTATTAATTTTTACTTTCTCTCACTACCTTTATTAAATATTTAAATATGCGCATATTTAAAAATATATTTAATATTTATTCAAACTATTAAAATGTCTTGTAAAAAATAATTTTTTATTCATACAAATATTATAAAATTGTCAAATCATTTTAAATTATATTAAAATATTTCATATGTTAAAAATATGTTATTTTCTAATTTATAAAATAAATTTTTAATTTAGTAATAAATTTATATTTATGTAATAATTGGAAATACAACTATATTGTTCAAATCAAAGAGAATCAAGCGGCCTTCCCCCGGGGGAAGTTGTCTATCCATTGCAACCAAACCCAATGAAAATATAAAGAGAAGACTTAATAAGAACCAGTTCCGATTGAAAAAACAAAGTTGCAACAAAATATGAATCCATCAAATATGTATTTTGCATATCATCCGTGAAAAATAAGGTCTGATTTATGAATACATGAGAGTGATAAATAATGTTTGGATATATATATATATATATATATATCGATCGTAGGCATCATGGTACCCTCTTTCGGAGTCTTACTAGAATTGAAAACCAATAACAAAGCACAATAATGTAAAACACCTAAATGCCAAAGGGTTTACCTTTGGCACTTACTATGTTTCTGATCATGGTCATGTTCTGAATCAGTTTCTTGCAATATTCAGAGAGACCCAACAACTGAGAATCAATTTCTCCAAGCTTGAACTCCATGGCTTGAATCTCCTCTTTTGCTGCTGAGATATCGGACACGTCAACGTCATAAACTTTGGCACGAACTGACTCAACCCAGTCTTTGTCGAACCCAAGAAAAATTGCTTCACTTAAGTTTGCCTCCAAGGTTGATTTTTCTGATGTGGTAATCGTATAAGGACTCTTGGTGGTGAGCATGACCAGAATATCAACCAGTACCCTGTAGGACCAAACTATTATGCGATGGGTTCGATGTTCACGAGGCAGCAATAGTTGGGGATATCGCTCTAGTGCTTCAGCAAGTAAAGCTGTTTCTTCTTGTTTCAACTCCACAAGTTTGAAAATTTCAAAAATTTCCAGTTTAGGAGACGAAGTGCCAGCATAAGCAATTTGTGATTCTGTCACAGGTGAACAAGTTAGCAGATGGATCAAAGACCCAAAAAAAAAAAAAGGGAGTACTATAATGATCATGTAAAGAAAGACACTTACGATTACGGAGAGAAGGAATGACTTGGGGAATGATTGCTTCCTCTTGAACATTTGAGTGATCTCCTGCTTCTTTAACAGTCTGCATCGAAGAAATTAAAAGGGAAAAAAAAACATGCAGTAGTATTTAATTGGTTCTCTTTTAAAATGAGTAGTTGATTATGACTGTGCTGATAGAGATAGCTTAAAACACATACAAGGGCTCTCATGAATGGAGTTGCCATTGGTGATGTGTCTGTAGCAGAAGCTTTTTCATCAATTCCTTTTTCTTTTTCCTTAGCACTCTAACAGACATCAAGATAACATGTGAGCATCTAAACTAACTCGTGGAGAATAAGGGGAAAAAATCATACAGAGTACTTCGATTTCCATGATTAGAAAACGGTAACATTACTAGTGCAGAATGTTTTCCAGAGAGGTCATCAATTGGTCCTGTAGACTGCTTCCCTGAATCTGAATTAGTTGATCCAACTGCTGTCACGACATCATCTTCTGCATAATTCTTTTCAAGACCTCGTTCTGTTGTATCTTTGATGCTCTGAGTAATCTAAAAGTAAGAAGAAATAAGTTGCAGTTTCATATGTCCTATAGGTGCTAGAGTACTACCCTTAGGTTTTGCTAAGTTGTGAGAGACACTTTGTATATTGTAATTCTATTTTTCAGTGTTCAAGAATTAAGAATCCAAAAGTTTGTTGTTTAGTCATTAGATGTTGATTAATTGTTAAAAAGAAATGTAAGTTGGTCTTAACTTTTATAACCTTTTTACACTTTAAAAAGTTCTTGATCAACACACTTAAAATCATTTTATATTGATAATAAATAGAGATTGGAAATGTCAAATTGAAGCCATTGATAGCTGCGAAGCACGTTTTTTAACAGCTTCTTTCTCTCTTTCTTCGGAGCTTTGAATAACATCACAAGATAAAATTTCCCATAATTATAACTAGGCAAAAGTAAAAGGAAAACAATGCATCTAGCAACTTCATTCATATGCTATCTTATATATTAGTAAGGATAATGCATTTTTTCTGGTAATTATAATGCATTTACTTGTGCAGAAATGGGTAATACTCTGGTTTGCTTCCTTGAATCTGAATTAGTTGATTGAACTATTATTGGAACTTCCTCTGCTGCATCATCTTCTTGAGAGCCTTGCTCATGTGTTTCTTCCGTGCTGGCAACCTACAAAACACAAATGAATTTCTCTTTTCAATTGTTCTTCCCCATAAATGAAAGCATGCTATGAATTTGAAATGAACTTGGTAAACTTACCAATTTAGATGGACCAAATTGCAAGTGTCCGACATGTGAAACAACTGAGGAAGTAACACCCTGCAAAAGTACCAGAAGATATGTAAGTATCATGTTGTTTAATTATAATCCTTAGATCCTTTAATATTTGGTGAAGATTCAACTATACAATAATCATCCTATCTGCTACCTCCTCCTGGCGTTTCACGCTTATTTCACTTCTTGATTGCGATGGCTTCAAATCCTAAATCAAGCAATGAATAAGGAAAAAGGCACATGTTTAAGCCATTAATTTAGAATGCATTCCTAATTCTTTATTTCAAAAATGTCATAAAACACTAATCAATAACCAATGGGAACTCTTTTTGGTGAGGAATGATCAATGCTTCGGATGAGTTTCTTGGTGCTAAATCAGCTACCATAGTTGCTGCCACTACATCCTCTGAGTTGGGACCACCTTCAGCTCTTTCTTTTGATATGATATCAATACTCTGAATACCAAAAAATAGAAATAAGTATCAAATATTGTAATGATCGAACTTTGAAAGAACTTAGTCGTCTATGTTATAACCTACATTATCATCAAATGGTACATTGGTTTTCTGAGAAGCTTTAGTGGTTTTTGTTTCTGCAAGATCCTCTTGTTGGAGCTGCATAGTCGATTCACCTGTTTTGCGGTCATCCTCCAACTCCTAGTTAAAATATTAAATAATTAGAAGAGAACTATTTTGACACATTTCTATTCCCATCATGTTGAAATCACCTAAATAATCTATATATAAACTTACATGTAAAGATGTCCCTCTCAGTTGTAATTTTGTTGCTAAAGTTCCTAATGCTTGTTTCTCTAAAGCTAGAGTAGGGTCTTTAACTTGAATTTCAAGTGATGTTTCCTCTGTGATCTACAACAGAAAAAGAGATATCCTTAGATTAGTTTTTCTTTTATATCTATATATATATATATATATATTGTGCTTGTAAGTCTGATCTTTCAACTCAACAACATATAATAGATATTTATGATTTTTTTTTCACATCCTCAATAATTAACTTTATATTTTTAAATGAGTTGATGAAGTTATTATCTTAACTTTATCAAATATTGCTGCCTGTTAATTAAATATTTCATTTAAAACTCCTGTTCTTTTTTCTACTGAGCTCAATATACATATGATTCCTAAGCTATAAGTTTCCAATTAATATGTACTACTACAATCACTGTTCTTTTTTCCCCCCTTGATCCACAAGAATCCATGCTCTTGTCAATAATATATAACAGAGTTTGGTTATGTGGTTTTTGCTCTACGTCTCCACATATCACTACTCTGAAGTTGGATGTATTCCAACAGCCTTTTTCTCTGTTTCTAAGCTTTGAGTAAATATCAAAGGACAAATTTTGTTCAAGAAATTAGATAAAAACCAGTGTCATAGATGACAGAAATTATATAAACAAATTTGAAAACAGTAGCAAACAAATACAAGTTTCTTTCATTGATATCACACATAGGAGGTAGCTTCTTTCATTACTATTATTTGTTATCAGTGAATTATATAAACTAACATAAACTAAGTTTATTATCATTTCTTTCAAATTTTGTTCAAAAAAATTAGATAAAAATGTTGCCATTGGTGATATTCACAAAAGAATTGGTCTTAACGCAAATGACAACTTTTTTTTTTAAAAAGTTAATGCTCCCTCTAGTCCTATTTATAAGCTTCAAGTTTGAGAAGAAGTATACTCCATTATTATAAGCTTCAATTTGGAATTGTCTAAATATCCAATGTATTTTTTTTCAGTATTGTTCTTAATTATTTCTCTCCTATCACATGTCTCTACACATTCTCTTTCATCTATTTTCTCATTTATTACAATAGCATATTTGGAAAAAAATCTATTTCTAACCTTTTTATTGTTTTTAACTAATTATTTGTTATTCATAAATTAGTTATTTGAAACTTATAATAAAGATCAGAGAGTAATGTTGAAGCACATCTATTTATTCATTAGTTTCTCTTTTTTTTATGTGAAAATAATAAATGAGTCTTTAAAAAAATACTACGACATTTCTAATGTTTCCCAAAAATCTTTGCATTAATTGTAGTAATCAAAATTATGAACAGGTTAAATTCACTATTAAAAGAAAATACACAAAAAAAGAAAGAAAATACCCAAAAAAATAATGATTCTTGTGTTCTTCTGATGATTAGTCTGATATATATACCTCTGTAAATTCTTGCAAAACACTTGTTGTTGCTTGATTTTCTGAATCCCCATTTTTAGGCTCTTCTTGGATTTGATCAGTTTCTGCAATAAAATTTTTATTATCATATTAATATTCATAAAAGTAGCTAGCAATTATCAAAATACTTTTCCTGGATTTATACCTTGATATTTTGGGCAATCTTCCACGTCACATTGCAGATCCTTAAAATCAATCCCTTCACAAATAGAAATAAGCTTTGGGAGTTTTACAAGTGTTGCCTCTGACAGGTTTGGAAATACTTCTCCCATTTTTGCCATCTTCTCCATATTATTTTGCTTGCATATAAATATTTGCTCAAGCTCAGAGGCTTCTTCTATTGTCAAGACCTTCAACTTTGGAAACATCTCACATGTTGAGATAGAGAAAAGGAATTTCAAGCTATGACAACACTTGATGTCAATTTTCTTTAACTCTGGGAAACAAAGTTGATGCAAATGATCCCCATCACTTTGTTCAATGATATCAACTAATTCATCACAATCTTCTATGCTTAAAGAGGATAATTGGGGAAGGCTTTTCACTATTGAGCCACAGAAGATTGCTCTTAGCATTTTGCATGCTATGATGTCTAGTTCTTGGAGATTGGGGAGGCTCAAAATATATTTGGGTCCCCTACATATATGTCTCAACTCACTTAGATTATCCAACCACATTCTTTCTAAGCTTAACGTCATGACTCCACCTTCAATCTCCATTCCCTCCAAATTAAGAACATCTTCTATTTTGGAGTGTCTCACCCAAAGTTTTGTCAGCTTTTGCACATCCTTGGTAATTTTCATCAGGTCCTGATAAAAATAAATCAATTCAAAATTTCAGCACCAGATCAAATTATCACATTCACGAATTGTAGAAAATTCCAATACTATTATTAATGATGTCTCAATGTGCATTGAGTTAGAAAACAGAGAAGCTTTATTATTGACGCGTAGAATGCTTACAAATTAAAGACGCATACACATCGATTATGCCTAAGTATAGCGACTTGAAATCATAAAAAGTATATATGCTTGAGAAGCTAATTAATCCATAGTTAATTTCTCCCATAGATAAACTTATATATGGTGCAAGTTTCTTTTAAACTATTTAGCAAAATTTTTAAAATTTTTAAGGTCATTGCTTTTTTCAGTTAACATCTTCTGTAAGAATCTGATGAAAAAAAACAAGTTTTTTTTTAATAAATGAAAACTAAATTGTTAATTTCTATGAATGAAAATTCGATAATTTTTTAGGCCAAAAAATTCAGTAATTTCATGTCTTGACATGCAAAGTTTTTATGCATGAAAAATGTGTTCTTGATGTTCGAGTTTAAATGCTAAGCGATCCCGTTGTTATGAGAAGAAAATTTCCAAAAAGATGAACAAAATAAACAAAGTAATATATATGGAGCAGTTATCTTTCAAACTATTTAGCAGAAATATTTAACTTTTTAAGGTCATTTTTTTTTTCAGTTAACATCTTCTGCAAGATTTTGATTAAAGGCGCACATGCGCACATATATGTTGATGAAAAGCAAATGTTTATAAATGAAAAATAAATTATAAATTTTTATGTATGAAATGTCTTGACATGAAAATTTTGTAAGCATAAAAATATGTTCTTGATGTTCAAGTTTAAATGCTAAGCAATCCAAATAAACAGAGCAATATGCAGATCATAGAAAAAGAAGTCAAATGTGTTACCTTTGGAGCTTTCACATTCAATTGTATTCCTTGTAAATAAGCCACCAAATCTGGAAAAGATCTTCCGTTGAACTCTTGAAGACCCCCCAGACCAATCCTTTGTAGAGGCGGAAAGCTGAGGCGATATTTTTTGGCACCAATATTGTTGATTAACTTTGGTACATCTGCAAGTTCTAGTGTTTCCAAAGCAGGGAGATGAATTGTATTTGATAAATGATCTCCATCATCATATTTCCCAAAAATGTATTTCAACTCAGTAGCTTTCCAGATACTCAAAGATTTTAATTTTTGAAGAGTACCAAAAAGAGACAGGGGAAATATAAACTCCAGCTTGTTGCAATTGCCGATACTTAGATCCTCCAGTTTTGGGAAAATGGAGCTATAGTTCATGTCATGATGATGATTATTAGAATCATCTCCAACCACATTAACTAATTCCTCACAATTCCGTACTCGTAAATGAGACAACTGTGATAGCTTTCTGTAAGCAGAGACAGAGAACAAAATCTTCAACTTCTGGTTTCCCGAGATTGTTATTCTTTTTAGATTGTGGAAGTTGAGAACATGTTGAAAGCCCACACTTGGAGTGAGTAGTGGTATTTCAACGTTAACTATCTCTTGTATTTCAGATTCCTTTGCTCCCTCACTTCTCACATCTTCCATGTGCTTCTCAATTTCCTACAACACGTTTTCACAAAAATGGCAATTCAAAATTTAAAATAATGTTCTCTATTTTGATCCATTTGCTTATGAAATACATACACATTCACCCACAAAACACAAACACACTATATTTTTTTTTGGAAATATTTTAAATTCAAATTTGAAATCTTTATAGAAGTAAAAGCCGAATCACTTTGACATAATTAATTGTACACGTCTCTATAGGAAAATTATATGAAAGTCTTCATTGTTTTGAGAATGTTTAAATATTTTGTTAGCAATATGTAATTTATTACATATAATCTTTATACAAATTAAAAAATATTGATAAACTGCACTTTGATTTAAACTGAAATAAAAAGATCAGAGTTAGAGAAGTTGACATTAAATTTAGTGTAATAATTAATATATTACCTCACTTTATCTAAAACTCTGAGGTACAAAATAGACATCACATTTTAAACCAATAGAATTTCTTTTTGGCCATTCAAAAACAGTTAGTGTGCATGTAATCCCCCAATATATAATATCTGATAATATATGTAATCTAAAGGCTTATCTTATTAATCAATATCAGAGCTGTAGGAAAATCGAGTAATTACGTGAGTATAAAATTGAGGAATTGGTATAGATTTAACATTTTATAAAAAATATTATTGCAATTTTATATAAAGATATATAAATAAGTTAAAACGGTTAAAATTTAATCTTATCATTTTTCAGTTGTAATTTGTAAACTATGGTTATAAAGCATAATTTTTCTCACTTTTTTCGCTACAGTTATGAACTATTCAAATCAAATTTAATAGTTCAAATTTCTTTAGGTATTTTTTAAGTAAGATTATAATAATATTTAAGAAGACGTTAGTTTTTATATAATGATGATAAAGTTGAAAGAAGAGTAGAGGAAGTTCCCCTGCCTCAGTTTATCCGTAATGTTGGGACATAAAAGGAGACATCAAACAAATACAACTATTCCAGAATAATGAATATTAAATTAGGAGTGTGAGTATTTTAAAGATCAAATTGTTTTAGTTCGATTCCTGTTAGGTACCAGCTAAAATAATTAAAAAAAAAACTAATTGAAAATGAACAGAATTATTATATGCAACCAAGACGGGAGTCATACATGTTTGTCTTCCACAAGTATAAAATAATCCGTATACAAGATACATAAAAATATTGATAAATTGCATTTTGACATAAACTAAAAGCGGCATGACCCATAATAGTTATATGCAAAAGTTTAAAGTTAAAATTTTAAAAGAGAACAAATAGACAAAATATATTTTCATACAAAAAAAAAACAGAGCAAGGTTGAGACACTATTAAATAATGAATTAAAAATAGTTACGTACCTTTGGTGCTTCCACAATCTGTAGAGATGGGCACTCTGGTTGATGTTTCTTGATACCAATGCTCATCATGTTTGGTACTCCTGAGAGGTATAGTGATTCCAATGCTGGAAGATGAATGTGAGGCTCATTATTTTCATGCTCATTTGATAGACACTCTTCATCATCGTACTTTCCAAAAATATATTTCAGCTCATCAGCTCCCCAAATATCTATAAGCTTTAATTCTTGAAGACCTCCGGAAAGAGTGGATGGAAATATAAATTCCAATTTATTGCAACGGCAGACAGTGAGGCTCTGTAGTTTTGGGAAGATGGAGGTGCAGTTGAGATGGACATCATCATCCTCTGCCTCATTTGTAATAATGTGCTTCAATTCTTCACAGTTTTCAACAAACAGCTCCTCCAACATGATGGTTGTGGCAATGGATACACTGAATAGTGACTTTAATTTTGAACATCAACAAGCGTCATATGCCTTATATTTTGTAGGCTCAATGGTTGTCTCATAAGACACTCAGCTGAATGAAATGTTTCAGTCCTTTCACTCAATACATGTGATTCCTACAACCAATCACTTCTCTTAGATTCAACCTAGTTATATAACTAATCACTTTCTATCATATGATCATATATCTCAATAACAATCCCATTATAAACATAGATGAACCGGAAAAGAATTAATGTATCAGAAAATACATTAAATATAAAGAAGTTTGTCAAGCATCATGTATCATAGGACTCTGATTTTTAACTCATTCAACTGGTAACATCATGCCCACACTACTAGTCAAATAATAGAAAATAAAATAAAAATAAAAATCGAGTGTGTGCAGAACCAAGATCCCTACTCATGTTAATGACATGCATGTTATCACTATTCACGTGTGCGTGTGAATTTTTATTTTTCTCTTTAATTTTTACTGAAATAAAAAAATCGAGTGTGTGTAGTTCCAACCCAAGACGAAAGCCGTGCGTGTTTGTGTTTTGATAGCATATATATATTCCTTAATTTAGTGCACTTAAGAAAATAATTAATATAACTGCTGTATGAATCCTGATGAAGACTTATTTTATAGATAAATATTACAGCTGTAGAAAAATTGAGTAATTACAAAACATAAAATTACTTTTTTCAATTTAATGCATAGAAGAATTCCTTTTTTTTTAATCGCTTGTGGTATCCGATTTTACATTTGATTTGTATTCTTTCAAGATTCTTAAATTTATTTCACTAGAAATAATTTTATTTTTTTTCCAAGAGCTTTCTGTCATGTACACAAACCTAAAAAAAAAAATCATTAATTGGGTCAAAATCTGTACTTAAATATAGACTAATTTTTTGAGAAAAATTAATATTAAAGATTAATTAAATTTTTATAAAGAAAATATTATTTAAATGACCGTTTTTATCAAAACTTAATACTGATGAAAAGATGCATAAAATTATAACAAAATAAAAAATTAAAAATATGTATAAAGAAAAAAAGACTATAAATATGGCCTATCATGAGTCGCATATAAATTAAACGAAAAGAACAAACAAGTAAAAACAAACATGACTTATCATTTTTTTTCTCTCACAGTTTCTCCAAAGATCAGATTCACTTACTTCGTCGTCACATTAGAAGTGCCATGTCACACTTTCAATAAAACCAATCAATTGGCAATAGTTATATTACCACATCTCCCCTGTGTTATTAGATCGACATGCCTTAAAAAATAAAATGTGATTTATAAGTTATTCAACTAATAACTTCCATGCCCCTGATACTAGTCAAATAATAGAAAAATAAAAAAAAAATAAAACATTGAATTAACCAAAATTCCTGCTCATGTTAATCATATGCTGCCTATTATCACTATTCGTGCGTGCGTGTGAGTATTTTATCTTTGTCTTTAATTTTTACTGCAATAAAAAGATTAATGTTAGACAAATTGACATTAAATTTAGTGTAATTAAAATATCACGTCAGTTTATTGAAATTTCTGAGATACAAAAATAGATCTCAAATTTTAAATCGAGAATATGAAATGCTAGTACTCCTCCGGTCCTAATTATAAGATCCAATTGACTTATTTGAGGAGATTAAGGAAGTAAGTTAAGTTGGTTATTTATAATAAATAAGTGTTGTTATTCCTAAAATATCCTTGCTAATTAAATATATTGGTTAAAACTATCATTATTAGAAGGATTATCTTAGAAAAAAATACATAAATATAAGAGAGAAAATGGATTGGGTCTTATAATTAGGACCAAATAAAAAGTCAAATTGGGTCTTATAATAAGGACCGGAGGAGTATATCAATATGCATCGAACAGATATGAATAGCCCAAAATAATGAATATTAAATTGAGATTATGAGCATTTTAAATATCAAAAGAAAACTAATTTAAACAAGCGGAATTTCTTTTCCGCCATTCAGAATGGACGCAGGTAGCCCCACAACATCCAAGGAGTTAAATATAGACTAATTTTTTAAGAAAAATTAATGTTAAATATTAACTAAATTTCGTGATAAAGACAATATTGATTAAATTACTGTAAAGGTGCACTTTATCAAGACTAAATACTAAGGAACCCATACATAAAATTATAATAACACAAAAATATAAAAAATATATGTAAATAAAAGGAAAAAATAAGACTATAAACCATTCATATACGATATGCTAAAATGGAAGATTAATTAATAGAATAAACACCTTTGGACAAAAAGAGCAAGACTAAAGTAGCATACCTGGGAGATTGTGGGGTCTTTTAGCAGTGTAGCATTGGAAACTCCAATATTAGTATCTGTATTTGGGCCCAGAAAACAACACCCATGAGCCCAAGAGAAAGCACTCATCTTAAAGTTCTTAGGTCTCTCCTCTGAATCTTCCTTTGAAACTTGAGATGGCCTTAGCACATATCTCTTGCATTTTTGAAATATGTTAATGAAACTTGGTACTCAAAAAGTTCACTTCTGCTAGCGAATGGAGCATTTTGATTTCCTCTTGCACAACTTGACCTCTATATTCACCGAATATGTATTCTAGCTTTGCACAGTCATATATATATAGATATTTCAAATTGGGAAGGTCTCCAGCTAGAAGGAATGAAGATACCTTTTCTAATTTGCCACATTCTTTAATTTGAAGAGACTTTAATGCCGGAAACAATGAGCCATCACCTTTTTTATCATTAACAACCCCCATTTCTTCTTCTGAACTCTTATCTGCGATTAAGCTTTTCAATTCTGCAAAACCTTCAACTACTAATTCTTCCAATTGCCCAAGACTTTGAGCAATAGAGGGTTTGAAAATTGCTAGTTGGAACATTGTGCAATCTTTCAATTTCAATACCCTCAAATGAGGAAGTTTGAGAGTTTCATCTAAGAATATGTTTTGCAGTTTCCTACAACCCTTTAACTTTAAAATCTGTAACTTCTCAAGAAAGCCTGAAGGCGTAGCACCCCAACATAATTCTTTCACATCCACATTATCCAGATGCAACTCAATCAAGTTCAAGAAGACTGTCATGTTATGATTGTGACGCTGATTACTATCAATAAGGCACTCTATGTCAGTCCATTCATACAAGTAAAGCTTGATTAAATTATCCATGCCTTCATCTTCCACAGGAATAATGTCAGGGACAAGACTTTTCCATCCTGTTTGTCCTAAATTTCCCAGCTCAAGAACTTCTGATCTTTCCACAAGGTACTTAAACATGGCTTTTGATAGTAAATGTTTCATATGATCTGTATTGAAGCATTTTGGTAAGCCATTATCATCATGAGTCAAGCCTTTCAAGACATCACAAGCAATAAAAAAAAATTGCAATGTAGAAGGAGATATATCAGAAGCAATTTCATCTTCAATTTCTTTGTCATCCTCTGGCTTCCAGTCTTTGACATTGTAATTGCTGACAAAATACAATTCTTTCAATTGTGAGCATCTTTCAATCACTCGAAAAGGGTTGTTCTTTTGAATTTCACACTTCTTTAATCCCAACCATCTCAACTTCTGTAGCTCCTTGATATCTTTGGGCAATTCAATAATTAAACAATTTTTCAATTCAAGCGTCACAAGACTTTGAAGATTCTTCAAAACAGAGATGTCACCTAATTCCCAACCATCCAAGATAATAGTGTGAATATTCTTCAATGAAAGAAGTGATTGTGACAGTGATGGAGTGGAAAGAAGTGATTGTGACAATGATGGAGTGGGAACTTTTCTACCATATCCACCGAGTAAAGACAGAATTTTGAGCCTTGACATTCCTGCAAAGAATGCATTTGGATCTTTCACTAGAGCATTTCCACTTATCCAAAGAAGTAAAATTTCAAGTTTTGCATCATCAAGTTGATCAGGAAAATCATCAGCACTCCAAAACACAAATCGCTTGTTGGCTTTTAAAGTCATTGTTGAATCTGTAATCACCTGAATATCTTCTTTTGCTATCCACTGGGCTACCTCACGAACCAAGTCATGCATTTTTACACATTCTTTTCCCTCAACCTTCAATAGCAAAGAAGAAGCTATGAGTTTATTTTTTACTGCAACTGCTCGACTTCTTGATGCACAGTATTCGTTAGGTTCGCCAAAAATTCCTAACCCTATACCAAGTCTAATAATAAGGTTTATAGGAATTTCATAGTCTTCTGGGAAAATAGAACACAATAAAAATAGCCTTTGAGCCTTCTCATCATTTAAATGATCATAGCTTAATTTTAAGCATCTATAAATAGTCACTAAATCTTCATCAATATCAACAAATTGCTTGGAATTTCGTAAGGTTGTCAAAGCTACATTCCATTCACCTGCGGGCCAATTTCTTAATGCTCCAGCTAGTGCTACAATTGCAACTGGCAATCCTCCACACTCCTTCACAAAATCGTGTGCAAGACCCTCAGAATCATTACTTCCAGCATGAGATAGAAAAAGTGACAATGCATCCTCATCAGCTAACGTGTGTAGGCGAACTGTTTGGTGGCATCTCATTGCTTCACAAACTTTTGAATGGCGGGTAGTTATCAAAACATAGCAATTCTTGTGATCGGTTCCAGATGGAATCCCAATTTCGGTGAGGTCTAACTTCTCCCACACATCATCTAATATTATAAGTAATTTTTTTTCATAACCATAAATTTTAGACCATAGAAGCTTTGAGTGATCTGCTTCAACTCTTGGATCTAAATCCAAAACTAATTGCCTTGCAATGTCGCCTCGAATCTTGTTGACATCTGGAGGATTAGACACAACAACAAAGATGACTTTCTCAAATGCTTTGGATTCTTCAACTTGCTTTCCTACTTGTGTTGCCAATGTGGTTTTACCCGTTCCCCCCATCCCTTGCAATCCAATCATGTAATGATTTCCATCTTTTAAAGCTTCCACAAGTTGTTTGAATTTTGTCTTCCTGCTCTCAAAATCAATGAAGTCTTTTGAAGCATGGTACTTCATACCTGGAAGTTTAACTGGGCAAGGTACTCTTTCAAAGTTTTTATATTTTTGGATGTGATCTTTAATGACTTGCACCCTCTGTGCCAATCTCTTGCCTTGTCGATATTTCCTAAGAAAAGAACAGCTATCACACCTTGTTTGCCTAACTTCAGCATTCATTTGAATTAGTTTATCAGCTTTCTTTATCCAATCTTGAACTTCACCTTCAACTTCATGCTCATTAATGTTGGCGTCGTCAATATCCTTTCGAACTTTCTCTAATCTTCTACGCAAAAGTTGATTGTCCTCATCAAACTCGTGATCATGAGTCTCGAAATGACGAAAGTAATTAACTTCCTTTATGGTTTTATCTACCAATCTCTTGGCAAGATCTGTTAAAATACCTTCCCCAGGGCATGCCATCTAAAATGGACAGGACATTAAATTAGGATTCCAAAAATAGTAATTAAAAATGTGAAAAGCTATGATGATATATAATGTTTTACAAATATGTAATGAAATCTCTGGTGTAGTCAATGCCCAACCATTTGCATTCTCTTTTGTTAATGTTCTGGGATCCAAATTTTAATTAATAATTAACTATATAAATAGATAAGTAATAAACGAATTACAGTATTGCAAACACAAAAATGTCATAAAATAAAATTGCATTATATTTAAATTGTATGTATACTATCTTTTTGGACCAACTTAATTTCCAATATCAATATTTAATAAATGCCTCCTAATTAAAAGAGTTCAGGATACAAGCAGACCCGCGGGTCAAACCTAGCAGGTTAGTGTTCTTCTGATGGGTTAGTGGATTGACTATATAATTTTTAAAAACATATGTTTTTTTATTTTTAATGTCAATCTACAAATTGTGATTATATATTTTTAATGTCAACCTATAGATTATGATTATATCTCTTTTGGTAAATTTGTTCTCATGCAACTCACATTTAAACGACTAAAAGTTGAAACTAGAAAGACTAAAATTAAAATAATAACAAATTTAAATGATCTAAAATTATATTAACCCTTATTAATTTATTTTAATTTTGGAATATTTCTCAAAATATTAAAATAATTATCACAATGTATGAAAAAGATTCATTTTACATTTATGGTCAAAATTTTTTAATTGGTTAATTAATTGACTTTAAAATTTACAAATATACTGTTTTAAATTAAGATTGCGAAGAACGAGGAAAATCTTGATCAAATAAGAAATTTTGTAGAGTGTAGACTCACATGACTTAAATGAAAATGACATAAAATTAAGATTCGTACGTACTTTTGCCTACATATTCAAATTCTAACATTATTTTAAAAAAAAATTATTACCAAACGTCATAAAAGTTACCATACCACCTTTAACCTGTTTTTGGGTTTTAATTTATTTCACATACATTATAGAGAAACATAAAGAAATGTCAAGTGGGGATAAAAGTATAGTTTTAAAAAGTTTTCAGCCACAAAAAAAAAGTAATCATGAAAAGTTTTCCTGAAATTCAAAAAATATCATAAACTCAAGAAAAATAGTAAAGAGGTTTTAAAAAAAATGGAGGCTTTAGAGAAGCATAAATAAAGAGAATACCTCAAAAACGAATTTGTGGGAATAAAAGGGCTATTTTTGGCTGATTCGGTAATATTTAGGCAAATTATATAATATAGTAAAATTACATAAAAGTCCGAAATAATTATTGTGAGAATTAATAAAATTTACTAAGAGAATTTTACCCAAGGAAATGGAATATTTTATTTTGAAATAATTTTTTAGCTTTAAAATTGTAATTTCGAAAAAATTAAAGGATAAATAATTTGGGATTAAATTTTGAGATGACAAAACTGCAGAAATTATTTTATGAGGAGAATAGATTTTGGAAGAGTTACTTATTGGTTGGGAATTAATGATGAAATTTAATTACGTACACGTTAGGAAATTGTCCACCATAATTCCAAAAATTAAAACAAATCAATCCCAGCTCCCAAGCCTAATAAATCTGCTGATGGGCGAGGCTGGAGGTCCAATTATCCTAAAAATTATTTGGCCCAAAGGTGTGGTTAGAAATTATGGATTTCAGGTAATTATTATGAATCGTTAATAGTCTCATTTCTAATTGAGGCAAAAGCATAATTTTAAAAAGTTCTGGGTCCGTGAGGGTAAGCATTTTAAAAAAATGCCCAAAAATTCATAAAATTCTTAGAAATTCATGGAAAATGGAATAAATGTCCTGGACAATATTTGTTGCATTTGTGGTGAAAATAAAGGAAATTGTCCAAAAAAGGAATTTTTATTTAATTTATAAAATTTTGGTTAGTTAAAGGATAATTAACCAAAATTAATTATGAAAAATATTAGGATGTCTAAAAGGGAAAAGAAAAAGAAAACCCATCAATTCTTCAAAACATTTTCAGCAAAAGTAGAGAATTAGTATTATGATGAAGGGTAAACTAGTACATTAATAATTTAGATGTAAGTGTATG
This sequence comes from Neltuma alba, assembly GCF_004799145.2. Taxonomy (NCBI): domain Eukaryota; kingdom Viridiplantae; phylum Streptophyta; class Magnoliopsida; order Fabales; family Fabaceae; genus Neltuma; species Neltuma alba. Next base: position 571,881 of record NW_021635334.1, on the reverse strand, counting down.
TGTTCAAAATAAACGAGAGATCTATGTAATTAAGACAAAATGTGAAGGAGATTAGTGCATAATGCTGAGCATAATTTGCAAAATTAAGAAGGGGCCTCGTTAATGTTCAAATTCTCAAGTATAAAAAGATTAAGAAATGAATTGAGAAATAAATAACATACTGGAATTCTTGTGGGCGTAATTGAGCGCTTAAGAGCTTTCTGATTCTTTTTTTTTTTTAATGTTATTTAAACCAAGTTTGTAGAGTAGTCTTTCAAAACAACTTTGGAAAAAATCTGAAAAATATATACTTATCTGGTCCTTAATACAAGACCTATTTAATTAATTTGATTAGATTAATGAAATTAGATAAGTTAATTAATTATAAGAAATATGACATGTTTTTCTTAAAATGCCATAATCATCTTTCTTAACATCCTCATTTCCTCTTTTAATTGATTATGCTTGAGAGAGTATTAATAAGGATAATTTAGAAAAAACTGATAAATATGAGAAATAGGTCTTATATTTAGGATTAAATTAACTCAACAATTAAGTCCTATATTAAAGAATGAAGGAGTATAAAACAGTGAAATAAAAGATGAAAGAATGTACACCAAAAAAAAAAAAAGATGAAAGAATATTTTTATACTTGCATAATTGTCCTTAATTAAAAACATGGGCTTTGTTTGTTTCTATTTTATTTTTACGTTTTTAGAGTACTTTTATAAATTTTTAAAATAAGTTTTATAAAAGTTAAAAAACATGTTTGGGTAATTGTTCCAGAAATTTGCATTTGAAAATAAAACTTTTTTTTCAGGACAATTGTATTTAAAATCAACTTGAAGAACGGCTAGAGAAGTGAGAGGCAGCGCAGAAAGTGCATTGACAACGGACAAAAAAAGATAGATGATTGAGAAAAAATGCAGATAAGGGGTAAGAGATAGAATGGGAGAGTGTCTAAAAAGGTTAGTTTAAAAAAGAAAAACTACATGATACAAAAAATTCAAAAAAAAAATTGTTGAGTTTTTTGTTTTCTGAAATATGTTTTTATTTTTTGTTTTGCAGAACACCTAGTTAAAAATTAACAAACAGACAAGTTTTTTTATTTTTAAAAATAAAAAATTGTTCCCAAAACAATAAAACAAAATGCCCATAATGTTTCTCCACTTAATTTCTAATTTTACAGAGCAAGAAGATAAGAAGACATCTAACATATGTTTTTTTCTACGGAACAATTTTTAATATTTTTCTTATTTTTCAAAGCCCATAAACAAACACACATTTTCAAACAATTTTTTTATTGCTTTTCTCAGAAGAAGAAAAAACTGTTCTGAAAACAACAAATGAAACAGTCCCTAAATGTTACTATAAATATTCAAATAATTAAGAGTTTCTCTAGCAAGCTCCATTCATATATTTCGTGATAGCTTGGTGGTGAGATGCGTGTGTAAAAATATGAAATTTTAGGATACTAATTTTGAGTAAGCTGTGTATAAAATATAAGTTAAGAAACTAAAGTAGGATAATTCTTGTAAAGCCTAATATTCTTTTTCCTTTATATCATGTTTATATTTTTGGCTAACTACTTCCCGCAGCAAGTGATTGGAAAAGGCTTTATCACACACACAAACATTATTAGCATATGATTTTTTTTTCTTTCAATTAAATTATTTAGAGGAAAACGCCAACATATATTCTAAAAATTGATCATTCTCGTGTATACAAATTTATTTGCTATGAATTTGTGTATGTAATATTAACCAAGATTAGTTTAACAACGCCAAACATATAATTATTGAATTTATATCTTAAATAACCCTTAAATATGAAATAGATGGAAAATAACAAGGTATATAACGAGGAAAAGAAAAGTGAATTTCAAGAAACATGCGTACCACTTCTTTGATTGATCCCTTGCACAGAAAAACTTCCAGGAGCAGTAAAAACAATCAGCCAAATCAAAAAGGGAACTGAAAAAGAAGAAGAAGAAGAATATTAGTGATGATATTTAAATAATTATAATATTTAAATTTAAAATGTGTGTCATGCAGTCTATTTTGTTTAGATATCATAAATAAAATTACTACTAATATAATATTTGCTCTTTCAAATTTTAAATCATAGTCTTTAGTTCTTAAATTTCTTTTGATTTAAAATATTCATCCTTGTAATTCAATAAAAACTATGACTATTTTGTTTCTTGAAAAACCAAAACCTATGGCTTGAAACTTAAGAAATTAAAACCAAATTGAGAGTAAAAGTAAAGAATCAAAGATTATTAATCCATAAAATTATGGGAGAATTCTAATCAAATCCAACTGAAATACCTAAATCCAACTTTAAGTTTACACTTTTCACAAATTCCTAATTAGGTCATATATGAATGTTATTAAATGACTATAATGCACTCTTTAATTAAAAAAAAAAACTTGATTATTTTACCCCCTCCCAAGTGTTCGTTCCCTCATCTCTTATAATTATTTTTTAAAACCAAAAAACACAAATAATTTTATCATGTTTAAAATGTGTATATATAACTAAAATCTTTAAAAATATTTTAATTAAACATTTTAAATTATATTATAAAATAATTAATTTTCTTTTTAATAAAAGAAGAACATTTAGTCATTTAACAAGATTAAAAAAATCCTAAATTAAGCCTTATAACCTGATTAAGAATTTGTTAAAAAGAAATATAAGCTTTAATTTGAAGTTAAGTATTTTAGCAGGATTTTATTTAGATTTTTCCAAAAATTATCATATTTAATACTCCTCCGATCCTTATTATAAGACCCCATTTGACTTTTTATTTGGTCCTAATTATAAGACCCCAATCTATTTTGTCTCCTATATTTATGCATTTTTTTCCAAGATAATCTTTCTAATAATGATAGTTTTAGCCAATATACTTAATTAGTAAGGATATTTTAGGAATGACAACACTTATTTATTATAAATAACCAACTTAACTTACTTCCTTAATCTCCTCAAATAAGTCAATTGGGTCTTATAATTAGGACCGGAGGAGTACCAATTTACTAGTGCAAAACTGTCAGAACAGAAGAACCCCCAATATATTAATTTCAATGAAATTAAAGTCAAATGATACAAAACTAAAACTTAGAGGATGGATCAGCTTATCGTACTTTCCAGGAAAACAGCACAGAGCACTGCGAAATTTCCAGCTGTGTGACTTCGATGATGAAGAGTTATTGCTGACTACAATAATCATCACGAGCAGGATACCATTTCTTTGACAAGCATGTCACGTGGTGGGGACCACCAAAAGAGGAGCACTAATATTGAACCATATTCCACACGCGCCCTCCACAACTGGGGCACATTAGTAGATATTTTAATAAATATTCTTTCACATGTGAAATTGTACATTTTTAATTATAAAAAATAGAGAAAATGGCAAATAAAAAACTTCAAAGAAGTGGTGTGTGATCTCATATTTTATAAATAGAGTTAAATAACTAAAATATTTTTATATTAAAATGTTTAGTAATAAGTTGTAAATTGATAATAATAAATGTTGAACAATAAATAATAAGAAATATATTAACAATGATAAATTATTTATAAATAAATTATGAACTGATAATGATAAGTGTTGAACATCTCATGACAAAAAATAGATTGTCAATGACAAGTTTGATTTTTTTCCCTTCCAAATCTTATGCAAAGGGATTTTAGTCATTTAATCATATTTACAAAATATAAGATCAAATACCATTTTTATCTTTATTATTTTCAACTTTTGGTGTTTGAATTAGGAAGTGAAAATTTTAAAGTTTTTTTTCTGAAATTTTTCCTAAAAAATAAGCATTTTTTATTAGTAATAGGCAAAAGTGTTCCGGTGAATAAAAAGAAGAAGGCAAACGTGCATCGCTACTCTTTTAACTTTAGAAGTGTTTGGATGAAAACCAAACTCTATTTTAGAAGTAATTTTGTAAATATAGTTAAATAACTAAAATATACTTATACTAAAAAATTTGGTAACAAGTTGTGAACTGATAATAATAAATATTAAACAACAAATAATAAGAAATATATTAGCAATGGCAAATCATTCATTAATAAGTTATGAACTAACAATGATAAGTGTTAAATATCCCATGACACAAAATATATTGTCAATGACAAGTTTGATTTTTTTTTCCCAAATCTAATACGAAGGGATTTTAGTCATCTAACTATATTTACAAAATACCAGATCAAGTACGATTTTCTTCTCTGTTATTTTCAACTTTTTGGTGTTTGAATTAGGAAGTGATAATTTTAAGGCTCTTTTTCTGAAATTTTTTCCAAAAAATAACTTGTCCTTAATATAAGAACTAGTTTGACATTTGATTTTGTCTTAAATATAAGACCTAAATCTATTTTGTCTATCATATTTATCCATTTTATTCAAAATAATCTTTGTAGTAATTATACATATTAAAAGTTCTCTCAAATTATTATTCTAGCTGATACACATGATTAATTAAAATATTTTTAAAAAAATAACACTTATTCATTATAAATAACTAACTTAACAAATTATAAATTTAAAATCAACTTGCTGTCATATTGAAAATAGTCAAACAATTAATAAATTTATATGTAGAGATGTCCTTCTCAAATGGGGATTACCCATGAACCTTTGAGTGCGTCTTTCTGTAGTGCGGAAGTAGGATCTCGGCTTCAATTTCTTCTACTGTTTCCTCCTTACTCTACAACATCAAAAGATATACAATTTATTTATGAATTATTTTCTCTTTTATTGAAGTGCATATAATAAATTTGATTCATTTCAAAAACACTCTAATGCTTCCCCAAAAATCTTCCCTAACTTTAAATTTTCGAATGGGATGGTGAAGTTATTATTGTAGGTTTATCAAGTGAATATTATTTTCAGTATCAATTCAAAATTATTTAGCTAGTCATGAAGAGAAAAACGCTCACAATCATCTAAAAAGAAAGAGGAATTAATATTTCCCTTTCAAGTCTTAAGCAGAAGAGAGACACAAACTTGTAAGGGAGTTAAACCCAGCGAGGAACGAAAAGTAAATAAGAGATATGAAGAGAAAGTGAAGAACTTACCTTTGTTTTGCAGACTGCAAATTACTCAACTATGCCCTCTACAAGACAGTAAGACCGCTTTGAGAAGAAAACTTACTGGAGATAGTAATAGAGAGTTTAACAAAATGAGATAAAACCTTAAGAGGATGAATCAACAACGTAACACACTTAATTACCAAAAAAATAGAACACTGAGATGGCACACAGAGCACTGCCAAATTGTAACTCATGAGACTTCAGTGATGGAAGAGTTACGGGAGGCACAAGCATACGAGATTTCAAGAGTCTTTTCAGGTATCCGGCCACCTAAGTCAATTTTACCAGCCTTCCTCATATTATTATTCTATTTTAAATTATTTCTCACCGATTTGTGGGTGGTAAAAGCAAATTCTGTATTCCCTGTGTCGGTCCAATAAGGATGTTTTCTTTGTCTTTTCAAATATTTTAGTATTAAAGCATCTTTCTCCCTATTTTTCCTGGATTAGACCCTCATGTATTTCCCTTTGTTTTTTCGTGAAGGACCTAAGTAAAATTTTTTTAAGTTAGGAAATAAAATAAAAATTTTTATTCTATAATTTAATGTTATATAAAAATATTGGGCAAAATTGCGTTCCTGTCACTCTCATATTCATTATAACTAACTCTCATATTTGTTATAATTAATTGATGATTTATGTAATTTCCTTCTCTTTGTAGTTTAATTAAACATGGTTTCGTTCTTCTCCTCTCTCCAATAATGTGTGTTAAGGTCCTGTCATGTAGGGCACAGGCCTAAGCGTGGCCTTCAATACAGCCTGTCAGACATCTCTTCTTTCCCATCAAATAGTGAAATTGTCTCGTTACCAGCTTCACATTCTCATGACTTCTATTACCATTATTGTGATTTTCTGCGATCTCTTTTGAAGAGTTACGTTGATATATGTTTATTAGGCTATTGAGTTTGAAATTTAATTGGTTAAATTAATTACTGTTGCATTAGGTAAGGTTGTTATTAAGGCTTGAACAGCGCCCTTCCCCTTTCAAATCCTATCTTGCCTCACTGAAAACATACAGCTAAATGTCATTTTCTAAAAGATAATCAAAATAGATATAATTTTTATTAAATAATAAAAAATAATTAAAAATATAAATTTACAAAATATAATAATTTTAACTTATTATTATAATAATAAATTATATTTAATAAATAAAATATACTTGAATTAGAAATTATACTAATGTGAAAAATTTTGAACCAACATGAAATAAAAAATAATATTAAAATTTAAGAATATTATAAAAACTGTTAAAAATTATTTTCGTTAAGATAATATCAAAAATAAATAACTAAAAATTGATTTGGATGTACAAGAAATATTACTAAATATTTAAGCATAGAGAGAAACATGAGAATAACATAGACATAAAAACAAAAATGTCTTTTAATTCAAAAATATTATTTTTTCATAAGTCATAAATAAGTTTTGGATACTTTTATAATTGTTTTAAAAAAACAGTTTATGACCTATAAATCAGATTGACCCAAAAACTATGACAAATAGTTCATAAATTTACATATTAGCTTATCATATTTATAAGTGACTTTTTACCCCTCAAACGCCTTACTAAACAGGCACTGTATTGCCTTTCGTAGTCTCAAAAGCCAATTTAAAAGTCCAAAAATCAATTTAAACCCAAAAATTATTTTTAGATTGGCATTAGAATTAGATAATTTTTTCCTAAAAGGACATTGATTTTTATCCGGCACACATTATTGTAACGAGCATCAAATGAAGACAAACAAAAATATATTGACATGTGCATTGGATTCTATGTCATTTTTGTTGGTCGCGTGAAATTTAATCACCAGCTATGTTGAAATTATTACTTGATTTTTTTTTGTTATGCATAATTTATTTTTTTATTAAGAGCAATTTTTTTTAAACATTAAACGTAAGCATATCGCACAATAAATTTTATAAAAAATTACAATCAAGTCTTACAAAAAAAATAATTACTAAAAAATCTTAATAACAATTTTAACTGTCTATAACAATAAGTCTTATAATAAGAAGGCTAACTTTTAAAATTTGGTTTTCAGTTTTTTTAATTTGAGACCTTATTATAATTCGTTCTAAATTCTAAACTGTGATTAGTTAACAGTCATGTTATCAAATATTAGCTCCTGATTAATGCGCGTCAATTTAGTCGCATCAGAAGGACAAAGCAGAGCAAACAGACGCGTTTTCCGTACAGAGGCTCGCGGACCTAAGGCCCTGAGCATGACTTTTATTTATATCTGCAGGCAATTACAGCCTGTAGTCCACCGCCCTATTTTTGTACTTTGATGTGGAATTTTTCACTAAATAAACGTTTTATTCTAACAAATTTTAAATAATAGATTTTAACTAATAAAAAAAATAATTTAAATACTTATTAAATTAAAAAAATTAATAATTTAAATAAATAATTTGAGACACTAAATTCAAAATAAAAATGTAAGGAATAAAAATTTATAGTAATTTTTTAGATATGTTCAAAGTCTAACTTATAAAAAGAAAATAGAGTACTTACATTAAGTTTTTTAAAATTTATTATATGGAATTTTCCAATCGTTTTGGGGGTATTTGTTTAATTTTAATTTATAATTTATAATTTAATGATAAATTTTAAAGTTATGACACTTGATTGTGTTTGACTGAAAAATGTAAGAAAAAATTTCATTTAAGAACTGCAGTTAAGAACTTATATCAGACAATCCTCAAAATATTCTGAAATATTACTGCAGAATCAAAAGACCAAATTGAAAAAAAAAAATTTTTTATTGAAGTGCATATGGTAAATTTGATTCATTTCAAAAGCACACTGTTGTTTCGTTTTTTTGGCCTGAAGCTCACTATTGTTTCTAATGCTTCCCCAAAAATCTTCCCCAACTTTAAATTTTCGAATGGGTTGCTGAAGTTATTATAGCTTTATCAAATGAATATTATTGTCAATATCAATTGAAAATTATATAGCTAGTCATGAAGAGATTGCTTACGTAGCAGAGCATTATCTAAAAAAGCGAAATTAATGTTTCCCTTTCAAGTCTAAGTAATGAAGTAGAAGAGAGACACAAACTTGTAATATAATTAAACCCAGTGATAAGCGAAAAGTAAATTGAGAGATATAAAGGGAAAGCGATGAAGTTACCTGTGTTTTGCAGACTGTAAATTGCTTGACAATGCCTTCAACAAGAGATCGAGTAGTCTCCTTAGCTTTCTGTCCAAATCAGATCGTTTTGAGAAGAAAATTTACTGGAGATCACAACAAAGACTTTAACAAAATGAGATAAAACTTTAAAAGAATGAATCACCAGAAAAATAGAGCACTAAGATTGCACACAGAGCACTGCGAAATCTTAACTCATGAGAGACTTCAGTTATGGAAGAGTTATTGAAAGCATAAGTAAGTATATGAGATTTCAAGAGTCTTCTTAGATGTCCGGTCCCCACGTCAACTTTGCAAGTCTTCCTCATATTATTATTCTATTTTAAATTATTCATGATCGATAATATTTGCTTTTTCGATGCCCCTCTCTTTCTCAATCTTCAAATGTGTTGGCCCAATAGGAATGTTTTCTTTATGCCTTACTTTAGTGTTTAAGTATCTTTTTCCCCACCCAAATGGTCAAAAAGGCTATATTCTCCATTAATCACACAACATGTTTGCCATCTCAGTCAATGTCGTTGATTATGATCTTCGTGTATGGTCAGGTATATTGAATGGTAAATTATTGAAATTTATAAACAGATTTTGATACATAGTGAATATGGTCAGGTATCATAAATAAGATTATGAAAAAAAAACCTGTTATAAAAAAGAAAACAAATATAATAAAATTTGAATGAAATTAAATTTAAATGATGAAAAATATAGTTATAAACTAATAAAATATTGCCTTCTCCGCTTTCCTACCTGTCTTCCTCTTTATTTCTTTTTCTGATGGGGTATGCTTCTTTATTTCTCAATCTTCGTGTATGTTGCCCCAGTAGAAAATTTTTCCTTAAGTTCTTAGAGTATTTTTGCTGTTAAGGTATCTTTTTTCCGCACCCAAATTGTCAAAAAAGCATTCTACATTAGCCCCACAACAATATGTTTATAATATCTTAGCCTTGGAGGGATCGTCCTTTAATTGATTATTTAAATTTCGAATTTAAATTTCAATCAAATTGAAGAAACCCTTTTGTAATGAAAAGTGGTAAAGCTGAATAATTAGCTATTTTCAGTCCAAAAAAGGAATAATTAACGATCTTAATTTGATATATATGAATTTGGGTAAATTGGGAAAAAGTCCCCTATCAAAAATTTTGATGCTGAAAAGGACCTAAATCAAATTACCGATATTTTGTGTATACAAATTACAAAGTACTGATAGTTTTTGTGCATAAAGATTTATCAGGCCTTCTCATTAATAAAATTTTGTGTGCGTGTTCTTGAGTTGTTTAACATAAATTCTGTAAGTACTTGCATTATAGTTTCGTTTTTTAATTTTATGTATTATTTTTAGAAACTTGAACAAATACGGTAGTTTGAAAGAAATGAAATGGAAATTTCTCTCTTCTATCCAGCTCTATATGCTATTCTGATACACCTATCGCAAATTAAATGGTCATAAATTTTTATTTTTTTTTTTTGCGAAGGAATTTCATGCCTGCAACTGCAAGTCTCACATTCAGGTATGAATATCATACTCCCCTTTGATCAACGAGGTTTAAAGGAATAGCTTCTCACAGCATTGTAAGTCATGGTTTAAATTTATGTTAGGAGAGGCTAGTGCCTGATAACAACTTAAAACATAATTATTTTAAATAGAAAAATGTCTATGCCCATAATAAAAAATTTTGTTTAATTTTTATCTTGATTCTAAATATAAAATCTCAATTCACTTTATCTCTCATTTATCAATTTCTTTTTAAGATATTTTTTTAATAATAGTAATTCTAACTAATAAACTTGATTAGTAATGATATTTTAGAAAAGACAACACCTATTTATTATAAATAACTAATTTAATTTATTTTTTTAATCTATTTAAATTAGTCTACTGGCTCTTATATTTAAGATGGGAGGAAGTAATAATCTCTCTTAGGTAGGATACCATTTATTTGACAAGCATGTCAGTGGTGGGGACCACCAAAAGTAGAGCACCAACATTGATCTATAATCCACACAAGCGCCCTCCCGCAGCTGGAACGCATCAGGAGATATTTTAATAAATATTCTCTCACATGTGAAATTGTATATTTTTTAATTATAAAAATTGGGGAAAATAACAAATTAAGAAACTGGAAAACGTGGCACTACCAATCAGCCATTCAACACTTCAAAATTTTAAGGGTTATGTAAATATAGTTAAATGATTAAAATGTCATTATATTAAAAATTTTAGGGATAATATAATTATTGACCTCTCAAGTTTGTACTCATTTTTGTTTTATTCCTTTAAGTTTCAAATTATAAGTTTTAGTCCCTCAAAGGGCAAAATGATCCAAGTTTTTATTAAATTATAAGGATTAATGTTTTAAATAAAAAGAACTTGAGGGAAACTCACGGTTTGAAATTTGATGGACTAAAATAAAAATGAGAGTAAACTTGAAGGATCAAAGTTTGTATTTGCCTAAAAGTTTACTTATAAGTTATGAATTGATAATAATAAGTATTTAACTACAAATAATAAGAAATATACTAACAATAACAAATTATTTATAAAAACCACCCTATCTTTTAATAAATTCTTCTATTAATTTAGACGACTTCAATCACAACGACCTACACCTTAACTACAAATATCCCAATTAAATAGAAGGACGTTGTCCGTCTAGCTATCAAGTTCTTTCAGTTTTTGGTGCGTGGATCAAACTTTCAAGCTGGAACCCAAATCAAAAGCAAATTCTCAATATGACATCAAATTTTGTTACAAATTATTCAACCTTCAAGATGTAAAAAACTAGCTAAAAATTAAACTTTGGGTGTTACAGAATATTTTTTACGAAGAGATTATTTATCTTAGTGCATCATCTAGTTAAAACAGTCACAATCATTCAAAAAATGGGGTTTACATTCAAATTATTTATCACAATATAACGCATAGAATTAAATAGAGGATGAAATAACATCTATGAGCCCAATATTATTTTCAGTAACGGGTAGCATTCTAATCTTATCTATAATCCCATCTAACGACTTGATGTTATTGTCTTAGTGCATTTAGCATCATCTAATATTATTTTCAGTTACACTCAGCACCCTAATCTTATTTATGGTTCAGGATGCTAGATGTCAAATGCATTATAAATAAGATCAAGATGCTAGATGACTATAAATTAAATGAGATGAGGCTGTTGGATATAATTAGAAAATAATATTACGGTTCTGGATGCTAGTTTACTCTTTAAATGTGTAAGTGACATAGTGTATACTGAAGCAAAAGATAGAACTTATGAAGTAGATATATAATCTAAACACTTCCAAAAGCGAAAAGTAAACACGAGATAAAGGGGGTGTTTGGATAGAAACCAAACCATAGTTTCAGAAGTGCTTTTACGGATTACGAAATAAATATGTGGAGGAGATTATCTCGTTTTGCGGAAAAGTGCTTCTGAAACCATGGTTTTGGGTTTCCCAAACACCCAAAAAAGGGAAAGTGAGGAACTTGATTTTGCAGATTGCAAACTGCGTGTGACGATGCCCTCAAAACAAGATAGTAGTCTCCTTGGCTTTCCCAGTTTTTTCTGTTCAAATCAGATGGCTTTGAGAAGAAAAGATTGGAGAATAACAAAGTGCGTAGAGCAAACAGAGCACAGGGAACTTTGGGGTTTTTACAGTCACAGAACAACTGGTAGTATTGTTGAAGAAGATCTGAACACTACAATATGCACTCTCGGGTCTCAGGAAAACCCTCCGGTTAAAAATAATATAATAATGAAATTATTAGAAAAAGATTCATTGGAGATCTCGATCATAGCGTTAAAGCAGTCCCCAAACCCAAATTGTCAAAAAGCATCCTCTACAGCAGTGACACCGTATTCAAACACAAAATGTTTCTATTCACTTTTGTCATTTACTTTATGGGAAATCGTTAGATAGTGTTTCTCTCTAATTTATTTTGAAATAATTTATGTTAAAGAGAGAGTTGTTTAAAAGGATTCTCACTATATTGATAAAAGTGAATATAAAAATTAGAGGTAATGAGATGCATAAACCTAGATGAATATAAAAACGATGAATAAACTCATTATATCATAAAAGTTAATGGAGCTTTTGAAGGAAGAAAGTGATATTCAACGTATTTGCAGCAACACGCTCTATATAAATGATAATATAGGAATTAGCAAAAGGAGCATTAGCTGATTAAATATGACGTTTCGAGTTGAGTATGTGTGAGTATAAAATAAAAATGCCTTTAAGAGAGCCATTCTCAATTAGGTTTGACAATTTTCGAATTAGACCCATTTGAATGGTCGTATTTAAAAACGTGTTACCTAATAAAAATGATAATATGTTTGAATATGCTATTTCTAGAATGCAATACATTATTGGCAGTCTAGTAAGTTGCTCCAATATTATCACAACGCTCTTTATCAGAAATTATTGCATTGTGTTACTCTATATCTCTAATTGATTCTAAAATAATTTTACTTTAAAGGAAGAAATGCTTAAAAAAGACCTTGTCAGAAAGATATTTGTGTTTTAGCACCTTAAATTCACCTTCTTCTCTCCCCCCCCCCCATCATATTAAAATGCAAAGTTCACTGTACGGCGTGCATACATGGAAAGATCAATAGGTAAAATCCGCACTGAAGTATTAACAACGCTGAAGTTTTGTAACAGTACCTTTGGTTCCCAATGTTAAAGGAAACTCGTATTAATATAGTTTCAATACAAACGATTTAAGAGGATATGTTAAAAAAATTAACATGACAAATAACTAATTTAATTTATTTTCTTAATCTAACTAAATTGATTAAATAGATCTTATATTAATAATTAAAAGTGAAACGAGAAAGCAAGTTACATGGAGAAAATCTCAAGTTATTTTATTATTAATCTTAATATTGAGAAATCAGTGATGGAAGAGGCATTGAAAAGTCAAGTGGACGGAATTTCAGGTCTTAGACATCCGGTCATGTAGTCAACTTTCCAAGTCTTCCCGATATTATTATTCTTTTATTGATGAACTATTTAGCTATTTTATTTAGTATATATTAATTAGTAGTTAAACCTAATTCGTACTTATTTTTGCTTTATTATGCATCCGCTTGCGAATTTGATATAATATTTCAAATTAAAGTGTGCGCCATACACAATGAAAAGTTTTTTGTCCCCATGTTAGGCGTGATTCGTTTTGGTTTTATTATACGATCCTCCAACCGGCCAACAAGCAACCTACAATAAATAAAGGGTTAAGGTGCACACAACATTCCGAATTATTTATCCAAGTACGTCCAGTGACCTAAAGTAATTTTGGGTGCATCCAGTGTCCTAAACTAATTAAAATGGTGCGTCCATATCCCAAGCTAACAGAAATGTTATGTTTAACCGTTACTTTCCTGACTCAATTTAAAGTTGACCCCAAATATTCTAAATGGTAGACATATGGACATTTGATGTGTATTATTCTTACACAAAATTTAATTTATTTCGTTCCTCTTCTTCTAAATAAATTGACTTTTGAGTAAGAATAATACACATCGGGTGCCCATGTGTCTACCATATAGAATATATGGGGTCAACTTTAAGCTGAGTTAGGAAAGTAATGGTTAAACATAACATTTCTGTTAATCTGAGATATGGACGCACCATTTTAATTAGTTTAAGACACTGGATGCACCCAAAATTACTTTAGGCCACTGGACGCAATTGGGTATATAGTTCGGGGTGCTGAACGTACCTTAACCCATAAATAAATGTACATATGGTCTCACTCACATTTTGATGCATAGTCTAAAATATTATATTCGTTATTGGCATTGGGATACTCAGGGCTCAGGATTATTACTTCAATATATTCATGAGCATCAATATTTTATAATCAACATTTTAATTTGATTTCAATTTAGGATTAAAATTTTTTAAATATTTCAATAAAGAAACAAAGATCCTTAACTAATAATTACATGAAAAAGTTATGTAATTATCATTCTCATTAAAATGTTCAAGTAAATAAACATTAGTTAAGAAATACTACCTTTGATTCTAAATATAAAAGTTAGTTAAAAATTTAATTTTGTCTTAAATATAAGACTTCAATCTATTTTATTTTTCATATTTATTCATCATTTTCACAGAGTAGTGCTCGTGATGATTACACATGTTAGATGATTTTCATTTTAATGTGCGTGATTACAAGGTTATTTTAGAAAAAATAATACTTATTTATTATAAATATTTCTTTTTTGGTTTCTGTACTCTTCTTTCAACACCAAACATTGCCCGAGTCTCATAGGTGCAAACACTTCAGTACTTGCTTGGGGCTGCTCATTATAAGTTGGCATTAAAATAAAACTTCTCTCATATTCTTATTTCATACCTTGTAAATCGTAATTAAAAAGCTGTTTTTTTAAGGCTTCAATTGCCATTCCAGACAAGGCTTTTAGTCTCTCAATGTCAAAAAATTAAAGTTAAAAGAATTTCTTGCTCACGAAAAAGGAGAAAATATCTTTTAGCGAGGGAATGTAAAGGGGGACTATATGAATCAAAAAATATGTCATTACAAGAAGGGAAAATTACACACAGGTCTCACAGAATAGAATTAATTCAGATAAGGTCCTTGGAAATTCCTAAATTCTTCCTAAGTCCCCAGGGACCTCAGAGCAAATAATTGAATTTGTGAAATGACTGAGTTACCCCCCTCCCAATTAATTTGAGTCTGAATGTTTTGCCTACGTCAAACCCTCGACCCCTCCTCCATTTCTTATTCGGATAACCGTCACCTGTTTGAAAAACCAATTCTTGGGGAGTTCATGTTGCATCTGTGGTTGGCATCATGGGTTCATCGTTGGTTCTCTCTAGGTAAGCCCTTGTTCAACTCTCAATTTCTTCTTTGTCATCTGAACAATTGCATGGAAATCTGTTTTAACCGTTCTCATTTTTTCATCTCTCGCAACTTGTGATTACATCAACCTCTCGGCAAAAGGAAGTACCGCAGGTGAGCACAACTAGGTACATCTCCATTATCTTCACTACGGTCACATTGCCTAAACCCACCGGCGTGGGCGACCAACCTTCCTTAAAAGCCTGCTCTAGCGCTGTAAGAACACCACAAGGTGAGAATGTCAGATCTAGCAACCACGATTTTTGCCTATGCTTTGTAATTTTTACTTCTATATCTGGCTATCAATATTCAAGTGTTGATGGATGGTAATTTTTGGATTTATTGTAGAAATTATTCTTTTGGGTTCCTTGTAATGAAGTTTCGATGCCTTATATATATATATTGAGGATAACATTTAGTTTATATATTAAGAAAGTGAAGGCTGAACTTCTCTAATCTAATATGAACATCGTAATTGGCTAAGATAGTGACAAGTGGTTGGAAACTTATAATGTCATGACAGTATTTATTTTCCTTTTTGTAGTTGAACAAAATGGCTAAAAAGAGTAAGAGCAAAGATGGACAAAGACATAGGAACTTCTCGGGATGCATCTTATTTACTGAGGAATTTTATGAGAAGAACAAGAAGAAGTTCAAATGTTTTGAAGAGGACAGTAACTCTGTGAAAAAGTCTTGGAGGAAGTTAACGGAAGAGGAGAGAGAATAATATAGTCAAAGGGCTAAAGAAATGAGAATCCCATCAAAAGGGAAGAATTATATTGTTCCTTTCTACACACAGTGTGCTCTGGGACAATTTATGGAAGTTTGTAAGCACTTAAAGAAAAGTGAAGATAAGATGGAAAAGCTGAAAAGAATTGGTTTTGATAAATTGGTTGAAATATGCTGCTCATAAATTTATAGAGATTTTTTAGGTGAATTGATCCATGTGTTTGACCCTGTAAGTAAGAAAATTTCAATTCGAGGGAAGACGCATCAAATGGGGCCCGGAGATGTTAATCAATTGATGAGCCTACCATCTAAGGGGGAAGAAATTAAAATGAATGCAGAGAATGAAGATGAAACATTTAAGGAATTAAGGAGTAACTATAGGAAAGTGCCCTACAAAACAATAGGAAGATGGTTGATTGAAGGTAAAGAGGATGAAAAGTTTGAATTCCTTTTGGTTATGTATGCATTAGGCGTCCTCTTGTGACTTGGCTCTAGCGTATGGGTCAATGATAAAGTATTGAAGGTCATGGCGGCGACCAATGATAGTTTACGACAGCATGATTGGAGCAGCTTTATTTTCAGAGAATTTTGCAACTCAATTACAGAGTTCAAGAAAGGAAAAAAAAAAGTAAAAGCTGATAGGACAAAAAATGTGGGAGGTTACTTGTACTTTTTAATGATAAATGTGGGTATGATTCATTTACTTTAGTTAGTTGTGTTGTCATTATGCGATGTGGTGTTATCAATAGGTGCTATATATGTTGTAATTGGTGGCTTTGTATGTTGTCATTGACTACTCTATATGTTGTCATTCGGTGGTATGGACGTTGTCAAATGCTTATGTGTATGTTGTGATTGGATCATGTGAAGGTTGTCATTGGCCTCTATGGGTTTGTCACTTGCTGATGTATATGTTGTAATTGCCTGTTGTGCATGTTGTCAATGGCCTCCGTTGGTCTGTCACTTGCCTATGTATGTGTTGTAATCAGCTGTTGTGCATGTCATTGGCCTCTGTTGGTTTCTCAGTCACTTATGTATAGGTTGTAATTAGCTGCTGTTAATGACACAACCGTAGGTTGTGATTGGCTGCTGTGTAGGTTGTGTATGCTGTGCATGCTGTCATTCGGTTGAGTATGGGTTGTGATTGGGTTATGTGTATGTTGTGATTGGCTGGTGTGAAGGTTGTTATTGAACAGTGTATGGGTTGTCATTGGCCTCTGTGGGTTTGTCACTTGCTAATGTATATGTTGTAATTGCCTGCTATGCATGTTGTCAGTGGCCTTTGTTGGTCTGTCACTTGCTTATGTATATGTTGTAATTAGCTGCTATGCATGTCATTGGCCTCTGTCAGTTTACCAGTCACCTTTGTATAGGTTGTAATTGGCTGCTGTGATTGGATGCTAGGTAGGTTGTGAGTATATGCTGTGCATGTTGTCATTTGGTTAAGTATGGGTTGTAATTGGCTTCTGTGCATGATGTGAATGCCACAAATGTAGGTCGTGATTGGATGTTGTACAAGTTGTGACTGTATGCTATGCATGCTGTCGTTCGGTTAGGTGTGAGTTGTGATTGGGTTCTGTGCATGTTGTGAATGCCACAAATGTAGGTCGTGATTGGATCCTGTGTAGGTTGTGAGTGTCCAGTGTGTATGTTGTCAATGGCGTCTCTGCATGTTGTGATTGTCAGCACATGGCTAAGTTATCATTTACTTCATATGCATATTTATTGCTTACACCACTTTTCTTTGGGAAAAGAAAATGCTTCAAAAAATGAGAATGCCATTATCTATTAGGATGAGGAAAAAGTGAAGGCAAAAGTGAAATTAGAAAAGAGTAGTGACAGAGGCTTACTACATGGTGTTACCAGCATTGGTGGGGCTTCATCTAGTGCTTCCAATACAGAAATAAAGCTAATCCACCCGGTAAGTAAATAATGCCTAGGTGATTTTGGTGCTGTGTACAATTTAGGGTAAAGATTACTTTAATTACTGTTATTTTGTAGGAAATAAAGACAACTTATGAAAGGTTGGTCACCATGGTTGAAGGGTTGGTGTCGACAATTGGAGAAGAGTTGGCTTCCCTATATTTGAGGTTAACGGATGAGGGTAACAAGAAAGATGTGGTGGAAGCAGTAAGTAGTGAAGATGATGAAGAGAATTCAAGTGAAGATGAAGAAACTAGTAGAGATGGTAAAGGAAGCCCAAGGGATTCAATACATGAGGAAGAACAGAGTAAACCTAAAAAACATGATAAGAAAGAGGACAAAAGTGGTCTGCTTGAAGAAGAAAGTAAATCTCAACATGAGGAGAAAGGAGAAGGGAGTGAACCAGAAAAAGATGAAAAAGAAGAGGAGAAAAGTGCTCCCCTTGAAGAAGAGAGTCAATCTCAACATGAAGAGAAAGGAGAAGGGAGTGACCCTGGATCAGAGGATGATGGAGAAGAACAAACTGAAGACAAGTCTAGTGATGCAGTAGCAGAAGAGGATAAAAGGAAAGGAAATGACGAGGAGGGAAAGGATGAAATGAACAAGGAAGAACAGGAGGAAATGGAAGTAAGAAGGTCAACATGGGTGAGAAGTCGTGCAATCAAATCTCCCTGGTTAGAGGAGGTGAAAAAAACCCGTGGCAAGAGACAACTTGTTGAGAAAGAGAAATTATTTCGATGTTGACAATAAGATGTGATGAAGATGAAGGTGGCAAGTAAGTGTTGGGACTGATTCTAATTGGGAAAACTGACCGACAATAATTTTACACAATGTAGGGATTCTAATTGGGACTGATTCTAATTAGGAATTATTCAGGATGTTAAATTGCTGATTGTTTCTGTTGGTGCAAGTACATTGTTGAGATGTATAGGTATAACCAGACACGTGTTGAGCTTTACTGCCTACAAGACAGGAAATGGATGAACGACAGGGTAAGACATTATTCACATAGACAGAGAAGTAGTAATGTCATTATGATTATGACTAATAGTTTGTGTTTGTGATATAGTTTATGTCTATGGTGGTGAGAACTTTGGTGGGAGATGAGAAAGAGAACTACGGTCGTGTCACTAGGCACATATTTTCACTTGAGTTCATGCAAACAATGGCCAGTAATCCTCTTAGGTGGAGCGTGGAGAACCATGAACGTGAAATCTTGCTAGGGCACTTATGATATAACATTGGAGACTGTGACTTCATATTTAGCCCCACCCCATTGGTTCTGTTATGTGCTAGATGTTAGAACCATGAGTTTCTATACCCTCGATTCATTGGTCGATAATTTGACCATGTTGAGAATACAAAGAGAGGAAGAAGACGTACTCAAAACGGGGAAGAAACCAAAAAGGAAGCAAGGGGTTAGGAAAGGGCAGATAGGTCCTAAGTAATTTATGGCAAGAGGGATTGTATGCACAATTTTTCATTCATTCTATTACTTGTTAATGTGTTATGGTTGCTTGTCTGTGTAAATGTCCTGGTTGTTAATGCCTGCTGATTATTTGTCATTGGTAACTATCAAGGTTGTTAATGCTTCTTCATAATTTGTCATTCACTACTATCAAACCTGTTCTTTTTTTTCTTTCTATTTTGCAGAAAGATTGTTTCTACCGAGTGCTCCGTGTAGTCAAGCCAGCACTATTTGAGGAAGAGGACAAAATTGACAAGGATGTCATATGGGCAAAAGTTCATGTCCAATCTGACATGTAAGTTGTGGGTTGTGAACTACAATTTTGCATGTTTGAGCTTTGGGGAGCTAATGTTCATTGACTAAAGTACTGGTTTTTCCTTTGCAGGGATTCTTGTGGGGTTCATGTTTTGAGCTAGTTACAAACACGGGATGGCATGGAGCATGGTGATGATGGTTACACAATGCCTAAGTACTCCCCTTAAGAAATCCATGAATTGGAGGTTGGGTGCTTGTGGTGGCTCGTTACTTATTGGAACAACCTATATGGTGATCAAATACTGTCTTTGGTACGAGGAAACCCCCAAAGCAAGAGAAACAAATAAAGGACAAGCATAGATTGTATTTAGTGCTTTTTTAATTGACAACATAATGGCTACTGAATGTAAAGTTCAGATTTCATTTCGTTATTTCACTTTGTAATGATAGCTTGATGTTTAGATATATTAATGTGTATTGACATCCGATACTGGTTATGAAGTTTTCTTTGTAATAGCATTCATGTGTTTTGACAAGATAGAAAATTCCTCTCTGCCACATCCATTTACAACCTCAACGGGGGTTGCTGACAACCCCAACACAAGAGGTTAACAACCTGGGCAGAACCTCTGACAACTCCCTCTGTGGGGTATCACAGCTTGTAAATAGATTGTATTGTTAGCACATATAATGGTCTTAACAACAAAAACTAGGAGCATTTTGGAGTCATTAACAATTTTAACTGTCGGCAATAGGATTACACCAGATTTTTACTGTATAAGTTCATTTACAACCTCAAAGGGGGATTTTCACAACCCGAACACAACTGGTGAACAACCTGGTCAGTGTCCCTTATAACCCACTTCGTGAGGTACCACAGCTTGTAAATAGATTGTATTGTCGCACATAAAATGATCTTAACAACAAAAACTGGGAGCATTTTGAAGTCATTAACAGTTTTAACTATCTGCAATAGGATTACACCAGATTTTTACCGCATAAGTTCATTTACAACCTCAAGGGGGGATTTTCACAACCCGAACATAACTGGTAAACAATTTGGCCAGTGTCCTTGACAACCCACTCTGTAGGGTACCACAACTTGTAAATAGATTGTATTGTTAGCACATATAACAATCTTAACAACAAAAACTGGGAGCATTTTGAAGTCATTAACAGTTTTAACTGTCTGCAATAGGATTACACCAGATTTTTACCACATAAGTTCATTTACAACCTCAAGGGGGGATTTTCACAACCCGAATACAACTGGTTAACAACTTGGGTAGTGCCCCTGACAACTTTATATCAGTAACATAATTCAGACTGGCAATGACAACCTCCATGGAGTCCAATGACAAGTCCATTACAACATATTCACAACTACATCAAAATAGAGATATGATCTTATATCAGATTATAGCCAGATGTCATTTACCACTTGATATATATATGTACAATGTAACTACACCAAATTGACAACCCATTCAAAAAAGCATACAAGTTGCATGTGTAGATAATGATGAACAACTTGAGATGTGGGTTATGATATTTACAAAACAATTCTATCACAAGCATTCACAAAAAGAAATATAAACAAGTCACCAACAAAGCTCAACTTGGATTGGGGTTCTGGCAAATCTTCACAGTGTGGCCTGGCTCATGGCATTTTCTATTGTGGTAAAGTTTTTTGTTTTGAAATTGAGATTTAATTCTTTTTTTCTTTGGCCTCCCTTAGGATCTTTTAGTGATTGGTGGCTGTAAAAATATTCATGTCATCATCTGCATAACGGTGAGAGCTTCAGGATGTGGACAATCATGTGTCGCAACTGGACTCATACTACTTGCATATATCTTTTCTTGGGCTGACAGTTTATAGCAATCATCTACAAATTTATAGACACTACCATGAAGTAGCTTTATTGCTGCACATACATGAACACAAGGTACCCCGCTCGTTTGCCATGCTAAGCAAGTGCATTTGTGTGTCGTGAGATCAACAGTGACACAAATTATTCTAGTAGGAGATGTAATATAAACTTGAACTCGGTTATCTCTATAATATACACAATGCATATTCTCCGCTCTTGCTACTTTTTCTTGCAACTTCAACTCAATATTTGGCCCAACGCCATTTGTCCAATTTCCTATTGCCATTTTACTTGCAACCATCTTTTTCACTAATTTCTCCATATGCTCATGTATGAGAATTGACACATTGTACTTTCTCTCCTTCAAAATCTAGGCATTAAATGACTCCACAACATTCGTGGTGATGTTATCCTATCGTTTAAACAAAAATTTGCTTAAAGCCTATCGATCTACATCTCTTTGAGTCTCAACCCAGTCAGCTAATTGTGGATAAAATGATCTAAGTTTCCCCATTGCAGCAACATATTCATCCTCAATCCTTGTGTAGGCGATTCCATCCAGCATTTTCAATGCGACCTCCTTTGAAGTACCTGAAACTCATGCCCTGCCTCGATTAATTTTTAAATAATGTACACTAAAATTTTCTTTCACATGCCTGTAGCAAAAAGCACATCTCTCACCACCAAATACTGTCCGCACAGCACCTATAATGGTATTATTCTGATCTGAAACTATCGTTGTCTCCACTGATCTTGTGATGTCCTTCACATTCTGGAGAAACCCAACCCAATCATCATATGTCTCCCTACTAACTATAGCATATGCTAATGGAAACAGTTTATCGTTCACATCATATGCATTAGCTGAAATCAATGTCCCCCTATAAGGACCACTTAGATGACATTCGTCTATATAAGGTATATTTCGACACCCTTCTAAAAATCCCTTAATTGAGCATCCATAAGCAATGAATACCCTCTCAAATCTGTTACTATCCAACCCTTCCCACCGAGCAACTATGTTTGGATCAGTTTCAATAAACCTTTCACAAATCCAGGGAATCACCATGTATGAATCCTGTACACGACCATGTATTTCCCTCAATGCTCTTTCTCTACCCTTGTATGCTTGACTATAATTCAGTCACACCCCATATTCTCCATACAAATCTCTTCTAATTTCAGTGGCATTCTTATCTATATTACACCTCAAAGAATCTATCATGATTGATGATGTTAAGTCTGATCTTTCATAGTGAGATACAACCAAGCTGTCCTATGCATAATGCATATGCTCACTTCTTAATGTTTTTATTATTAAGAACTCAGAATCTTGTCTTTGTCTCATTAAGTATGCACCTATGCACCACGGGCATCCCTTTGCCATACACTTCACAATGATCTTTTGTTGATTGTTCTTTACAAATTTGTATGAAAAGTTCTCAGCAATGCTGTACCTATATAGTGCTTGCCTAAGGGCCACTGTAATAGGAAATATTTGTCCTTCTCCAATAACCAAACCCTTCCACTTTGTTGAATTCATTTCTGAAATTGGGGTTGGCATCAGTTCTGAACCACATGGCAATGATAGTGGGTCTTCACTAACCACATTGGGTGGAGACATGGAGAATGCATCTGAACCTCCGAACAAGTCTTCCATCCTACATAACAGGACAGGTCATGGGGTCGTTAATGACAACCTTCAATCGCTGTAATAACAACTTATGCACAACAATTAAAAATAGCTAACATTACTTTGAAATTTAAAATACAACTTACACATGTTGCTCTTCTATTGGAACATCCCTTGTTAGTTGTGAATTTTGATCTCCATTTTCTCCTATATATATATGACCACTGTCACCATTAAAGTTAATCAAATGTTCCACTCCTTCATCATCTACAAGGTCCATAAATGTATACTCATCAAAGGTTATTGTGAATTTCATAACCATTCCATTACTTTTTTCTCCCACAATTGATGTTACCATTGTTCTAAATTCTTCATATGATGTCCCTTCCTTTATCATTCTTGTTCTCACACCACCTCTAACATACTGCGTTTCACCTTCCAGACCATTAATAAATTGTCCTTCTATATGGAGCTAACAAAACAAATGCTTCCTACTTAAAGTTGCCATCCTTCATGTCAACATATCACAATCAGTCGTTAATAACAAGTCATACAGTTATATTAATAACCTTCAATGTGTCCATTAACAAGACATTTACCCATCGCATTACAGGAGTTACAACAACAAAAATATGTTATTTTCCATTCATTTTCATCACCGACACAGCATCAATTACCAAAAAACAGAGCATCATTCACCGAAAAACAAAGCTTTGCTTTATAACCCTAGCCACACATAACAAAACCACACCTAAGATGATTAAAACCACATATGACTAAAATGAGCCTCCCTTGATAGTTGTAGTGAGTTAAATCACATTCTTAATACCCATACAACCACAACCAATCAATTTTTCAAACTAACATTAAACTTGAGACTGGTTGTGAATGAAAGAAGCGAAATGCCGTTAATGATGAGACCGATGGAGAAGATGAAATAAAATATAGCTTGCCTGCAATAATGGAGCATTAGCGCAGACCTCCGTTTCTTCTTTCAAAAGCTTCTCTTCCTCGTGCATGCTAATAACAGCCCAACGCACTAACTGAAGCCAATTAGCTTCTCTCCGTTTGTTTTTTTCCTTTTTCAATCAGTGAGGGCAACTCGGTCATTTCACAAATTCAATTATTTGCTCTGAGGTCCCTGGGGACTTAGGAAGAATTTGGAGATTTCCAAAGATCTTATCTGAATTAATTCTGTTATGTGGGACCTGTGTGTAATTTTTCCTTATAAGAACATAATAATTAATATAATTTGTAAAGATCATAATTTAATAATATGGATATAAAGGCAGTAGCCAAGCTTAATATGAAATTGAGCGAAGAGTGTTTGATAATGCAGGAAGCTACATCTTCGTCATCTTCGTTTGGAAGATAAGTCAAAGTAGATTCCTTTGGTGAAGGGCTTGGTGCTGATGACGATCCTTCTGTTGGTTGATGACGATCATTAGAGCAGTTTCTATTGAAGTTCTTAAGAAGAGTTCTCCTTAAAGAAAAATACTGATTATGGATAATTCAACTTCTTGACGAGAGGTTGGATCCCATTTATTTTATCAAATTTTTCCAGTACCAATATCTTTTTTAGTATCTACAAAACTTTTCAAATTTCAAATCTCTAAAAAGTCAAACTGAGCCTTTGGTTCAAACGACAATTATTGAGATTAAACCTCGTGGGGGTAAGTATCCCCTTTTCTATGGAAGGTCTTTTAGTTAACACATCAATATTTGGTTTTGTGAAAAAAAAAATAATTGCAGTCACTTTTAATCAAACACACAAAAAATGTCATTCTCTTCTCCATTATTGGTTATACATAAATACGAATTGTTGGAATCTGGTAAAAAAAAAAAACGAATTGTTGGAAAGAAAACTGAGATTAATTAATACCTTTTTTTTGTTGCCAGAATTCATATTGATTACCTGGATAGTAAATTTACGTAATTATAGCTCCTCAATTGAAAAATAAAAAGTTGCCATCCATTTAATTAAGAAAAGAAGAGCACGATGTTCAAAAAGGTTAAGAATAATAAGTACTTTATCAAAAGAAAATAATAGTAGTAACAATAATGATATTGATAATGGAAATTTTCATTATCGAAAGAAAATAATAGTAATAATAATTAATTAATAATATTGATAATAGTAGTAATAATAATGGTACTTTATCACTCACACATTTAATTAAAAAAAAGAAAAATTCTGTTGAAATTACAAAAATTTATGTATAATATATTTTTAACTATATGCAAAAGTCTTCCATGCAAAAGTCATTTGCTCTGCACATAACCAAAAAAAAAAGTATTGCATACAGCTAAAAAAGAGTTGTATCCGCAAAAAAATAATTGCACCCACTTAATTATCATGTCCTTCTAGACCAAACCAATTTGCTAATTAAATTGGGACTTATTTTCTAGAATGAAAAAAAAAAATAGACCACTATCAATATGAAATTGCAAATAGCATCAAATTATTGAAGACGATGCAATGCACATACATCAACGTAAAAAAATAATTTTTAGAGAGAAAGGATACCCTGATTATTGGATCTGCATGTATCAATAATAAACTAGCATTACATCTATAAGATTCTTTCGAATCATTCTTTACATTCTAACACTATGACCAAATAACGAGTCTTGATGGAAACCAGATTTGATTCCCACAATCTAATATTTGAACCAAATTTGAACAATTAGAAAAATTAATGAGGGATCTAATATTTTGTCTTTGTTGAGACTTCTATTGAAAAGAATGTTATTTGTCACTACTATGTATTATGAAAAGTTCACAAAAGGACCAGACCTCACCTTATAGTGATTTTCGTTCTTCATATTCTATCATTCAGTTTGATTAAAAAGAATATGATTATATCTTAGTAATAAATGAACGACAGATAAAGAGCCTGAAGTTGTCATTTGGATCACCTTTGAATTTTGATGAAGCTTCTTTCCCCTGCTTCGAAGCCCTGAATAAAACCAAAATATAAATTTTGTTTTATAAAGTAATTAACTCTATCAATTCTTTAGTCGTAGCAACATTTAAATATGAGTTAAAAATTAAGAATAATTTGCTATCATTCCGCGAATTATGCAAATTCTTTCTATAGTTAAAGCATTATCGGAGGTACTGTTTGGTATGAAGTGATGAAAACGAACGATATGAATTGAGATTGAGATTGAGAAAATAGTATTTAGTATGAAAATTTTGGCATTCAATTGGTGTTATGGCTTCTTTTGATCCAGCATGCTCTTTGCTGATTTTGCATTTCCAATTACACTATAAAGCACTCCAAATTTTAATTTTACGTTTTGCTTTTCCAAGCATCTGTTGATCTATCAATTTTTGTTCTGATCTTAGGTTGCCAATGGCCAATTGTTATAAAATCACAATGACATTCTTATTTTTTATTTTTTTTTTAACTTCAAACTGCCAAATATCCGTAAGTTATATTGAATTTTGAACTGCCAAATATCCGTAAGTTATATTGAATTTTGACTAAGGGGGTGTTTGGATGAAATCAAACCATAGTATGGAGAATAGCTTATGGATAATAGATTCTGTAGAGAATAGATTTCTTTTTTGTGAAAAAGTGATTCTGAGAAGTGAGAGTGTTTGGATAGTTGTTATCAGAAGCACTTTTTATATATACAAATTACTAAAAAAACATAAGTTAATACGATAATTACATAAAAATATATTTTATGATATATTTTAATTTGAAGGAATAAAATTGTTAATAATATATTTTTTACCGATGTAATTAATAATACATAAGATAATGTAATTAATAAATAATTAATATATGTATATATATTTATAAGATATAAGATTAAATATGTTTATAAAAAAATAATTAAGGGATGTTAAAATCATATTATTGTTGAGATCTACTCTGATAGGTATAATCATACTCTCCGATTTGAGCCAGAAGCAGAATGGATTCACTTCTCTTGAAACTATGGTTTTAGGCTCCAAAACTATGGTTTCAAATTATTGGCCCAAAATTGATACTGTTTGGGTAACATCCTACCCAAATCATGGTTTTGCCTAGAGCCGGTAATATGGGTTGGACCCGCGGGTCAAACCCGCCAACCCGCCAAAAGAGGTGGGTTAGGGTTGGCTTTTGGCCAACCCGCCACTACCTGAAAAATATGGGCCCGCACCGCCATAACCCTAACCCGCGGCGGGTTGGCCTGCCAACCCGCGGGCCAACCCGCGGGTTAACCCACCTATTTTTTTTTAAAAAAATAGATAACAAAGACAAAAGTAAAGCAAATTTTTACTTCAAACTTTATTGTCATTAGAAATAATTAGATAAATAAGGTTATTCAATATTGCTCATTGGTTTCATTGAAAAAAAAAATGTGTGAACTTGTGTATTATCATGTTGGAAAATTGGACAATCATATACTATTTGTATTTTATTGTGTTGTAATTTTTATTTGGATGTTTCTAATATTTTATATCATTTTTAGTATTTTTATTTTGTATTATATATAATTGCTAACATTTAAAAAAATAAGAAAATTTTAAAAAGAACAAAAAAAATAAAAATAAAAATTTTGGCGGGTTGGCGGGTTAGGGTTGGCAAAATGCCAACCCGCCAGAAAACGGGCCTTTTGAACCCGCACTGGACAACCCACAACCCGCCACGGGCCAACCCGCAACCTGCGAGTTGGCCCGTTTTACCAGCTCTAGACTTTTGCCTCCCAAACCATGGTTTAGGAGAGCACCCAAACAGGCCCTAAATGTTTTTGTAACAACCAAAATTTTGGAGTTAGAAATTTATAAAATGTTTGAGAGACATAAATATTTAGTTAAGGGCTTGGGAAAACAATTATTCTGTAAAAGTCTATTATTGACTAAGAAATATAAGAAAATAAAGAAGGAATAATCATTAAAAATATATAGTGGCCTAAAATAATTAAGAAAAATTATAGATAACTATTTTGGGAAATAAACGTGTTTGTGGATGAATAAAAAGATAGAGATAATTTAAAATCTATTTTCCTAAATAAAAGGCTTATTTTCTTGAGAAATTCAAGAAAAATAATTATAGGTTAATTTTCAGTCCACGAAATTTAGGAAAGTTATTTGGTGGTTTAAAGAAACTAAAAAGAAGAAAACTCCTACAAAATACTGAAGATCAATTTCAAAATTATTTAAGATTGAAGTAAAAATTTAGAAAAAAAATAGAATTGGGAAAAGAGTTATTTGTGAAGGGAAAAATAACTTTTCCTTTTACCCCAATTGCATGTGTCTTTTTTTTTTTTTTAGTAGAAGGGAATTTTATTGGAAACAATAATTACACCGGAAGATCAGAGAAAGAAAATAACAAAAAAGTACAATAAAGAAAGGAGAGCTTAATTGATATTAAGGGCATTCCTAATATGCGTAGACCAAGCAAAGGCTTCATTCACCAGACGGTAAGCCTCCGTTTGCTCACGGCAGAAGAGGCGGCGGTTCCTTGCACTCCAAAGCTTCCAACAGACCACTCCAAAGAGGGTGTTCCAAGTCTGCTTCTGCTTCAAATTCGTCCTAAACCATGCTTCAAATGGCTGAGCTAAAAAAGTGGGAAGGTCTCTTGCAGGCAGGATGAGTGTCCAGCATTCAGATGCAAGCGTGCATCTTCGGAAAATGTGATCTATATCCTCTGTATCTTTAGCGCAAATTTCACAGATGTCACTATCAGTCATATGCCTCTTCATACGCTCTTTATTAGTCAGGATCTTATCTTTAAGGCTAAGCCAAAGAAAGGTACGAATACGTTGCGGGCCTGGCCATCTCCATGCTAGGTTCCATAGATGGCGGTCTTCATCCCATTCATCTGACGATCTTAGGTGATAGGCAGATCGGACTGTGAATTCAGAGTTCGCACTTAGGTGCCATATTTGTTTGTCTGATTCATCTGCATTGAAAGGTGGGGTTCTTTGTGCAATCTGATGAGTTATATTTGGTGGCAGCAAATCTATAAACTCACTCCATTTCCATTGACCGTTAGCTTCAACATACCACGAAAGGCTCTTTTGGAGGTCTTCTTCGTTAATTGGGGCAAAAGCAAGATTTTTCAAGGCCCTAACTCTCCAACCCAAAAATCTGACCAGAATCGTATATCATTACCATTACCAATTTTCCACTTCAGGCCTGTTTCTATATCTTGCCAAACGTTAGCCATATTCTTCCAGAGATGTGAGGCATTACTATTAGATCCGTTGAGTTCCAACTTCTCATGCCATCCGTATTTCGCTCTCAAAATTTGTATCCAGAGAAGATCTGGCCTTGTTACTAAGTTATACGCTATTTTCATCAGAAAAGCCAGATTCTGATTTGACAACTGTTTAACGCCACATCCACCACATTGCTTGGGTTGTAATAGAATGCTTCCCCTGAGGAGATGGACAGCTTTATGGTTTCTAGTTGTACCCCAGATAAAATCACGGATAAGGTTCTGCACCTTACTGCAAGTGCTTTGGGGGATTCTAGTGGTCTGCATAGCATACATTAGAATTGAGGAAAGAACAGATTGAGCTAGCGCAATTACATGTGTCTTTCCCCTCAATGGTCATTCCCAAATTTTTACCTCCGTGTCACGTTCTCTGCCTCCTTTTCACTGCCTTCAGCCACCTGTTTCGTCAGATCTCCTTCAACACGCTTCCCTTCTCTTTCTTAGACAAGAATCGTATCCAGTAAGCTTGATGGCGTATATTAGAGTGAGAGTCTGAGAGATAGTGGGAGGCCGATTGAGAGACTAAGAACGAGAGAGAGAGAGAAAGTGAGAGCTTGGGAGTGAAGGAACCAGGGAGCTCAACGGAAGGGAAGAGGAAACTAAGAAATTCACACACACTTTTGATCCCTAATCTAGGTAAGCCTCTTGCGTCTTCTTCCATCTTCCATCTCTTTTGTGGTCGATGGGATTTTTGGGGCAGGGGGTGTTGATCAATAGTTATTTAGGTTGAATGATGATTAGGGGTTCAAGATTGAAATTAGAGGGTGCATTAGATTTAATAGTCAGTGCTGCATGTGCTTAGAATTGCTCTGTTTTAGGATGGTCGAATATGAGGCTTCCTGTTTTGATTTATATTGCCTCGGGATTCTATAATGCTTGATGCCGAATGAAATTTTGGATGATTGAAATCTGGGCTTATGTGTGTTCTCAGAGTGCATGTGAACCTAAACTGATATACGTGTCTGTGTTGCAACTTGCCACTTTCCAAGCTGGTGCGTACATGTGTGTGTGTATATATATTATATAAGTATTTTGAAAGTTGAAAATAAAGCAGAATGTACTGTCTTTGTTGCTGTCTGTGTGTGCGCGCCATCACCTTCAATTCAAGGAAGTGCAGGAATGAGAACTATATATATGTGTGTGTCTATATATATATATATATTTCATTGTGTATATGATTGTATGACATTGTGGCTTAATTAATTGGGCCCTTGAAGCTGGAATGTTTTATATAACTTTCAAATGCTACTACTAATCATATTATAACAGTGGTTTAAACTATTAAAATGCTGCTAGATTTCTTAAGGGAATCCGTGAGATTGTCGGATGATAATCAAGCTAAGTAAAAGTGATGATAGCTAGTAAATGAGGATGATAATTCAGATTTAAGAAGGATGCTGTCATGAGGCCAAACTGAATTATTGAAGCTTGAATAACTAAGCTATATATATATATATATGTATATGGGTGTTATATTATTGTTGCTGGATGAGATGGATGCTAAAAATTGATTTAAACTTGTTAATTGCTGTTTTGGAAGCTGAAATACGTTGAGAATGCTATTGATGTGAATTCTACTGGTTCATGTTTCAAATTGGATTATTATATCTGTAGACATTTGAACTATTCTAATGTTTTGAGTTTGTAATTGAAGCAAGAAAAGTGGTAATAAATTTCTATATAATACCTGAAATATTAGATGAGTATTCAGATTGTTAAATACGCTGCTGGTATATGGTAATGACAGCTTTGTGTGTTTGAAGATATTAAAATGTGCTGTTCATGAATGAGAAATGTGCGATGTACTTGAATGAGATGATTATAGAGTTGTATGAATGTAATATAATGGATGTGCCGATACATGCTCATTAAATTTGAATGTTGGAAATTGATATAAACTTGTTGTAGATATTACTAATGTTAATTGCTACCCACTGTTTATAATGGTTAGAGTGACAACTGAAAGTTAGGAATTCTCAATTCTATTAAGAGTAGTCATGATTGCTGTGTGAGAATTGATTATGTTACTGCTACAACCTCATGTTCTGTAATTTAAAGATTAAGGACATACAACAGTCACTGTTTTATTAAGAATGACAATGCGTGAATTATTAAAGGCTTAATATAATGAATAGAATAAAAGGCTTAGAGCTAAAGATCCAACAGAAGTTGCTGTTTGGTATTTACAAATATAAACTTGCTGATATATATTGTTAAACAAATGCTCAAGTATAGTCGCTGAATCATATGTTTAGATGTGAAACTGTCATTCTTAGCTATGTGAATGAGATTGAATGTTCGAAACAGATAATAAAGGAAACCAAAATGCTTGATGGAACCATCCATGCTTGTGAAATGTATAAGAGTGAACTAGACCTGAGGAACTAATTTGAATTTCCTTTTTAATATCTCTAAATGTCAAGTTAATGTTCTATATAGCTTTTTATGATCGAGTATTTGAATGATGATTTAAATTTGTTGTTTTGTGTTCCTACATACTAGGCAATTATTTAAGAAGCATGAAGAGTTAATAACTAAGTTAAATCATACTCTCTTAACTAAATCATAATAGAATAAGAAGTTAAGAGAAACATGAGAAAGGGGAAGTGAGTTAATAACTAAGTTAAATCATATTCTCTTAACTAAATCATAATAGAATAAGAAGTTAAGAGAAACACAAGAAAAGGGAAGTGTTAGAAACCTTTGGAAATACGTGGATGAAGTGTAAATTTTGGGCCAAGATGACCAACCACCTTAAGAGAAGGGAGTACACTTGAGCGGGGGTTATAAACAAATTTAGCTAGTTATGGGTTAACTAAAATTCCAATTTTAACTCACTCGATATATGTACTTGTAATGTTAGGATTTAATTAGCATCTTAACTTACCAAGAAGAAACCAAGAGCAAGGTACCTGCACAGAAGAGCAAGCGGAAAGTAGCTTTAATCATTACTCCCTCCGTTCCTTATTATAAGAGACATTTGATACTTATGGCATGTTCCTATATATAAGAGACACTTACAAGTTGTCTCTACTTTTTTGTGTTGATTTACTATTTTACCCATATTTATTATCTCCAACTCACACTCTCTCTCCCTCTCACTTCTCTTTCTTTTAATAATTTAATTGTTCTCTCTCATGTTCTCTTTTCTTATTAATGAGGGCATTTTTGGAAAAAAATTATACTTTTTACACATTAATTGTTCTTAACTAATTTTAACTGTTTTTTTGATCAACGTACTTCGGTTATTTGTCTCTTATAATAAGGAACGGAGGGAGTATTTTATATGTTTTGTTTTGGTTGCATGTCTGTTTGTGCCATAATGTTATAGTTAAGCATGAGAACATGTAAATTGCCTTACTAGTTATTGCCATGGCCATGTACATGCATTTCGCTGTCCAGTATATGCGTATTTAATAGTTATTCAGTTAATTAGATAGCAGCTTTATAGTTATTCAGTAAATCAGATAGCAGTTGTATAGTTATGTAGTTAATCATATAGAAGCTAGTCAGTTACTCAGTTACACGCAACAGTTATATGAGATTCAATTAAATGACAGCAAATATACTTCAGTTAGTTCAGTTCAGTTATTTTGTAAGGTGTTGTTCTTCATGGCTTATTTTGCATGCTTAGTTTTATAGCATACATAATATATGAAATATGATTACTGTTATTGAGATTCTTTGAATCTCATCTCTCCTTTCTATTTAACCATGGGGCCCAGTTCATCAAAGGAAAAGAGAAGCTGGTGGAAGCTTAGCTAAGGTGGAAGGAGAGAAGAGCATAGTGTTTAGTTAATTAATTAATCTTGAATGTTTTATGTGTTTGTTTCCGCCTTCCTTTTGTGATGCTTATATTTCATTTTGGTGAGGTTATGTAAATTCATGCACCTCCCCAAGGAGGAGTGTTGGGGGGGTTGCTTAGCATAACTGGGGACTTAGCATACATAACTACATATATTAATGATATATCTGGGGCAAGAATGATTTAGGACTTGCAAAACATGATTTAATAGAGATGGAACAGAAAAGTAGAGTTTTTAAAAGTAACATCTCTATAGTTTTGATAAATAGTTGCTACTATTGGATCAAAGTAGTATGAATTCAGGTCTTATTATATCATACAAAACTTTCAAAGTTTAAAGTTAGAAGTTTTCAGTCAAAGTTAGATAAAAAGTTTTAAAAATACCACCTTTTCAGTATAAACCCTCAACCAGAGTTTATAAATCTGCTTTCATCTTGGTGTATAGAGTAAGATGTTACAGTTTTCATTGAGCCAATATGACCATAAGGGCAATAAAGCTTCCCCCCCCCCTTTTTTACCAATTTTCAATGCAAGCTTTATGTGCAAGAGTTGAACCCAAAGCCATAAGGTTCATTCTTTATATTTGACAATGGACAAATAAAATCCTCACTAATTGAAACCTAACAAAATTGGGATCAAGAGGCATTGCACAAGCTGTTTGCTACTGAACTAGTTGGTTGGCTTGCTATACTTAAGCTTTCAACTAGGTAAATCTTCTGTTCAAAGAAGCACTGAAGCACTCAATCCTACAAAATTTTTCGACTCAAATCATGCATTGAGCACAGGTCCAAATTTACTTATAGATCACAGCGATTAAATTCTACTAACAACCATCATTTAATGGAACATAGGGGCGATATTGGTTTGTCTTAGGCATTGTGTTTCACTCTTCTTTTTTTTTTTAACTCTTTCCAGAGACATAACACAAACAACCAGAAACAAAAGGTGAGCATACTTAAATACCAAAGGGCCTATCTTTGGCACTTGTTATTTTCCTAAACACGGCCATCTTCATAACTAAGTTCCTGCGATCTTCCAACAGATCAGACAGTTGATTGTCAACTGCTTCAAACTCAGTTTGCGCTATTGCTAACTTCTCTTTAGCTTCCATCCTCTTCTTGTGCATACGTTCCAATGCAATGTCACATTTCTTAAGTTCTTCCTCCATGATTGAGATTTTCTTTTCTGCTACCAAGACATCAGATTTGTCAATGCCGAATGCTTTGGCCCGAACCAGCTCAATCCAATCCTTGCCAAACCTAGGAGAAGTTGCAGCACCTAAGTTCGCCTCTAGGGCAGTTCTATCTGATGCTGTAATGGTATAAGGTGTTTTGGTAGCCAGTAAGACTAAAATATCAGCAAGGACTCCGTAGGAAAAAGCTATTATTGGCTGAGTATGTTGTCCACGAGACAGCCTTAGGTGAGGATATAGCTCAAGTGCTTTGGCTAGTAAAGCTAGTTCTCCACCCTTCACAACTTGGAAAATCTCGCCAATCGCTAGTATTGGAGAAGAAGCAGCAGCATCAATTTGCGCTTCCCACACACACACACACACACACAGAGCCAAGAAAGTTAGCACATAACTGGAAGAGAATCCAAAATCATCAAAAAAGAAAGACACTTGCGATGATGGGAAGAGGGAATAACATCATGACAGCTTGTGTTGTCCTCCATAGGAATATTGGGTTTAAAATCACAAGAGTATGTCACAAAGTTGGCCATTTCAGCCTTTTCTGATTTAGGTCCATCTTTAAATTTTGCGTATCTTGTTTCTTTAGTAGTCCACAAAGCACAAAAGGAAAAATTAGTCTGACAACTTTCTTCTCTGTTTCTAAGCTTTCAGTAAAACCAGGTAAAAGATAAAATTTGATTTATAAAGTGACATTAATATCATATAATTTATCTATTTATTCACTAATTATTTTTTCCCAGCAATATACCCACATTGGTTCAAAAAATTAGTTTGAGAAAAGATGAACGCTATAATTGTTTACTTCCCTTATATCAAACAGTCATGAAGACAAAAAACAAAACTATCTAACAAAATTCAATCCCCTTGCTTGCGCAAATTTTGTTCCTAAAGGCATATCCGATGATTCTCTTGGTTGCTTCATTAGCTCTAGACTGGTTGATTGAATTGCTACTTCGTCTTCATTTGATGAATCATGCTTTTGGAAATCTGGTTTCACACATTCTTCCACACTATCAACCTAGAAAATATAAGGTTATTTTCCTTGGTCTTGCATTTCCGAATACATAAACTCCAAAGTTCGGTATCATCAGATATTGAACTTACCATCATATATGGACTTGATTGTGAGGCCTCTCCGTGTGAATTAAAGGGGAAGAATCTATTTTAGCCTTCATTGTTGTAGTCTCCTCTTGAATACTTTCAACGCTCTACGAAAGTACCAATAGATATGCAAGTGTTAGGCCCTTTAATTATGATCTACCTTTATTACAAAATAAAAATTTGGTTGAGGACATATATGTGGTGTAGATGCATTGATACTGATTTACAAAGATGTAAATGACTGGTACTTGGTATTTAAATTGACATAAATAAAACTTACCATTGCAGATGGACCAGATTGTGAATTCTCTACTTGTGAATAAATGAAAGCTGTGTCTATTTTAGCTTTCATAGTTGTAATGTCCTCTTGAATATTTCTAACGCTCTGCATGAGTACTGTAAATATGTGAGGTCATTTAGTTATAACCATTAGGTTCTAGCTTCTATTTTTTTATGAAGGGTTCAAGCATACAACAGATGTCTTTTCTGCGAGTGCTTGCTGGTTTGTTGTGCTGTCCCTCTTCTAGTCTCTTTGTTTGTCAAATCCTAAAACAAGCAGTGAGACGGGGAAAAAAGATACAGTTTCTTTTACCCAACTAGAGTTTTCTTAAATTGAAAAAAATGACATAAAACAGTAATCAATAACCAATAAAAACTCCTCTTGAAGAGTGGTGATTGATGCTGTTGATAAATTCCTCGGTGCTAAATCAGCTAACAGAGTTTCTAATATAACATCCCTATTAGAGGTGGGCCTTTCTTGAGCTCTTTCTTTTACTATGACATTAATACTCTGTGATGCACAAAAGAGCGGTTAGTAATCATAAGGCAACTTCAAAATCGCTATTGGGATACACTAAGTATAACGCACATCATCATCAAGTGGTATTTTGGTTTTATGAGAAACTTCCATGGATATCTTTGTTTTTCCAAGATCCTGCTGTTGGCCAGCCGAAGTTCCTTCACGTGTTGAGCGTTCAAACTCCAACTCCTATTTGAAGCATTGAAGATTTAGATGCAACTTGTTGGTAATATTAATGATGAAATTGAATTGGGAAAAATCCATTGTAGTTCAGATGTTGCTGTATTAAAAAAGGGCAAGAGACTTACTTGTGCAGAATCATTTCTAGAGTTGACAAATGGCCTACTGGATTGCTTCCTTGAATTTGAATTAGTTGATAGAATTGCTATCATGACATCCTCAATTGCATAATTCTCTTGAAGACTTGATTTCATTATCTCTATAATACTCTAAGTAATCAGACAAAAAAAAAAAAAAGAGGAAATAATTTTCAGTTTCATTTATTGCATGTGCAGATAATTCTTTACTTTGACCACATGATGAAAGATATTAAGATAATTCTACAGGAATCCAAGTTCTTGTCAATAATAGATATAGAGTTTGATTATGTGATTTTTGCCCTAATATCAAGGGATAACTTTGAAGCTGTAGTCACTGATGACTCTGAACCTATTCCTACAAACTTTTGTTTTTTCCCCGTTGTTTCTACTCTCTGAATAATCAAGAAATGATTGATTGATTTAATAAAGCAACTTCATCAATTGATTGAACTTATCTTTCCATTAAATGAGAAATCCCTGTTTTGAAGCACATTTACATATATGGGCCATTAATTTTGTTCACTTGAAAAGCAGATGAAGTTGTTGCTAGTAACCTTGAATCAGGATCAGGGACTATTCTGCTAACTTCCTCCTCTGTTTCTTTATAATTCTGAATTACAGCAAGAGATAGAACTAAGTATTTCACTTAAGAGAACTTTATTAGTTCATGGATATCTTCTATGTTCAATATTCAATTCTTTTCCTAGAAACATGTTAATTTACAAATAATCAAACTAAAGTTGAGACCATATATGTGGTTTTCATATGTTGGTATTGGTATTAGAAGCCGTTTACCAATGTCAGTAATTGACGATTATACAATTCGAACAATTCAATTCAAATAAAATTCTTTATTTATTTATTTCAATATTTAAATTATTTAAATATTGAAAAGATTTATATAATTTTATTAATATAGTTTATAGTTTCGAATAAGTTTAAAATAAACTTGTGGTCTTCTTGAAAATAGTCAAACAATCAATGAAGTTACCCATGACAATGCCCTTCTCAATTCTGATAGTAATGAATAATGACTAATAATTTTGAAGGGTTTGGTGAAGTTACTGTTTGTTTATTTGTTTGTTTTTTTTTTTTTTGGCCAGAAGTATTTGTATTCATATCATTTAAAAGTAACAAAGTCTAAGTACAACCCAGAAAAAGTATTTTTATTCATATCATTAAAGGACGTGTGCTGTTTCATACTCCAATACAATTGTGAACTAAGTTTAGAAACTTTCGTGAATAAATCTGAAAATATTCTTCTTAAATATTCATTACAGTATGCTGAATATAAACAATCAAGAAATTAAAAAGGAATTGCTGACAAGTACAGAAGAAAAACCTTTGGAAAAAAAATCACAAGTTATACAAAAGGTTTTAGGTTCAGCTATTGATGACAAGACTTTTAAAATTGGAGGAACAAAAATATATTTCGAAACACTAACTTTAATTACTTCTAATAGATGCAGATGCTTTCCTAAAAATTGATAAGGTTACTTACATGTGGGTGCTAACCTCAGTTATATCAGATATACACAAAATAATATTTCTATATTAATCAAGCATTGACATACCTCAGATTCATGCAATGTCGATATGTATGTCATCATCACAAGTGAGAAAATGCATTTTAGCTCTCCAAATTTATATATTAAGTATTATGATGGAAAACAAATAATTAAGCATTTAAAATGCATTATTCTTTTACGCGTGTCAATTCAAATTATAACACGTTCGTATTACCTGCTACTTAGACTTGCCAGCACTTTGCTGAATCGCTACTTTTGAATGAAAATCAGATATGATGCTCAATTGTAAGCAGCCTTCACAAACTCCACTAGGCCACCACCTCACTCGATGCATATCTACAATAATTGATTAAAATATTAATTATAAAGGAAATGATTATTTATTAAATTTTTGTGATCATCACATTAGTTATTACTTTGTTCTCTTTATGTTTTCAGGATCAATACAAACAGAATTATCTTATTTATTCTCTTTAGTTTACCTTTTTTTTTTTGTGGTCTTTACAAAAAGGGATGGTCTTGATCTTAACAGCAGAGCTCTGGTATTTGTAAAAGGTCAAAATATAGCAGCTAAATGCATAGCTGAAAATAAAATTTAGATTTAAAAATTATATTATTCCGCATAAAAAAATTTAAAAACAATAATATGTGAAATTGGAGTCTTTCAAACTTTCAAGGCACAAATACTTTTCTTTTGTTTTTTTTTTTTTTGCCAGCGGCACAAAGACTTCTTTAAAAAGACGCAGTCAAGGTGCAGACGACTTAAAAGTTGACCTTAAAGATAGAATGCTCCCAAGTTTGATCAAAGAAAAGCTTATTAAACTTTCAAAAGTTCTTTTCATTGCGTGGAAGCACTCGATTGTTTTCACAGCTAGTTGAAAGCAATCACAGAGCGTAAGAACTGAGGTTCCTTTGTATGGAGTTGAGAAAGTGGATGGAGGAAGAAGGTGAAGGTAAGAACTGAGGATGAGGATCAGATCCCACTGTGGTTGTTGAAGTTTAGGAAGAAGAAGGAAGGGACACGAAGGAGACTTAAGAAGGAAGGGATGGGGAGTGAGGAAGATACTGGAGAGAATGAGCTGTGGAATTGTTGAAGTGTTAGTGAAGATGACAAATAAGAAAGAGAATTATATTGTTGGGTGAAATATATACTGTCGTATGAATTTTCAGGGAAATAGATAATCCACAAGATTGGCATTTTTCTTACAGTTTCTGGTTATGAGGTTTTAGTCATCCCCTTTTGTTTGTTTGTTTTTTTTTTAATTCTGTCTCATAAAATTTGAAAGATCGCATAATATAGTAACCTCATGCTTTGCTGGACAAATGTGACGTTATAGCCTACATTAGAAGCTTAAGTTAATTCATATATATACTTTGAATTATGATTATAATTTTCCCTTTTCTGTAATTCTGTACGTGAACCATTCACATGGAGACTCTACAAGCATTGGCAGGGCCATTGATTGATCAAAGGGCAGAGACATGAAAGAGGCAAGCCTGGCTGCTTTTTTTGCCCCTCTCTTTGGTGAACAAGGCTGGTTAGTTTTTAACAGAAAAAACATGATCAAAAGTATTTGCATTTCCTTTTTGCCGTTTTCAA
Source organism: Neltuma alba (assembly GCF_004799145.2). NCBI lineage: Eukaryota > Viridiplantae > Streptophyta > Magnoliopsida > Fabales > Fabaceae > Neltuma > Neltuma alba. The sequence goes on along the minus strand of NW_021635334.1, from coordinate 532,332 downwards.
CAACAAAATACAATGTGTATCTTTTTCAAAGCTTGCCTGTTTTATGCAAACAATGAAACGACTTTGAAAACGGTTGTTGAGAAGCACATCAATAGTTTCGTTGAATCATTGTGATAGAGCTGTCAATAGACTTGACTTTTGACCAAAGTAGGCTGATTTATTTTTTCTCACTCTTAAAGTTGGCGTTATAGCAATCTGTGATAGAAAATAAACTTGGTTCCGTCTCTTTCTCACCTTCTGATCATAACCACAATAATGGTAATGGTAAAATAGCCTGAAACTAATAAAAGTATAAATGTGAAATAAACTGGCCTATTGAAAATGAAATAGCCTCTGCATCGTACATGCACTATTGTTCAAAGGCAAAGTTGAAGCTCTAAACTCTATCAGCCGACCATTTAAGTGTCAATCCATGGAAGAACAGAGAAAGAGACAAAGGCTGATGAGCAATCAAGTTTAAATGCCACTTTTACATTTTTCATGACGGCATTAGTCAAATGGCGGAGGACAGAAATTACAGAAGCAATCCCCTCACGTAAGCAAGCTGCCTCCTTCACTTTCATTCATCCTATTCATCTCTCTGCTTCACTTTCGTTCATCTTATTCAATTGCTCAAGACGTTTAATTACATTTCTTAATTATCTAAAATGTCTGCGTATATTAGAAGTTGTTCAGTAGTTGATTGTTGTGTTGATAAACATATGATGCCACTTTAGTTTTGCACGTATCTAACAAAAGATTTTTTATGATTTTAAAAACGATTACTTTCTCGATATCTGCTATAAAAAACTGACCAAAGGATTGTATATTGACACAGGCAAAATCTTACAAGAACGTATGAATGCTAATTCATTTGTTGTCTGGAGAAGCTCCAATCAAAAGGGTCAAACAAACATAGGAATGCAAGTCACACAATAATCATAGTATAATAGCAGTTAGACACCAATCATCCAACGAATTAAATATAAGGCCATATTTACCCGTACATCATGTGAGTTTAAAATTCTGAAGTCTCGTTATTTAGTTGAACCTGGGAAAATGTGGTCACAGTACAGCTTATGGTTCACTACTTTTCAGTCTTTTTGAGCCAAACATGAAATAACAAAGCACAAATGAAACACAGCTAAATTCCAAAATCTCTGTCCTGGGCACTTATTATCCCCCTAAACTCCATCATCTTCTCTATTACTTTCTTGCGATCTTCCAACAGACCCCACAACTGAGAATCAATTGCTTCAGACTCACTCTACCCTCTGCTTTCGAACTCGCTCCAACATAATGTCGCGTCTCTAGTTCTTCCTTCATCTCCTGAATTTTTTCTTCCACCTTCGTGACATCAAACATGTCATTGCCAGAAACTTTGTCTCGAACTGATTCAATCCATCCTTTGTCAAATCCTAAAAATGTTGCAGTACCCAAGTTTTTCTCTAAGGTCGACTTCTCTGACGTTGTAATGGCATGAGGTGTCTTGGTTGCCAACATGACCAAAATATCAGTCAGCACTCTGTATGAGAAAGCTATTACTGAGCGGGTACGTTGCCCATGAGAGAGCCTTAACTGGGGATATAGCTCAAGTGCTTTGGATAGTAAAGCTGGTTCGTCATCTTTTAACTCCACCAGTTCTAAAATTTCACCAATCTCCAGCGTCGGAGAAGAAGAAGCAGCAACACCAGTTTGTGATTCTGACATGTGTACAGCCAAGAAAGTTACCACATGACTGAAGGAGAATCTGAAATCATCGCAGAAAGATACTCACGATGATGGGAAGAGGGAATAACATCAGGAAGGCTTGTGTTGTTCTTCATAGGAGTATTTGGTCCATCCTAACATTTATGCCTCTTATTTCTTTAGTGGTCTGCGTGGCACAAAATGAAAAATTAGTCTAACGACCTTCTTCCCTATTTATAAGCAGGTGAAAAGATAAAATTTGATTTATAATGCTGCATTTATGTCATATAATTTATCTATTTACTCACCAACGATTTTTTCCCAGCATCATATCTATATTGGCTCAGAAAAGTAGTCGGAGACAAGATCAATGATATAATTGTTTTCCTCCCTTAAATCCTATAGTTATGGATATACAAAAGCAAAACAATCTACCAGACTTCAATTTCTATATAATTAATGTAGTTACCAGTGCAAATTCTTTTTCAAAAAGCAAATGCGATGATCCTCTTGGTTGGTTCATTAACTCTAGATTGGATGATTGAATTGCTACTTCGTTTTCATTTGAATTGTGCTCTTGAAAGGGTTGTTTCACGATTTCTTCCATACTAGCAACCTAGAAATCACAAGTTATTTAAATTCATTGGTCTTGCATTTCCGAATACATAAACTCCAAAGTTCTGCATCATTATATACTGAACTTACCATCGCAGATGGACCTGACTGTGAGGCCTCTACATGTGAATAAAAAGAGGAAGTATCTCCTTTAGCTTCCATTGTTGTAGTCTCCTCTTGAATGCTTTCAACACTCTGTAAAAGTACCAATACATGTACAAGTGTGCTAGGCCCTTTAATTATAATCTAGCTTTATCTTTATTGCAAAATGAAAATTTGGTTGAGCCCATATAAGTGTTGTCGATATTTTGATACTGATTTACAAAGATGTAAATGAGTGGTACTTGGTATTTAAACTTATATAAATAAAACTTACCATTGTAGATGGACTAGATTGTGATTCCTCTACTTGTGAATAAAAAGATGCATCTGTTTTAACTTTCATAATGGTGATGTCCTCTTGAATATTTCCAACGCTGTGCATAAGTACCGAAAACGTGTGAGGTCATTTAATTATAACCATTAGGTTCTAGCTTCTATCTTTTGTGAAGAGTTCAAGCATACGACAGACGTCTTTTCTGTGAGTACCTGCTGGTTTATCATGATTGTTCCACTTGACTTTTTCTTTGTCAAATCCTAAAACAAGCAGTGGAAAAAAAAAAGATACATTTTCTTTTAGCCATCTAGCATATTCCTAGGCATAACAAAATAATCAATAACCAATGGAAACTCCTCTTGTAGAGTAGTGATTGATGCTGCGGATAAATTCCTCGATGCTAAATCAGCGAACAGAGTTTCTAATATAGCATCCTTAGAGGTAGGCCTTTCTTGAGCTTTTTCTTTTACTATGACATCAATACTCTGTGCAGCGCAAAAGAGTGGCTAGCAATCATAATGCAACTTCAAAAACTGTTGGGATACCTTAATTATAACGCACATCATCATTAAATGGTATTTTGGTTTTATGAGAAACTTCAATGGATATCTTTGCTTCTCCAAGATCTTGCTGTTGGCCCAGCAAAGTTGCTTATGATGAAATTGAATTGGGAAATATCCGGTATAGTTCAGATGTTGCTGTATTAGAAAAGGGCAGTGGACTTACTTGCGCAAAATCATTTCTAGCGTCGACAAATGGTCTAGTGGATTGCTTCCTTGAATTTGAATCAGTTGGTAGAATTGCTATCATGGCATCCTCCGTTGCATAATTCTCTTGAAGACTTGATTCTGTTATCTCTTTGATACCCTGAGTAATCTGAAAAAAAAAGAAAGGCAAAAGAAAGGAAATATTTTTCAGTTTCATTTATTGCATGTGCAGTTAATTCTTTACTTTGGCTGCATGATGAAAGATATCAAGAAATTGCTGTTTCAGGATGGTTTTTTTTGTTTTTTCCCCTACATCGAGGAACACAAGTTCTTGTCAATAATAGATATAGAGTTTGATTATGTGGTTTCTCCTCTAATATCAAAGGATAACTCTGAAGTTGTAGTAACCGATGACTCTGAGGCCGTTCCTACAACTTTTTTCCCTGTTTCTAATCTCCGAATAGACATTTGTTTAACAAAGCAACTTCGTAAATTGATTGAAGTTATGTTTCCATTCAATGAGAAATCCTTGTTTTGAAGCACATTTAAATATATGGGCTATTAACTTTGTTCACCTTGAAGTTGTTGCTAGTAACTTTGAATCAGGATCAGGAAGGATACTGCTAACTTCCTCCTCCGTTTCTTTGTAATTCTGAATTACAGTGAGAGATAGAATTAAGTATTTCACTTAAGGGAACTTCATTAGTTCATGAATATCTTCTATGTTCAATATTCAATTCTTTTCCTAGAAACATGTTAATTTATAAATAATCAAACTAAATTTGAGACTATACATATGGTTTACATTTGTTGGCATTGGTATTAGAAGACATACTGAACATGCTATAAGTTTAAAATAGACTTGCGGTCATGTTGAAAATAGTCAAACAATCAATAAACTTACAGGTGAAGTTGCCCTTCTCAATTGTGGTATTGAACCTTTTGGTGCTTGTTTCTCTAATGCTAGAGTAGGATCCTTAGTTTCAATTTTTTTCACTGTTTCCTCCTTTTTACTCTATCACATCAAAAGATAGAATTTATTTATGCATTAATTTCTCTTCTTCTTTTTATGTGCACATAAAATCCTTGCTAACTTTAGATGTTTGAAGGGTTTGGTGAAGTCGCCATTGTGGCTTTATCAAATGTATCAGTTGTATAGTAATGAATAATGACTTATTAGAAAAACAGAAAGCTAGTCATCTCTAAGCATGTTCCTATGTTCTATTTGGTGCATTTTGTTTAGAAAACTTAGGCTTGATGTGGAGAAACTATGCTCTTGTGATTGTAGAATGAGATGGAGATGTACCATTGATGATGCAACTTCAACACTTGTCTTCATTGCTTCCTTGGAGCTCTTAACCAACACCATAATTAATAAGTCAGTCAGTTTGCAGTAGTCAAATTTATGGACAGGTTAAATTCGCTAGTAAAAGAAAATACCCCTGCAAATTTAACCAACACCATTAATAAGTCAGATTTTTTTTTGGTTCTTTTGATGATTAGTCTAATATTTATACCCCTGCAAATTCTGGCAAAACACTTGCTGCTGCTTGATTTTCTTAATAAAGATGACCTTGTCAAATGCTTTGGATTCTTCAACTTGTTTGCCCATTTGTTTTGCCAATGTGGTTTTACCCGTTCCCCCACCCCTTGTAATCCAATTATGTAATGATTTCCATCTTCTAATGCTCCCACAAGTTGCTTAATTTTGTCTTTCTGCTCTCAAAATCAATAAAGTCTTTTGAAGCATGGTACTTCATACCTGGAAGTTCAGCTGGACGTGCAACTCCTCTTTCATCAAGGTTATATTTTTGGATGTGATCTTTAATGATTAACGTTCTTTTTGCCAGCCTCTTCCCTTATCGGTATTGCCAGTAAGGACGCCAACAATAAGACCATGTGTGCTTTATTCTAGTGTTCTTCTGAATTAGAATATTGGTCTCCTCGATCCAATTTTGAACATCATCTCTAATTTGACTTTCGTTTCTTTTCTTGGCATCTTCAATATCTGTCAGCACATTCTCTCGTTTTGCATCCAAAATGCTGTTTTCTATCACAAAGTTGTGTGTGTAGTCCTCAAAATCATGAAAATATTTAAATTCCGTGATAATCTTTTCCGCCAATTTCTGTGCAATATTAGTTGCAACACTATCTCCAATGCTTGTCATCTAAAATGGACATGATATCACAATTTCATTTGTGTAAGATCTGACACTGTAACTTAACAAGACTTCTGATATGCAATTTTTTGAAACAATTTGTTTTAAAAAAAGAAAACTCCAACTTACTAATATTATGATTATTATTAATTTATTTGTATTTTTATTTTGAAATCTTTTTTAAAACATTAAAATCAAGGCAATGTATTAAAAGACATATTCATTGTATACAGGTAAAAGAAATTACATTTAAACTTTTCAGGTTGTTACACAAATTGTTATCTATATATAGTTAATTTAGGTTTTGTTGGTTGATGAAGTTCAATTTTTCAAAGGAAAACGACAAATAAATGACATTTGAAATTTCAAATTCTAAAATCATGACACCAATTTACAAAATTTCACATTAATATTCATGACTAAATTGAAATTTTAAAATATTGGTGATTTTATAATATTGCCTTTTATCTTATAAAAAAAAAAAAAAAGCCATCATGACCGGCAGCGTGGTGCCAACCGGCCACAGAGCTCCGGCGCCTTCTTTTTGGGCCAAGGTTATCAAAGTGAAATTTGATCACATCATCCCTTGGATCCCAAAAGATCCAATGACCGCTAAGCCACCAAGCCTATCTGATCTGTTGGTATAATACAAAATTATACATAAGGTAAACTATCAAAATAAAGGGTCCGATTAACTGAGTTTCACTACTTCATTCACATCATTCTCAACTATCAACACTTTGAAAAAAATCAAAGTAAAGTGTCCTATTAAAAATCATTTACGACACTACTAATAGCATAAAGAACACTTTTATTGAGTTCTACTACTACCTTCAATTCTAATTATAAGAGCTTGTTGACTAATTTGAGGAGATTAAAGAAACAAGTTAAGTTAGTTATTTGTAATAAATAGGTATTGTCTTTCCTAAAATATCATTACTAATCAAGTGTGGTTATGAGAGCTACCATTATAGGACTACTTTGGTAAAAAAAATACATAAATATTAGAGAAAAGATAGATTGGGACCTCATACTTAGAATCAAAATAAAAACTAAATAAGATCTTGTATTAAGGACCAGAGGTAGTACTTTATTAATGCCATTAACAATAATCGTTTTACAACTTCAACACTAAGAAATATCAAAGTAAAAGGTATGTTAAAAATCATTTACAACATTTTTATCAAGTTTTACTACTTCTTTTCTTTTTTTCTTTTTGTCAAATACCAAGTTTTACTACTTCATTAACATCATTTACAACACCTTTTGTGCAATTTCAACACTTATAAAATAATTAATCAATATAAATAACTAAAATGTAAAATATAATCAGATTATCGCCATTGAAAATAATTAATCAATGTAAAGTAAAAAATTTATAATAAATTATGCTTTTCCAAACTTTATAAATGTACTAAAAGTGTCTCTAAATAATTGTAACTCAAGTAAAAAGATTTTTTATTTTTATTTTTTGGAAGTAACTTAATTGACAGGAAACACTCAAAAACTTTTATACAATGTCAATGCTAGTAAAATAATTAATCAATAAAGATAGTTAAAATGGATTTGTAAAATGATTAATCAATGTAAATAATTAAATACGATTTCAGCAATTTTAAAATATTTAATATATATGCAAATAATTAAAATGTACTTGTAAAATAATTAATCAATGTAAATAATTAAGGTATAGACTATAATAAAATTTATTCACTATTAATTAGGTGTTTAAAAAAAAATCGATTTACTTGAGTTAGAATTACCTAAAGAAGTTTTTAGCGCATTTATAAGGTTTGGAAAAGCATACTTTGTCATAAATTTTATAATTTACATTGATTAATTATTTTAAATGGTGATAATTTATTATATTTTACATTTTAATTATTTACATAGATGAATTATTTCACAAGTGTTGAAATTGTAAAAAAAAAAATTTGTAAATGTCATTAATGAAATAGTGAAACTCGATAAAGGTCTTTGTAAATGCTATTAGTAGTGTAGTAAGTGATTTTTAACAGGGCTCTTTACTTTAATTTTTTTTTTCAAGTGCTGAAATTATAGAGAAGTTATTGTAAACGGCATTGATGAAGTAGTGAAACTTGGAAAAAAGTGATATAAATGCCATTAGTAGTGTAGTAAATGATTTTTAGCAAGGCTCTTTACTTTGATTTTTTTTTAAAGTGTTGAAATTGCAAAAAATATTGGTGTAAATGGCATTAATAATGTAGTGAAATTCGGTAAAAGTATTATAAATGCCTTTAGTAGTGTAGTAAATTATTTTTAATATGCCATTCACTTTGATTTTTCTTCATTGTTAAAATTGTAACAAGGTTGTCAATGCCATTGATGTAATAGTGAAACTTGGCAAAAGTACTATCAACACCACCATTTGTAAAGTAAACGACTTTTTTACTTTGATACAGTATATACTTAGTTATCTTATACTCTTCTTGTCCTTAATATAAAGCTTATTTAATTAATTTGATTAGATTAAGAAAGTTAAGAGAGTTAGTTAATTATAAAAAATATGACACGTTTTTTCTAAAATATCATAATCATCTTTTTTAATATCCTCTCTTCCTCTTCTACTTGATTATGGTTGAAAGAAATCTATAGGAGTAATTTAGAAAAAATTCATAAATATAAAAAATAGATCTTATATTTAACATCAAAATTAACTTAATAATTAAGTCTTATATTAAGGATAGGAGGAATATATGATTTTGCTCAATGGTTGCTAACTTCCGTAATGCTGTTTGCTGCCATCTACAGGGACTAGCCATTAGCGTCAGAGTTCCAATGATAGGATTGCCAGTGATGGTGGCTTTGCTTCTTTAAAAGGAATGGTGATGTTGCAAAATCACTAACATTTCAAAATTACACTTTGAGCATGAGCATCAATTTAGGATTTTTACAAATTCATGTCACCTTTTTAGAATTTGAAATTTAAAATGGCATTCATTTGTCTTTTCCCGCTTTTTAAATTTACTTTACCTACAGAATACAACATCTCAAATTTTAAAGCTATGAATTAATAAAATTTTTAGGAGGCTTAACAAAATTATTTAAGGCCTCAAGAAAATAATTTATTCACTAAACACTCATTTTTGGAAAATAAATTTAGGAAAATCAATGGAGAAATAATTATTAAAATTATATAAAGGTCTTGAATAATTAAGAAAAATATTATAGATAATCATTTCGGGAAATGAATAATATTATAGAAGAGCTTACTTCCCAAAAAGAAGTATAAATAATTTTAACGCAGATTTTTGTGATCAAAAACTTATTTTTTTGAGAAATTCAAGAAAAATAGTTACAAGTTAACTTTTAGTTCGAAAATTTTAAGGAAATTAATTTACGGTTTCAAGAAGCTAAATGAGAAAGAAAATACTCATGTGCTAAGGATTTATTTGTAGAAATTTTCTAACGATATAGAAAATTCCATAAAAGGTTAAAATTTGAATTAAACAGATAATTGGAGGTTAACTTAGTCTTCTAGCCACCTTATACATGTCTTGCCTTCCCCAATTTAGCACTTCTCCTTCTCACATGACACTTACTGGAGAAGCTAAGAAAGATTAAAGACAGAGGGGGACAGATTGAGAAGGATAGACGCCAAGGCAAGCCAGAAGAAGCTACTAGAGAAGAGGAAGAAAAGAGGGAAGCTGCTTGGCGCTGCAAAGCCCTAATTCTAGATTTAGGATCTGATTTGCGTCCAAGGGTGTGTTTGGGTGACACCCTAAACCATGGTTTGGGGAATAGATCACCCAAACACCTCCCCCAAAAACCAAAACCATGGTTTTGGGTCAAAACCATGGTTTTAACTCCAAAACCATGGTTTTGGAAAAAAACAAATTTTTTTTGCTTTTGGAGAAAAAAGGGAGAGTGTGAAAGCCTATATAATATGTATCTTGTTACTTTTTTTATAAATACATTTTTTTATAAACATATTCAATCTTATATTTTATAAATATATATACATATTAATTAATTATTAATTATATTATCTTATGTATTATTAATTATGTTGATAAAAAATATATTATTAACAATTTTATTCCTTCAAATTAAAATATATCATAAAATCTATTTTTTTTGTAATTATCATATTAACTTATGTCTTTTTTTTAGTAATTTGTATATATAAAAAGTGCTTCTGATAACAACTATCCAAACACTCTCACTTCTCAGAATCACTTTTTTACAAAATCTATTCTTCACAGAATCTATTCTCCCCAGAATCTATTCTCCAGAATCACTTTTCCAAACCGCGATTTGGTTTCATCCAAACACACCCCAAGCCTATCAGGAAGACACCGACGATGAGCTACAAGTGCGGGAGAGCCAGAGAAAGGTAACTTTAATAGTTAATTATATATATATATATATATATATTTTGCATCGGTTTCATGTTTGTTCGTGCTACTATTTTTATAGTTAAACATGGGAACTTGTAAATTCCTTATTTGTGGTATTGTCATGGCCATCTACAACAGCTAGCTGTACAGTTATAATATGCAGTTAATCAGTTATTCAGTTAATAAGTGAGTCATCCAAAGAAGATTTAAATGATTAAAAGCAGCAATATTTACAATTACAATTAAAGATAAATTGGGTCCTATTGCTAATCAGTTATTCTTTCTATAATGTATAAAGAAGACATCCATGCATGCAAACAATGATATTCATAAAAATCATAGATTAGAGAAGAGTATATATTATAGAAAGAATAAAATGATTATTACCAGAAAGACGGAACGCACTAGTTTTCGAGCAACGCCCAGAAGCGTGATGAAGGAAAAAGAAATTAAAATAAATGTCACTGATAAAACAAAAATATCACTAAAACTCTTGTTGAAATCCGTATTAATGCAACATATATATATATATATATATATATATGTATCTGATCACTAATGATCCCAGGAAAAAAAAAACATATTAGGCAATTTCATGGAAAATAGGAAAAAGGTTTCTAAGTGATTTTTAAGACCCAGTGGATGCACTAAATGTTAAAATGCCTCAAGAAAATACGTTAAGTTTAAAAGCCTATTTTTGGATAATTATTTTGCACTCGGCCAAATTCCATGATTCAAAAATTATGTAAATGCCTTAAATGATTATATTTGGATGATCATTTGAAATAATTATTTGAGGATTTTAGTGAATTAATATAAAATATTACCCTCATGAAAAATTAAATTCATAAATTTCCATTTATTTTGGGCTTAGAAAATTGTAATTATTCCAGATTGATGTGAGATTATTTGAGACCCAAATTGGACCCAATAAAAAGCAAGAAAATTCAGCATATAAAGGTTTTAGATCATCAATATTTTTCTTTCAAACTATTTTCTATCACATTATTGTATCAATTTATTTAATTAAGCTTCGATACTGGTAATTTACAATTTATTTATTTAATTTCTCCTATTATTCAAATAAATTGATTTTTTTTTTTTGCAATTTTAAGCTATCAATATTGAAGGTTAATTAAATAAATTATGTTGTGGTAAATTTTATCCCTCTATTTTGAAAATGTATATAAACCTTCTTAAAATTAAAATATCCGTCACATAAACCTTCCTCATACATTTGGGTTTCCATTTTTATTCATCCAACTGTTAGTTAACCGTTAAATTTGACTTTAAGCTTTTATTTTGACCAAAATACCATTCCTTCATATAAGAATTATTTAAACATGTAAATTTATTTTTATGCCAAATATTATATTTGTTAAAAGACTACTTCTTTATACAACGAAAAATTATTTTAATACAGTTTATAATTTCGATTATATTATAAAATTTGTAAATTCAATAAAATTGTTATATATCAAATAAAACTAATAGTGAAAATATATTATAAAAAACAAAGATCACAAAATTTGAATAATAGGAGAAATTCTCGTCGACATTTTTCAATTGCAAAAGCTATTCCCAGCAACTTATGCTTGAGTGTGTGATCATGGGGATTCCAAAAAATATAGTCAAATGGAATAAATCAACTGCATAATTATTTATTTGAGGTTCAAACAGGCTTTTGAGCTCTCACTGCTTAATTAAAAAGATATTTAAATGTTGAAAAACATAGTTATAAATTGTGATGAAAGATGATTTTTTTTAAACATTAAATAATAATATATAGTTTGAATATTTACAATAATTATCCAAAAATTCGAGATTATATATAAATTATTCAACACAATATTTTAGATATGGCATGCACGTCCAAACGCCTCAATATTGGTAGAGGCCGAGAACGAGGAAAGAGAAGTATAAAATAAATATATTTCAAATGACAAATGCTTCCTCTAATCCTTATTATAAAATTTAAATAATTAATTCGTGAATAATAAATAATTAGTTAAAATTAATTAAAAGTAATAAATAGGTTAAAAATATACTTTTATTTTTAAATATGACCTTGTAAAAAATATGAGAGAATGACAAAGGAGAGAGAATAAATATTTAAGAGAAAAATTGGAAAAAATACACTGAATATTAAGACAAATCTGAATTAATACTTATAAAATAGATCACACTTCTTACCAAATTTGAAATCTATAAACAGAATTTTTGCTTCTCTCTCCACGTGAGAGCTTCTCTCTCTCCCTGTGAGAGTTAGTTACGGCAGTTTTTTCTTGCCGCTTTTCAGTGTGATCTCCGCCGCCCACTGCGACGGAGTTAGAAGAGAGAGTCGAGTAGCTCGTTCATTGCGACTTCTCGACGAAGTGAGGATCGGTGATTGGAGTGTCAGAGGTAGAAAATATGGAGGAAGATGCGCAGAAGAAGATGTTTGAAGGACGAAACGAGAACCGGAATGAAGGCCTGGAGGCGAAGCTGGTTTGGAAGAGTAAGAATCAGAGGAAGTTGTTCGGTGGAGCATTAGTTGGAAAATTAATGTCCATGAAGAATATGAATAAAACGACAGTTTTACAGATGATTCGCAAAGGATGGAATCTCACGAAGAATGAAGATCTGGAGATTACTGATGTGGATCAAAATGCTTTCATATTCGAATTCCGTCGAGCTGAGGACCGTATGAGGATTCTTCGAGGAAGACCATGGTCTATACAAGGTCAGCTGCTTAATATTCAAATCTGGAAGGATTATATGACCTTTAGTGAAGTAGATTTCCATAGTTGCCCGTTTTGGATCCAATTTCATGAATTGCCAGAGGAGGCTATGGATATTGAGAATGTGAGGATACTCGGTTCAATGGTTGGTAAGGTGGTGATGATCGAAGATCCGAGAAGAGGTAATCTGTTGACTAGAAGCTTCCTAAGGGCAAGGGTGGTGGTGGACCTGAGAAAACCACTGATCACTGGAATATGGACACCGAGACCTGACATGGATCCGGTGTGGATCAAGATTAAGTATGAGAGACTGCAACAATTCTATTTCTGGTGTGGTCGGATAGGTCATGATCAAAAAAACTGTCCTTACCACTCTGATGAGGAGGAGGATGTATCCAGAAGGTTTGGCGCCTGGCTAAGCAGTCCGGCTGCCAGAATGATTACAGAGCAGACTATTTGTGAGACAAAGGGGTGGGAGGAGTTTGAAATATCTGCTAATAGACCTGCTCTAACTGAGAGAAGTATAATAGTTGAAAAGGAGAAGTGTCCGAAGATGAAGAATCAGGAAAGCGAAAGTAGAAACTTAGAAGTGAAGAAGAATGAGGTCACTGTCCCAATTAATGTTGAAACTAGCAGGGAAATTGGAAAGCAGATTAAACCAAGCATCTCTGAGATTGATGCAAGACTGGATCAAGAGACTGAAGTAAATGAAGGAGGAAGTGAAGTACAAAAAATAAACAACATGAAGGGTGAAGAAGAAGGGCAGAAGACTGAAGAAAATAATTTTGACATCACTAAAGCAATAGTGGTTTATGGAGCAGCGTCTCCAATCTCTGATGTCATGGACGGTTTAAAGAGAATAAGATTGAAGAGAGGAATGGAGTTTGAAGAAGAAGAGGGAACCATTAAAAGGAGGAAACTAACATTTCCTGTGGAACCTCTTGAATGTATACAGATGCCTCAAGAGGAGGGGATAGTAAAAGAAGGAAGGAGGAGTGTTGGAGCTATTAAGAGACAGATGCGAAGAAGTGGAAGTAGAAGAAGTTCACTGATAAAGGGTGGTGGAAGAAGTAGAGAGAAAAAAGGAGAAGACAGGATAGTGATGGAGGAGCTTAGTACGAATGATGCTGAAGGCCTTGGTGGCTGGCCTCAAACAGCCACCAAGGATCAATAAAGCTAATTTCCTGGAACTATCAAGGTTTGGGAAGAGCCTTGACAGTCAAAAAATTGAGGGAGGAAGTTCAGAAGAGTAGACCCTCATTAATCTTCCTAATGGAAACAAAAATAAAAAGTGAAAAGATGAAAAGAATTCAAGAACAATGTCAGATGGAAGAGGCTTTTTTTGTGGAGCCAAGAGGTAGAAGTGGAGGAATGGCAATTTTATGGAGTAAAGATTTGGTGGTGAATGTGTGGCACGATTCACCAAACATAATTCATGTGTCAGTGGTCTCAAACACTGTAAAAGTTCCTAAATATATTACCTTTGTCTATGGTTCCCCCACAGATGAAGGGAAGATGCTGGTGTGGAACAAAATGAGAAGCATAGCAGCAGGAATTGAGGGTGCTTGGTTCTGCGTGGGTGATTTTAATGATGTTTTGTCTAATGATGAAAAGATGGGCAGACTACCAGTTGATATGAGAAGGGTGCTTAATTTTCAGAGTATGATGGCCGATTGCCAGTTGATTGATCTGGGATTTCAGGGTCCTAAATTCACTTGGTGTAATAGGAGGCTGGGGGTAAATCATGTGAAGGAAAGGATTGACAGAGCCATGGCCAATACTGAATTTTGTGATGAATTTGGAAATGTGGTGATTTCTCATATAGAACCCCTAGGATCAGACCATCATTTGCTGGTAGTTGACTTTGAATTTAAACATTCAAAAGTACAAAGAATGTTTAAATTTGAAGCTGTTTGGGCCGAACATGAGCAGTTTATTTCGGTAGTGGAAAATAGCTGGAAGAAGGAAGAGTATGAAAGTAGAAATAAGGTGCAAGAGCTAGTCAAAAGGCTACTGAAATGTAGGAGGGCTTTAATAAGGTGGAGCAAGGAGAACTTCCCAAATGCACGAAAATTAGTGGATGATCTGACCTGCCAGTTGGAAGTATGCAATAGTGGGGCCTTAACTGAGGATAGCAGAAGAGAAGCAGAAGTTTTAATTAAGAAAATAGAAGAAGCGTGGGAAAGGGAGGAAAAATATTGGTGGCAGAGATCAAGAGTAAACTGGTTATCAAGTGGTGACAAAAACACTAAATTCTTCCACTTAAGTATTATGAGAAGAAGGGCCAGGAACAAGGTTGTTAGATTAAAAAATGACAGTGGCAGATGGATAGAGGAAGAAAGCGAAATTAATGGGGCCTTCACAGATTTTTACAAGAGCTTGTTCACATCGGGAGGAAATAGAAATATGGAGGTAGCCCTTCAGTTTGTAGAAAAGAAAGTGACTATGGAAGATAATAGGCTACTGGAAAGATAAGTTACGATGGAGGAAATCAAATTAGCTGCTTTTCAACTAAATGGCTTTAAAGCACCTGGGCCTGATGGTTTTTCTGGTATTTTCTACCATGCAGCTTGGAATGTGGTTAATGAGGAGGTAATTTCGATGGTAAGAGATTTCTTCTAGAATAATACTAGTTTGAACTTGGTAAATAAAACCAACATTGTCCTGATTCCAAAGGTGGAGAATGCTGAATCTGTGGGGCAATTCAGGCCTATTGGGCTTTGTAATTTTGCCTATAAGATTGTATCCAAGGTCCTAGCAAACAGAATGAAAATGTTGCTATCTAGAATCATATCTGAGCATCAAAGGGCATTTGTAACTGGCAGACTGATCCAAGATAACATCTTGATTGCTCATGAAGCCTTTCACTATCTGAAGAATAAGAAGAAGGGGAAGAGGGTGGATATGGCCATTAAAATAGATATGAACAAAGCCTATGACAGGTTAGAATGGAAGTTTGTAGAAGAAGTGATGAGAAGACTTGGGTTTGGTGAGAAGTGGATTACCTGGGTTATGGAATGTGTGACTTCAGCTAGTTTGAGTCTGCTTGTAGGAGGAAGGAAAGTGGCTGATATAAACATGGAGAGAGGAATTAGACAAGGGGACCCGTTGTCTCCTTATCTCTTTATCCTAGCTGCTGAAGTTCTTTCGGTGATGACACAATGGTTTGTGGAGAGGGGTCGTTTAAGAGGTATTAAACTAGCTGCAAGCTGCCCAATCCTATCTCACTGCTTTTTTGCCGATGATGCCCTTTTCTTCATCAATGCAGAGAAAAGAAACTGTAAGTTGTTAAAGAGCATTCTGGATTGTTACAGTGAAGCATCAGGTCAGGTGGTGAATTTTGATAAATCCTGTGTTTTTTCTCAAAGAACGCCAGTGACAGCTTGAAAAAGGAAGTGTATGATGTTTTGGGAATAAAGGCAAGCGAGAACCCAGGGAACTATCTGGGACTACCACTGATTTGGGGGAAATCTAAAGCTGAAGCTCTTAATTTTGTGAAATGCAAAATGAGTTTAAGATTGCAGGGTTGGAAACAAAAGCTATTAACTTTTGCGGGAAGAGAAGTGCTGGTTAAGTCAGTGGCGAATGCAATACCTGTGTTTTCAATGTCTTGCTTCAAATTCCCTCGAAAAAGTTGTGTTGAGCTTGACAGTATGGTGTCTAAGTTCTGGTGGGGACAGAAGGAACAGGAGGGGAGAATCCACTGGAAGTCTTGGAAAAGTTTGTGCAAAGCTAAAGGAGAAGGGGGTATGGGATTCAGAGAGCTAGAAGCCTTTAACTTAGCTCTGCTAGCAAAAACAGCATGGAGAATGGTGCAACAACCAGATGCTCTTTGGGTAAAAATGTTGAAGGGCTTATATTTCCCTAATGGATGTTTTTTGGAAGCAAAGAAAGGAAACAAAGCATCCTGGGGGTGGTCGAGTGTTTTAGAAGGAAGGGACTTGATAAGGAAGGACCTATACTGGAAAGTTGGGAATGGTGTGAAGATCTCTATTTTTAATGATCAGTGGATTCCTACTGCAGATTCTTTGAAACTGAAAAGTAGAAGGTTGAATGATAATTCAAGAAACCTCAAGGTAAATAGTTTGATTAAAGAAGGGAAGTGGTACTTTGATGAGATCCAGGATGCTCTTGATGATGAAGACAAAGAACTCATTATGCAGGTCAAAATTCCATCAATTAGCAGCAATGACAAAATGGTGTGGTTAAAAAGCAGAAGCGGTGAATACATGGTAAAATTAGGCTATAAGGTTGCTCTGAATGTAATGAAGGATAATGCTACTGATAAGCCTAGCTCTTCTTATAAACCCTTTAAGAACCTGTGGAACGGGATCTGGAACATTAAATTACCTCCTAGGGTGCTGCATTTTATGTGGAGGGCTGTGAATGGGGCTTTGGCAACTAAAGAAGCGTTATACAGGAAAAAGTGTTCAGTGAACCCGATATGTGAGATCTGCAGAACACATGTGGAAACTGTTGAGCACATGCTATTTCAATGTCCATGGGCAAGAGTCTGCTGGTTTGGCTCCCCTATGTCACTGAAGTTTGATGATAAAGAATGGTTGGACAGTAAAATGGGAAAGGATAAACAGAATTTAGCAATTTTTGCAGGAATCTGCTGGTGGATCTGGAAATCTAGATGCAAGGCAATTTTCGAAGGTGAAGATGTTGATGCCTTGAATTGTGTGACAAAAGCAATGAGATTAGTTAGAGACTTCCAGAATGCAACTGAAAGGGAGGGAAGAAAGGAAAGGGGCAGGAAGAGCTGTGATAGAAACCAGGAGTGGTTGAGACCAGCAGTTAACACGATCAAAATTAACATGGATGGGGCATTCAAGCATGACTCTAAGGAAGCAGCAGTTGGCGTGGTATGCAGAAATGAGAAAGGAGAGTTTATTGGAGGTTTGGGGAAGAAGGTGGAGTCAATTTCACCATTTATGACTGAATGTTTAGCCTTTCTGTCTGCTTTAGAAGTTGCAGAAATTAAAAACTGGGATCATGTGGTCTTTGAGATGGATTGTCAGGAGTTGTACGGTCTACTGCAGAGGAAGGATGGGAAAGGAGGAGAATGGTGCTGTTCAGAGGTGGTGCAGAAATGTATTGATGTTCTTTCGGGTAAGTCTTCATGGAATCTTTCCCTGGTTGACAGAATAGGAAACAAGGCTGCTGATCTAATTGCAGCTGAGGCATTGAGGGGCATGGTACTTTCGGGATGGCTTTCAAAGCCACCATCCTCTTTGTTGGCTGTTTTGATTAATGATGTGAGCTCTAGTAGTATGGGGTGTAGGGACCATACTGGTATTGGCTAAGTGTCATCTGTTATTAGTTTCTTAGTAAGTCAGTTTATTTTCTGTTTGGTCTTCTTTCTTTGGTAAGGTTTGTGTGTTAGGTTGTATTATAGGCTTTTGAGTGTTTGCTTTTCCAGCCTTTGGACTATTGGTGTTTGTATCTTGCTTTTGGTTATTAATAAAATTGACTTGTTTTGCCCAAAAAAAAAGAAATCTATAAACAGAATAGGAGGAATATGTAACATCTATATATGCATACAAAAAAAAAAAGGAAATACAGCAGGCAAAACATACACTCACCTTTCTTCAAAGATTCCAATACTTTCGAATGATCCCTTTGATAGTTCTATTTTAATTTGTAGAAATTAAAAAAGAAAACATCGAATGGAAAACTAAAATGAAGAACGCAAACACGAACCAATCAGGGTATACAAATTGCCAAAAAAAAGGGGGGGGGGGGAAGAATTTCAGTCATCATGCGACAAATAACAGATAAAAGAAAATCAGCATATATAAGAGAATGATATTACTAACCTCTCCTTGCCTTTTTCCGAAACTTATTAACTAGAATATCTATAATTATTTACTGTTTGTGCCCTCAAATTCAATTATTGGACTGACAAACTCAAATTTACGAGTATTTTTTTTATTATTTTGTAGATGAATTCCTAGGCTTTTGTTAATTATTAATCAAAGTTAATTTGTCAGTTAGTTTAAATTCCTCCATTTTCTGACATTACTATACCTACTGCAAATATTTAATGCAACCCTGCATCCTATCATGTGATATATTATACTCCTGTCGTTTTTCTGACACTAGTAATTGACTTTTCAAGTGGGAAGCAAGTTCGATATAATCCTAATGAAAGTTTAGGTAAAAGAAATGTTGAAACGTGATTTTTCAAAAATATATTAAAAATTTAAAACAAAAAAAATCCTTTTTTTATAAGGTATTTCCAAGAATATGACCGAAATCAGATAAGAAATAAATGCGTATCAAGTTATCTCAACTAGCAGCGGATTCCATGCAATGGGATTGCAATAACAATAAATCTTCAATATTCTTCCAAATTAAATATAATTAAATTGCAAATAACAAATAGGGACATTGACAGTAAGATGGACACAATCAAAATGTATAATTACCCTTCTCTCTTTTTTCGAGACTCCACCGTCGTCCGTTTGATGATTCTTGGACGATCTAAGAAGTCTCTTTTTTGCTTTTCCTTTTTCTCCCCCTTTTTTTGTAGATTTTATAGAAAGACAAAGCAATCAAACAAGTTACAGCTGCAATGAAGAATCTAAATATGACCGGATGTTAGGGCACACAAACTGCAAAAATAAAAGAACAAAACTTAAAAATAAGTTGCACAGCTAATTTTTGACAATATAATAGAAGATACAATAAATTATATATTACAATATTATTTCCTTCTAACCCTCTCAATATACTCTTTTAGTCTTAAATATAACACTCATTTTATAGTATAATTTACACTATAAAACGGGTACATTTATGACCTGAGGAGTATATTGGTAGAGGTCAAGAAAACGGCCAAACAAGAGTGCAAGAACTTAAGAAGCAACTGAAAGACATAAACGCATCAATGAAACTAAACCAAAGCAAAGATACATACAAAGGGAGTATAATTATGAGGTGAATAATGCAGCAGTTAATCAGAAAATAAAGACAACAATTTTAATCTGCCTTCTTTGCCCACAGTGCCAAAACTAGCATACAAAAACTTTCGGTGTTAAAGAATATTATTCATGAAGAGATCATTTATCACGATATAAAGCCTAGAATAATTTCGGGGCATCTCATTAGTAATCTAGTGGAATTAATGTTTCCCCGTAAGTCTCTGTTTATAGTTTAGAAATAAAGTCTTATAATTAGGAGTAGGACCGGAGGTAGTATAAAGCCACTAACAATGATAAAGGAAAAGTAGATAATTAAGAGATAAAAAGGGAAGGTGATGATGAACTTACCAAGTTTTTGCGGATTGCGGATTGCAAATTACTTGACAATGCCTTCAACAAGCTAACAGAGCAGTCTTCTTTTTTCAGTTTTTCTGTCCAAATCAAATTGCTTAGAAAAAGAAAAAAAATGGAGAATAAAGAAGCAAATTAAAATTAACAAATTGAGAGAACACTTTAAAGGATGAATCAACGTACGTTCTCACCAGGAAAATAGAGCACAGAGAGATGGCACAAAGAGCAGAGGCAAATTAAATCTTCAGTAATGAGATCGGTTTTTGGAGTCTAACCGGTAGTATTATGGAAGGTGGTTTGAGTATAATAATATGCACTCTCGGACATCAAGAAAACCCTTTGGCTAAGGATATACTCCCTCTGGCACTATTTGTAAGCTTTAAATTTGAAAAAAGTATGGTCCATTTTATAAGTTTTAATTTGGGATGTATCTAAAATATTTAATACATTTTTTCTTCATTTATGCCCTTAATTATTTATTCTCTCTCTCTTAATATACCCTCTTGTCACATTTTCTTGTACATTATCTTTCATCATTTTTCTTGTTTATTATAAAGGCATATTTAGAAACAAAACTATATTTCTAACATATTTATTGCTTTTAACAAATTTTAACTATTTGTTTATTATCTGTAAATTAGTTATTTGAAATTTATAATAAGTGTCAAATGGAATATATATATAATAATGAAGTCACTTTTTCTAAAGCTTCCTTATATTAGTATTCTTTTGTTCATGAATTCTTAACCTTTTTTATTTATTATCAAATTTGTGAATTAAACCAAATTCGTACTTCTTTTGGCTTTATGTGTGTGCCCATACATAATATTCTTTTTGCTTTATTATACATCCACTTGCGAATTTTTCGATGCATCAAAAGAAGAGCATGATATCGAAAAAAGCTAAGAATAATGAGTACTTTATAAAAGAAAAAAAAGTAATAATAATAAGAATGATAATATATAGAAATATTTATTGTCTTACCAAGGAGAGTAGAGGTGTTCAACTGTATCCCGTTTCAGTGTCCTGTTCCTATCCCAGTTATTTTGAGACGGGACAATCTCATCCCGAAAGCTTTTAGGATGGGACAAAAGCGGGATGAGATAAAATTGTTTCGGGACGGGACGGGATACAAGACGGGAGTGTCTTGTCCCGGTCCCAGTCCCGGTCCCATCCCAATATATTATCTTTATTTTTAGTTGTTATATATTTATTTTATTTATCACTGTAATAGTATTTTGGTAATGATATTTATCCATTGTTATTTTTTATTTGTTAAAAAGTTGTTTTTAATGACTTACATGATATTCTTTGTAGTGAATATTTTAGGTTTGTTTATTTTTTGTCTCTCATGATTACAAAAACATTTTTTCTGTGTTATTGTTTTGTCATTTTTATCTATTTTCTCCACATAGTTTTTATTATAAGTTTTTATATTTTCTGTATGGTTAGTTTTCAAATAAAAAAATTTAAAAAAAAGAGAAATGAGACGTTCTTGTTCTGTCCCAATTGGAGACAATTTTATTCAAAAAAAATATCAGGCATTAAATAAGAATACTTTTCCTAATAAAAATTCAAACATTATTTCGTGAGGTATTAGCTTCTCATGTTTCACTAAATACTCGTATATTTTCTTTTACGTAGAAATCTATTTATGTAAGTTGAAAATGAATGCAAAAATAACACTACCTTTCAAATAAAGTAACGACCGTTATTTTTTGATAGTGGGACACGGTTATGAAAGGATAAAAAATACCCTGACTCCAAGAAAAAACTCCATCTGAAACTCCCGAAGCGAAGAAGGGCCAGCCACGCCTTTTTCTGATTATGGAATCTTCTTCAACCTTCCTCTTCCATTTTGCAATCGTCACTGGAATCTTCTTTGTCCTTTCTCTTCCGTTTCGCCATCAAGTATATGGGATGGCAACGGCGGCGAGTTGAGACTATGAGCGATGACCTCTGCGATTTTTGCCGAGGGTTGAAAAACACAGTGCATTTCCGCCGCCGCCGCTTGTTAGGGTCTCTTTTTTTCTCTTTCTCTAGAGAAAGATGGAAGGCTAAAGGACGTTATTTGGACCTTTTCTTTCACGGAAAATATTTGAAGTAATTGAACGGAGGCTCTTGAACAATTGAATCTTTATTATTTGCTTCTGTCTTTCTAAATGAATTGTTGCTTTTTTATGCTGAGAGCTCAAAACAAATATAGGTGCTCTTATAAATTCGGATTCAACATAAGTGAAATTGCTTCATTTTAATAGGGTTAAGTTATACAAAACTCCCATTAAACTTTAAGACGGTTATATATAACCTCTTTAAAATTTCAAAGTTTAAATTTAACCCCCTGATTTTTTTTATTTTTAATTATTGGCTCTTTACCGTAAACTCACCGTTATCTTTTTAACAAAATTTATCACATCAGATTAACATAAAACACCTTGCATCCTACGGTGGCATTTCACATGACTTCCTATCTAATTTAGTCTTTTTATAATAGATTAGACTTTGGAAATGTCATTTTGATCACCTCTGAATTCATTGAAGTTATAGCCTCTGGTGGCTGCGACGAATGAATTTTAACAGCTCTGTTCCCCTGTTTCTGAACTCTGAATAACATCAAAAGATCATAAATTTTTTTCTTTATCCACTAATCAATTCTCTTTTTAGTAATATTTAGATGTATCAGTTTAAAGAAAAAAAATGTAATTTGAATAGTAAAACGATTAATAAGTGATCTAATATTTTGTCTTTGGTGAAACATCCGTTGAAAATAACTATTTGTCACTGCTAAGTATTATGAAAATGAAAGTTCAGAAAAGAACCACACCTAACCTTTACGGTGATGTTCATTCTTCATATGTCATCATTCAATTTGGTGAAAAAGAATATGATAATATCGAAGTAATAAATGAAAGATAGATAAAGAGCCTGGGGATGTCATTTGGAATCACCTTTGAATTTTGATGAAGCTTCCTTTCCATGCTTCTAAGCCCTAAATAAAACCAACATATAAAGTTTGTTTTATAAAGTAATTAACTTTATCAATTCTTTACTCCTAGGAACATTTAAATATGAGTTAAAAAGAATAATTTACTGTCATTCCCCGAATTATGCAAATTCTTTCCATACATAGGGAATTATCCAGCGGTCATCCTTATTGCTTCCTTGGCCTGATAATTTTTGCACTCAACTGGTATTATGGCTTCTTTTGATCCATCTTGCTCTTTGTTGATTTTGCCTTTCCAATTATACTATAAAGTACTGCAAATTTTAATTTCACGTTTTGGTTCTCCCAATGTCAGTTGATCTGTCAATTTTTGCTCTGATCACAATGACATCCTTAGTTTTTTTTTTTTTTCACTTCAAACCACCTAATATCCGAAAGTTATATTGAATTTTGACTAATTACTTCCATTGAGCCGATATGACCATCAGGGCAATAAAGGTTTTTTTTTTTTTAAAATAAACCAATTCTCAATGGAAGCTGTATATGCAAGAGTTGAACGCAAAGCCATAAGTTTCATTCTTTATATTTGACAGTGGACAAATAAAATCCTCTCTAATTGAAACGTCTCATCTCTATAGGACTATTTGAGACTGTGCCTGTGATGTTTATGGAATGAAGTATAACTTTTTCAGTTCTGCTATTTACAATGTAGTTATTGTACCCATTAATACTAATTAGAAGAATACTTTGCACAAACAATATCATTTAGAAGAATATAGTTTTTTATCAGCAAAAAAAGAAAAAGAAAAAGAAGATTATAGTTTAAGCAACCACCCTAACAAGATTGGCATCAAGAGGCATTGCACAAGCTGTTTGCTAATAGATCACAGCGATTAAATTGTACGAACAAGCATTATTTAATGGAACGTAGGGGCGATATTGGTTTGTCTTAGGCATTATGTTTCACTCATTTTTTACTCTTTTGAAAAACATAACACAACCAATCAGAAACAAAAAGTGAGTATACTTAAATACCAAAGGGCCTATCATTGGCACTTATTATTTTCCTAAACTCGGCCATCTTCGTAACTAAGTTCCTGCGATCTTCCAACAGATCAAACAGTTGAGTGTCAACTGCTTCAAACTCAGTTTGCGCTGTTGCTAACTTCTCTTTAGCTTCTATCCTCTTCTTTTGCACACGTTCCAATGCAATGTCACATTTCTCAAGTTCTTCCTCCATGACTGAGATTTTCTCTTCTGCTACCAAGACATCAGATTTGTCTGTGCCAAATACTTTGGCCTGAACCAGCTTAATCCAATCCTTGTCAAACCCAAGAAAAGTTGCAGCACCTAAGTTCCCCTCTAGGGCAGTTCTATCTGATGCTGTAATGGTCCAAGGTGTTCTGGTAGCCAGCAAGACTAAAATATCAACAAGGACTCTGTAGGAAAAAGCGATTATTGGGTGAGTATGTTGTCCACGAGGCAGCCTTAGTTGAGGATATAGCTCAAGTGCTTTGGCCAGTAAGGCTGGTTCTCCACCCTTCAACTCCACAAGTTGGAAAATCTCACCAATCTCTAGTATTTGAGAAGAAGAAGCAGCAGCAGCAGCAGTTTGTGATTTTGACACACACACACATATAGCCAAGAAAGTTAGTACAAAACTGGAAGAGAATCTAAAATCATCAAAAAAGAAAGACACTTACGATGATGGGAAGAGGTGATAACATCATGACAGCTTGTGTTGTCCTCCATGGGAATATTGGGTTTAAAATCACAAGAGTATGTCAAAAAGTTAGCCATTTCAGCCTTCTCTGATTTAGGTCCATCTTGAACATTTGCGTATCTTGTTTCTTTAGTAGTCTACAAAGCACAAAAGGAAAAATTAGTCTAACAACTTTCTTCTCTGTTTTTCAGTAAAACCAAGTAAAAGATAAAATTTGATTTATAAAATGACATCAATATCACTTAATTTATCTATTTATTCACTAACTATTTTTTCCTAGCAATATATCTACATTGGTTCAAAAAAGTAGGTTGAGACAAGATAAATGATATAATTGTTTACTTCCCTTAGCTTCTATCCAACAGTCATGAAGACAAAAACCAAAACAATCTAACAAACTTCAATTCCCTTACCTGTGTAAATTCTGTTCCTAAAGGCACATCCGATGATCCTCTTGGTTGCTTCATTAGCTCTAGATTGGTTGATTGAATTGCTACTTTGTCTTCATTTGATGAATCATGCTTTTGAAAGTCTGGTTTCACAGATTCTTCCACACTAGCAACCTAGAAAATATAAAGTTATTTTCATTCGTCTTGCATTTCCGAATATATAAACTCCAGAGTTCTGCATCATCATATATTGAACTTACCATCATAGATGGACCTGATTGTGAGGCCTCTCCATGTGAATAAAAGGAGGAAGTATCTATTTTAGCTTCCATTGTTGTAGTCTTCTCTTGAATGCTTTCAAAGCTCTACAAAAGTACCAATAGATATACAAGTGTTAGGCCCTTTAATTATAATCTGGCTTTATCTTTATTACAAAATGAAAATTTGGTTGAGACCATATATGTGGTGTAAACTTGTTGATATTGACTTACAAAGATGTAAATGAGTGGTACTTGGCATTTAAACTTATAGAAATAAGACATACCATTGTAGATGGACCAGATTGTGAGTCCTCTACTTGTGAATAAATGAAAGATGCATCTGTTTTAGCTTTCATATTTGCGATGTCCTCTTGAATATTTCCAACGCCCTGCTAAAGTACCAAAAAATGTGTTAGGTCATTTAATTATAACCATTAGGTTCTAGTTTCTATCTTTTGTGAAGAGTTCAAGCATACAAGAGATGTCTTTTCTGTGAGTCCTTGCTGGTTGGTCATGATTGTTCCACTTGACTTTTTCTTTGCCAGATCCTAAAACAAGCAGTGAGGGGGGGGTGATACATTTTCTTTTAGCCATCTAGCATATTCCTAATACTAAATTAAAAAAAAACGCATAACACAATAATCAATAACCAATGGAAACTCCTCTTGTGAAGTAGTGATTGATGCTGCTGATAAATTCCTCGGTGCTAAATCAGCAAACAGAGTTTCTAATATAACATCCTTATAGGTAGGCCTTTCCTGAGCTCTTTCCTTTGCTATGACATTAATACTCTGTGCAGTTCAAAAGAGTGGTTAGTAATCATAAGGCAACTTCAAAATAACTATTGGGATACATTAATTATAACGCACATCATCATCAAGTGGTATTTTGGTTTTATGAGAAACTTCCATGGATTTCTTTGTTTCTTCAACATCCTGCTGTTGGGCCAGCAACGTTGCTTCACGTGTTGACTGTTCATACTCCACCTTCTATTTGAAGTATTGAAGCTTTAGATGCAACTTGTTGGCATTATTAATGACGAAATTGAATTGCGAAAAACCCATTGTAGTTCAGATGTTGCTGCATTAGAAAAGGGCAATGGACTTACTTGTGCAGAATCATTTCTAGAGTTGACAAATGGTCTAGTGGATTGCTTCCTTGAATTTGAATTAGTTGATAGAATTGCTATCATGGCATCCTCCGTTGAATAATTCTCTTGAAGACTTGATTCTGTTATCCCTTTGATACTATGAGTAATCTGAAAAGAAAGGCCAAAAAAAAAAAAAGAAATAATTTTCAGTTTCATTTATTCCGTCTGCAGATAATTATTTGCTTTAGCCACATGATGAAAGATAAAAAAGAAATGGTTGTTTCAGGATTTTTTTTTTTTTTTTTTTTGCCTTACATCTCCAAGAATCCAAGTTCTCGGCAATAATAGATATAGAGTTCAATTATGTGGTTTCTACCCTAATATCAAAGGATAACTCTGAAGTTGTAGTCACAATTACTTTGAAGCTATCCCTACGACTTTTTTCGTTGCTTCTAATCACTGAATAACAACAAAATGAAGACACTAATTTACTAAAGCAGCTTCATCAATTGGTTGAACTTATCTCTCCATTCAATAAGAAATTGCTGTTTTGAAGCACATTTAGATGTATGGGCCATTAATTTTGTTCGTCTGAAAAGGAAATGAAGTTGTTGCTGGTAACTTTGAATTAGGATCAAGAACTACTCTACCAAATTCCTCCTCTCTTTCTTTATAGTACTGAATTCCAGCAAGAGATAGAACAAAGTATTTCACTTAAGGGAACTTCATTAGTTCGTGGATATCTTGTATGTTCAATATTCAATTCTTTTTCTAGAAACATGTTAATTTACAAATAATCAAACTAAAGTTGAGACCATATACATGGTTTACATGTGTCGGTATTGGCATTAGAAGACGCATTGAACATGTTATAAGTTTAAAAAAAAATTATGGTCTTATTGAAAATAGTCAAACAATCAATAAACTTACCTGTGGTGATGTCCTTCTCAATTCTGATATTGAATCTTTTAGTGCTTGTTTCTCTAATGCTGGAGTAGGATCCTTGGTGTCAATTTCCTTGACTGTTTCCTCCTTATTACTCTACATCATGTCAAAAGATACAATTTATTTATGCATCAGTTTCTCTCTTTTTTTTTATGTGCAAACATGAATCTGTTTTTTTAAGAAAAATACTATGATATTTCTACTGTTTCCCCAAAAATCTTTGCTTACTTTAGATCTTTTCAAGAATTTGGCGAAGTTACTTTTGTAGCTTTATTAGATGTATCAATTGTTAGTGATGAATAATGACTAATAATTTGGGTGGGAAAGACACAGAAAGCTGCAGTCATCTAAGCATATTCCCATGTTCTGTTTGATGCATTTTGTTTATAAAAAAAACTTAGACTTGGTGTGGAGAAACTAAGCTTATGTGAATGTAGAATGAGATGGCTTGTACCATTGATGATGCAACTTCTTCAACACTTGTCTTCATTGCTTCCTCCGAGCTCTAACCAACACCATAATTAATAAGTTAGTCAATTGTAGTAATCAAATTTATGAACAAGTTAAACTCACTTGTGAAATAAAATACAAAGAAAATTATTTTTGTTGTTATTTTGATGACTAGTCTAATACATATACCTCTACAAGTTTTGGCAAAACACTTGCTGTTGCTTGATTTTCTGAATCCCCATTTTTAGGCTCTTCTTGGATTTGATTAGTTTCTGCAATAGAATTTTTAATATCATATTAATATTCATAAAAGTATCTAGCAATTATCAAAATACTTTTCTTGGATTTATACCTTGATATTTTGGGCAATCTTCCACTTCACATTGCAGATCCTTAAAATCAATCCCTTCACAAATAGAAATAAGCTTTGGGAGTTTTCCAAGTGTTACCTCTGACAGTTTTGGAAATACTTCTCCCATTTTTGCCATCTTCTCCATATTATCTTGTTTGCATATAAATATTTGCTCAAGCTCAGAAGCTTCTTCTATTTTCAAGACCTTCAGCTTTGGAAACATCTCACATGTTGAGATAGAGAAGAGCAATTTTAAGCTATGACAACACTTGATGTCAATTTCCTCTAACTCTGGGAAACAAAGTTGATGCAAATGATCCCCATCACTTTGTTCAATGATGTCAACTAATTCATCACAATCTTCTATGTTTAAATAGGATAATTGCGGAAGGCTTTTCACTATTGAGCCACGGAAGATTGCTCTTAGCATTTTACATGCTATGATGTATAGTCCTTGGAGATTGGGGAGGCTCAAAATATATTTGGGACCCTTACATATATGTCTCAACTCACTTAGATTAATCAACCACATTTTTTCTAAGCTTAATGTCATGACTCCACCTTCAATTTCCACTCCCTCCAAATTAAGAACATCTTCTATTTTGGAGTGTCCTACCCAAAGGTTTGTCAGCTTTTGCACGTCCTTGATAATTTTCATCAGGTCCTGATAAAAATAAATCAATTCAAAATTTCAGCACCAGATCAAATTATCACATTCACGAATTGTAGAAAATTCCAATACTATTATTAATGATGTCTCAATGTGCATTGAGTTAGAAAACAGAGAAACTTTATTATTGATGCGTAGAATGCTTACAAATTAAAGACGCATACACATCGATTATGCCTAAGTATAGCGACTTGAAATCATAAAAAGTATATATGCTTGAGAAGCTAATTAATCCATAGTTAATTTCTCCTATAGATAAACTTATATATGGTGCAAGTTTCTTTTAAACTATTTAGCAAAATTTTTTAAATTTTTAAGGTCATTGCTTTTTTCAGTTAACATCTTCTGTAAGAATCTGATGAAAAAAAAAACAAGTTTTTTTTTATAAATGAAAACTAAATTGTTAATTTCTATGAATGAAAATTCGATAATTTTTTAGGCCAAAAAATTCAGTAATTTCATGTCTTGACATGCAAAGTTTTTATGCATGAAAAATGTGTTCTTGATGTTCGAGTTTAAATGCTAAGCGATCCCATTGTTATGAGAAGAAAATTTCCAAAAAGAGGAACAAAATAAACAAAGTAATATATATGGAGCAGTTATCTTTCAAACTATTTAGCAGAAATATTTAAATTTTTAAGGTCATTGTTTTTTTCAGTTAACATCTTCTGCAAGATTTTGATTAAAGACGCACATGCGCACATATATGTTGATGAAAAGCAAATGTTTATAAATGAAAAATAAATTATAAATTTTTATGTATGAAATGTCTTGACATGAAAATTTTGTAAGCATAAAAATATGTTCTTGATGTTCAAGTTTAAATGCTAAGCAATCCAAATAAACAGAGCAATATGCAGATCATAGAAAAAGAAGTCAAATGTGTTACCTTTGGAGCTTTCACATTCAATTGTATTCCTTGTAAATAAGCCACCAAATCTGGAAAAGATCCTCCGTTGAACTCTTGAAGACCCCCCAAAGCAATGCTTTGTAGAGGCGGAAAGCTGAGGTGATATTTTTTGGCACCAATATTGTTGATTAACTTTGGTACATCTACAAGTTCTAGTGTTTCCAAAGCAGGGAGATGAATTATAATTGATGACTGATCTCCATCATCATATTTCCCAAAAATGTATTTCAACTCAGCAGCATGCCAGATTCTCAAAGATTTTAATTTTTGAAGAGTACCAAAAAGAGACAGAGGAAATATAAACTCTAGCTTGTTGCAATGGCCGATACTTAGACCCTTCAGTTTTGGGAAAATGGAGCTATAGTTCATGTCATGATGATGATTATTAGAATCATCTCCAACCACATTAACTAATTCCTCACAATTTTGTACATATAATTGAGACAACTGTGATAGGTTTCTGCAAGTAGAGACAGAGAACAAAATCTTCAACTTCTGGCTTCTCAAGATTGCTATTTCTTTTAGATTGTGGAAGTTGAGAACATGTTGAAAGCCCACACTTGGAGTGAGTAGTGGTGTTTCGACGTTAACAATCTCTTGTATTTCAGATTCCTTTGCTCCCTCACTTCTCACATCTTCCATGTGCTTCTTAATTTCCTATAACACGTTTTCACAAAAATGACAATTCAAAATTTAAAATAATGTTCTCTATTTTGATCCATTTGCTTATGAAATACATACACATTCACACACAAAACACAAACACACTATATTATTTTTGGGAAATATTTTAAATTCAAATTTGAACTCTTTATAGAAGTAAAGTTGAATCACTTTGACATAATTAATTATACATGTCTCCATAGGAAAATTATATGAAAGTCTTCATTGTTTTGAGAATGTTTAAATATTTTGTTAGCAATATGTAATTTATTACATATAATCTTTATACAAAATAAAAATATTGATAAACTGCACTTTGATTTAAACTGAAATAAAAAGACCAAAGTTAGAGAAGTTGACATTAAATTTAGTGTAATAATTAATATATTACCTCACTTTATCTAAAACTCTGAGGTACAAAATAGACATCAAATTTTAAACCAATAGAATTTCTTTTTGGCCATTTAAAAA
The DNA here is from genome assembly GCF_004799145.2 of Neltuma alba. Lineage (NCBI taxonomy): Eukaryota > Viridiplantae > Streptophyta > Magnoliopsida > Fabales > Fabaceae > Neltuma > Neltuma alba. The sequence goes on along the minus strand of NW_021635334.1, from coordinate 501,579 downwards.
TGGTTAGTGTGCATGTAACCCCCCAATATATAATATCTGATTATTAATTAATATTAGAGCTGTAGGAAAATCGAGTAATTACGTGAGTATAAAATTGAGGAATTGGCATTGATTTAACATTTTATAAAAATATTATTACAATTTTATATAAAAATATATAAATAATTTTAAACGGTTAAAATTTAATCTTATCATTTTTCAGTTGTAATTTGTAAACTATGGTTATAAAGCATAATTTTTCTCACTTTTTTCGCTACAGTTATGAACTATTCAAATCAAATTTAATAGTTCAAATTTCTGTAGGTATTTTTTAAGTAAGATTATAATAATATTTAAGAAGACGTTAGTTTTTATATAATGATGATAAAGTTGAAAGAAGAGCAGAGGAGGTTCTGTTGCCTCAGTTTATCCGTAATTTTGGGACATAAAAGGAGACATCAAACAAATACAACTATTCCAAAATAATGAATATTAAATTAGGAGTGTGAGTATTTTAAAGATCAAATTGTTTTAGTTCGATTCCTGTTAGGTACCAGCTAAAATAATTCAAAAAAAAAACTAATTGAAAATGAACAGAATTATTATAGACAACCAAGACGGAAGTCATACGTGTTTGTCTTCTACGAGTATAAAATAATCCTTATACAAGATACATAAAAATATTGATAAATTGCATTTTGACATAAACTGAAAGAGGCATGACCCATAATAGTTATATATAAAAGTTTAGAGTCAAACTTTTAAAAGAGAATAAATAGATAAAATATATTTTCATAAAAAAAAAAACAGAGCAAGATTGAGACCTGATTAAATAATAAATTAAAAATAGGTAAGTACCTTTGGTGCTTCCATAATCTGTAGAGATGGGCATTCCGGTTGATGTTTCTTGATACTAATGCTCATCATGTTTGGTACTCTTGAGAGGACTAGTGATTCCAATGCCGGAAGATGAATGTGAGGCTCATTATTTTCATGCTCATTTGATAGACACTCTTCATCACCGTACTTTCCAAAAAGATATTTCAGCCCATGAGCTTCAGAAATAAATATAGATTTTAATTTTTGAAGACCTCCGGAAAGAGTGGATGGAAATATAAATTCCAATTTATTGCAACCCTCAACATAGAGGCTCTCTAGTTTTGGGAAGATGGAGGTGCAGTTGAGATGGACATCATCATCCTCTGCCTCATTTGTTATAATGTGCCTCAATTCTTCACAGTCATAAACAGACAGCTTCTCCAACATGATGGTTGTGGCAATGGATACACTGAATAGTGACTTTAATTTTGAACATCCATCAAGCGTCATCTGTCTTATATTTTGTAGGCTGAATGGTTGTCTCATAAGACACTCAGCTGAATGAAATGTTTCAATCCTTTCACTCAATACATGTGATTCCTACAACCAACCTAGTTATATAACTAATTACTTTCTATCATATGATCATATATCTCAATAATAATCGCATTATAACAATAGATGAACCGAAAAAGAATTAATGTATCAGAAAATGCATGAAATATAAAGAAGTTTGTCAAGCATCATGTATCATAAGACTCTGATTTATAACGCATTCAACTTGTAACATCTTGCCCACACTACTCAAATAATAGAAAATAAAAAATAAAAAAAGATAAAGCGTTCAATTAACCAATCAAATCCCTACTCATGTTAATGATATGCCTGCTATCACTATTCACGTGTGGGTGTGAATTTTTATTTTTCTCTTTAATTTTTACTGAAATGAAAAAATTGAGTGTGTGCAGTTCCAACCCACGACGAAAGCCACACGTTTTTGTGTTTTGGTAGCATATATATTCCTTAATTTAGTGCACTTAATAAAATAATTAATATAAGTGCTTTATGAATTCTGATGAAGACTTATTTTATTGATAAATATTACAGTTGTAGAAAAATTGAGTAATTACACAAGATAAGATTACTTTTTTCAATTTAATGCATAGAATAATTCCTCTCTTTTTTTTAATCGCCTGTGGTATCCGATTTTACATTTGATTTTTATTCTTTCAATATTCTTAAATTTACGTCACTAGAAATAATTTTATTTTTTTTCCCAAGAGCTTTCTATCATGTACACAAACCTCAAAAAAATCATTTATTGGGTCAAAATCTGTCCTTAAATATAGAACAATTTTTTGAGAAAAATTCATATTAAATATTAATTAAATTCTTATAAAGAAAATATTATTTAAATGACTGTTTTTATCAGAACTTAATACTGACGAACCGATGCATAAAATTATAACAACATAAAAAGTTAAAAATATGTATAGATAAAAAAAGACTATAAATATGACCTATCATGACTCTCACATAAATTAAAAGAAAAGAAACAAGTGCCATGTCACACTTTCAATAAAACCAATCAATTGGCAATACCGCAATAGTTATATTACCACATCTCCCCTATGTTACTAGATCTGCATGCCTTAAAAAATAAAATGTGATTTATAAGTTATTCAACTAATAACTTCCATGCCCTTGATACTAGTCAAATAATAGAAAAATAAAAAATAATAACAAAACATTGAATTAACCAAAATTCCTGCTCATGTCAATGATATACTACCTATTATCAGTATTCGTGCGTGTGTGAATGTTTATTTTTGTCTTTGATTTTTACTGCAATAAAAAGACTAATGTTAGACAAATTGACATTAAATTTAGTGTAATTAACGTATTACTTCAGTTTATCCGAAATTCTGATATACAAAAATAGATGTCAAATTTTAAAGTGAGAATATCAAATGTAGGTATATGAATATGCATCAAATAAACATAACTATTCCAAAATAATGAATATTAAATTGAAACTATCAGCATTTTAAATATCAAAAGAAAATTGAATTGGACGGGGTACGCAGGCAGCCCCCAACATTCGAGGACTTAATGCTATGTTTGGTACACTGGAATTGGGCCCAAAAAATTGGAAGTGGAAATGAAAGTGGAACCCAAATTTAACTTGTTTAGGGTGTGTGGGTGTGAAGTAGGTTCCCGATGGAAGTGGGTTCCATCAAATTTGATGTAACTAGGTTCCTTGGGTGCACCGGGATAAGTTATCAGGAACTGAAAATTTATGACCATCCTATCCTCAATTATTTTGTTAATTGACAATCTTACCCATCATAATCCCCCTTCGATGTCCTCCTCTGGCACCCACTTCCAGCTGTCATGTCCCCCTCCGTGTTGTTTCGATGCTGTGATGGGATTATATTTTTGTAGTTCTTGACAAATCTGGGTTTGACTGAGATAAACTGAGATTGATTCTGTTTGAATGAGCTTGTTTCAATTTGATTGGTCCTGAGTTTGATTTTACCGAAAATAGCAGATTTTCCAATAATCCTTCTCTGGACACTGGCCTTGGATGAAGGGGAGGCGAAGAGATATTTTTTCAGAAGGTATTTTGGTATTTTCTTATTACAAATATATATTTTAATTAAAAATTATATCCCAATTCCATCATTCTGCCAAACATGTTTTAGGACTCACTTTTACTACCACTTCCACTTTCAATTCCACTTCTATTTTTATCTCCACTTCTATAAAAAAAAAAAAACCCTTCCATCATACCAAACGGGGCACAAGTGTTAATGATATACCTGTTATGATGAATATTTATTTTTCTACTGAAATAAAAAGATCAAGTCTATGTAATTCCAACCCAAGACGAAAGCCATACGTGTCTGTGTTCTGATAGTATATATATTCCTTAACTTATTAGTGCACCTAAGAAAATAATATAACTGTTTTATTAATTTTGATAAAGACTTATTTTATTTTTCAAAATTAAAATTGTAGGAACATTGAGTAATTACACAAATATAAAATTACTTTTTCAATTAATGCATAGAAGAATTCTTTTTTTAATGGTTTTGAGCTTTATCTCATGCACAGGGACAAACCTCAAGGAAATCATTTAGGGAGTTACAATCAGTACTTAAATATAGACTAATTTTTTGACAAAAATTAATGTTAAATATTAATTTATTTTTTATAAAGAAAAAAATAATTAAATTACTGTAAAGGTACACTTTATCAAAACTTAATACTAAGGAACCCATAGATAAAATTATAACAACACAAAAAAATAAAAATATGTATAAATAAAAACGGCTATAAACATGACCTACTATGACTATAGTATATTAAAAGAAAAGAAACTACAGATAAAAACAAACACGACCTATCATTTTTTTCCCTCCCCGTTTCTCTAAAGCTTCTCTTACTGCGCCTCCCCTCCATTATTAGATCTACATGTCTTAAAAAAGAGAAAAATATCTATAAACCATCCATGGACCATATGCTAATAAAATGAAAGTTTAATAAATCAAATATCACCTTTTTCCATTAAAAAAAAACATAAACATAAATGTTGAATAAAAAGAGCAAGCCCAAGGTAGCATACCTGTGAGATTGTGCAGTCTTCCAGCAGGGGGCATTAGAAACTCCAATATTACTGTCTTTAGTTGGGGCCAAAAAGCAACACCCATGAGCCCATGAGAAAGCACTTGTCTTAGAGTTCTTATGTCCCTCTTTCGAATCTTCTTTTGAAGCATGAGGCGGCCTTGGCACACATGTCGTGCATTTTTGAAATATGTTAACGAAACCTGATACGCTCCGAAGTGTCACTTGTGTTAGTAAAGGGAGCATGATTTCCTGTTGCACAACTTGGCCCGCATTATGTTTATATTCACCAAATATGTATTTTAGCTCCACACAATCACGTATGTCTAAATCTTTCAACTTGGGAAGGTCTCCAGCTAGAAGAAATGATGATATCACTTCTAATTTGCCACATCTTTTGATTTGAAGAGACTCTAATGCAGGAAACAATAAGCCATGACGTTTTTGATAATCAACAATCCCATTTCTTCTTCTAAACTCTCGTCTGCAATTAAACTTTTTAGCTCTGTGAAACCTTCAACTTCTAATTCTTCCAATTTCCCAAGACTTCGAGCAACAAAGGGTTTGAAAATGGATAGTTGGAACATTGGACAATCTTTCAATTTCAATACCCTTAGATGAGGTAGCTTGAGATTTTCATCTGTGAATATATTTTGCAGTTCCCTACAACCCTCTAACTTTAAAATCTGTAACTTCTCAAGAAAGCCGGAAGGCATAGCACCGCGACATAATTCTTTCACATCCACTTTATGCAGCTGTAACTCAACTAAGTTCAAGAAGACTGTCAAATTAGAATAGTGACACTTATTACTATTAATAAGGCACTCAATGTCAGCCCATTCATACAAGTAAAGCTTCATTAAATTATCCTTGACTACATCTTTCATAGGAATAATGTCAGGGACAAGACTTTTCCATCTTGTTTGTCCTAAATTCCCTAACTCAAGAACTTCCGCTCTTCCCACAAGGTACTTAAACATGGCTTCTGATATTAAATGTTTCATGTGTTCTGGATTGAAGCATTTGAATAGGCCATTATCATTACCAGCAAAACGTTAAAACCATCACAAGCAATAGAAAACATTTGCAATGCAGTAGGAGATCTTTCAGGAGCAGTTCTATGCTCTAGCTTCCAATCCTTCACATTGTAATTCCCCACAAAATGCAATTCTTCCAGTTGTGAACATCTTTCAATCACTTGAAAAGGATTGTTCTTTTGAATTTCACACTTCTTGAAACCCAACAGTCTCAACATCTTTAGTTCCACAATCTCTTTGGCTAATTCAATAATTAGACAATTTTCCATCTCAAGTGTCACAAGACTTTGTAGATTCTTCAAAATTGAGATGTCACCTATTTTCCAACCGTCCAAGATAAGAGTTTGAATATTCTTTAATGAAAGAAGTGATTGCAACATTGATGGAGTGGGAACTTTTCTCTCATATTGAGCAAACAAAAACAGAATTTTGAGCCTTGACATCCTTGCGAAGAATACATTTGGGTCTTTCTTCAAAGCATTTCCACTTATCCAAAGAAGTAAAATCTCAACTTTCGTACCATCAAACTGATGATCAGGAAAATCATCAGTACTCCAAAACACAAATCGCTTGCTTGCTTCAAAAGTGGTTCTTGAATTTATAATCACTTGAATATCATCCTTTGCTTTCCACTGGACTACCTCACGAACTAAGTCATGCATCTTTACACATTCTTTATTCTCAACCTTCAGTAGCAAAGAAGAAGCTACGAGTTCATTTTTCATAGCAAGCGGTTGGCTTCTTGCTGCACAATAGTCATTAACTTCCCCGAAAATTCCTGACCCTATACCAAGTCTAATAATGAGATTTAATGGAAATTCGTAATCTTCTGGGAAAATAGAACACAGTAAAAGGAGCTTTTGGGCCTTCTCATTATTTAATCTATCATAGCTTAATTCCAAGCATTTGTAAACATTCACCAAATCTTCATCAACATCGACAATCGGCTTATAATTTCGCAAGGTCATCAAAGCTACAGTCCATTCAGCAACAGGCCAATTTTTTAATGTGCCAGCTAGTGCCACAATTGCAATTGGTAATCGTCCACACTCCTTTACAAAATCTCCTGCAAGACCCTCTAAATTATTTCTTGAAGGATCATCATCATCACAACCACTAGCATGATACAGAAAGAGACGCACTGCATCCTCATCACCCAATGTGTGTAGGTGAACCACTTGTTGGCATCTCATTTGTTGACAAACTTTTGAATGACGAGTGGTTATCAAAACATAACAATTCTTGTGATCAGGTCCAGATGGAATCCCAATTTCGGTGAGGTCTAGCTTCTCCCACACATCATCTAATATTATAAGTAATTTTTTTTTATAATCAGAAATTCTAGACCACAAATGCTTTGAGTGATCTTCTTCAACTCTTTCCTCTAGATGCAAACCTAGTTCCCTTGCAATGTTGCCTCGAATCTTGTTGAGATCTGGAGGATTAGACACAACAACAAAAATGACTTTCTCAAATGCTTTGGATTCTTCAACTTGCTTTCCCACTTGTGTTGCCAATGTGGTTTTGCCCGCTCCCCCCATCCCTTGCAATCCAATCATGTAATGATTTCCATCTTCTAAAGCATCCACAAGTTCCTTAAATTTTGTCTTCCTGCTCTCAAAATCAATGAAGTCTTTTGAAGCATGGTACTTCATACCTGGAAGTTTACCTGGACGAGCTACTCTTTCAAAGTTACATTTTTGGATGTGACCTTTAATGACTTGCGCCCTCTGTGCTAATCTCTTGCCTTGTTGATATTTCCTAAGAAAACACCAGCTATCAAACATTGTCTGTCTAATTTCAGCATTCATTTGAATTAGATTATCAGCTTCCGTTACCCAACCTTGAACTTCACCTTCAACTTGATGCCCATTACTTTTGGCATCGTCAATATCCTTTCGAACTTTCTCTAATCTTCCAATCAAAAGTTGATTGTCCCCATCAAACTCGTGATCATGAGTCTCGAAATGACGAAAGTAATTAACTTCCTTTATGGTTTTATCTACCAATCTCTTGGCAAGGTCTGTTAAAATACCTTCCCCAGAGCATGCCATCTAAAATGGACAGGACATCAAATTAGGGTTCCAAAAATAGTAATTAAAAACGTGAAAAGCTATGATGATATATAATGTTTTACAAATATGTAATGAAATCTCTCGTGCCGTCAATGCCCAACCATTTGCATTCTCTTTTGTTAGTGTTCTGGGATCCAAATTTCAATTAATAATTAATTATATAAACAGATAAGTAATAAATGAATTACATTATTGCAAACACAAAAATGTCATAAAATAAAATTGTATTATATTTAAATTGTATACTATCTTTTTGGACCAACTTAATTTCTAATATCAATATTTAATAAATGCCTCCTAATTAACAGAGTTGGGGATACAAGTAGACCCGCGGGTCAAACCTAGCAGGTTAGTGTTGTCCCGATGGCTTAGTAGACTAACTATCTAATTTTTAAAAATGTATGTTTTTTATTTTTAATGTCAACCTACAAATTGTGATTAGATATTTTTAATGTCAACCTATAGATTATGATTATATCTCTTTTAGTAAATTTATTCCCGTGCCACTCACATTTAAAGGACTAAAAGTTGAAATTAGAAGGACTAAAATTAAAATAATAACAAATTTAAAGAGCCAAAAATTATATTAACCCTTATTAATTTTATTTTAATTTTGGAATATTTCTCAAAATATTAAAATCAATTATCACAATGTATAAAAAAGATTCGTTTTACATATAAGTAAACTTTTTATGGTAAAAAAATTTTAATTGGTTAATTAATTGACTTTAAAATTTACATATATACTGTTCTAAATTAAGATTACGAAGAATGAGGAAAATCTTGATCACATAAGAAATTTTGTAGGGAGTAGACTCACATGACTTAACCGAAAATGACATAAAATTAAGATTCGTACGTACTTTTGCCTACATATTCAAATTCTAACATTATTACAAAAAAATTATTACCAAACGTCATAAGATTTAGCATACCATCTTTAACCTGTTTTTGGGAATTAATTTATTTCAAATGCATTATAGAGAAACATATAGAAATGTCAAGTTCGGATAAAAGTGTAGTTTTAAAAAGTTTTCGGCCAAAAAAAAAGTAATCATGAAAAGTTTTCCTGAAATTCACAAAATATCATAAACTAAGAAAAATAGTAAAGAGGTTTTCAAAAAAAAAATGGAGGCTTTAGAGAGGCATAAATAAAGAGAATACCAATTTGTAGGAATAAAAGGGCTATTTTTGGCTGATTCCGTAATATTTAGGCAAATTATATAATTTACTAAAATTACATAAAAGGCCCAAATAATTATTGTGAGAATTAATAAAATTTACTAAGAGAATTTTACCCAAGGAAATGGAATATTTTATTTTGAAATAATTTTTGAGCTTTAAAATTGTAATTTCTCAAAAATTAAATTTTGAGATGACAAAACTGCAGAAATTATTTTATGAGGAGAATAGATTTTGGAAGAGTTACTTATTGGTTGGGAATTGATGATGAAATTTAATTACGTACACTTTAGGAAATTGTCCAAAATTTCCTGCCATAATTCCAAAAATTAAAACAAATCAATCCCAGCTCCCAAGCCCAATAAATCTGCTGATGGGCGACGCTGGAGGTCTAATTATGCTAAAAATTATTTGGGCCGAAGGTGTGTGGTTAGACATTATGGATTTCTTATTTGGGTCAGAGGTAGTAGAAATGTAAATAAAATATCATGTTAGTTTCATCCCTAATTGGGACAAAAGCATAATTTTAAAAAGTTCTAGGTGCGTGGGGTTAGACATTTTAAAAAATATGCCCAAAAATTCGTAAAATTCTTAGAAATTCTTGGCAAGTGGAATAAATGTCCTGGACAATATTTGTTGCAATTGTGGTGAAAATAAAGGAAATTTTCCAAAAAAGGAATTTTATTTAATTTCTAAAATTTTGGTTAGTTAAAGGATAATTTACTAAAATTAATTATGAAAAATATTAGGATGTCTCAAAAAATTGGATAAAATTGAAACGCGTTTTTGTCCGTTATATAATATAAATGCTATAAGATGGAGAAATTAGACAAATTATTTAAATTTATAAATATAATTGGTCGAGCATATATTTACCAAAAGAATTAACCAAATATTCCATCAAGTCTTTTATATGTTTGCATTAACTAAAGTACTCCTACTATCCTTAATATAAACTCATTTAATTAATTTGATTCGACTAAGGAAGTTTAAGTTAGTTAATTATAAGAAATGTAACACGGTTTTTTTTAAAATACCATAATCATCTTTCTTAATACTCCCTCTTCCTCTTCTACTTGATTATGGTTGAAGGAGTATCTATAGGGGTAATTTAGAGAAAATTGATAAATATGAAAAATGAGTTTTATAGTTAGGATTAAAACCAACTCAATAATTGAATCCTATATTAAGGACCAGATGAGTACTTAAGTTTATGTCTAATATGATAAAGATATCAAACAAATAACCATTTTCAAAAAGAAAAAAATAGGGAAAAGAAAAGAAAACCCACCAATTCTTCAAAACATTTTCAGCAAAAGTAGAGATTTAGTATTATGATGAAGGGTAAACTAGTATATTAATAATTTAGATGTAAGTGTATGTGTTCAAAATAAAGGAGACATCTGTGTAATTAAGACAAAATGTGAAGGAGGTTAGTGTATAATGCTGAACATAATTTGCAAAATTAAGAAGGGGCTTAATTGAGTGCTTAAGAGCTTTTTGATTCTATTTGTTTTATTTTTATGTTATTTAAACCAAGTTTGTACTCTTTCAAAACAACTTTGGAAAAAAAATCTGTTTGAATAATTAATTTGAAAAACATATATAAAACAGTGAAAAAAAGATGAAAGAATATTTTCATACATGCATAATTGTCCGTAATTAAAAACATGCACTTTCTTTGTTTCTATTTTATTTTTATGTTTTTAGAGTACTTTTATAAAATTTTTAAATAAGTTTTATAAAAATTAAAAAAAAAACATGTTCAGGTAATTGTTCTAAAAATTGTATTTGAGAATAAATTTTTTTCAGGATAATTGTATTTAAAATCAACTTGAAGAACGGCTAGAGAAGTGAGAGACAGAGTTGAAAGTGCATTGACAATGGGCAAAAAGATAGATGATTGAGAAAGAATGTAGATGAGCCTAAGAGATAGAATGGGAGAGTTTCATTGCGAGTAAAAAGGTTAGTTTAAAAAAAAAACTACATGATTCAAAAAATTAAAAAAAAAACAGTTAAAAATTGTTGAGTTTTTTGTTTTCTGAAATATATTTTTATTTTTTGTTTTACAGACACCTAGTTAAAAATTAACAAACAAACAAGTTTTTTTTAAAAAATAAAAATAAAAAATTGTTTCCAAAACAATAAAACAAACATGCCCATAATGTTGCTCCACTTATTTTCTAATTTTACAGAACAAGAAGATAAGAAGACATCTAAAATATATATTTTTTCTTAGAACAGTTTTTAATATTTCTCTCTTTTTTCAAAGCACATAACCAAACACACATTTTCAAACAATTTTTTATTGCTTTTCAGAGGGGGAAAAAAAACTGTTCTGAAAACAAGAAATGAAACAGTCCCTAAATATCACTATAAATATTCAAATGATTAAGAGTTTCTCTATCAAGCTCCATTCATATACTTCGTGATAGCTTGGTGGTGAGATGCGTGTGTAAAAATATAAAATTTTAGGATACTAATTTTGAGTAAGCTGTGTATAATTAATATTCTTTTTCCCTTATGTCATGTTTATATTTTTGGCTAACTGCTTTCCGCAGCAACTGATTGGAAAAGACTTTATCACACACACAACCATTATTAGCCTATGATATTTTTTTTCAACTAAATTATTTAGAGGAAAACGCCAATGTATATTATAAAAATTGATCATTCTCATGTATACAAATTTATTTGTTATAATTTTTATATGTAATATTAACTAAGATTAGTTTAACAATGCCAAACATATAATTATTGAATTTATATCTTAAATAACCCTTAAATATGAAATAGATGGAAAATAATAAAGTGTATATAATGAGAAAAGGACAAGTGAATTTCAAGAAACATGCGTACCACCTCTTTAACTGATCCCTTCTGCAGAAAGACTTCCAGGAGCAGTAAAAGCGATCAACCAAATAAAAAAGGGAACTGGAAAAAAGAAAGAAGAAGAAGACTATTAGTATGATATTTAAATAATTATAATATTTAAATTTAAAATGTGCGTCATGCAGTCTATTTTGTTCAGATACCATAGATAAAATTACAGTTAATATAATTTTTGATTTTTTAAATTTTAAACTATAGATTTTCGTCTTTCAAATTTTTTTTTCATTTAAAATATTGTCTATATAATTTAATAAAAATCAAGACTATTTTGTTTTCTGAGAAACCATAACTTATAACTTGAAACTTAACAGACCAAAACTGAAATGAGAGCAAACATAAAAAACAAAAAATTATATCAATCCATAAAATAATGATGCAAAGCTATAAAACTTTCACGAAATGGAATTTTGCTTCTTAATATTAAGTTGTTGGAAAATTATAACTTTTTTTTTTTTTGGTGATGGAAAATTATAACTTTACTGCGGTCGAATCCATTGCGATTTGCGAGCTGACACACAGAGCAATATGTCAATCCAGTTATATCCAAACTTAACTATACTTACTCTTTCCCTCTCTGGAGAATTCAAAGTCGTGCCTTGAACAGAGAAGTGTCTTTTTTTGTCTTTTGTTTTTTTGTAGGAAAAAAAATTAGAAGCACAATGCTATCAAATGAGCAGAAGAATCCAAGTGCGAACAAACTGCAAAATAAAAGGATAAACTTATCAATAAAATAGGGCAAACCAGAGTCACAATAAATGATTGTTTGGTTGAGGGTCTCATAATTAATCGATTTGGTCAAAATATAAGTGTCTGGGTTTAAGTGTCTCATAATATAAATGACTTTATAAGATATGGGTGTTTGTATAATTTTTTAGAAGGGGGTGCTTCCCCCTTTCTTTATCTTAAATAACTCCCAAATTCAGGCCAAAAAAATGACCCCTAAACATAAAATAGATGGCAAATAACAAAGTACACATACAATGAAGAAAAGAAAAGTCGATTTCAAGAATGCGTACCCCTTTGGCCAAAAAAAAAAAACAAGAAGAATGCGTACCCCTTCTTTGATGGACATTTTCCACAAAAAAAAAAAAAAACACTTCCAAATTTAACAACATAAAATTAAAGGATCAAATAAAAAGGGAAAAAAAAACTCTTGAGGGCCTCATTCAAAATTGGGAAGAAGTTAACGGCAATTTTTAATGGTGTTTGTCTTTTTATTCTTTGACCTTCGGTTTTGTGAAATTTCCTTGTTATAAGTATAACCAGTTATCTCTCCATCTTCTAAGATGATCGCGAAAAATATTTGATTCTAAAAATTATACCAACTCTAATTCTTAGTATAAAAATTAGATAAATTATTTGTGAATATTAAAAAAATTAATTAAGTTAGCTATTTGTAATAAATCAATGTTCTCTTCTATAAAATACTCTTATTAATTATGTATATTTGAATTAACCCTTGATAGTAACCTCTTAATATGTAGAATCACTATAGAGATTATTCAAGGACAAAATAGATAAATATTTGAGGCAAAATGAGTTAGAGTCTTGTATTTAGGACGAGATAAAATTTTCAACTAGTTCTTATATTAAGATTTGGAGTAGTATTTGTTTAAGGAAAACACTTATGTCAACTTATTTATATATGTTATGTCTAGTCCTCCAATCATATATGTCCATATGCCTTTTTTTATTTTACGTAGATTTGTAGTTGAAAGCTATTAAATACTAATATTTCAAAAATAGAATACATTGTCATGTTTACTTAGAGAACTTAACATAATAAGTATAAAGAACTTAATATAGTTATTGTCCTTTGTTTAATATAACTTGCCGGATCTAATTTTTTTGAAAAACTATATCGTTTAATAAATTAACATATTAATTAGGATAATTTCAGTCACTACCGCGTCTTATATTCACTGTCAAATCTGAGGACAGTTTGCATCTGGCTATCAAGTTTGTTTTGTGGCCGGATCTAACTTTCAAGCTTAATCAAAAGGAATATCATTGTTAACATCAAAGCGAGATATATAACAAATTATTAGCTTTCCTTATAATATAAAACATTATTTATGAAGAGATTGTTCATCTAGTGGAGTATTATCTAATTAAAACGCTCACAATCATCCAAAAAATGGCATTACATACTGAAACAGAAGACAGAACTTATGAAGCAGAGGAGAGACATACAGTTAGTTATAGTATAATTAAACCCATGTACAGCGATAAACCAAAAATAAATAAGAGAAAAAAAAGGGAAAGCAACGAACTTACCTGTTTTCGCAGATTGCAAATTGCTTGACAAGAGTAGACTCCTTAGCTTTCTGTTCAGATGAGATTGCTTTGAGAAGAAAAATTATTGGAGATCATTAAAAAAATTTTAACAAAATGAGATAAAACTTTAAAAGGATGAATCAATAAAGTAACGTACTTATCAGGACAATAGAGCACTGAGAAATTTTAACTTATGAGGCTTCAATGATGGAAACGTTATTGAAATTTCTTTATGCCTTCTAAACATTTTAGTATTAAAGTATCTTCTTTCCCACCCAAATTGTCAAAAGGCAATATTCTCCATTCATCATCCAACAACATCTTTGCTATCTCAGTCAATATGATTGATTATGATAATTCTTTTTTTCCCAACTAACTTTACACAGAAGAACATATTCTACCTATCCTTCCGGAATCAAGGCCCTCATATATACAAGATATAAATATAATGAATGGTAAATTATTGAAATTTATAAACAGATTTTGATACATAGTAAATATAGTGAATTATCATAAATAAGATTATGAAAAAACGTGTTATAAAAGAAAACAAATATAACCAAATTTGAACGAAATTAAATTTAAATGATGAAAAATATAGTTATTTTTTGATACATCCGAATAAATGAAAAATATAGTTTTAAACTATCATGAATAGTACTTTTTTTAAACATTAAATAAAATATTGCCTGTGATGTATGTTATGTACATTCATTATTCATGAGTATCGTTAATGATAATCATTACAGGTTTCAATGCTCATCACTTTGATAAGTACCCTAAACTCATTAAATCTGAATTGTTTATATTTTATTTAGATTATTAAAATTTGATTTATTTTTTATGTTTATTTATTTAAAATAATTATTTTAATACGAATGAAATTTAAAATAAAGATAATCTCTTAATTATCATTTTTTTAAAAAATAATTTTTTTATTTAAAATAATTAATTAAAGATTTCAAATCTAAACTGTTCAGACATAGACAGCCCAGATTTAATAAACTTATGACACTCATCAAAACCATGAGCACGGAAACTAGTTTCCTAAAATATTGCCTTCTTCGCTTTTCTATCCGTCTCAGTCTTTAAGCTTCTTTAATTCTTTTTTGATCGAATATGCTTCTTTATTTCTCAATCTTCAATTATATGTGTTGGCTCAATAGAAATATTTTCTTTAAAGCTTTAAATCTAAGTTTTGAGAATTGAAAATTTATCAACTCTTAATTACCTAGTTTGTATTTAGTTGATTGCATATTTATTTGTCATGTATGTCGTCACCATGCATTTGAGCATATAATATTCTTGTTTGAGTTTGCGTGATGGCCAATGGCCATGTGTATTTGCTTGGATAAAAAATCGCAGAACACAATTTTGGGATGGGAACACCGGAGAAAAATGAATTTTCTAAGTTGATCCAGAAATCTGAAAAGAAAAATTAATGATTTCTCTGAATCACTCGGATTACAGAATTTGTCAAGAACAAATTTCATAGGAAGATATTCATGAGAGCTTTAAATATCAACTCGAAATTATTTAGCGAGTTATGAGAGATTGTTGTTTAGTAGAGCATTATTATTATCTAGCTAGTTGAAAACACTCAGAATCATCTGAGGAAGGAGAATAAATGTTTCTGAGTAGTGAAGCAGAAGAGAGAAAAGTAAATAAGAGATCAAAAGGGAAAGCAATTAATGAATTTACCTGCTTTTGCAGATTACAAATTGCTTGATGATGCCTTCCACAAAAGAGTAGTCTCCTTAGCTTCCTGTTCACATCAGATGGCTTTGAGATGGACAGAGAATTTAACAAAATTAGAGGATGAATCCCCTTAGCGTACTTATCAGGAAAACTGAGCACAGAGCACTGCGAAATTTCCAGTTATGTGACTTCAATGATGAAGAGTTGTTGCTGGCTACAATGATCATCGCGAGTGGGATACCATTTATTTGACAAGCATGTCCCGTGGTGGGGACCACCAAAAGAAGAGCGCTAATATTGACCCAGAGTCCACGCGCGCCCTCCCACGGCTGGAACCCATTAGTAGATATTTTAATAAATATTCCCTCACATGTGAGAAATTGTACACTTTTAATTATAACAAAACAGAGAAAATGGCAAATAAAAAGGCTGAAAAATATGATACTACACATCACGCACCTTATATTTCAAGATCCTAAAAAAAAAAGAATATCTGATATGACATTTTATAAATATAATCAAATAATTAAAATATCTTTATATTAAAAAATTTGGTAACAAGTTGTGAATTAATAATAACAAGTGTTCAACAACAAATGATAAGAAATATACTAACAATGACAAATTGTTTATTAACAAGTTATTAACTGATAATAATAAATGTTGAACATCTCATGACAAAAAATACATTGCCAATGTCAAGTTTGATATATTTTTTCTTTCAAATATGATACAAAAGGATTTTAGTAATTTAACCACATTTATAAAATACCAGATCAAGCACCACTTTCTTTTATGTCATTTCCAACTTTTTGGTACTTGAATTAGGAAGTGATAATTTTAAGGTTCTCTTTCTGAAATTTTTTCTAAGAAATAATCATTTTTTTTATCAATAATAGTAATTAAGTAATAGGCAAAAGTGCTCTGGGGAAAAAAAAAACAGAGACAGAGAGAGAAGGCAAAAGTGCATCTTTGCTCTTTTAACTTCCGGCAAAGTGTTTCGATAAAAATTAAGTCCTATTTTAGAAGAAATTTTATAGAGTTTGAAATAAGTAAATAAGAAAAACTTTATTTTGATTTGTGTAAAAATATTTTTTTAAAGTGTTCTTGGACCTCCCAGACACTTTTTTAGTTTTTTAATACTTTACTCGGATCATTTAATTTTAAAAAACATTTTTTTAGTTCTTTAACCTTGTCAGAGTTAATCTCTAGTATTATGATTTTATGTGTCAATTATTATTATTCTTAAAAATTAAACTTAATCTATAAGTATTTTAAAATATTTTGTTAACATTTTAATTTTTAATGTTAGACAGTATTAATGTTGAAGGACTGAAAAGATATGTGCTTTAAGTACAGGGAAAAAGAACGATTTTCCAGCTCAGTTCTATTAAACAAGAAACACCAGATTTTGATCCTATCCGCATTTCACAAGTAGGGACAAATTATGCCTATAATTTCCCTCACTTTGTTGAACCTTCCTTCGATTTTATTATTGAGCTTGCATATTCTTCTTCTACACCCATATACTCTACTTTGTACCTTTTTAATCAAGTTTGAATAACTGATTCTCAACATAAGAACTAGTTTAACATTCAATTTAGTCCTAAATGTAAGACCTAAATTCATTTTGTTTTTTATATTTATCTATTTTTTTAAAATAGTTCTTGTAGTAATTTTACCTGTTAAAGGTTCTACCAAATCACGATTCTAGCTAATATATATTATTAACAAAACTACTTTTAAAAAAATAACACTTATGCATTATAAATAACTAACTTAACAAACTAGAAGTTTAAAATGAACTTGCGATCATATTGAAAATTGTCAAACAATCAATAAATTTATATGTAGAGATGTCCTTCTCAACTGTGGTTTAGCTACTAAACTTTTGAGTGCCTGTTTCTCTAGTCCTGAATTAGGATCCTCGGCTTTAATTTCTTTTACTGTTTCCTCCTTACTCTAGAACATCAAAAGATAATACAACTTATTTATGAATTATTTTCTCTTTTTATTGAAGTGCATATAATAAATTTGATTCATTTCAAAAGCACACTGTTATTTCTAGTGCTTCCCCAAAAATCTTCCGTAACTTGAAATTTTCGAATGGTTGGTGAAGTTATTATTATAGCTTTACCATATGAAGATTATTTAGCTAGTCATGAAGAGATTGTTTATCCAGTAGAGCATCATCTGGCTAGTTAAAACACTCACAATCATCTAAAAAAGCGAAATTAATGTTTCCCTTTCAAGTCTAAGTAATGAAGCAGAAGAGAGACACAAACTTGTAATATAACTAAACCCAGTGACAAACAAAAAGTAAATAAGAGATATAAAGGGAAAGTGATGAACTTACTTGTGTTTTGCAGACTGCAAGTTGCTTGACGATGCCTTTAACAAGAGATCGAGTTGTCTCCTTAGCTTTCTGTTAAATCAGATTGCTTTGAGAAGAAAACTCATTGAAGATCACAACAAAGAGTTTAACAAAATGAGATAAAACTTTAAAAGAATGAATCAATAATGTAATGCACTTAATTACCTGAAATATAAAACACTGAGATAGCACACAGAGCACTGTGAAATTGTAACTTATGAGACTTCAGTGATGGAAGAGTTAATGAACGCATAAGTAGACGAGATTTCCAGTCTTCTTAGGTATCGGGTTACCAAGTCAACTTTGCAAGTCTTCCTCATATTATTATTATTCTAATATTTATCATCGATAACCATTTATTAATAAAATATTGTCTTCTTCGTTTTCTTGTGGCCCCTCTTTACATACTTTATGCTTCTTTTTTCTCAATCTTCAAATGTGTCGGCCCAATAGGAATGTTTGCTTTAAGCCTTCTAAGTATTTTAGTATTAAAGTGTCTTTTTTCCCACCCAAATTGTCAAAAAGGCAATATTCTCCATTAATCATGCAACAACATGTTTGCTATCTCAGTCAATGTTACATTGATTATGATGATTCTTTTAACCAACTTTACACAGAACAACATACTCTATCTATCCTTCCGGAATTAAGAGTCAAGACCCTCATGTATACAATATATGAAAATATTGAATGGTAAATTATGGAAATTTATAAGCAAATTTTGATACATAATAAATATAGTCAAGTATCATGAATAAGATTAGAAAAAAACTTGCCATGAAAAAACCAAATATAATAAAATTTGAATGAAATTAAATTTAAACGATGAAAAATATAGGGTTTTTACTGGCATACTATAAATAATAATTTATTTTACCGAAATGCTATAACATGAAAAATATTAACCGAGATGCTACATTTTAAAATCGTTCAAGCAATGATCAAGTTTAAATTTACAAAAAAATCATTCTTATTAAAAACGAGTTTAGTGGGCCTCACATAGAAAAAAGTGAAGTTGTTCACACCTTGAACAACTTTGGCTATGTTTTTTGATGTATCCACTCTTAAATATGTATTTTTCTTTAGCTCTTTTGTCCTTCCATTATTTTTCCTTCTCTTTAAATTTCTGCGTTCTTTCATTCTTCTAATAAAATTGGCGGTGTGTGCTACCTTCTTATATAAATTTTGTTTCAACTTGAAATTTAATTTTTCATCTGACTACGGTACAGTCCCTTGATTAACTTCTTTTATAATTTTTATATGTATTTTGTTAAATGATGAGTAGAATTTTATATTTAATCATTTTATATGTTGAGTTTATTTTAACTTTTATATGATGCCTTGTAGGCGTTGAATTTTATATTTAAAATTTTCTAAATATTAATATATATTTCATTTCTCAAATTTATTAGAATATTTAATTACAACACTTATTTGTAGATAAGCTCTTCATTTGACAACTGCCTCTAAATTTAACTCATTTCATTTTACATATTGATTCACAGTAAATATTGCAGATATTTGGATGGTTGATCAGTTATTTGATTTTAGTGAAAAAGATATAAAGATCATCGACATTATCTCATTCTGACTCCCCCCAATCCTTCTCCATTTCAGTCATTCATGTCCTTATTTGATGTTTATGACTAAATATAAAACTTCTACTTTTGAGTAAGGTGGATTTGCCATCTATCGAAAATCAATTTCTTTAGTTAAATCACCCAAGTTTGATTTAAATACTCCAACTAAGCAGACAAATAAGATATTTGACCAAGCTCAAGAAGAAGTGAATATATAACAACAACACAACATATACAGAGGAGAACAAAATGTGGTACCGGATGTCATTAATTTTAAGGTAAATCAATTTTTATTTTTGGTTCGTGTTATTATTAATTTTTTTAAAACCCCATCAATACTTATTTTCATTAATCACTTTTTAATTAGTATAGTATTAATTATTAGTATTATTACAGAGTTAATGCAAACTTTAGTCTTTTAAGTTTATCATCATTTTGGTTTCAATCCCTCAATTTTCAAATCATAGGTTTTAATCCCTCAATTTTCTTTTCATTTAAAATATTGGTCCTTATAATCTAATAAAAACTTAGACCATTTTCCTCTTTTGAGGAATCAAAACCTATAGTTTGAAATTTAAGGGACTAAAATTAAAATTGGGACAAACTTGAGAGACCAACACTTATATTAACCCATTATCATGTAATGATTAACACTCATCCAATTTTTTACTCATAATTCATTATTCAAATGATTTATCATTGTTAAAATTATTGCAAGAGAGCTATGCGTGGTGAGGGATTGGGTGATGAAGTTTAAAAGTCGTTGATACCAAAATGAATTTCAAAAGCTTATTGAAAAAGTTGTTCTTAGTTGGATGAATTTTAGAAGCTATTCAAGTTTTGAACAAGTTTGACTATAGTATTTAGAGAATTTTTTTTAATGTTTATAGGTTATTTGTTAAAAAAACCCAAAATATAGTTATAAACTATCATGAATGGTACTTTTTTCAAACATTAAATAAAATATTGCCTATGGTGTATGTTATGTACATTCGTTTCACGTGAACATTATTAGTGACAATCATTACTACTAAAATATTGTCTTTTTTATAAGTATCTTTGTAAGTGTTTTTTGACTCTGAAAGTATACCTTGACCTTGGTGAACCTCATGACCCAACTCATCTAAACTTTTTATTATAAAAAAAAAAATTATTGCCTTCTGTGTTTTTCTATCTATCTCCCTCTTCATTTCTTTTTCTGATGGAGTATGCTTCTTTATTTCTCAGTCTTCAAGTGGGTTGGCCCAATAGAAATATTTTCCTCAAGTTTTTAAAATGCTTTTGTTGTTAAAGTATCTTTTTTCCGCACCCAAATTGTCAAAAAAAGCATTCTATTTCTGCATTAACCACACAACTATGTTTATTACATCTTAGCCTTGGGGAGATCGTCCTTTAATTGATTATTTAAATTTCGAATTTAAATTTCAGTCAAATTGAAGAAACCGTTTTGTAATGAAAAGTGATAAAGCTGAATAATTAGCGATTTTCAGTCCAAAAAAAGAATAATTAACGATTTTAATTTGATATATATGAATTTGCGTGAATTGGTAAAAGGTCCCTATCAACAATTTTATTGCTGAAAAGGACCTAAATTAAAGTGCCAATATTATGTGTGTACAAATTACAAAGTACTGATACTTTCTGTGCATAAAAATTTACCAGGCCTTCTCATTAATAAAATTTTGTGCGCGTACTCTTGAGTTCTTTAAGATAAATTCTGTAAGTACTTGCATTATAGTTTTTTTTTTATTTTATGTATTATTTTTAGAAAATTGGCCAAATACACCAGTTTGAAAGAAATGAAATGGAAATTTCTCTCATCTATCCATTTTTACCGTTGCTATATTTAAATTTCATTTGTTAGCCAAGTCTGAAATTTCAGATGGATTTTACAGTGGATTTATGCTTTTGTGAAAGACCTATCGCAAATTTTGGGCTCAAATTTTTTTGCGAGGGAATTTCATGCCTACAACTGCAAGTCTCACATTTAGGTATGAATATCATTCTCCCTTTTTCTTTACCAGAAAAATATCATTCTCCCTTTTGAGCAACGAGGTTTCAGTCTAATAAAAGGAGTAGTTTTTTAAAACATTGTGAGGTACAGTTCAAATTTCTATTAGGAGAGGCGTCCAGTCATATTTAGTACTTGAAAGTAATTTAAACATAATTGTCCTAAATAGAAAAATACATATGCCAAGGGAAAAAAAATCATATGCTCTCTGTCGTCTCTTCTTCATATTTATATCAAGGAAGTAGTAGTAATAAGCACTCTTTTGATCTTTAATGTAAAACCTAATTAACTAATTTGAGTGTATTATTAAAGATGATAGTTAAATTAATTAATATGATATGTTTTTTTAAAACACCTTAAGTATCTTTGTTAATTTCCTCAACCCCTCTTCTATTTAATTATTATTAAGGAAATAATTGAAAAAAATTGATAAATATGTATAATAGGTCTTACATATAAGATCAATATCAACTTTCTAATTAAATCCTATATTCAGGATTGGGAGGAGTAATAACTAATGAACTTAACATAAAATGAAGTTTTAAAATAAATTAATAAAATTAATTTCAATTATATTTTTATTTATATATTATATAAAGACAAAGGATAATAAAAATAAAAGAAAAATCTCACTTAAATCCAGTTAAAATATTAAAATTTAAATTTTCATTTATACTTTTAACAAATTACTAATCAGACCAAAATGCCTAATTAAGAACTTCTGAATATTTTTCAAAGATGAGAATGCCTTTCTATACTTCAAAAGAAACGTTGGAGGTAGGTAAGTATAAACGTAATCTCGGTTGTGGTTATTTCACCTATTGTTTTTCGTTTTTTTCCCTTGTCTGCACTCGACCCCTTCTACAGTTCTACCACCGAATTTCAGCTAGCGCTCTAGATAACGCAAAGCAGAATTGAATTCCTATTTATACGACTACGTTTTGTTATATTATTTCTCATCTTCCTTTTCCTTCGTTTAAAAAAAAATATTTAACTGAATAAAAATGATATGAACTTAATTTTTTAAATTCTTTTAAAAGCGTACCCCACTTAATTAAGATCTGTATTGTTTTTCTGGTTACTAGCATTTTTTATTGTCATGATTGGAAGTTTAATCTCATAAAAATCTGACACAATTACACAAAGGTATAGATAGGTACTCTCTTTAGTTCTAAATATAACACCCATTTTATAATATAGTGTAATTTATACTAAAAAAAGGTCTTATATTTAAAACCCGAGGAGTATAACATATATATGATAAATTAGGTTCAGCCAGATTAGTGACCCTCTGGTCTATCTTGCCATTATTGAGGTGTGACAATTTTATGTACGCTCAATTAAAGCCAACTAAAATAAGTAAAATTAAAATTAAGTCTACACCTACTGTCAATTTTAATTTTTAACAATAGAAGAGTATTTCGTCTTTTAATAACATTTAGAAATTGGCAAACAGACCTCTCGTCTTAGTTAAAAGTTTGTTAGATGTGTACGTTTGCATTTAGATTTTGGTATTTCAATGGAATTTAATTAAAAAAATTTCATAAATAAATTTGCACAAATGACAAAATTTGCCTGTATGGTTTTTAATAATTATTACTATTAAATTGAGCAGTGAGAGTTTGAATATATTGCCAACTAATCAACTACTATTACACAAAGACAGAAAAAGGCAAAAAAAAAAAAAAAAGGAATTTCCAGCTCTGTCCTATTGAACAAGAAACAGAGCAGAGCTTTTTTTTTCATTTGTGTTGATGAGCGCTTGATCTTCTTTTTTCTGTTTAAATTTTGATCCTATATGATATGTGGGAGGGAAATTAGCTAACAGAAATTAGTTAGTAATCACGTGAACAGAATCAGTTAGTAATCACGTGCCGCGTAGGCTCACGCTTAGCTGTCAGTTAACAGATGTGAGGAGGGTTGTTTATTAATACCCACTCGTGTACACTTGCAGAGGCGAATAAGACAGTACTTGAATTCTTCTCTCTCTTTTCTTCTCTCGCTCCTTTCCTCTGTACCAATTCTGGTATCAGAGCTTCTCTCCAGCCATGGCACCGCCGGAGACACGATCGTCCGAACGGATTGGGGAACTAGAGCAACGTTTGGAGGTCACAACGGCCCTGTTGGGGGCCCATTCATCTGATATCGGCGAACTGAAACAAGTGGTGGGTCGAATTGATGCGAACCTCCAAGAGTTAACCAATGCAATCTCTAGCTTATTACATCACGGTCAGAGCGAACAGGCTGGTGGATCAACCAGTAACTTCCAGCGGAACCGTAATGTTCAGTTCGGTACATTCAACAACACGACACACTCTTACTCGGCACCTACGAGGCATACGCGAGTCGAATTTCCTCGTTTCGATGGTGAAGATTTTCGAGGTTGGGCCTACCGCTGCCACCAATTTTTCTCTGTCGATGAAACACCAGTGGAACAGCGAATTCGCCTCTTGAGTATCAACCTTGAGGGCAAGGCATTGAAATGGCACCTTAATTTCATGAGGAAGCGCAGCGAGGAGGAGATCTCATGGGATCAATATTTTAAAGAGATGCAAGCTCGTTTTTCTGAGATCAAGCACATCAATCCGATGGTGCAAATCAAGCAACTGCAACAACTATCGTCCACTGTTGACGAATATATTGAAACCTTCGATGATTTATTGACTGAAACTGATATTCCCGAAGAAGTCGCGATGGATTGCTTCCTCGGTGGGTTACGACCGGACATTCAATCGTCCGTAGATGCCTTTAAGCCAACGAGCCTAGCAAGAATGATGAAGATGGCGCGCATACAGGAGCGTTCCTTACGAGCTCTCTATGAGAATGTACCTCAACCGTATTATCGTTCTTCGCCTTCATCGACTTATTCATCCACTGCTTCTCAAGGCCGAAACTCTGTGTCTCACGGTTTGAAGGCCGCAGGGTCTACTGCCCAGAGTATAGTGGGCTCTTCATCAGTGCAAAACAACAAGCGCCCTACTCTGTCCCTCTCAAAAAAGGAGATGGAAGACAAACGTCGAAAGGGACTCTGCTACTGGTGCAACGATAAATACAGCAGTTCTCATAAATGCAAGGAGTCTCGGGTAATGATGCTTATTGTTCAGAATACTGATGATGATGATTTTGTTGATGCAGTAGAGACGCTGGATTCGCTCGACCTTTCACCCACACCTCAGGCCACGATTAATGCACTGGAGGGGGTGACGGGTTACTCGACGTTAAAAATTAGGGGAGGCATTAAGAAGCAGAGACTGTTGATCTTGATTGATACGGGAAGCACTCACAATGTGGTGCATTCATCACTGGCGAAGCGACTACGATTACCCGTTCAGCATGGTGACGGCCTCAGGGTAGGAGTTGCTGGCGGCGGAACCATGGTTATTGACCGATACTGCAAAAACCTTCAATGGATTATGGCGGGATCAACATTCTCTGATGACTTCTTGGTGATGGATATCGGGGCATTCGATGTAATTCTTGGAGCACAGTGGCTTCGTAAGCTGGGCCGCATAATACTGGACATGGACCAACAGTTTATGGCCTTCTCTCTCCAGGGTCAATATCACGAATTACACGGAATTGGGTCATCTCAAGTGGGATTGTCTGAGGTAACTATTGCCGATAATGATATTCGCAAGGCCCAACATGTATTTCTTCTCTGGGTTTCCCTGTCTGAACCTTGTGCCTTCAGTTTGAACGCCGGGCCTCTTCCTGCTGATCAGCAGCAGTGTTTATCACAGTTGCTAGACTCCTTTGCAGATGTGTTCGCTGAACCCCAAACCTTGCCACCATCACGCCCCTTTGACCACCAGATACATCTCAAACAGTCGCGTCCTATTAGTTGTCGTCCTTATCGATACGGCCCTGTACAAAAGGATGAGATTGAGCGACAAGTACAGCAAATGTTGCGCACTGGAGTTATTCGCCAGAGCCATAGCCCGTTTGCTGCTCCGGTAGTACTGGTTCACAAAAAGGACGGCACGTGGCGTTTTTGCGTTGATTACCGGCGCTTGAATGAAGAGACTGTCAAGGACAAATTTCCAATCCCTCTCATTGAAGATTTGTTGAATGAACTGCAAGGGGCCTCTTATTTTTCAAAGCTGGATTTACGTGCAGGATACCATCAAATTCGAATGCACCCAAACGATGTTCATAAGACAGCCTTCCGTACCCACGAAGGTTTATACGAGTTCTTAGTTATGCCCTTCGGCCTCAGTAACGCCCCGGCAACGTTCCAAGGCCTAATGAATTCGGTCTTTAAGGACTATCTACGTAGGTTCATCCTCGTTTTTTTCGACGATATATTGGTATACAGCAAATCATGGGATGACCATATGCAACATCTGACTCAAACTCTCTCTGTTTTGCGTCACCATCAACTGTATGCAAACGCCAGTAAGTGTGTCTTTGGAACTAATCAAGTGCATTATCTGGGCCATATTATTTCAGCAAGGGGGGTTGAAGCTGACCCCAAGAAAATTGACGCCATTTCCTCTTGGCCGGTTCCGACTACGTTAAAGGCCTTACGAGCATTCCTTGGGTTGGCAGGGTATTATCGACGGTTTGTACGACATTTTGGCACCATTTGCCAACCCCTGACAGCGTTATTACACAAGGACACCAGATTTGAATGGACTCCCGAGGCTGACGATGCCTTCTCAGTACTTAAACAAGCTCTTACCTCGGCCTCGGTTTTGGCATTGCCTAATTTCAATGACAAATTTATCGTGGAGGCTGACGCATCCGGTTTTGGTATGGGCGCCGTCTTAGTTCAAAATGGACATCCCCTAGCCTTTGTGAGCAAGACCCTCAGCAGTAGGAAGCGCACACTGTCGGCATACGAACGTGAACTAATGGCTATTATCTTCGCCGTCAAGCAGTGGAGATCCTACCTAGTTGGCCGTACATTTACCATACGTACCGATCATCTTCCCTTGAAGCACCTCTTGGAGCAGAAAACAGTTTCCCCTGATCAACTCAAATGGCTTAATAAGCTGTGGGGGCTTTCATACGAAATCGAATATCGAAAGGGTAAGGAAAACGTTGCAGCCGATGCCCTTTCCCGACAATATGAGGCATCTGTGTCGGCCATTACTGCCCCCCTCACGGATCTCTATGGTAGAGTTTACCAATCGTGGACCACTGACTCTGCTCTCCAAACCATTATTCTCGAATTGGAGCGTGACCCTACTCTACATCGCTACTATTCGTGGTCCAACAACGTGCTCAAACATAAGGGCCGTCTCGTGGTAGGAGCCGATCGTCGTCTCAGGGACGAGCTCCTGTCTTATTTTCATGGTGATTCTGTGGGAGGTCACTCAGGAGTTACACCTACGTATCGACGGCTTGCCTCTGTTTTCTATTGGCGTGGCTTAGAGAAAGACGTCCGCGAGTTCGTACGAAATTGTGACACCTGCCAGCGTTTTAAGTATGAAACCGTTGCTACTCCGGGTCTTCTTCAACCGTTGCCTATTCCGGAGCATATCTGGACAGAGCTATCGATGGACTTTATAGGTGGGTTACCTAAGTCATACGGCAAAACTACCATTCTTGTTGTGGTAGATCGTTTGAGCAAGGCTGCCCATTTTATCGCCTTGAAGCACCCATTTACTGCCGTTGATGTTGCTCAACTCTTCATGGACAATGTCGTCAAGCTTCACGGATTCCCGAAATCCATCGTGAGTGATCGGGACCCCATTTTTTGTGGCAAGTTTTGGCAGGAGCTGTTTAGGCTCTATGGCGTCAAATTGCAGTACTCTTCTGCTTACCATCCACAATCCGATGGACAAACCGAAGTCCTGAACAGATGCCTTGAATGCTACCTTCGGTGTATGACAGGGGATTTTCCCAAGCAGTGGGCCCGTTGGTTGTCTCTAGCAGAGCTCTGGTATAACACCAACTATCACTCGGCCATTGGTATGACCCCATTTCAAGCTGTTTACGGTGTTGAACCTCCACTTCATTTGCCTTATTTGCCTGGGGACTCCAACAACGACATGGTTGACCGGGTTTGCTTATCCCGTGAACTTACGATTCAACTGCTCAAAGCGAATTTGATGAAGGCCCAGCATCGTATGGTTCACCAGGCTAATAAGCACAGGACCGAACGCACCTTCGAAGTCGGGGACATGGTCTTACTCAAGCTTCACCCTTTTCGGAAAAATCTGATCAATAATTCTTCCTTGCACAAGCTCGCCGCACGATACTTTGGTCCCTTCGAGGTGCTGAAACGTGTAGGGCAGGTTGCTTATGAGTTGAAGTTACCAGAGGGCTCTCGGATACACCCTGTTTTCCATGTCTCACTGCTCAAACGCTCACCTCGCGCTGGTACCCCTGTTTCCTCGACTCTGCCATTAGTCGATGATGATGGTCAGTTTCGTGTCGAACCCACTGCGATTTTGAACAGGCGGATCGTTAAGCGAGGAAACCTCCCCATTACACAAGTTCTGATTCAATGGCGTCATTCCCGACCCGAGGACGCAACCTGGGAGGACCTTTCCTTTATTCAGTCCCAATTTCCTTCTTTTCCGACGACAGTACCACCTTCTCGCACTATCCTTGCGGACAAGGATGTTTTTTAATGGGGGGACATATTGATATGTGGGAGGGAAATTAGCTAACAGAAATTAGTTAGTAATCACGTGAACAGAATCAGTTAGTAATCACGTGCCGCGTAGGCTCACGCTTAGCTGTCAGTTAACAGATGTGAGGAGGGTTGTTTATTAATACCCACTCGTGTACACTTGCAGAGGCGAATAAGACAGTACTTGAATTCTTCTCTCTCTTTTCTTCTCTCGCTCCTTTCCTCTGTACCACTATACACATTCCACAAATAGAGAAAAATTATCCTTACCTCCAAAGACCAATAATTTAAATGACTTATAGTCACTCATTAATTAATCTTACCACTTCATTAATTAATTGTAGCTTACATCTGTTATTGAAAAACGATCACCTACAGTATAGGGAGATTTCAACGATTTTGATCTTACATATATAAAGATAGAATTGAAATGATAGAATAGAATAACAGGGAATATGAATGAAAAATTGATATGCATTGTATTCATTTAATGACTTGGCGTCTATGGCGGAAAAGGAAGGGGATCAGCCAATGTCAGCTCGAAAAGTTTTAAATTTTCAAAAGTTGTTGTCAGATTGTAATTTGATTGATCTGGAATTTAAAGGGGCAAGATTCACATGGAATAATGGTAGGATGGGAGAAGATCATGTTAAAGAAAGACTAGATAGGTGTGTGGCAAATGTTGAGCTTAGAGTAAGTGTTTAATAGAGCTGTGGTATTTCATATTGAACCTTTTGGCTCGGATCATCATATGTTACTACTTGATTGTTGCTACATAAAGCCAAAAAAAGGTTTAAATTTAAAGCCATCTGGACGAAACATGAAAATTATGAGGAGGCAGAGAGAAGGGGATGGTATGCTGTGCATAATCTGGAGCGGCTGGGGGTGCAGAAGGTGAAGAGAAGGTTAAACGCTCGCAGAAAGGAATTAATAAAGTGACTAAAAACTGAGTTTCCAAACAGTAAGAAAGCCATAGATGAAGTACTGCAGAAACTGAGTATATGCAGAGAGGGGCAGCTAACTGCAGAAAAGAAAGGTGAAATTGAAGAGATCATCATGAGGATGGAGGAGTTATGGGATAGAGAGGAGATGTATTGGTTGCAAAGGGCACGTGTAAATTGGATTAACTTTGGAGATAGAAACACAGTTTTTTCACAATACTACTATTCAGAGAAGAAATAGGAATAGGTTGTTGAGATTGAAGTCTAGCAGTGGGGACTGGCTTGAGAAATCAGAAGATATAGATGCTGAATTCTCAAAGTTCTATGCAGATCTATTCACGGCTACAAAGCCTCAAAATATGGACAGTGCATTGCAGTATGTGACAAGGGTGATATCTGATGATGATAATCAAACGCTTACAGCCCCAGTTAATGAGGAAGAGATCCGAAGTACAGGATTTCAGCTTGGTGCTACAAAGACCCCTGGCCTTGATGGATTTTCAGGCTTGTTTTACCAATCATCTTGGTCTGTTATTAAGAATGATGTTTGTAATCTGATATATGAGTTCTTTGAGAAAGGCTGTAGTTTAAGGGGCATAAATAAAACCAACATTGTTTTAGTCCCTAAGATTGATAAGCCTGAAAATGTGAATCATTTTAGACCAATAGGGTTGTGTAATATGGCATATGAGATCATTTCAAAGATTTTGATAACAGAATGAGAGAGTTGATGATGAAATGTATTACACCTCAGCAAAGAGCCTTCATCTCGGACAGAATGGCTCACGATAAGATTATAGTTGTACGTGAGGCTTTTCATTACTTAAAAGGCCGAAAGAGTGGAAATAGAGTGGAGGTAGCTCTTAAGGCAGACATGAGTAAAGCCTATGATCGTGTAGAGGGGAATTTTTTGAGACACGTGCTACTTAGAATGGGTTATTGTGTATCATGGGTGAAGTGGATAATGGAGTATGTTTCTTCAGTTGAATTTGAATTGATGATAGGAGGAAGGTCCGTTTCAAATTTCATTCCAGGTAGGGGCACAAGGCAAGGTGACCCTATTTCACCTTATCTCTTTATTATTGTGGCTGATGTATTGTCCCAGATGATTCAGTACCATGGAGAACAAAGGTGTCCTGTTTTATGGCATTGTTTGTTGCGGATGATGCTCTATTTTTTATTAATGCTCAGAAGAATAATTGTAAAGTGTTGGGGAGGATTCTGCAGGTTTATTGTGAAGCTTCTGGGCAAGAGTTGAACCTGGATAAATCTTGTTTATTCCTCTCTGAGAAAGCAACATCAGAAAAAAAACAAAGAGGTGTCAGATATTTTGCAAATTAGGGGTACTGATCAACCTGGAAAATATTTGGGTCTGCCCATGGTTTGGGAACGTTCGAAAGCTGCTGCGTTGGCTTTTGTCCGGAATAAGGTGGGGCTGAAGGTACAGGGATGGAAGCAAAAGTTACTTACTTTTGCTGGACGTGAAGTTTTGATTAAGGCTGTAGTAAATGCAATTCCAATATATCCAATGAATTGTTCTTCTTTTCCTAAGAAAGTTTGCAAAGATCTGGACATGTTGATTACAGATTTTTGGTGGGGAAATAATAAAGAAGAAAGAGGTAAAATTCATTTGAAAAGATGGGACTATCTTATGTTTCAAAGAAGGAACGAGAACTAGACTTCAGAGATTTTCTAGATCTCAACAAGGCTCTCCTTGCTAAAACGGCTTGGAGATTGTTTTTAAATCCTGATGACCTTTGGTGCAGGATTTTGAAAGGAATATATTTTCCTAAAACAAGAATTTTTTGAAGCTAAAAAGGGTAGGAGAGCCTCTTGGTGTTGGAGCAGTATCTTGCAAGGTAGAAAGTTCTTGTTGAAAAACATATGTTGGAAAGTGGGTGTGGATTCTTCAGTAAGGGTCTGGCAGGATAAATGGATTCCGGGTTTACCAGAGGCTAAACTTAGGAGTACGACAGGGGAAGGAGTTAACTCAATATGAGAGTGCAGGAGCTGATTGAGGGAGACAGGTGGAATCTAAGCGCCATAGAAGCTTGTATTTCTATAGTAGAGAAGGAACAAATTCTAAAAATTCCATTATCTAGTAACAGACTTGATGATTGTGCTATTTGGATGCCTAAAAAAGATGGCAAATATTCTGTAAAGTCTGGTTATTAAATATCAAGAGAAGCTCATTGCAGATACCAGAAACACTATGGAAAGATATTTGGTGAGTTTGTTGTGCTAGGATTGAAGTGTTAGTATTTTTGAGAGTTCTGTAATTTGGCTTTGACTTTTGGTGTTTGTACTTTGAATTGTTATTGGTGATTAATAATAGCATGGAATTCTTTTTGGACAAAAAAGAAAAGGAATATAGTTCATCGACAATAAAATCAAGTCCCTCCCCGGGATATTAAGAGCAAAGGCTAAATTGTATTTATTTTATCTTATTTCACTGGCACACAGTTCTAGCTAAAAAGAAAAATTGATCTGTTCAATTTGCGTATGCTTGAGGATAATAAATATTAGATAGGTATGTGGGTTCTTGTCTTGTAAATATGGTAGCTTTTCTGAACTGAAAATAATTACCAACAATAGATATGGATCATCCAGCAAATATAAAGGCC
This sequence comes from Neltuma alba, assembly GCF_004799145.2. Lineage (NCBI taxonomy): Eukaryota > Viridiplantae > Streptophyta > Magnoliopsida > Fabales > Fabaceae > Neltuma > Neltuma alba. The sequence goes on along the minus strand of NW_021635334.1, from coordinate 469,880 downwards.
AAATTTAATTATGCATACAACAGAGACTTCAAACTCTGTCCTGCTGTTATTGGTTTGAACATAAGCAAGTCTTTGTCCGTATCATATGCATTATGGTCTGCTCAGAATTCTAGTGTCCTTAGAAACAGAAACGAAATAACAAAAACTAAAAATCAAACACACAATTAAATGCCAAAGGGTCTGTCCTTGGCACTTATTATTTCTCTAAACTCTGTTATCTCAGTAGTCAACTTCTTATGATCTTCCAATAGACCCGATAGTTGAGAATCAATCACTGCAAGTCGCTCTCTGGCTTCTACTCTTTGCTTTCGAGCTTGTTCCAAGGCAATGTCACACGTTTCCAGCTCGGCCTCCTTCACCTGAATTTCCTCTTCTGCTGCCAACACATCACACATGTCAACACCAAAAACTCTAGACCGAACCGAATCAACCCACTCTTTGTCGAACCCAAGCAAGGTTGCATCACATAAGTTAGCCTCCAAGGTTGACTTTTCTGAACTTGTGACGCTACAAGGAGTCTTGGTAGCCAGCACCACCAAAATATCTACCAGCACTCGGTAGGAGCTATCATGCGTTGTGAGCGATGTTCCTGAGGTAGCAATAGTTGAGGATATCGTTCCAGTGCTTGAGCAAGTAAGGCCGCTTCACCATCTATTAGCTCCACAAGTTGGAAAATTTCAAAAGCTCCCAATTTATAAGATGAAGTGCCAGTATCATCAGCAATTTGTGATTCTGTCACAGCCAAAAAAGCTAGCAAAGGGTTCAAAAGAATAAGCCAAAAAAAAAAAAAAGGTGTAATCTGATTCAGCTTACGGTGATGAAGAGAAGTAATGACTTGGGAAGCGATCGCTTTTATAGGCTTCTCTGATTCAGCTTCCTCTTGAATACTTGCGCGATCTCCTGTTTTTGTAACAGTCTGCATACAACAAAATGACTTTTGCACTCTAACAGACGTCGGCATGTGAACATGCAAACTAACTTATGCGGAGAAAGAGTAAAATCATCATACGGAAAACTTCAATTTCTATAATTAGAAGAAGGTAACAAACTTACTAGTGCAGAATCTTTTCCAGAGAGATTATCAATTGGTCCTGTAGATCGTTTCCTTGAACCTGAATTAGTCGATCCAACTACAGTCATGGCATCATCTTTTGCATAATTCTTTTCAAGACCTTGTTGAGTGGTATCTTTGATGCTTTCAGTAATCTAAAAGTGAGACGAAATAAATTTCGGTTTCACATGTTACATAAGTGTAGGAGTACCACCCTCAGCTTTTGCAATGTTGTGAAAGACACGTTAAAAACGCACAAGTGTAGGAGTTCTATTTTTCAATGTCCAAGAATCAAGAATCCAAAAGCTTGTTGGTTAGTCATTGGATGTTGATCAATCATTAAAAAGGATTACAAGCGAGTCTTAACATTTATAACCTTTTCATACATTAAAAAGATATTGATCACCACACTTAAAATCATTTTATATCAGTAACAAACAGTGATTGGAAATGTCAATCTGATTGACTCTAAATTTGTCAAAATTGGAGCTACTGATATTCGAACGGCTTCTTTCTCTGTTTCTTTTGTGCTCTGAATAGCATCACAAGATAAAATTTGTTTAACGTTATTCCCATAATTATAAGTAGGCAAAAAGTAAAAGGAAAAAAGCGTCTAGCAACTTCATAATTCATGGGGTATAGGTATATTAATAAGGATAATGCATTTTTTTCTGGTAACTATAATGCATTTACTTGTTCAGTAATGGGTGATACTTTGGTTTTCTTCCTTGAATCTGAATCAGTTGATTGAACTGCTATTGTGGCTTCCTCTGTTGCATCATCCTCTTGAGAGCCTTGCTCATGTGTTTCCTTCACTAGCAACCTAGAAAACACAAAGAAATTTCTCTTCCAATTGTGTTCCTCCATAAATGAAAACATGCTATGAGTTTAAAATGATGAACTTACTGAACTAACCAATGTAGATGGACCACATTGCGAGCCTCCAACTTGTGAAACAATTGAGGAAGTAACCCACTGCAAAAATACCAAAAGATATGAAAGAATCTGTTGGTGTGTCATGCTTATTTTGCTTCTTGATTTTGATGGCGTCAAATCCCAAACCAAAAAAATGAATAAAGAACTACGTTATCATGTATTGTAATGATCAAACTTGAAAATAACTTAGTCCTCTATGCTAGAACGTACGTTATAGGACAGAGGTCAAAGTTCAATAAGTTCCTAGCACTCGGTAGGACCAAGCTATCATACGTTGTGAGCGATGTTCCTGAGGTAGCAATATTTAAGGATATCACTCAGGTGTTTGAGCAGGTAAAACCGTTTAACCATCTTTCAGCTCCACAAGTTTGAAAGTTTCACAAATCCCCAATCTAGGAGACGAAGTGGCAGCGACGGTGACTTGTTTTCTGTCACAACGAAAAAAGTTAGCAAATGTAGTTGTTCAAAAAAGAGGGGAAAAAACGTATACTCAGAGGTCTCTTGTTTCCTTGAAAACCATAAGTTTAAAGTAATTATTTGTACATTTAACACCTTAAAATATTTTGTCAGTGACACTGTATCTTAAAATATATTTTTATGGCATCGGGAACTCTAAAATATATTTCTAAAAGCACCTAGTATCTCAAATTTAGTGTTCTTACTGCTACCAAGAAAATATATTAGAAGTTTTTTTAGTTGTTTTCAGTTTACTAAAATAACTTTTGATGTATCTAACATTTTAGAGTATTTTTCAATAGCACCCATATCATAAAATAATTTTTTATACAATCTGTTGTCCTTAAAGTATATTGTCAGTAGCAAATAAGCACATGAGCACATTAAACTTAGAATAGTGGGTGGTTCTAAAAATATATTTTAGAGTATTAGATGCCATAAAGACTTATTTTAGTAGAAACTGTTATTAGAAAAATATTTTAAGATGTTGAATGTATAAATAATTACTTTATGATACTGGATTTTACTGAAAATACTTTAGAGTACTGAATGTTACTCATCTAAGTTATTTTACTCACTTAATTTTTTTTAACTTTTTTAATGAAAGACAATTTTTGTGGCTTTATAAAATGTATATGAGGAGGATATTAATTTATTATTGGAATAACTAGCTTTCTTCCAACTCAGCGCCTCCTCCACCATTCAATCATTCATCCATTTGGCCCTTTATGGCACTGCGCACGACGTCGTCTAGGGAGCCGACAGGCAACGGAGGAAAAGGGCAAAGGAGGGAAGTCCAATTCGAAGAGGACCAGGGAAGCTTGAGCCCGTTTTCTTATACGGGCTCGGGTCACCCGCATGTCATCCCTTCAGATCATGACCAGGGAGAATTATAATCAAATTCTGGGAAAAAAAAATAATTTTTAAAAGGTCTCACTAGCAGACAAGTTTTAGAGTGAAGAATAACAATCTTTATGACTTATTTTGTAATTTTTTTTTTAGGATCTCATTATAATTGTCCCTTATGATTATAGAAGGAATAATGACAAAATAAGTAAAAAGCAAAAAAAAAAAAAATAGAGAAAGAGGAAAGAGGGCTGAGAGAACAGAAAACTAAGAAGGATGATGAAGGAAAGATTAAAAATCTGAAATTGAGAATTCGATAAGCAATATATAACACGAAGAAACAGACTATCAACAAAAGCAAGTTCTAAGATTTTTCTTTTAAAAAATTAGCACAGCATTAGCCAATTAAAAAAAAGTTCTATCCAAACTGTTTTTCTTTTTAACATATATAACATAAAGATATATTTTATTGTGAGAAATCAGAGTATGATGGAATTCTTGATCTCTGCTTTATTAATAAATAAAAGATACTTACCCCTTCCTCTGTTATGCACCGCTTCTAAATAATTCATATATATATATATATATATATATCAATAAAATAGTTAAAAAGTATTAAATATATTCTAAAATTCAAGTGATTTTTTAATATTATTTTTATTAAATACCATGAACTTCAACATTATTAATTTTTACTTTCTCTCACTACCTTTATTAAATATTTAAATGTGGGCATATTTAAAAAAATATATTTAATATTTATTCAAACTATTAAAATGTCATGTAAAAAAATAATTTTTTTATTCATACAAATATTATAAATTTTCAAATAATTTTTAATTATATTAAAATATTTCATATGTTAAAAATATGTTATTTTCTAATTTATAAAATAACTTTTTAATTTCGTAATAAATTTATATTTATGTAATAATTGGAAATACAACTATATGGTTCAAATCAAAGAGAACCAAGCGGCCTTCCCCCGGGGGAAGTTCTCTATCCATTGCAATCACACCCAATGAAAATATAAAGAGAAGACTTATAATGAGAATCAGTTTCCGATTTAAAACTCAAAGTTGCAACAAAATATGCATCCATCAAATATGTATTCCACAAATACATCAGTTGCAGATCATCCATGAAAAATAAGGTCTGATTTATGAATACATGAGAGTGATAAATAATGTTTGGATATACATACATACATACATATATATATATATATATATATCTCGATCGTAGGCATCATGGTACCCTCCTCTGGAGTCTTACTGGAATCGAAAACCAATAACAAAGCACAATAATGTAAAACACACCTAAATGCCAAAGGGTTTACCTTTGGCACTTGCTATGTTTCTGATCATGGTCATGTTCTGAAACAGTTTCTTGCAATGTTCGGAGAGATCCAACAACTGAGAATCAATTTCTCCAAGCTTGCCCCCCATGGCTTGAATCTCCTCTTTTGCTGCAGAGATATCAGATATGTCAAAGCCAAAAACTTTGGCACGAGCTGATTCAACCCAGTCTTTGTCGAACCCAAGAACAATTGCTTCACTTAAGTTTGCCTCCAAGGTTGATTTTTCTGATGTGGTAATCGTATAAGGAGTCTTGGTGGCGAGCATGACCAGAATATCAACCAGTACCCTGTAGGACCAGGCTATTATACGATGGGTTCGATGTTCACGAGGCAGCAATAGTTGGGGATATCGCTCTAGTGCTTCAGCAAGCAAAGCTGTTTCTCCTTGTTTCAGCTCCACAAGTTTGAAAATTTCAAAAATCCCCAGTTTAGGAGACGAAGTGCCAGCATAAGCAATTTGTGATTCTGTCAAAGGTGAAAAAGTTAGCAGATGGATCAAAGACCCAAAAAAAAAAAAATGTAGTACTATAATGATCATGTAAAGAAAGACACTTACGATGATGGAGAGAAGGAATGACTTGGGGAATGATTGATTCCTCTTGAACATTTGAGTGATCTCCTGCTTCTTTAACAGTCTGCATCGAACGAAATTAAAAGGGGAAAAAACATGCAGCAGTATCTAATTGGTTCTCTTTTAAAATGAGTAGTTGTTTATGACTGTACTGATAGAGATAGCTTAAAACACATACAAGGGCTCTTATGAATGGAGCTGCCATTGGTGATGTGTCTGTAGCAGAAGCTTTTTCATCAATTCCTTTTTCTTTTTCCTTAGCACTCTAACAGACATCAAGATAACATGTGAGCATCTAAACTAACTCGTGCAGAATAAGGGGAAAAAATCATACAGAGTACTTCGATTTCCATGATTAGAAAACGGTAACATTACTAGTGCAGAATGTTTTCCAGAGAGGTCATCAATTGGTCCTGTAGACTGCTTCCCTGAATCTGAATTAGTTGATCCAACTGCTGTCACGACATCATCTTCTACATAATTCTTTTCAAGACCTCGTTCTGTTGTATCTTTGATGCTCTGAGTAATCTAAAAGTGAGAAGAAATAAGTTGTACTTACCTATGTCCTATAGGTGCTAGAGTACTACCCTTAGGTTTTGCTAAGTTGTGAGAGACACTTTGTATCTTGTAGTTCTATTTTTCAGTGTTCAAGAATCAAGAATCCAAAAGTTTCTTGTTTAGTCATTAGATGTTGATTAATTGTTAAAAAGAAATGCAAGTTGGTCTTAACTTTTATAACCTTTTTACACTTTAAAAAGTTCCTGATCAACACACTTAAAATCATTTATATTGATAATAAATAGACATTGGAAATGTCAATCGAATTGCGTCTAAATTTGTCAGCATTGAAGCCATTGATAGCTGCGAAGCATGTTTTTTAACAGCTTCTTTCTCTCTTTCTTTGGATCTCTGGATAACATCACAAGATAAGATTTCCCATAATTATAACTAGGCAAAAGTAAAAAGGAAAACAATGCATCTAGCAACTTCATAATTCACATGATATCTTATATAATAGTAAGGATAATGCTTTTTTTCTGGTAATTATAATGCATTTACTTGTGCAGAAATGGGTGATACTCTAGTTTGCTTCCTTGAATCTGAATCAGTTGATTGAACTATTATTGGAACTTCCTCTGCAGCATCATCCTTTTGAGAGCCTTGCTCATGTGTTTCTTCCGTGCTGGCAACCTACAAAACACAAAGGAATTTCTCTTTTCAATTGTGCTCCTCCATAAATGAAAGCATGCTATGAATTTGAAATGAACTTGGTAAACTTGCCAATTTAGATGGACCAAATTGCAAGTGTCCGACTTGTGAAACAACTGAGGAAGTAACACCCTACAAAAGTACCAGAAGATATGTGAGTATCATGTTGTTTAATTATAATCCTTAGATCCTTTAATATTTTGTGAAGATTCAACTATACAATAATCATCCTATCTGCTAACTCCTCTCGGCATTTCATGCTTATTTCACTTCTTGATTGTGATGGCTTCAAATCCTAAATCAAGCAATGAATAAGGAAAAAGGCACATGTTTAAGCCATTAATTTAGAATGCATTCCTAATTCTTTATTTAAAAAATGTCATAAAACACCAATCAATAACCAATGGGAACTCTTTTTGGTGAGGAATGATTAATGTTTCTGATGAGTTTCTTGGTGCTAAATCAGCTACCATAGTTGCTGGCACTACATCCTCTAAGTTGGGACCACCTTCAGCTTTTTCTTTTGATATGATATCAATACTCTGAATACCACAAAATAGAAATAAGTATCAAATATTGTAATGATCGAACTTTGAAAGAACTTAGTCCTCTATGTTATAACCTACATTATCATCAAATGGTACATTGGTTTTCTGAGAAGCTTTAATGGTTTTTGTTTCTGCAAGATCCTCTTGTTGGAGCTGCATAGCTGATTCACTTGTTTTGTGTTCATCCTCCAACTCCTAGTTAAAATATTAAATAATTAGAAGAGAACTATTTTGACACATTTCTATTCCTATCATGTTGAAATCACCTAAATAATCTATATATATAAACTTACATGTAAAGACGTCCCTCTCAGTTGTGATTTTGTTGCTAAAGTTCCTGATGCTTTTTTCTCTAAAGGTAGAGTAGGGTCTTTAACTTGAATTTCAAGTGATGTTTCCTCTGTGATCTACAACAGAAAAAAAAAAGATATCCTTAGATTAGTTTTTCTTTTATATAAATATATATATATATATATATATATATATTGTGCATGTAAATCTGATCTTTCAACTCAACAACATATAATAGATATTTATGATTTTTGTTTTCACATCCTCAATAATTAACTTTATATTTTTAAATGAGTTGATGAAGTTATTATCTTAACTTCATCAGATATTGCTGCCTGTTAATTAAAACTCCTGTTCTTTTTTCTACTAAGCTCAATATACATATGATTCCTAAGCTATAAGTTTCCAATTAATATGTGCTACTAAAATCACTGTTCTTTTTTTCCCCCTCGATCCACAAGAATCCATGTTCTTGTCAATAATATATAAGAGTTCAGTTATGTGGTTTTTTGCTTTACGTCTCCACATACCACTACTCTGAAGTTGGATGCATTCCAACAGCCTTTTTCTCTGTTTCTGAGCTTTGAGTAAATATCAAAGGACAAATTTTGTTCAAGAAATTAGATAAAAACCAGTATCGTAGATGACAGAAATTATATAAACAAATTTGAAAACAGTAGCAAACAAATACAAATTTCTTTCATTGATATCACACATAGGAGGGAGCTTCTTTCATTACTATTATTTGTTATCATTTGTTTGGGAATTATATAAGCTAACATAAACTAAGTTTACTATCATTTCTTTCAAATTTTGTTCCACAAAATTAGATAAAAATGTTGCCACTGGTGATATTCACAAAAGAATTGATCTTAACGCAAATGACAACTTCTTTTAAGTTAATGTACCCTTTAGTCCTATTTATAAGTTTCAAATTTGAGAAGAGGTATAGTTTATTTTTGTAAGCTTTAATTTGGGTTTGTCTAAACATTTAATGTGTTTTTTCTTAGCGTTGTCCTTAATTATTTTTTTCCTATCACATGTCTCCACACATTTCTTTCATCCATTTTTTCATTTATTAATTACAAGAAAACAAAAATCTATTTCTAACCTATTTATTGTTTTTAACTAATTGTTTGTTATTCGTGAATTAGTTATTTGAAATTTATAATAAAGAACAGAGGGAGTAATGTTCAAGCATATTTATTTATGCATTAGTTTCTCTTCTTTCTTTTATGTGCAAATAATAAATAGGAATCCTAAAAAAAATACTATGATATTTCTAATGTTTTCCCAAAAACCTTTGCATTAATTGTAGCAATCAAAATTATGAACAGGTTAAATTCGCTACTAAAAGAAAATACCCAAAAAAGTAATGATTTTTTTTTGTTCTTCTGGTGATTAGTTTGATATATATACCTCTGCAAATTCTTGCCAAACACTTGCTGTTGCTTGATTTTCTGAATCCCCACTTTTAGGCTCTTCTTGAATTTGATTAGTTTCTGCAATAGAATTTTTAATATCATATTAATATTCATAAAAGTAGCTAGCAATTATCAAAATACTTTTCCTGGATTTATACCTTGATATTTTGGGCAATCTTTCACTTCACATTGCAGATCCTTAAAATCAATCCCCTCACAAATAGGAATAAGCTTTGGGAGTTTTCCAAGTGTTACCTTTGACAGTTTTGGAAATACTTCTCCCATTTTTGCCATCTTCTGCATATTGGCTTGTTTGCATATAAATATTTGCTCAAGCTCTGAGGCTTCTTCTATTTTCAAAACCTTCAACTTTGGAAACAGCCCACATGTTGAGATAGAGAAGAGGAATTTCAAGCTATTACAACACTTGATGTTAATTCCCTCTAACTCTGGGAAACAAAGTTGATGCAAATGATCCCTATCGCACTCTTCAATGATATCAACTAATTCGTCACATTCTTTTATACTTAAATAGGATAATTGTGGGAGGTTTTTCACTATTGAGACACAGAATATTGCTGTTAGCTTTTTACATGCTGTGATGTCTAGTCTCCAAAGATTGGGGAGGCTCAAAATATATTTGGGACCCCTGCATATATGCCTCAACTCACTGAGATTTTCTAGCCACATCTCTTCTAAACTTAGCATCATGGTTGGACCTTCAATTTCCACTCCTTCCAAATTAAGAACCTCTTCTATTTTGGAGTCTCTTACCCCAAGATTTGTCAGCTTCTGCATATCCTTGATAATTTTCATCATGTCCTAATAAAAATAAATCAATTCAAAATTTCAGCATGAATTCAAATTACCACATTAACAAATTGTGAAAAATCCCAATACTGTTATTAATGTATAGATGTCTCAATATGCATTGAGTTATATAAAGAGAAACTTTATTTATTGATGCCTGGAATGCTTACAAGTTAAAGACACATACATATTGATTATACCTAATTATATCGACTTGAAATCATAAAATGTACATATACATGAGAAGCTAATTAATCCGTAGTTAATTTCTTCTATAGATAAACTTATATATGGTGCAGGTTTCTTTCAAACTATTTACCAAAAATTTTTAAATTTTTAAGGTCATTGCTTTTTTCAGTTAACATCTTTTGTAAAAGTCTGATGAAAAAAAGCAATTTTTTTTATAAATGAAAACTAAATTGTTAATTTCTATGAATCAAAATTCAGTAATTTTTTCGGCCAAAAAAAAATTCATTAATTTCATGTCTTGACATGAAAAGTTTTTATGCATGAAAAATGTGTTATTGATGTTCTAGTTTAAATGCTAAACGATTCTGCTGTGATGAGAAGAAAATTTCCAAGAAGAAAAGGTAAAATAAACAAAGTAATATATATGGAGCAGCTTTGCTTCATACTATTTAGCAGAAATATTTAAATTTTTAAGTTCATTGTTTTTTAAGTTAACATCTTCTGTAAGATTTTGATTAAAGGTGTGTGCGCGCACATATATATTGATGAAAAGAAAATTTTTATAAGTGAAAAGTAAATTATAAATTTTTATGCATGAAAATTTAGTTGTTTCATGTCTTGACATGAAAATTTTTTAAGCATGAAAATATGTTCAAGTTTAAATACTAAGCAATCCAAATAAACAAAGCAATATGCACATCATAGAACAAGAAGTCAAATGTGTTACCTTTGGAGCTTTCACATTCAATTGTATTCCTCGTAAATAAGCCACCAAATCTGAAAAAGATCTTCCGTTGAACTCTTGAAGACCCCCCAATTTAAATCTTTGTAGTGACGAAAAGCTGAGGTGATATTTTTTTGCCCCAATAATGTTGATTAACTTTGGTACATCTCTAAGTGATAGTTTTTCCAAAGCAGGGAGATGAATATTAAGCTCATCGCTTTCATTCTCATTTGATAAATGATCTCCATCATCACATTTCCCAAAAATGTATTTCAACTCAGCAACTCTCTTGATCCTCAAAGATTTCAATTTTTGAAGAGTACCAAAAAGAGACAGAGGAAATATAAACTCCAGCTTGTTGCAATCACCAATACTTAGATCCTCTAGTTTTGGGAAAATGGAGCTATAGTTCATGTCATGATGATGATTATTAGAATCATCTTCAACCACATTAACTAATTCCTCACAATTTCGTACATATAATTGAGACAACTGTGATAGTTTTCTGCAAGCAGAGACAGAGAACAAAATCTTCAACTTCTGATTTCTAAAGATTGTTATTTCTTTTAGATGGTGGAAGTTGAGAACATGTTGGAAGCCCACACTTGGAGTGAGTACTGGTGATTCGACGTTAACAATCTCTTGTATTTCAGATTCCTTTGCTCCCTCACTTCTCACATCTTCCATGTGCTTCTTAATTTCCTATAACACGTTTTCACAAAAAAGCAATTCAAAATTTAAAATAATGTTCTCTATTTTGATCCACGTGCTTATGAAATACATACACTTTCACCTACAAAACACAAACGCATTATATTATTTTTGGGAAATATTTTAAATTCAAATTTGAAATCTTTATAGAAGTAAAGCCGAATCACTTTGACATAATTAATTGTACATGTCTCTATAGGAAAATTATATGAAAATCTTCATTGTTTTGAGAATGTTTAACTATTTTCTTAGCAATATGTAGTTTATTACATATAATCTTTATACAAAATAAAAATATTGATAAACTGCACTTTGATTTAAACTGAAATAAAAAGATCAGAGTTAGAGAAGTTGACATTAAATTTAGTGTAATAATTAATATATTACTTCACTTTATCTAAAACATTTTATAAAAATATTATTACAATTTTGTATACAAATATATAAATAAGTTAAGACTGTCAAAATTTAATCTTATCATTTTTCAGTTGTAATTTGTAAATTATAGTTATAAAGCATAATTTTTCTCACTTTTTTCGCTACAGTTATGAACTATTCAAATCAAATTTAATAGTTTAAATTTCTTTAGGTATTTTTTAAGTAAGATTATAATAATATTTTAGAAGACGTTAGTTTTTATATAATGATGACAAAGTTGAAAGAAGAGCAGAGGAGGTTCCCCTGCCTCAGTTTATCTGTAACTTTGAGGCATAAAAAGAGACATCAAACAAATACAAATATTCCAAAATAATGAATATTAAATTAGGAGTATGAGCATTGTAATGATCAAATTGTTTTAGTTCAATTCCTGTTAGGTACCAGCTAAAATAATTTTAAAAAAAACTAATTGAAAATGAACAGAATTACTATAGACAACCAAGATGGAAGTCATACGTGTTTGTCTTCTACGAGTATAAAATAATCCTTATACAAGATACATAAAAATATTGATAAATTGCATTTTGACATAAACTGAAAGCCACCTGACCCATAATAGTTATACATAAAAGTTTAAAGTTAAACTTTTAAAAGAGAATAAACAGATAAAATATAATTCTATACCAAAAAAAAAAAAAACAGAGCAAGATTGAGACGCTATTAAATAATGAATTAAAAATAGTTATGTACCTTTGGTGCTTCCACAATGTGCAGAGATGGGCACTCTGGTTGATGTTTTTTGATGCAAATGCTGATCATATTTGGTACAACACCGAGGGATAATGATTCCAATGCTGGAAGATGAATGTGAGGCTCATTATTTTCATGCTCATTTGATAGACACTCTTCATCATCATATTTTCCAAAAACATATTTCAGCTCATCAGCTCTCCAAATAAATATAGATTTTAATTGTTGAAGACCTCCGGAAAGAGTGGATGGAAATATAAATTCCAATTTATTGCAATTCTGAACATCAAGTCTCTGTAGTTTTGGGAAGATGGAGGTGCAGTTGAGATGGACATTATCCTCCTCTGCCTTATTTGTTATAATGTGCTTCAATTCTTCACAATACCTGATCTCCAGCTACTCCAACATGATGGTTGTGGCAATGGATACACTGAATAGTGACTTTAATTTTGAACATCCATCAAGCGTCATCTGTCTTATATTTTGTAGGCTCAATGGTTGTCTTATAAGACATTCAGCTGAATCAAATGTTTCAACCCTTTCACTCAATACATGTGATTCCTACAACCAATCACTTCTCTTAGAGCCAACCTAGTTATATAACTAATTGCTTTCTATCATATGATCATATATCTCAATAACAATCCCATTATAAACTGAGATGAACCGAAAAAGAATTAATGTATCAAAAAATACGTGAAATATAAAGAAGTTCGTCAAGCATCATGTATCATAAGACTGTGATTTACAATGCATTCAACCGGTAACATCGTGCCCACACTACTAGTCAAATAATAGAAAATAAAAAAATTAAAAAAAAGCGTTGAATTAACCAAGATCCCTACTCATGTTAATGATATGCCTGTTATCACTTTTCATGTGCGCCTGTGAATTTTTATTTTTCTCTTTAATTTATACTGAAATGAAAAAATCGAGTGTGTGTAGTTCCAACCCAAGACGAAAGCCGTACGTGTTTGTGTTTTGATAGTATATATATTCCTTAATTTAGTGCACTTAAGAAAATAATTAATATAACTGCTTTAGCAATTATGATGAAGACTTATTTTATTGATAAATATTACAGTTGTAGAAAAATTGAATAATTACACAATATAAAATGACTTTTTTCAATTTAATGCATAGAAGAATTCCTTCTTTTTTTTTCACTCGCTTGTGGCATCAGATTCTATATTTGATTTGTATTCTTTCAAGATTCTTAAATTTACGTCACTAGAAATAATTTTATTTTCTTTCCAAGAGCTTTCTGTCATGTACACAAACCTCAAAAAAATCATTTATTCGGTCAAAATCTGTACTTAAATATAGACTCATTTTTTTGAGAAAAATTAATATTAAATATTAATTAAATTTTTATAAAGAAAATATTATTTAAATGACTGTTTTTATCAAAACTTAATACTGATGAACCGATGCATAAAATTATAATAACATAAAAAATTAAAAATATGTATAAAGAAAAAAAGACTATAAATATGGCCTAGACTCGCATATAAATTAAAAGAAAAGAAACAACAAGTAAAAACAAACATGACTTATCATTTTTTTTCCTCTCACTGTTTCTCTGATGAGATTCACTTACTTTCAATAAAGCCAATCAATTGGCAATAGTGATTAGATCGACATGCCTTAAAAAATAAAATGTGATTTATAAGGTATTCAACTAATAACTTCCATGCCCCTGATACTAGTCAAATAATAGAAAAATAAAAAAATAAAAAAATAAAAAAATAATAAAACATTGAATTAACCAAAATTCCTGCTCATGTTAATCATATGCTACCTATTATCACTATTCGTGCGTGCGTGTGAGTATTTTACCTTTGTCTTTATTTTTACTGCAATAAAAAGATTAATGTTAGACAAATTGACATTAAATTTAGTGCAATTAAAATATCACGTCAGTTTATTGAAATTTCTGAGATACAAAAATAAATCTCAAATTTTAAATCGAGAATATGAAATATTGGTATACCAATATGCATCAAACAAATATAAATAGTCCAAAATAATGAATATTAAGTTGAGACTATGAGCATTTTAAATGTCAAAAGAAAACTGATTTAAACAAGCGGAATTTCTTTTCCGCCATTTAGAAAGGACGCAGGTAGCCCCACAACATCCAAGGAGTTAAATATAGACTACTTTTTTAAGAAAAATTAATGTTAAATATTAATTAAAGGAGAAATTGCAAATAAAGACCCCCTAATATATAAAATGGCAATCAGGGACCCTGAATTTGAGAAATTGCTCATAAGGACCCGGTCCCAATTTGCAATTATGAAATCATGGCCAAATTACCAAAATACCCCTCTGTAATTTTTTTTTTTAAAAAAGAACACCACTGCCTCGCCGGAATCCGGCCGCTGGAGCTCCGCCACCCCGGCTGCCAGCCGCCGGAGCTCCGATGCCAGCAGCCGGATTCTGGCTATTGCCGACGGCCTTCCTTTGTTTTTCTTTTGAAACTGTTTTTTTTTTTTTTTAATTGGGGGGAAGTGACGTTGGGGATGTTTTTTTTATAACAACAAATTTTGTTGCAGGTGATAACACAATACATTTGAAAATAACAAGTTCTGATTATAAAATAACAAATCTGGGATTAAAATTTAATAACACGTTTTTTTAATAACAACAAATTCTGTTTCAGGTGATAACAACAATACATTTAAAAATAACAAGTTCTGATTGTAAAATAACACGTCTGGAATGAAAATTTAACAATATGTTTTTTTTATAACAACAAATTTTGTTGCAGGTGATAACAACAATACATTTGAAAATAACAAGTTCTGATTATAAAATAACAAGTCTGGGATTAAAATTTAACAACACGTTTTTTTAATAACAACACACTCTGTTTCAGGTGATAACAACAATACATTTGGAAATAACAAGTTCTGATTATAAAATAACAAGTCTGGAATTAAAATTTAACAACACGTTTTTTTAGAAAATTATTTATATTATGATTTTGGAAAATAAATTATTTATAACTTATAAAAATATTTTTAATATATTTATTTTTTCTAAAAAATACTTTTTAATCTATATATCTATACAACTCATTATAAATCAAACTACTCCTTATAAATTATAAAGCATTTATAATTAAGTATTTTTAATCTATAAATCATAGTATAAATTTTTATATTATTTCATTCTTTAAATATTAAAATTTATTATTAAGTATTTAAATAATATAGTATAATTTATTATTTCATTCTTTAAATATTAAAAATAGTTTTTATATTTAAAGAATATTAATTATAAATTAGAGATAAATTTCATTTATAAATTTAAGCAATCAAAAAGTATTTTTAATCTACAATAAATTGTACTATTTATAATTTATAAGAAGTAGTTTGATTTATAATGAGTTGTATAGATATATAGATTAAAAAATTTTTAAAAAAAATTAAAAAAGTGTGTTGTCATTTTCCCTAAATTTTATTTATAAATTTGAACAATAAAAAAGTATTTTTAATCTATAATAAATTACACTTCAAGTTCTGATTATAAATTGGAGATAAAAATTATTTTTTTGGCAAATTAAATAGATTAAAAATACTTTTATAAGTTATAAATAATTTATTTTTTAAAAGTATAAAATAATTAATTGTTATAAAAAAGCGTGTTGTTAAATTTTAATTCCAGATTTCTTATTTTATAACCAGAACTTGTTATTTTCAAATGTATTGTTGTTATCACTTGGAATAAAATGTGTTGTTATATAAAAAAAAGGGTGCTGTTAAATTTTAATTCCAAACTAGTTATTTTATAATCAGAACTTGTTATTTTATAATAAGAACTTGTTATTTCCAAATGTATTGTTGTTATCACCTGAAACAGAGCGTGTTGTTATAAAAAAAAATGTGTTGTTAAATTTTAATCCCAAACTTGTTATTTTATAATCAGAACTTGTTATTTTCAAATGTATTGTGGTTATCACCTGCAACAAAATTTGTTGTTATAAAAAAAACATATTGTTAAATTTTTATTCCAAACATGTTATTTTACAATCAGAACTTGTTATTTCTAAATATATTGTTGTTATCACCTGGAACAAGAGTAAATGAGTTAACTTATATTACTGTAAAGGTGCACTTTATCAAAACTAAACACTAAGGAAACCATACATAAAATTATGATAACACAAAAACATGAAAATATATGTGAATAAAAGGGAAAAAAAGAGAGAATATAAACCGTTCATATACGATATGCTAAAATGGAAGTTTAATTAATAGAATAACACCTTTGGACAAAAAGAGCAAGACTAAAGTAGCATACCTGTGAGATTGTGGGCTCTTTTAGAAGCGTGCCATTGGAAACTCCAATATTAGTATCTGTAGTTGGGCCCAAAAAACAACACCTATGAGCCCACGAGAATGAACTCATCTTAAAGTTCTTAGGTCTCTCCTCTGAATCTTCTTTCGAAACTTGAGGTGGTGGCCTTAGCACATATCTCTTGCATTTTTGAAATATGTTAATGAAACTTGGTACTCCAAACAGTTTCACTTCTGCTAGCGAAGGGAGCATTTTGATTTCCTGTTGCACAACTTGACCTCTATATTCACTGAATATGTATTGTAGCTCTGCGCAATCATTTATATATAAATCTGTCAAATTGGGAAGGTCTCCAGCTAGAAGCAATGAAGATACCTTTTCTAATTTGCCACATTTTTTAATTTCAAGAGACTCTAATGCCGGAAACAATAAGCCATCACTTTTTTGATCATCAACAACCCTCATTTCTTCTTCCGACCTCTTATCTGCAATTAAACTTTTCAATTCTGCAAAATGTTCAACTACTAATTTTTCCAATCGCCCAAGACTTTGAGCAATAGAGGGTTTGAAAATTGATAGTTGGAACATTGGGCAATCTTTCAATTTCAATACCTTCAAATGAGGTAGTTTGAGAGTCTCATCTAAGAATATGTTTTGCAGTTTCCTACAACCCTCTAACTTTAAAATCTGTAACTTCTCAAGAAAGCCTGAAGGCATAGCACCCCCACATAATTCTTTCACATCCACACTATACAGATGCAACTCAATCAAGTTCGAGAAGACTGTCATGTTACAACAGTGACACTTACTACTATCAATAAGGCACTCTATGTCAACCCATTCATACAAGTAAAGCTTGATTAAATTATCCATGCCTTCATCTTCCACAAGAATAATGTCAGGGACAAGACTTTTCCATCTTGTTTGTCCTAAATTTCCCAACTCAAGAACTTCTGCTCTTCCCACAAGGTACTTGAACATGGCTTCTGATATTAAATGTTTCATATGTTCTGAATTGAAGCATTTTGGTAGGCCATTATCATCATGAGTCAAACTTTTCAAACCATCACAAGCAATAAAAAAAACTTGCAATGCAGAAGAAGATATATCAGGAGCAATTTCATTGTCATCCTCTGGTTCCCAGTCTTTGACATTGTAATTCCTGACAAAATACAATTCTTCCAATTGTGAGCATCTTTCAATCACTTGAAAAGGATTGTTCTTTTGAATTTCACACTTCCTTAATCCCAACCATCTCAACTTCTGTAGCTCCTTGATATCTTTGGGCAATTCAATAATTAAACAATTTTTCAATTCTAGCGTCACAAGACTTTGAAGATTTTTCAAAATAGAGATGTCACCTAATTCCCAACCATCCAAGATAATAGTGTGAATATTCTTTAACGAAAGAAGTGATGGTGACAGTGATGGAGTGGAAAGAATTGACCGAGACAAAGATGGAGGAGTGGGAAATTTTCTACCATATCCAGCAAGTAAATACAGAATTTTGAGCCTTGACATTCTTGCAAAGAATGCATTTGGCTCTTTCACTGGAGCATTTCCACTTATCCAAAGAAGTACAATTTCAAGTTTTGTACCATCAAGTTGATCAGGAAAATCATCAGCACTCCAAAACACAAATCGCTTGTTGGCTTTTAAAGTCATTATTGAATCTGTAATCACCTGAATATCTTCTTTTGCTGTCCACTGGGCTACTTCACGAACCAAGTCATGCATTTTTACACATTCTTTTCCCTCAACATTCAATAGCAACGAAGAAGCTATGAGTTTATTTTTCACTGCAAGTGCTCGACTTCTTGATGCACAATATTCATCAGCTTCCCCAAAAATTCCTAACCCTATACCAAGTCTAATTATAAGGTTTATAGGAATTTCATAGTCTTCTGGAAAAATAGAACACAACAAAAATAGCCTTTGAGCCTTCTCATCATTTAAATGATCATAGCTTAATTTCAAGCATCTATAAATTGTCACCAAATCTTCATCAATATCAACAAATTGCTTAGAATTTCGTAAGGTTGTCAAAGCCACATTCCATTCACCTGCGGGCCAATTTCTTAATGCTCCAGCTAATGCTACAATTGCAACTGGCAATCCTCCACACTCCTTCACAAACTCGTGCGCAAGACCCTCAGAATCATTACTTCTAGCATGAGATAGAAAAAGTGTCAATGCATCCTCATCAGCCAACGTGTGTAGGCGAACTGTTTGGTGGCATCTCATTGCTTCACAAACTTTTGAATGGCGGGTAGTTATCAAAACATAGCAATTCTTGTGATCAGATCCAGATGGAATCCCAATTTCAGTGAGGTCTAACTTCTCCCACACATCATCTAATATTATAAGTAATTTTTTTTTGTAATCGTAAATTTCAGACCACAAAAGCTTTGAGTGATCTGCTTCAACTCTTTTATCTAAATCCAAAACTAATTGCCTTGCAATGTCGCCTCGAATCTTGTTGACATCTGGAGGATTAGACACAACAACAAAGATGACTTTCTCAAATGCTTTGGATTCTTCAACTTGCTTTCCCACTTGTGTTGCCAATGTGGTTTTACCCGTTCCCCCCATCCCTTGCAATCCAATCATGTAATGATTTCCATCTTTTAAAGCTTCCACAAGTTCCTTGAATTTTGTTTTCCTGCTCTCAAAATCAATGAAGTCTTTTGAAGCATGGTACTTCATACCTGGAAGTTTACCTGGACGAGCTTCTCTTTCAAAGTTTTTATATTTTTGGAGGTGACCTTTAATGACTTGCGCCCTCTGTGCCAGTCTCTTACCTTGTCGATGTTTCCTAAGAAAACACCAGCTATCAGACGTTCTCTGCCTGATTTCAGCATTCATTTGAATTAGATTATCAGCTTTCATTATCCAATCTTGAACTTCACCTTCAACTTCATGCTCATTAATGTTGGCGCCGTCAATATCCTTTCGAACTTTCTCTAATCTTCTACACAAAAGTTGATTGTCCTCAACAAACTCCTGATCATGAGTCTCGAAATGACGAAAGTAACTAACTTCTTTTATGGTTTTATCTACCAATCTCTTGGCAAGATCTGTTAAAATACCTTCCCCAGGGCATGCCATCTAAAATGGACAAGACATTAAATTAGGATTCCAAAAATAGTAATTAAAAATGTGAAAAGCTATGGTGATATATAATGTTTTACAAATATGTAATGAAATCTCTGGTGTAGTCAATGCCTAACCATTTGCATTCTCTTTTGTTAGTGTTCTGGGATCCAAATTTTAATTAATAATTAGCTATATAAATAGATAAGTAATAAACGAATTACAGTATTGCAAACACAAAAATGTCATAAAATAAAATTGTATTATATTTAAATTGTATGCATACTATCTTTTTGGACCAACTTAATTTCCAGTATCAATATTTAATAAATGCCTCCTAATTAAAAGAGTTCAGGATACAAGCAGACCCGCGGGTCAAACCTGGCAGGTTAGTGTTCTCCTGATGGGTTAGTGGGCTGACTATATAATTTTTAAAAACATATGTTTTTTATTTTTAATGTCAATCTACAAATTGTGATTTTATATTTTTAATGTCAACCTATAGATTATGATTATATCTCTTTTGGTAAATTTGTTCCCATGCAACTCACATTTAAACGGCTAAAAGTTGAAACTAGAAGGACTAAAATTAAAATAATAACAAATTTAGGACTCAAAATTATATTAACCCTTATTAATTTTATTTTAATTTTGGAATATTTCTCAAAATATTAAAATGAATTATCACAATGTATGAAAAAGCTTCATTTTACATATAAGTAAACTTTTTTTCAGGCCAAAAAAAAAAATACATATAAGTAAACTTTTTATGGTCAAAATTTTTTAATTGGTTAATTAATTGACTATAAAATTTACAAATATACTGTTTTAAATTAAGATTGCGAAGAATGAGGAAAATCTTGACCAAATAAGAAATTTTTTTTGGGTTTTAATTTATTTCAAATACATTATAGAGAAACATATAGAAATGTCAAGTTGGGATAAAAGTATAGTTTTAAAAAGTTTTCAGCCGAAAAAAAAAGTAATCATGAAAAGTTTTCCTGAAATTCACAAAATATCATAAACTCAAGAAAAATAGTAAAGAGGTTTAAAAAAAATGGAGGCTTTAGAGAGGCATAAATAAAGAGAATACCTCAAAAAGGAATTTGTGGGAATAAAGGGGCTATTTTTGGCTGATTCGGTAATATTTAGGCAAATTATATAATAAACTAAAATTACATAAAAGTCCGAAATAATTATTGTGAGAATTAATAAAATTTACTAAGAGAATTTTACCCAAGGAAATGGAATATTTTATTTTGAAATAATTTTTTAGCTTTAAAATTGTAATTTCAAAAAAATAAAGGATAAATAATTTGGGATTAAATTTTGAGATGACAAAACTGCAGAAATTATTTTATGAGGAGAATAGATTTTGGAAGAGTTACCTATTGGATGGGAATTAATGATGAAATTTAATTACGTACATGTTAGGAAATTGTCCAAAATTTCCTACCATAATTCCAAAAATTAAAACAAATCAATCCCAGCTCCCAAGCCTTATAAATCTGCTGATGGGCGAGGCTGGAGGTCTAATTATCCTAAAAATTATTTGGCCCAAAGGTGTGGTTAGAAATTATGGATTTCAGGTAATTATTATGAATAGTTAATAGTCTCATTTCTAATTGAGGCAAAAGCATAATTTTAAAAAGTTCTGGGTCCGTGAGGATAAGCATTTTAAAAAATATGCCTAAAAATTCAGAAAATTCTTAGAAATTCATGGCAAATGGAATAAATGTCCTGGACAATATTTGTTGCAATTGTGGTGAAAATAAAGGAAATTGTCCAAAAAAGGAATTTTATTTAATTTATAAAATTTTGGTTAGTTAAAGGATAATTAACTAAAATTAATTATGAAAAATATTAGGATGCCTAAAAAAATTGGATAAAATTGAAACGCATTTTGTCCGTTATATAATATAAATGCCATAAGATGGAGAAATTAGACAAATTATTTAAATTTATAAATATTTATAAATATAATTGGTCGAGTATATATTTATCAAAAGAATTAACCAAATATTCCATCAAGTCTTTTATATGTCTGCATTTACTAAAGTACTTAAGTTTATGTCCAATATGATAAAGATATCAAACAAATAACTATTTTCAAAAGGAAAAGAAAAGGAAAACCCGTCAATTCTTCAAAACAAAAGTAGAAAATTAGCATTATGATGAAGGGTAAACTAGCATATTAATAATTTAGATGTAAGTGTATGTATTCAAAATAAACGAGAGATCTATGTAATTAAGACAAAATGCGAAGGAGGTTAGTGTATAATGCTGAGCATAATTTGCAAAATTAGGAAGGGGCCTCGTTAATGTTCAAATTCTCGAGTATAAAAAGATTAAGAAATGAATTGAGAAATAAATAACATACTGGAATTCTTGTGGGCTTAATTGAGTGCTTAAGAGCGTTCTGATTCTTTTTTTTTTATGTTATTTAAACCAAGTTTGTAGAGTAGTCTTTCAAAACAACTTTGGAAAAAATCTGTTTGAATAATTAATTTGAAAAACATATACTTCTCTGGTTCTTAATATAAGACCTATTTAATTAATTTAATTAAATTAAAGAAGTTAAATAAGTGAATTAATTATAAGAAATATGACATGTTTTTCTTAAAATACCATAATCATCTTTCTTAATATCATCATTTCCTCTTTTAATTGATTATACTTGAGGGAGTATTAATAAGAATAATTAGAAAAAACTGATAAATATGATAAATAGATCTTATATCTAGGATCAAAATTAACTCAATAATTAAGTCATATTTTAAGGATCGGGAGAGTATAAAACAGTGAAATAAAAGATGAAAGAATATTTTTATACTTGCATAATTGTCCTTAATTAAAAACATGGGCTTTGTTTGTTTCTATTTTATTTTTACGTTTTTAGAGTAATTTTATAAATTTTTTAAAATAAGTTTTATAAAACTAAAAAAACATGTTTGGGTAATTGTTCCAAAAATTTGCATTTGAAAATAATTTTTTTTTTCAGGATAATTGTATTTAAAATCAACTTGAAAAACGACTAGAGAAGTGAGGGGCAGAGCGGAAAGTGCATTGACGATAGACCAAAAAAGATAGATGATTGAGAAACAATGCAGATAAGCGTAAGAGAGGGAATGGGAGAGTGTCTAAAAAGGTTAGCTTAAAAAACAACAACTACATGATACAGAAAATTCAAAAAAAAAAAAGTAAAAATTGTTGAGTTTTTTGTTTTCTGAAATATATTTTTATTTTTTGTTTTGCAGAACACCTACTTAAAAATTAACAAACAGACAAGTTTTTTATTTTTAAAAATAAAAAATTGTTTCCAAAACAATAAAACAAACATGCCCATAATGTTTCTCCACTTATTTTCTAATTTTACAGAACAAGAAGATAAGAAGACATCTAACATATGTTTTTTTCTCCTCAACAATTTTTAATATTTTTCTTATTTTTCAAAGCACATAAACAAACACACATTTTCAAACAATTTTTTTATTGCTTTTCAGGAGAAAAAAACTGTTCTGAAAACAACAAATGAAACAGTCCCTAAATGTTAATTTTGAGTAAGCTGTGTATAAAATATAAGTTAAGAAACTAAAGTAGGATAATTCTTGTAAAGCCTTATATTATTTTTCCTTTATGTCATGTTTATATTTTTGGCTAACTACTTTCCGCAGCAAGTGATTGGAAGGAAAAGGCTTTATCACACACACAAACATTATTAGCATATGAATTTTTTTCTTTCAATTAAATTATTTAGAGGAAAACGCCAATATATATTCTAAAAATTGATCATTCTCGTGTATACAAATTTATTTGTTATGAATTTTTGTATGTAATATTAACTAAGTTTAGTTTAACAACGCCAAACATATAATTATTGAATTTATATCTTAAATAACCCTTAAATATGAAATAGATGGAAAATAACAAAGTATATAACGAGGAAAAGAAAAGTGAATTTCAAGAAACATGCGTACCACTTCTTTGATTGATCCCTTACACAGGAAAACTTCCAGGAGCAGTAAAAACAATCAGCCAAATCAAAAAGGGAACTGGAAAAAAAAAAAAGAAAAAGAAGAATATTAGTGATGATATTTAAATAATTATAATATTTAAATTTATAATGTGTGTCATGCAGTCTATTTTGTTTAGATATCATAAATAAAATTACTATTAATATAATATTTGGTCTTTCAAGTTTTAAATCATAGTCTTTAGTTCTTAAATTTCTTTTGATTTAAAATATTCGTCCTTGTAATTTAATAAAAACTACGACTATTTTGTTTTTTGAAAAACCAAAACCTATAGTTTGAAATTTAAGAAACTAAAACCAAATTGAGAGTAAAAATAAAGAATCAAAGATTATTAATCCATAAAATTATGGGAGAATTCTAATCAAATCCAACTGAAATATCTAAATCCAACTTTAGATTTGCACGTTTCACAAATTTCTAATTAGGTCATAAGGCCTCTAGGGATTTATGAATGTTATTAAATGACTATAATGCGCTCTTTAATTTTAAAAAAAAAACTTGATTATTTTACCCCGTCCCAAGTGTTCGTTACCTCATCTCTTGTAATTATTTTTTAAAACCAAAAAACACAAATAATTTTATCATGTTTAAAATGTGTATATATAACTAAAATCTTTAAAACTATTTTAATTAAACATTTTAAATTATATTATAAAATAATTAATTTTCTTTTTAATAAAAGAAGAACATTTTAGTCATTTAACAAGATTAAAAAAAATCCTAAATTAGGCCTTATGACCTGATTAAGAATTTGTTAAAAAAAATATAAGCTTTAATTTGAATTTAAGTATTTCAGATGGATTTTATTTAGATTTTTCCATAAATTATCATATTTAATGCCAATTTACTGGTGCAAAACTGTCAGAATAGAAGAACCCCCAATATATTAATTTCAACGAAATTAAAATCAAATGATGCAAAACTAAAAATTAGAGGATGGATCAACTTATCGTACTTTCCAAAAAAACAACACAGAGCACTGTGAAATTTCCAGTTGTGTGACTTTGATGATGAAGAGTTATTGCTGGCTACAATAATCATCACGAGCAGGATATCGTTTATTTGACGAGTATGTCACGTGGTGGGAACCACCAAAAGAGGAGCACTTATATTGAACCATATTCCACACGCGCCCTCCACAGCTGGGGCACATTAGTAGATATTTTAATAAATATTCTTTCACATGTGAAATTGTACATTTTTAATTATAAAAAATAGAAAAAATGGCAAATAAAAAACCTCAAAAATATGACACTACTGCTACACACCACGCACCTTACGCTTCAAGATATTAAGAAAAGAAGTGGTGTGTGATCTCAAATTTTATAAATATAGTTAAATAACTAAAATATTTTTAGGAAAAATCCTAGAAAAAGCCCTTGGAATATACAAAATCTCAAATTGGATCCTTAAATTTCGAAAATAACAGAATGGGTCATTGACCCAATCTGTCATTTGTGAAATTAAAGCGAATTGACAATTTTGCCCCTGACTAAACAAAATAAGTAGTTATTCTCTAAACAAATTTAGGTAACGCTTACACTGTTCTAGTGATTACAAGATTAGTTGTAGTTAATAATAAGGTACTTGACAATAATAAGATATCTGACTATGCAAAATGAGTACTCTACACAAATCTAGGTAATGTTTACGTTGTTCTAGTGATTACAACATTAGTTGTAGTTAATAGCAAGACACCTGACTATGAAAAAGTGAGTAGTTATTCGCTACACGAATCTAGGTAACAACTAAACCCTTATAGTGATTCTTTAAATCATTGTAGTGAATAAATGCAAATGAGAGCAAAATTATCAATTCGCCTTAATTTCACAAATGACAGATTGGGTCTGTCATTTTCGAAATTTAAGGACCCGATCTAGGATTTCCCATATTCCAAGGTTTTTTTTTGGGATTTTCCCATATTTTTATAGTAAAATGTTCGGTAATAAGTTGTAAACTGATAATAATAAATGTTGAACAATAAATAATAAGAAATATATTGACAATGATAAATTATTTATAAATAAGTTATGAACTGACAATAATAAATGTTAAATATTTCATAACAAAAAATATATTGTCAATGACAAAATTTGATTTTTTTTCTTCCAAATCTTGTACAAAGGGATTTTAGTTATTTAACCATATTTACAAAATATCAGATCAAATACTATTTTTTTCTTTATTATTTTCAACTTTTGGTGTTTGAATTAGGAAGTGAAAATTTTAAAGTTCTTTTTCTGAATTTTTCCGAAAAAATAAGCATTTTTTATTAGTAACAGGCAAAAGTGCTCCGGTGAATAAAAAGAAGGCAAACGTGTATCATTGCACTTCTAACTTTAGAAGTATTTAAATGAAAACCAAACACTATTTTAGAAGTAACTAGAAATTTCTTCCCGTGCATCGCACGAACTAGAATATTTAATTATATTAAAATTCTAATCAGTGTTCACTTCTTACAAGAGTATGATTTTTTTTATTTATTTAAATGAAATTTGAATTAGATACGCAGAATTTAAGAAAAAATATATGAAAATTTAAATTTATTTATTTATTTATCTATTCGGGCCCCAATACTATTTATTATGATACTTTCTATTTAATTTAATATATTCAAATCTCAATCAAGATATTATTCAAATTCAAAATTAATTATTAGTTTCTTCATTTGAACCTCCAATTGAAGTTCCATTTGATAATGATATTCTTAATTTAATTCAATATACCCAAATTCTAATCAAAATATTATTCAAATCTCATTAATTAAATATATTCAGATTTCATAATGTCATACCCGACCCATTTTAAACGAATCAGGTATTACAAGTTTTCAAAATTATAGTTGATTGATTTTGTAAATATAGTTAAATAACTAAAATATACTTATACTAAAAAGTTTGACAACAAATTGTCAACTAGTAATAATAAATATTAAACAACAAATAATAGAAAATATATTAGCAATGATAAATTATTCATTAATAAGTTATGAACTGTGTTACATATCCCATGACACAAAATATATTGCTAATGACAAGTTTGATTTTTTCCCAAATCTGATACGAAGAGATTATAGTCATCTAATTATATTTACAAAATACCAGATCAAGTACGATTTTCTTCTCTATTATTTTCAACTTTTTGGTGTTTGAATTAGGAAGTGATAATTTTAAGGTTCTTTTTCTAAAATTTTCCCCAAAAAATAACTTATCCTTAATATAAGAACTAGTTTGACATTTAATTTTGTCTTAAATATAAGACCTAAATCTAGTTTGTCTATGATGTTTATCCATTTTATTCAAAATAGTCCTTGTAGTAATTATACATATTAAAAGTTCTCTCAAATCATTATTTTAGCTGATACACATGATTAATTAAAATATTTTAAAAAAAATAACACTTATTCATTATAAATAACTAACCTAACAAACTATAAATTTAAAATTAACTTGCTGTCATATTGAAAATAGTCAAACAATTAATAAATTTATATGTAGAGAGGTCCTTCTCAAATGGGGATTACCTATGAACCTTTGAGTGCGTCTTTCTGTAGTGCGGAAGTAGGATCTCGGCTTCAATTTCTTCTACTGTTTCCTCCTTACTCTACAACATCAAAAGATATACAATTTATTTATGAATTATTTTCTCTTTTATTGAAGTGCATATAATAAATTTGATTCATTTCAAAAACACTCTAATGCTTCCCCAAACATCTTCCCTAACTTTAAATTTTCGAATGGGATGGTGAAGTAGTTATTGTAGGTTTATCAAATGAATATTATTGTCGGTATCAATTCAAAATTATTTAGCTACTCATGAAGAGAAAAACGCTCACAATCATCTAAAAGAAAAGAAGAGGAATTAATATTTCCCTTTCAAGTCTTAAGTAGAAGAGAGACACAAACTTGTAATAGAGTTAAACCCAGCGAGGAATGAAAAGTAAATAAGAGATATGAAGAGAAAGTGATGAACTTACCTGTGTTCTGCAGACTGCAAATTACTCAACTATGCCTTCCACAGGAGAGTAAGATCGCTTTGAGAAGAAAACTTACTGGAGATAGTAACAAGAGTTAACAAAATGAGATAAAACTTTAAGAGGATGAATCAATAACGTAACACACTTAATTACCAGAAAAATAGAACACTGAGATAGCACATAGAGCACTGCGAAGTTGTAACTTATGAGACTTCAGTGATGGAAGAGTTACTGAAGGCCCAAGCATACGAGATTTTAAGAGTCTTTTCAGGTATCCGGCCTCCAAGTCAATTTTACCGGTCGTCCTCATATTGTTATTCTATTTTAAATTATTTCCCACCGATTTGTGAGTGGTAAAAGCAAATTCTATATCCCTTTTGTTGGTCCAATAGGGATGTTTTTTTATGTCTTTTCAAATATTTTACTATTAAAGCATCTTTCTCCTTTCTTTCTATTTTTCCTGGATTAGACCCTCATATGTATTTCTTTTTGTTTTTTCATATAGGACCTAAGTAAAATTTTTCAAAGTTAGGAAATAAAATAAAAAATTTTATCCTATAATTTAGTGTTATATAAAAATATTGGGCGAAATTGCGTTCCTGTCACTCTCATATTTATTATAATTAATTGATGATTTATGTAATTTCCTTCTCTTTATAGTTTAATTAAGCATGGTTTCGTGCTTCTCCTCTCTCTAATAATGTGTGTAAGGTCCTGTCATGTAGGGCACAGGCCTAAGCTTGGCCGTCAATATAGCCTGTCACATATCTCTTCTTTCCCATCAAATAGTGAAATTATCTCATTGCCAGCTTCGCATTCTGATGACTTCTACTACCATTGTTGTGATTTTATGCGATCTCTTTTGAAGAGTTACGTTGATATATGTTTATTAGGATATTGAGTTTGAAATTTAATTGGTTAAATTAATTAGTGTTGCATTAGGTAAGGTTGTTATTAAGGCTTGAACATCACCCTTACCCTTTCAAACCCTATCTTGCCTCACTGAACACATACAGCTAAATGTCCTTTTCTAAAATATAATTAAAAATATAAATTACAAAATATAATAATTTTAAATTATTATAATATAAATTATATTTAATAAATAAAATATATTTGAATTAGAAATTATACTAATGTGAAAAATTTTGAACCAACATGAAATAAAAAATAATATTAAAATTTAAGAATATTATAAAAACTGTTAAAAATTATTTTCTTTGAGATAATATCAAAAATGAATAACTAAAAATTGATTTGAATGTACAAGAAATGCATAGAGAGAAACATGAGAATAACATAGACATAAAAACAAAAATGTCTTTTAATTTAAAAATATTACTTTTTTATAAGTTATAAATAAGTTTTAGATACTTTTATAATCCTGTTTAAAAAAATAGTTTATGACCTATAAATCAGATTAACTAAAAAATTGTGACAAAAAGCTCGTAATTACATATTAGCTTATCATATTATAAGTGACTTGTTACTCCTCAAACGCCTTACTAACAGGCACTGTATTGGCTTCTGTAGTCTCAAAAGTCAATTTAAAAGTCCAAAAATCAATTTAAACCCAAAAGTTATTTTTAGATTGGCATTAGAATTAGATAATTTTTTTCCTAAAAGGACATTTTATCCGGCACACGTTATTGTAACGAGCATCAAATGAAGACAAACAAAAATACACTGGCCTGTGTATTGGATTCTATGTCACTTTTGTTGGTCGTGTGAAATTTAATTACCAGCTATGTTGAAATTATTACTTGATTTTTTTTGTTATGCATAATTTATTTTTTATTAAGAGCAATTTTTTTTAAACATTAAACGTCAGCATATAGCACAATAAATTTTACAGAAAATTATAATCAAGTTTTACAAAAAATAATTATTAAAAAATCTTAATAACAATTTTAACTGTCTGTAACGATAAATCTTGTAATAAGAAGGATAACTTTTGAAATTTGTTTTTTAATTTTTTTTACTTAAAACCTTATTATAATTCTCTTTAAATTCTAAACTGTGCTTAGTTATAGTCATGTTATCAGATATTAGCTCCTGATTAATGCGCGTCAATTTAGTCACATCAGAGTATCAGACGGACAAAGCAGAACAAACAGACGCGTTTTCCGTACAGAGGGTCACGGGCCTGAGGCCCTGAGCATGACTTTTATTTATATCTGCAGGCAATTACAGCCCGTAGTCCACCGCCCTATTTTTGTACTTTGATGTGGAATTTTTCACTAAATAAACGTTTTATTCTATCAAATTTTAAATAATAGATTTGAACTAATCAAAAAATAAATAATTAAATACTTATTAAATTATAAAAATTAATATTTTAAATAAAAAATTTGAGACACTAAATTCAAAATAAAAATGTAAGGAATCAAAATTTATAGTAATTTTTTAGATATGTTCAAAGTCTAACTTATAAAAAGAAAATAGAGTATAACAATTAAAAAAGAGTACTTACATCGAGTTTTTTTAAATTTATTATGTGGAATTTTCCAATCGTCTCGAGGGTATTTGTTTAATTGTAATTTATAATTTAATGATAAATTTTAAAGTAATGACACTTGATTGTGTTTGACTGAAAAATTTAAAAGAAAGTTTCATTTAAGGACCGCAGTTGAGAATTTATAACAGACAATCCTCAAAACATTCTGAAATATTACTCCAGAATCAAAAGACCAAATTGAAATTTTTTTTTTATTGAAGAGCATATAGTAAATTTGATTCATTTCAAAAGCACGCTGTTGTTTCGTTTGTTTAGCCTGAAGCTCACTATTGTTTCTAATGCTTCCCCAAAAATCTTCCCCAACTTTAAATTTTGGAATGGGTTGCTGAAGTTATTATAGCTTTATCAAATGAATATTATTGTCAACATCAATTGAAAATTATTTAGCTAGTCACGAAGAGATTGCTTATGTAGCAGAGCATTATCTAAAAAAGCGAAATTAATGTTTCCCTTTCAAGTCTAAGTAATGAAGTAGAAGAGAGACACAAACTTGTAATATAATTAAACCCAGTGAGAAACGAAAAGTAAACAAGAGAGATATAAAGGGAAAGCGATGAACTTACCTGTGTTTTGCAGACTGTAAATTGCTTGACAATGCCTTCAACAAGAGATCGAGTAGTCTCCTTAGCTTTCTGTCCAAATCAGATCGTTTTGAGAAGAAAATTTATTAGAGATCACAACAAAGACTTCAACAAAATGAGATAAAACTTTAAAAGAATAAATCAATAACGTAACGTACTTAATCACCGGAAAAATAGAGCACTGAGATAACACACAAAGCACTGCGAAATTTTAACTCAAGAGACTTCAGTTATGCAAGAGTTATTGAAAGCATAAGCATATGAGATTTCAAGGGTCTTCTTAGATGTCCAGTCACCAAGTCAATTTTGCAAGTCTTCCTCAAATTATTATTCTATTTTAAATTATTTATCATCCATCATATTTGCCTTTCCGACGCCTCTCTCTTTCTCAATCTTCAAATGTGTCGGCCCAATAGGAATGGTTTCTTTATGCCTTACTTTAGTCTTAAAGTATCTTTTTTCCCACCCAAAGGATTAAAAAGGCTATGTTCTCCAGTAATCATACAACATGTTTGCCATCTCAGTCAATGTTGTCGATTATGATTATTCTTTTTTTTTCACAACTACAATCTATCCTTCCGGAATCAAGAGTCAAGACCCTCATATATATATATATATATATATATATAATATGAAAATATTGAATGGTCAATTATTGAAATTTATAAACAGATTTTGATACATAGTAAATAGAGTCAAGTATCATAAATTAGATTATGAAAAAAAAACCTGTTATAAAAAAGAAAACAAATACAACAAACTTTGAATGAAATTAAATCTAAATGATGAAAAATATAGCTATAAACTAATAAAATATTGCCTTCTCCGCTTTTCTACCTGTCTTCCTCTTTATTTCTTTTTCTGATGGAATATGCTTCTTTATTTCTCAATCTTCATGTGTGTTGTCCCAATAGAAAATTTTTCCTTAAGTTCTTAAAGTATTCTTGTTGTTAAAGTATCTTTTTTCCGCACCCAAACTGTCAAAAAAGCATTCTACATTAGCCACGCAACATATGTTATAATATCTTAGCCTTGGGAGATCGTCCTTTAATTGATTATTTAAATTTCAATCAAATTGAAGAAACCCTTTTGTAATGAAAAGTGGTAAAGCTGAATAATTAGCGATTTTCAGTCCAAAAAAAGAATAATTAACGATTTTAATTTGATATATATGAATTTGGGTAAATTGGGAAAAAGTCCCCTATTAAAAATTTTGTTGCTGAAAAGGACCTAAATCAAAGTACCGTTATTTTGTGTATAAAAATTACAAAGTACTGATACTTTCTGTGCACAAAAATTTATCAGGCCTTCTCATTAATAAAATTTTGTGTGCGTGTGCTTGAGTTGTTTAAGATGAATTCTGTAAGTACTTGCATTATAGTTTTGTTCTTTATTTTATATATTATTTTAAAAAATTGATCAAATGCACTAGTTTGAAAGAAATGAAATGAAAATTTCTCTCTTCTATCCAGCTCTATATGCTATTGTGACACCTATCGCAAATTAAATGGTCATAACTTTATTTTTTTGCGAAGGAATTTCATTCCTACAACTGCAAGTCTGACTTTAGGTGTGAATGTCATACTCCGTTTTAATCAACGAGGTTCAAGTGTAATAAAAGGAATAGTTTTCCGCAACATTGTGAGTCATGGTACAAATTTATGTTAGTAAAAATGCCTAACTATATTTAGTTCCTGAGAGTAACTTAAACAGAATTATCTTAAATAGAAAAATACGTGTGCCTTGAAAAAAATAATATACTCTCTCTCGTGTAGGATACCATTTATTCCACAAGCGTGTCACTTGGTGGGGACCACCAAAAGAAGAGCACTCACATTGATCCACAATCCGCACGCACCCTCCTGCAGCTGCAACGCATTAGCAGATACTCCATTTTAATAAATATTCCTGGAAAACGTGGCATTGCCAATCAGGCATTTTAAGGGCGACAGTAGTACCTGATCTGATTTTTTTAAATATAGTTAAATAATTAAAATGTGCTTATATTAAAAAGTTTAGGAGTAATATAATTCTTAGTTCTTCAAGTTTGTCTTAATTTTAGTTTAGTCTCTCAATTTTAGTTTTAGTCCTTCAAGTTTCAAACTATAATTTTTAGTCTCTCAAAAGATAAAATGGTCCAAGTTTTTATTAGATTATAGAAATTAATATTTTAAATAAAAAGAAACTTGAAAGACCAAAATCTGTTGTTTAAAACTTAGGAGATTAAAATCAAAATGAGAGTAAACTTGAAGAATCAAAGTTTGTATTTACCCAAAAATTTACTAACAAATTGTGAACTGGTAATAACAAGTATTAAATAACAAATAATAAGAAATATACTAATAATGACAAATTATTTATTAACAAGTTGTGAACTGGTAATAATAAGTGTTGCACATCCAATAATAAAAAATATATTGTTAATAACAAGTTTGATACTTTTTTATTTCCAAATCTGATACAAGATATTTTAGTTATTTAACTACAGTTATAAAATATCAGATCAAGCATCACGTTCTTCTTTGTCATTTTCAACTTTTTGGTGCTTGAATTAGGAAATGATAATTTTAAAAAAAATTTCTAAAATTTTTACTAAAAAATAATCATTGTTAATTAATAATAGTAATTAAGTAATAGGCAAAAGTGCTCTAACAAAAAAAAAAAGAAGGACAAAAGTGCATCTTTGCTCTTCTAACTTTAGGAGTGTTTGGATAAAAATCAAGTTTTGATTTTAGAAGTGATTTTAGGAAATTCAAGATAAGTATGTAAGAGAAAATTTCAAGTATACCTTTTCACAAATCGGGATAAACTTCTCTACATATTTATTTCATATGCCATAAAATCATTTCTAAAACCATGATTTTAATTCCATCCAAATATCCTGTTTATCTCTGTTTGTGTAAAAGTGCTTTTTAAAGTGCTTATGGGACCTGCCTGCAAGGGTCGGGTCTGACTGGTCTCAAACGGGAACGCAAGGTGCCTTCCCTACCATGTCATGGGCTCGATACCTGCGAGTGCACCTGGGATTAGTTTGGCCATTGTGCTGGGATACCCTGAGAAGCGATACCATCCTACTCAAAAAAAAAAAAAAGTGCTTATGGGACCTCCGCAACACCCCTTTTATTAATATTTTACTGAGATTGTTTAATTTTATAGAACATATTTTTACCTCTTTAGTCGTGTCAAGGTTAGTCTCTCATATTATGATTTTATGTGTCAATTATTATTATTTTTAAAAATTAAAATTAATACATAAATATTTTGTTAACATTTAAAATTTTAATGTTGGACAGTATTAATGCTAAAGGATTGAAAAGATACCTTCTAAAACTAAGAGACTAAAATAAAATATTATGTAAAGTTAAAAACTAAGCTGATCCTACGAGCGTGAAAGCCACTTGTTAAATATTTTCTCGAAATAGTTACTCCATTTGTACGTCTGTATGTCACCGAAGATCATTATCAGCATCAGATCCCATCATTGAATATCTCTTTAAAGCGTATATATGTGATTTAATTAAATATAGGGAAAAAGAAGGACTTTCCAGCTGAGTTCTATTAAACAAGAAAACACCAGATGTCGATCCTATCCACATTTCACAAGGAGGGACAAATTATTCCCATAATTTCCCTCGCTTTAATTTGTTTAATCTTCCTTCGATTTTATTACCAAGCTTGCATGTTCTTCTTCTATGTCCACGTACTCTGTTTCGAATCTTTTTAATCAAGCTTGAATAACTACTATATATGATTCTTAATATAAAAGTTAGTTTGATATTTAATTTGATTTTAAATATAAGGTATCAATCTATTTTTTCTCTTATATTTATTCATTTTTCTCAAGATAATCGTTGTAATAATCCATCAAAAGGTGGTTCTAACTAATATACATAATTAATGAGAATATTTTAAGAAAGGTAAAATTTATCTGTTTCAAATAACTTAACAAACTATAAGTTTAAAATGAACTTGCTATCATACTGAAAATAGTCAAATAATCAATAAATTTATACGTAGAGATGTCCTTCTCAACTGTGGTTTAGCTATTGAACTTTTGAGTGGCTGTTTCTCTAGTGCTGAATTAGGATCCTCGGCTTTAGTTTCCTTTATCGTTTTCTCCTTACTCTACAGTATCAAAAGATATACAATTTATTTATGAATTATTTTGCTCTTTTGTTGAAGTGCGTATAATAAATTTGATTCATTTAAAAAAACACTGTTATTTCTAATGCTTCCCAAAAATCTTCCCCAACTTTAAATTTTCGAATGGGTTGGTGAAGTTATTAACTTATTATTGTAGCTTTATCAAATGAATATTATTTAGCTAGTCATGAAGAGATTGTTTATCTAGTAGAGCATTGTCTAGCTAGTCAAAACAGTCACAATCATCGAAAAAAGCAGAATTAATGTTTCCCTTTCAAGTTTAAGTAATGAAATAGAAGAGAGACACATAATTGCAATATAACTAAACCCAGTGATGAACGAAAAAGTAAATGAGAAATATAAAGGGAAAGTGATGAGCTTACCTGTGTTTTGCAGTAAATTTCTTGACGATTTCTTGGACAAGAGATCGAGTAGTCTCCTTAGCAAGTGGCTTTGAGAAGAAAAATTATTGGAGATCATAACAAAGAGTTTAACAAAATGAGATAAAGCTTCGAAAGGATGAATCAATAAAGTAACGCACTTAATTACCAGGAAAATAGAGCACTGCGAAATTTTAACTTATGAGACTTCAATGTTGGAAGAGTTATTGAAAGCATATGAGATTTCAAGAGCCTTCTTAGCTATCCGGTCACCAAGTCAACTTTGCAAGTCTTCTTCATATTATTATTCTATTTTAATCATACAACAGCATCTCTGCTATCTCAGTCAATATTATTGATTATGATAATTTTTTTGATTAACTTTACGCAGAAGGACATATTCTATCCATCCTTCCGGAATCAAGACCCTCACATATATAATATATGAAAATATTGAGTGGTAAATTATTGAAATTGATAAACAAATTTTGATGCATAGAAAATATAGTCAAGCACCATAAATAAGATTATGATGTAAACGTGTTATAAAAAAGAAAACAAATATAATAAAATTTGAATGAAATTAAATTTAAGATGTAGACTACTAAAATATTGCGTTCTCCGCTTTTCTATCTGTCTTCCTCTCTACTTTTTTTTGTTTTTTGCTGATGGAATATGCTTCTTTATTTATCAATCTTCAAATGTGTTGGCTCAATAGAAAAGTTTTCCTTAAGTTCTTAAATGTTTTGTTGTTAAGGTATCTTTGTTCCGCACCCAAATTGTCAGAAAAGCAGTCTACATTAACCACACGGTAATATGTTTATAATATCTTAGCCTTGGGGAGATAATCCTTTAATTGATCATTTAAATTTCAATCAAATTGAAGAAACCCTTTTGTAATGAAAAGTGGCAAAGCTTAATAATTAGCTATTTTCAGTCCAAAAAAAGAATAATTAACGATTTTAATTTGATATATATGAATTTGGGTAACTTGGGGAAAAAATCCCTTATAAAAAATTTTATTGCTGAAAAGGACCTAAATCAAAGTACCGATATTTTGTGTGTCCAAATTACAAAGTACTGATACTTTCTGAGCATAAAGATTTATCCGGCCTTCTCATTAATAAAATTTTGTATGCGTGTCCTTGAGTTGTTTAAGATAAATTCCGTAAGTACTTGCATTACAGTTTTGGTTTTTATTTTATGTATTATTGTTGAAAAATTGACCAAATATACTAGTTTGAAAGAAATGAAATGGAAACTTCTCTCATCTAGCCAGTCATCTAGCCAGTTCTATCGTTACTACATTTAAATTTCAGTTGTTAGCTAAGTCTGAAATTTCAGGTGGATTTTACGGTGGATTTATGCTCTTGTGATTGACCTGTCGCAAATTTTGTGGTCATAAATTTTTATTTTTTTTTTCGCGAAGGAATTTCATGCCCGCGACGCAGTCTCACATTAGTATTAATATCACACTTCCTTTTGATCAACGAGGTTTAAGTCCAATAAAAGGAATAGTTTTTCACAACATTGTGTGTCATGGTTCAAATTTATGTTAGGAGAGGTGTCCAGCCATATTAAGTACCTGATAGTGATTTAAACATAATTATCTTATATAAAAAATACCTATGCCTGGGAAAAAATAATAATATGCTCTCTCTCGTCTCTTCTTCATATTTATATCAAGGAAGTAGAATAAGTATTATTTTGGTATTTAATATAAGACCTAATTAGCTAATTTAAGTATATTATTAAGGATATTATTTAAATTAATTAATATGATATTTGTTTAAAAAAATACCCTAAGTATCTTTCTTAATTCCCTTACTCCCTCTTCAACTTGATTATTGTTAAGAAAATTATTGAAAAAAATTAATAAATATATAAAATAGGTTTTACATATATGATCAATATCAACTTCCCGATTAAATCCAATATTTAGGACCGGGAGGAGTAATAACTAATTAACTTAACATAAAATAAAGTTTTGAAGTATATTAATAAAGTTAATTTAAATTATATTTTTATTTATATATTATATAAAGCCAAAGGATAATAAAAATAAAAGAAAAATCTCGGTTAAATCTAGTTAAAATATTAAAATTTAAATTTTCATTTATACTTTTAACAAATTACTAATCAGACCAAAATGCCTAGTTAAGAAGTTCTGGATATTTTTCAAAGATGAGTATGCCTTTCTATACTTGAAAAGAAACGTTGGAGGTAGGTAAGTATAAACGTAATTTCGGTTTTGGTTATTTCACCTATTATTTTTCGTTTTCTCCCCTTATCTGCACTTGACCCCTTCTGCTACCACATTTCTGTTGGCGCTCCAGATGACGCAAGGCAGAATTAAATTCACATTTATACGACTACGTTTTGTTATATTATTTCTCATCTTTCTTTTCCTTCAAGTTTTTAAAAAATAGGACTTTACTGAATAAATAAAAATTATATCAACTTAATTTTGTAAATTTTTTAAAAATCTTATGCTACTTAATTAAGATCTGTATTGTTTTTCTGGTTATTAGGATTTTTTATTGTCAAGATTGGAAATTTAATCTCATAAAAATCTGACACACAGAGATAGATAGATATAACATATATATGATAAATTAGGTTCAGCCAGATTAGTGACCCTCTGGTCTATCTTGCCATTATTGACGTATGACAAGTTTATGTATGCTCAATTAAAGCCAACTAAAATAAGTAA
Source organism: Neltuma alba (assembly GCF_004799145.2). Classification (NCBI taxonomy): domain Eukaryota; kingdom Viridiplantae; phylum Streptophyta; class Magnoliopsida; order Fabales; family Fabaceae; genus Neltuma; species Neltuma alba. The sequence goes on along the minus strand of NW_021635334.1, from coordinate 431,883 downwards.
AATTAAAATTAGGTCTACACCTACTCTGATCTCAATTTTAATTTTTAACAGTAAAGAGTATTTCGTTTTTTAACAACATTTAGAAATTCACAAATAGACCTCTCGGCTTAGTTAAACGTTTGTTAAATGCGTATTGTATTTACATTTTGGTATTTCAATCGAATTTAATTTAAAAAAATTCATAAATAAATTTGCATAAATGACAAAATTTGCTTGTATGGTTTTTTATAATTATTACTATTAAATTGAGCAGTGAGAGTTTTAATATATTGCCAACTAATCAAAAAACAAGAAACAGAGCAGAGCTTCTTCTTCTTCTTGTTTTTTTTTTTGGTTTTGATGAGCACTTGATCTTCTTTGCTGTTTAAATTTTGATCCTATACACATTCCACAAATAGAGAAAAATTATGCTTACCTCTAAAGACCAATAATTTAAATGACTTATAGTCACTCATTAACTAATCTTACCACTTTATTAATTAATTGTAGTTTACATCTGTTCTTGAGAAACGATCATCTACAGTATAGGGAGATTTCAAGGATTTTGATCTTACATATATAAAGATAGAATTGAAATGATAGAATAGACTAACAGAGAATATGAATGAAAAATTGATACGCATTGTATTTATTCAATGACTTGACGTCTATAGCAGAAAAGGAAGGGGATTAGCCAAGGTAAGCTCGAAAAGTTTTAAATTTTCAAAAGTTGTTGTCAGATTGTAACTTGATTGATCTGGAATTTAAAGGTGCAAGATTCACATGGAATAATGGTAGGATGGGAGAAGATCATGTTAAAGAAAGACTGGATAGGTGTGTGTCAAATGTTGAGCTTAGAGAAATGTTTAATAGAGCTGTGGTATTTCATATTGAACCTTTTTGGCTACAGTGACTTTAAAGCCAAAAAAGGGTTTAAATTTGAAGCCATGAGGACGAAACATGAAGATTATGAGGAGTTAGTGAGACGGGGATGGAATGCTGTGCATAATCTGGAGCGGCTGGGGGTGCAGAAGGTAAAGAGAAGGTTAGACGCTTGCAGAAAGGAATTAATGAAGTGAGTAAAACCTGAGTTTCCAAACAGTAAGAAAGCCATAGATGTATTACTGCAGAAACTGGGTATATGCAGAGAGGGGCGGCTACCTGTAGAAAAGAAAGGTGAAATTGAAGAGATCATCATGAGGATTGAGGAGTTATGGGATAGAGAGGAGATGTATTGGTTGCAAAGGGCACGTGTAAATTGGATTAACTTTGGAGATAGAAAGTTTTTTCACAATACCACTATTCAGAGAAGAAATAGGAATAAGTTATTGAGATTGAAGTCTAGTAGTGAGGACTGGCTTGAGAAATCAGAAGATATAGATGCTGAATTCTCAAAGTTCTATGCAGATCTATTCACGGCTTCAGAGCCTCACAATATGGACAGTGCAGTGCAGGATGTGAAAAGGGTGATATCTGATGATGATAATCAAATGCTTACAGCCCCAGTTAATGAGGAAGAGATTCGAAATACAGTATTTCAGCTTGGTGCTACAAAAGCTCCTGGCCCTGACGGATTTTCAGGTTTGTTTTACAAATCATCTTGGTCTGTTACTAAGAATGATGGTTATAATCTGATATATGAGTTCTTTGAGAAAGGCTGCGGTTTAAGGGGGCATAAATAAAACCAGTATTGCTTTCGTCCCTAAGATTGATAAGCCTGAAAATGTGAATCATTTTAGACCAATAGGGTTGTGTAATATGATATATAAGATCATTTCAAAGATTTTGATGAACAGAATGAGAGAGTTGATTATGAAATGTATTACACGCCAGCAAAGGGGCTTCATCTCGGACAGAATGGTTCACGATGATATTAAAGTTGTACATGGGGCTTTTCATTACTTAAAAGGCCGAAAGAGTGGAAATAGAGTGGAGGTAGCTCTTAAGGCTGACATGAGTAAAGCCTATGATCGTGTAGAGGGGAATTTTTCGAGACACGTGCTACTTAGAATGGGTTATTTTGTATCAGGGGTGCAGTGGAAAATGGAGTATGTTTCTTCAGCTGAATTTGAATTGATGATAGGAGGAAGGACTGTTTCAAATTTCATTCCGGGTAGGGGCATAAGGCAAGGTGATCCACTTTCCCCTCATCTCTGTTATTGTGGCTGATGTATGTCACAGATGATTCAGTACCATGTGGAGAACAGAGAATTGAAGGGTATTAGACTTGCACAAGGGCGTCCCGTTTTATCGCATTGTTTGTTTGCGTATGATGCGCTCTATTTTTTATTAATGCTGAGAAGAATAATTGTAAAGTGTTGAGGAGGATTCTGCAGGTTTATTGTGAAGCTTCTCGGCAAGAGTTGAACCTGTATAAATCTTGTTTATTCTTCTCTGAGAATGCAACATCAGAAAAAAAAGGAAGAGGTCTCACATATTTTGCAAATTAGGGATACTGATCAACCTGGAAAATATTTGGATCTGCCCATGGTTCGTGAACGTTCGAAAGCTGCTGCGTAGGTGGGGCTGAAGGTACAGGGATGGAAGCAAAAATTACTTACTTTTGCTGGACGTGAAGTTTTGATTAAGGCTGTAGTAAATGCAATTCCAGTATATCCAATGAATTGTTCTTCATTTCCTAAGAAAGTTTGCAAAGATCTGGACATGTTGATTACAGATTTTTGGTGGGGAAATAATAAAGAAGAGAGAGGTAAAATTCATTGGAAAAGATGGGACTATCTTACAGTTTCAAAGAAGGAAGGAGGACTAGGCTTCAGAGATTTACAAGATCTCAACAATGCTCTCCTTGCTAAAACGGCTTGGACATTGCTTTTAAATCCTGATGACCTTTGGTACAGGATTTTGAAAGGAATTTATTTTCCTAAAACAAGAATTTTTGGAAGCTAAGAAGGGTAGGAGGGCCTCTTGGTGTTGGAGCAGTATCTTGCAGTGTAGAAAGTTCTTGTTGAAAAATATATGTTGGAAAGTGGGTGTGGATTCTTCAGTAAGGGTCTGGCAGGATAAATGGATTCCGGGTTTACCAGAGGCTAAACTTAGCAGTACAACAGGGAAGGAGTTAACTCGAATATGAGAGTTTGAGGGAGACAGGATATTAAGAGCAAAGGATTTATTTTATCTTATTTCACTTGCACTCCTTGTCTTTTTAGTTTTCTTTTTTTCTTCAAACTACCGAAGGACAGTTGTAGTTAAAAAGAAAAATCGATATCAGCTCAATTTGCGCGATGCTTGAATAATAAATATTAGATAGGTATGTCAGTTCTTGTCTTATAAATATGGTAGCTTTTCTGAGTTAAAATAATTACCAACAATAGATATGGATCATCCAGCTTATATAAAGGCCAAATTTAATTATGCATACATCAGAGACTTCAAACGCTGTCCTGCTGTTATTGGTTTGAACATAGGCACGTCTTAGTCTGTATCATATGCATTATGGTCTGCCCAGAAGTCTAGTGTTCTTAGACACAGAAACGAAATAACAAAAAGTACAAATCAAACACACTTAAATGCCAAAGGGTCTATCCTTGGCACTTATTATTTCCCTAAACTCTGTTATCCCAGTAGTCAACTTCTTGTGCTCTTCCAATAGACCCGATAGTTGAGAATCAATCACTGCAAGTCGCTCTCTGGCTTCTACTCTTTGCTTTCGAGCTTGTTCCAAGGCAATGTCACACGTCTCCAGCTCGGCCTCCTTCACCTGAATTTCCTCTTCTGCTGCCAACACATCACACATGTCAACACCAAAAACTCTAGACCGAACCGAATCAACCCACTCTTTGTCGAACCCAAGCAAGGTTGCATCACATAAGCTAGCCTCCAAGGTTGACTTTTCTGAACTTGTGATGCTACAAGGAGTCTTGGTAGCCAGCACCAGCAAAATATCTACCAGCACTCGGTAGGACCAGGCTATCATGCGTTGTGAGCGATGTTCCTGAGGTAGCAATAGTTGAGGATATCGTTCGAGTGCTTGAGCAAGTAAAGCCGCTTCACCATCTTTTAGCTCCGCAAGTTGGAAAATTTCACAAAATCCCAATTTATAAGATGAAGTGCCAGTATCATCAGCAATTTGTGATTCTGTCACAGCCAAAAAAGCTAGCAAAGGGCTCAAAAGAATAAGCAAAAAAAAAAAAAGTGTAATCTGATTCAGCTTACCGTGATGAAGAGAAGTAATGACTTGGGAAGCGATCGCTTTTATAGGCTTCTCTGATTCAGATTCCTCTTGAATACTTGTGCGATCTCCTGTTTTTGTAACAGTCTGCATACAACAAAATGACTTATGCACTCTAACAGACGTCGACATGTGAACATGCAAACTAACTTATGCAGAGTAAGAGTAAAATCATCATACAGAAAACTTCAATTTCTATAATTAGAAGAAGGTAACAAACTTACTAGTGCAGAATCTTTTCCAGAGCGATTATCAATTGGTCCTGTAGATCGTTTCCTTGAATCTGAATTAGTCGATCCAACTACGGTCATGGCATCATCTTTTGCATAATTCTTTTCAACACTTTGTTGAGTGGTATCTTTGATGCTTTCAGCAATCTAAAAGTGAGAGGAAATAAGTTTCAGTTTCACGTGTTATACAAATGTAGGAGTACTACCCTCAGCTTTTGCAATGTTGTGATAGACGCTTCAAAAATGTACAAGTGTAGGAGTCCAAAAGCTCGTTGGTTAGTCATTGGATGTTGATTAATCATTAAAAAGGAAAACAAGTGAGTCTTAACATTTATAACCTTTTCATACATTAAAAAGGTATTGATCACCACACTTAAAAATCATTTTATATCAGTAATAAACAGTGATTGGAAATGTCAATCTGATCAACTCTAAATTTGTCAAAATTGGAGCCATTGATATTCTAATGCCTTCTTTCTTTGTTTCTTCTGAGCTCTGAATAACATCACAAGATAAAGTTTGTTTTAACATTATTCCCATAACTATAACTAGGCAAAAAACTAAAAGGAAAAAAGCATCTAGCAACTTCATAATTCATATGGTATAGGTATATGAATAAGGATAATGCATTTTTTTCTAGTAACTATAATGTATTTACTTGTTCAGTAATCGGTGATACTTCGGTTTCCTTCCTTGAATCTGAATCAGTTGATTGAACTGCTATTGTGACTTCCTTTGTTGCATCATCCTCTTGAGAGCCTTGCTCATGTGTTTCCTTCATGCTAGCAACCTAGAAAACACAAGCAATTTCTCTTCCAATTGTGTTCCTCCACAAATGAAAACATGCTATGAGTTTAAAATGATGAACTTACTGAACTAACCAATGTAGATGGACCACACTGCGAGCCGCCAACTTGTGAAACAATTGAGGAAGTAAGCCACTGCAAAAATACCAAAAGATATGAAAGAATCTGTTGTGCCATGCTTGTTTTGCTTCTTGATTTTGATGTCGTCAAATCCCAAATCAAGAAATGAATAAAGAACTATGTTATCATATATTGCAATGATCAAACTTGAAAATAACTTAGTCCTCTGTGCTATAACCTACGTTATCATCAAATGGTACATTGGTTTTATGAGAAGTTTTAGTGGTTATTGTTTGTGCAAGGCCCTCTTGGTGGAGCTGCGTAGTTGATTCACTTGTTTGGTGTTCATCCTCCAGTTCCTATTTAAAATATTAAATAATTAGCAGAAAACCATCTTGCAAGTTCCTATTCCTATCATGTTAAAATTACTTAAATAATCTATATATAAACCGACATGTAAAGATGTCCCTCTCGATTGTGATTCAGCTGCTAAATTTCCTTATGCTTGTTTCGCTGAAGCTAGCCTAGGATTTTTAACTTGAATTTTAAGTAACGTCTCTTCTGTAATCTACAACAGAGAAAAGATACATTTTATCCTTGTAATAGTTTTGCTTTTATAAATATATATATATATAATGTGCACATAAGTCTGATCTTTCAACTCAACAACATATATTAGATATTTGTGATATATTTTTTTTCACATCTTCAATAATTAACTTTAAACTTCTTAATGAGTTGATGAAGTTATTACTTTAGCTTCATCAGATAATATAGCAGCGCATTAATTAAATATTTCATTTAAAACCCTTGTTCTTTTTTCCACTGAGCTTAATATACATACGATTCCTAGGCTATAAGTTTCAAATTATTATGTGCTGCTAAAATGACTGTTATTTTCTCCCTTCATCCACAATAACCCAAGTTCTTGTCAATAATATATAACAGAGTTCTGTTATCTGGTTTTTGCCCTGCATCTCCGCATATCACTACTTCTAACAGCCTTTTTCTCTGTTTATGAACTTTGAGTAAACATCAGAGGACAAATTTTGTTGAACAAAATTAGATAAAAACGTTACCATATTGGTAATATGCACAAAAGAATTGGTCTGAACGCAAATGGCAACTTTTTTCAAGTGAATATAATAGATGAAGAGCTTGGAGATGTCATTTCGAATTTCGATCACCTTTGAACTTGAACTAGATGAAGTTGTTGTCACTGATGACTCTGAGGCCATTCCTCTAACTTTTTCCCTTGTTTCTGATACCTGAATAACACCAAACGATGAGATCTGTTTAGTAAAGCAACTTCATCAATTTATTAAACTTATCTTTGAAGTAGGATCAGGAACTACTCTGCCAACTTCCTTCTCTGTTTCTTTATAATTCTGAATTACAGCAAAAGATATAACCTAGTATTTCACCTAGGGGAACTTCATTAGTTCATGGATATTTTTTTTGGTTCAATATTCAATTCCTTTCCTAAAAATATATTAATTTATAAAATAATCAAACTAAACTTGAGACTCTATATATGGTTTACATTTGTTCCATTGGACTAGAAGACGTCCTAAACATGCTATGCGTTTTATATTGGTGTGGAGAAACTATGCTCTTGTGAATGTAGGAAGAGATGGTGATGTACCATTAATGACGCGACTTCTTCAACACTTGTCTTCATTGCTTCCTCTGAGCTCTAACCAACGCCATCATTAATAAGTAAGTTGGTTGTAGTAATCAAATTTATGGACAGGTTAAATTGACTAGTAAAAGAAAATACCAAAAAAAAACTTTTTTGTTCTTTTGATGATTAGTCTGATATATATACCTCTGCAAATTCAGGCAAAACACTTCTTGTTGTTGCTTGATTTTTTGAATTTCCATTTTTAGGCTCTTTGTGGATTTGACTGGTTTCTGCAATAGGATTTTCAATCTCATTAATATTCATAAAAATAGCTAGCAATTATTAAAAGACTTTTTCTGGATTTGTACCTTGATATTTTGGGCAATCTTCCACTTTACAATATTGCAGATCCTTAAAATCAATCCCCTCACAAATAGAAATAAGCCTTGGGAGTTTTTCAAGTGTTACATTAGATAGCTTTGGAAATACTTCTTCCATTTTTGCCATCTTCTGCATATCATCTTGTTCGTATATGAACACTTGCTCCAGCTCAAAGGCTTCTTCTATTTCCAAGACCTCCAACTTTGGGAACACCCAACATGTTGAGATAGAGAAGAGGCATTTCAAGCTTTTACAACACTTGATGTAAATTTTCTCTAACTTTGGGAAAAAAAGTTGATACAAATGATCTGCATCACTCTCTTCAATGACGTCAACTAATTCATCACAATCTTTGATACTTAAATAGGATAATTGTGTGAGGTTTTTCACTATTGAGTCACAGAAAATTGCTCTTAGCATTTTACATGCTATGATGTCTAGTCTGGAAAGGTTTGGGAAGCTCAAAATATATTTGGGACCCCTGCATATATGCCTCAACTCACTTAGATTTTTCAACAACATTCTTTTTAAACTTAATGTCATGACTCGACCTTCAATTTCCGCGCCCTCCAAATTAAGAACCTCTTTTATTTTGGAGTCTATTACCTCAAGAGTTGTCAGCTTCTGCATATTCTTTATAATTTTCATCAGGTCCTAATAAAAATAAATCAATTCAAAATTTCAGCACAAATACAAATTTCCACATTCACAAATTGTGAAAAATCCCAATACTATTATTAATGTATAGGTGTCTCAATATGCATTGAGTTATATGAAGAGAAACTTTATCTATTGATGCCTATAATGCTTACAAGTTAAAGACACATAAACATCGATTATGCCTAATTATATCGACTTCAAATCATAAAACGTATATATGCATAAGAAGCTAATTAATCTGTATTTAATTTCTCCTATAGACAAACTTATATATGGTGCAGCTTTCGTTTAAACTATTTAGCAGAAATTTTTAAATTTTTAAGGTCATTGCTTTTTTTAGTTAGCATCTTTTGTATGATTTTGATTAAAGGCGAACGTGCACACATATATATTGAGGAAAAGCAAATTTTAATAAATGAAAACCAAATTATAAATTTCTATGTGTGAAAATTTAGTTATTTCATGTCTTGACATGAAAATTTTTCAAGCATGAAAATATGTTCTTGATGTTCAAGTTTAAATGCTAAGCAGTCCAAATAAACAGAGCAATATGCAGATCATAGAACAAGAAGTCAAATGTGTTACCTTTGGAACTTTCACATTCAATTGTATTCCTTGTAAATAAGCCACCAAATCCAGAAAAGATCTTCCATTGAACTCTTGAAGACCCCACAAACACTACAAAAAAAATTAACTTTCAGCGGCGACAAAAGTCGCCGCCGAAAGTTTTTTGCGGCGACAAGTTGCCGTTGAAAAGTCGTTGCCGTAGCAGCCGTGGCTGAAAACTTTTAGTGGCGACTAAAAAGGTCGCCGCTAAAAGATACTTTCAGCGGCGACAAAAAAGTCGCCGTAGAAAACACTTTCGGCGGCGACACTCTTGTCGCCGCTGAAAGACTTTTCAGCAGCGACACATGTCGTCGCCGAAAGTGTTTTCTGCGGCGACTTTTTTGTCGCCGCTGAAAGTAATGCCTAAGAAGAATTGCCTTTACCAATGCCACGTCATCACCGCCGGTGTCACGTCATCGTCTCCGGCCGCCACGTCAGCACCGTCGACCTCCACGTCATCGCCGTTGGCGGCCACGTCATCACCGCCGACCGCCACATCATCACTAGCCACCTCCACGTCATTGCCACATCACTCCTCATCGCCACGTCATCGTCTAAATATTTCCACCTTAAATGTGTCTTCTTCCAAGATCGAACTCGTGACCGCCTCCTTTCGTGTCCAACCTTCTTGCCGCTGAGCCAGATTGAATTTGTTTATTAATATTGTAAAATAAAATATATATTATTATATTATACTTTCAGCGGCGACAAAAAAAGTCGCCACTGAAAGTCCACTTTCGGCGGCGACAAAAAAAGTCGCCGCTAAAGGTCCACTTTCGGCGGCGACACTTTTGTCGCCGCTGAAAGTCTTGGTTTCAATGGCGAACTTTCAGCGGCGACAAAAAGGGTCGCCGCTGAAGGTCCACTTTCGGCGGCGACAAAAAAGTAGCCGTTAAAGGTCCACTTTCAGCGGCGACACTTTTGTCGCCGCTGAAAGTCTTGGTTTTAATGGCGAACTTTCAGCGGCGACAAAAAAAGTCGCCGCTGAAAGTCCACTTTCGGCGGCGACAAAAAAAAGTCGCCGCTGAAGGTCCACTTTCAGCGGCGACATTTTCGTCGCCGCTGAAGGTCCACTTTCAGCGGCGACTTTTTGGTGTCGCCGCCGAAAGTGGACCTTCAGCGGCGACTTTTTTTGTCGCCGCCGAAAGTCGTCGCCTAAAGTCTGTTTTTTTGTAGTGAAATTAATGCTTTGTAGAGGCGGAAAGCTAAGGTGATATTTTTTCACACCAATATTGTCGATTAACTTTGGTACATCTCTAAGTGATAGTGTTTCCAAAGCAGGGAGATGAATAGGAAGCTCATCACTTTCATTCTCATTTGATAAATGATCTCCATCATCATATTTTCCAAAAATATATTTCAACTCAGCAGCTCTCCCTATGCTTAAACATTTTAATTTTTGAAGAGTACCAAAAAGAGAGAGAGGAAATATAGACTCCAGCTTGTTGCAATTGTTGATAAATAGATCCTCCAGTTTTGGGAAAAAGGAGCTATAGTTTATATCGTGATGATGATTATTAGAATCATCTTCAACCACATTAACTAATTCCTCACAATCTAATATAAGTAATTCAGACAACTCTGGTAGGTTTTTGAATGTAGAGATAGAAAACAAAGTTGTCAACTTTTGGTTTCCCCAAATTGTTATTTGTTTCAGATAGTGAAAGTTCAGAACATGTTGGAAGCCCACACTTGGAGTGAGTGGTGGTGTTTCGACGTTAACAATCTCTTGTATTTCAGATTCCTTTCCTCCCTCACTTCTCACATCTTCCATGTGCTTCTTAATTTCCTACAACATGTTTTCACAAAAAGAAAATTTAAAATTTAAAATAATTTTATCTATTTTGATCCTTCAATTTAAAATAATGTTCTCTATTTCTATCCTTCGTGCTTATGAAATACATACACATTTACCCACAAAACGCAAACACACTATTATTTTTGGGAAATATTTCAAATTCAAATTTAAAATCTGTATAGAAGCAAAGCCGAATCACTTCAACATAATTAATTCTACATGCCTCCATAAGAAAATTATATGAAAGTCTTCATATTTTGAGAATGTTTAAATATTTTGTTAACAATATATAATTTATTACATATAGTCTTTATACAAGATAAAAATATTAATAAACTGCATTTTGATTTAAACTGAAATAAAAAGATGAAGTTGACATTAAATTTAGTGCAATAATTACCATATTACTCCATTTTATCGAAAACTCTGAGGTACAAAATAGACATCAAATTTTAAGCTAACAGAATTTCTTTTTGGCCTTTCAAAACAGATAGAGTGCTTGCAACCCCACAATATAATATATGATAGTGTATATAATATTTAATCAAGTGTACTTTAAAAAAAATACAACTGCTTTATTAATTTTGATAAAGGCTTATCTTATTAATCAATATTAGCGTTGTAGGAAAATCGAGTAATTACGTGAATATAAAATTGAGGAATTGGTATAGATTTAACATTTTATAAAAATATTATTACAATTTTATATAAAAATATATAAATAAGTTAAAATTGTTAAAATTTAATCTTATCATTTTTTAATTGTAAACTATGATTATAAAGCATATTTTTCTCATTTTTTTACTACAGTTATGAACTATTCAAATCAAATTTAGTAGTTTAAATTTCTTTAGGTACTTTTTAAGTAAAATTATAATAGTATTTTTATAAAATGTCAATTTTATTATAATGGTGACAAAGTTGAAAGAAGAGTAGAGGAGGCAATCCATACATAACTTTAGGGCATAAAAGTAGATATCAAACAAATACAAATATTTCAAAATAATGAATATTAAATTAGGAATATGAGCATTTTAAAGATCAAATTGTTTTAGTTCGATTCATGCCAGGTACCAGGTAAAATAATTAAAAAAGACTAATTGAAAATGAATATCATTACTATATACAACCAAACCGGAAGTCATACGTGTTTATCGTCTGAGAGTATAAATAATCCTTATACAAGATATATACAAATATTGATAAACTGCATTTTGACATAAACTGAAAGCCGCATGACCCATAATAATTATATATAAAAGTTTAAAGTTGAAATTTTAAAAGAGAATAAATAGAAACAATTTACGTTTTCATTAAAAAAAAAAAGAGTAAGATTGAGACGCTATTAAATAATGAGTTAAAAGTAGTTACAAACCTTTGGTGCTTCCACAATCTGTAGAGATGGGCACTCTAGTTGATGTTTCTTGATACCAATGCCGATCATACTTGGTACATAACGGAGGTCTAGTGATTCCAATGCCGGAAGATGAAGATGAGGCTCATTATTTTCATTCTCACTTGATTGACAAACTTCATCATCGTATTTTCCAAAAAGATATTTCAGCTCATGAGCTTCCCAAATATCTATAGATTTTAAGTTTTGAAGACCTCCGGAAAGAGTGGATGGAAATATAAATTCCAATTTATTGCAATTCTGAACAGTGAGGCTCTGTAGTTTTGGGAAGATGGAGGTGCAGTTGAGATGGACATCATCATCATTATCTGCCTCATTTGTTATAATGTGCTTCAATTCTTCACACTCATCAACATTCAGCTTCTTCAATGTGATGTTTGTGGCAATAGATACACTGAATAGTGACTTTAATTTTGAACATCCCCTAAGTGTCATTTGCATTATATTTTGTAGGCTCAATGGTTGTCTCATAAGACACTTAGCTGAATGAAATGTTTCAATCCTTTCACTTGATGCACATGATTCCTACAACCAATCACTTCTCTTAGTTTCAACTTAATTATATAACTAATTACTTTCTATCATATAATCAGTTACCTCAATAACACCCATTATAAACATAGATGATCCAAAAAAGAATTAATGTATCAAATGTGTCAAGCATCATGTATTCTAAGACTGTGGACATTTTAAGATGTGATTTATAAGGTATTAAACTACTAACATCCATGCCCATACTACTGGGCAAATAATAGAAAAAGAAAAAATAATTAGGAGCGTTAGCATTGTGAATATCAAATTGTTAGCCAAAATAATTCAACAGAAAACTAACTGAAAATGAATAGTATTACCATATACTTATATGTTCCCCAACCCAAGACAAAGGCCTACGTGTTCGTCTTCTGAGAGAATATATAATCCCCATGTTGACATAAATGAAATCCGCATAACCCATGATAATTATATATAGAAGTTTAAAATTTAAAATTTTAAAAGAGAATAAATGGACAAAAATGTTTTCATGCAAGAAAACAGAGAAAAATTGAGACCCTATTAAATAATGAATTAAAATGGTTACGTACCTTTGGTGCTTCCACAATCTGCAAAGATGGGCATTCTGGTTGATGTTTCTTGATACCAATGCTGATCATATTTGGTACTTCTAAGAGGAATAGTATTTCCAATGCTGGAAGATGAATGTGAGGCTCATCATTCTCATTCTCATTTGATTGACAATCTCTATCATCGTATTTTCCAAATATATATTTCAGCTCATGAGCTTTCCAAATATATATATAAAATAATTTTTGAAGACCTCCAGAAAGAGTGGATGGAAATATAAATTTCAATTTATTGCAATTCCGAACATTGAGAATCTGTAGCTTTGGAAAGATGAAGGTGCAGTTGAGATGGACATCATCATCCTCTGCTTCATTTGTTATAATGTGCTTGAGTTCTCCACACTCCTCAACAGATAGCTTCTCCAACATGATGGTTGTGGCAACGGATACATTGAATAGTGACTTTAATTTTGAACATCCCCAAAGCCTCATTTCCCTTATATTTTGTAGGCTCAATAGTTGTCTCATAAAACACTCAGTTGAATGAAATGTTTCAATCTTTTCACCTGACGCACATGATTCCTACAGCAAATATACTTCTCTTATATTCAACTTAATTATATAACTAATTACTTTCTATCATATAATCAGATACCTCAATAACAGTCCCATTATAAAACAACCTATATGAAATGGACCATAACGTACATGAAATACAAAATAAATGCGTCAAGCATCAGGTATTGTAACACTGGGCATTTTAAGGTGTGATTTAATATATAAATAAGTTAAAACTGTTACAATTTAATCTTATCATTTTTTTAATTGTAAACTATTATTATAAAGCATTATTTTTCTCACTTTTTTAACTACACTTATGAACTATTCCAATCAAGTTTAATAGTTTAAATTTCTTTACGTATTTTTAAAGTAAGATTATAATAATATTTGCATAAAACGTTAATTTTAATATAATGGTGGCAAATTTGAAAGAAGATTGTAGAGGAGGGAATCCATTCGCTACTTCAGTTTATCTGTAATTTTGGGGTATAAAAGGAGACGTTAAACAAATACAAATATTCCAAAATCATGAATATACTTAGGAATATGAGCATTTTAAAGATCAAATTGTTTTAGTTCGATTCTTGTTAGGTACCAGTTAAAATAATTAAAAAAAACTAATTGAAAATGAATATAATTACTATGTACAACTAAGACGGAAGTCATATGTGTTTGTCTTCTAAGAGTATAAAATAATCCTTATACAAGATATATAAAAATATTGATGAATTGCATTTTCACATAAATTGAAAACCACAAGACCCATAATAGTTATATATGAAAGTTTAAAGTTGAAATTTTAAAATAGAATAAATAGAAAAAAAATATGTTTTCTTACCAAAAAAAAAAACAGAGCAAGATTGAGACGCTATTAAATAATGAATTAAAAATAGTTACGTACCTTTGGCTCTTCTATAATCTGTAGAGATGGGCGTTCGAGCTGATGTTTCTTGATACCAATGCTCATCATATTTGGTACGCCTTCGAGGAATAGTGTTTCCAGTGCTGGAAGATGAATCTGAGGCTCATTGTTTTCATTCTCATTTGATTGACAATCTCCATCATTGTATTTTCCAAAAATATATTTCAGCTCATAAGCTTTCTGAATATGCATATATTTTAATTTTTGAAGACCTCCGGAAAGAGTGGATGGAAATATAAATTCCAATTTATTGCAATTCCAAACATTGAGACTCTCTAGTTTTGGGAAGATAGAGGTACAGTTGAGAGAGGCATCATCATCCTCTGCTTTATTCGTTATAATGTGCTTCAGTTCTCCACAGTCCTCAATATACAGATTCTCCAACATGATGGTGGTGGCAATGGATACACTGAATAGTGATTTTAATTTTGAAAACCCCTTAAGTGTCATCTCCCTTATACTTTGTAGGCTCAATGGTTGTCTCATAAGACATTCAGCTGAATGAAATGTTTCAATCCTTTCACTTAATGCACATGATTCCTACAACCAATCACTTCTCTTAGATTCAACTTAATTATATAACTGATTACTTTCTATTATATAATCATATATCTCAATAACAATCCCATTATAAACATAGATGAACCAAACAAGAATTTATGTATCGGAAAATACATGAAGTACAGAGAAATTTGTCAAGCATCTTGTATCATATGACTGTGGGTATTTTAAGATGTGATTTATAAGGCATTCAACTGGTAACATCCGTCCCCATCCTACTAGTCAAATAATTGGAAATGAAAAAAAATAAAAAAATAATAAAGCATTGAATTAACTAAGATTCATACTCGTGTTAATGATATACCTGTTATCACTATTTGTGTGTTCGTGTGACTATTTATTTTTCTCTTTAATTGTTGCTGAAATAAAAAAAAATCAATTCTGTGTAATTCCAACCCAAGACGAAAGCCATACGTGTTTGTGTTCTAATAGTATATATATATTCCTTAACTTGTTAGTGCACTTAAGAAAATAATATAACTGTTTTATTAATTTTGATAAAGACTTATTTTATTTTTCAATATTAAAATTGTAGGAAAATTGACTAATTACACAAATATAAAATTATTTTTTCAATTAATAATGCATAGAGGAGTTCTTTTTTTAATCGTTTTGAGCTTTATCTCATGTACAGGGACAATATTAATTAATTTTTTTTGATAAAGAAAACATTAATTAAATAACTGTAAAGGTACACCTTATACAAACTTAATACTAAGAAACCCATACATAAAATTATAATAACATAAAAAAATATGAATAAATAAAAACGACTATAAATAGCACCTATTTTATGACTATAATATATTAAAAGAAACGAAACTACAGATAAAAACAAACACGACCTATCATTTCTTTTCTCACCGTTTCTCTACAGCTTTTCTTACCATATCTCCCCTCCATGATTAGATCTACATGTCTTGAAAAGAGAAAAATATCTATAAACCATCCATGTACCATATACTAATAAAATGAAAGTTTAATAAATCAAATATCACCATTTTCCATTAAAAAAATAAACATAAATGTTGAATAAAAAGAGCAAGGCCAAAGTAGCATACCTGTGAGATTGTGCAGTCTTCTAGTAGGGGGGCATTAGAAACTCCAATATTACTGTCTTTTGTTGCAGCCAGAAAACAACACCCATGAGTCCATGAGAAAGCACTTGTCTTAGAGTTCTTATGTCTCTCCTTTGAATCTTCTTTCAAAATATGAGGCGGCCTTAGCACACATGTCTTACATTTTTTAAATATGTTAATGAAACTTGGTACTCTCTGAAGTCTCACTTGTGTTAGTAAAGGGAGCATGATTTCCTGTTGCCCAGCTTGGCCCACATTATCGTTATATTCACCAAATAAGTATTTTAGCTCCGCACAATCATATATGCCTAAATCTTTCAACTTGGGAAGGTCTCCAGCTTGAAGAAATGATGATACCACTTCTAATTTGCCACATCTTTCAATTTGAAGAGACTCTAATGCGGGAAACAATAAGCCATGACGTTTTTGATAATCAACAATCCTCATTTCTTCTTCTAAACTCTCGTCTGCAATTAAATTTTTTAGCTCTGTGAAACCTTCAACTATTAATTCTTCCAATTGCCCAAGACTTCGAGCAACAAAGGGTTTGAAAATTGATGGTTGGAACATTGGACAATCTTCCAATTTCAATACCTTCAGATGAGGTAGCTTGAGATTTTCATCTGAGAGTATATTTTGTAGTTTCCTACAACCCTCTAACCTTAAAATCTGTAACTTCTCAAGAAACCTAGAAGGCATAGCACCGCAACATAATTCTTTCACATCCACTTTACACAGATGTAACTCAACTAAGTTGAAGAAGAATGACAAATTAGAATAGTGACACTTATTACTATGAATAAGGCACTCAATGTCAGCCCAATCATACAAGTAAAGCTTGATTAAATTATCCTTGCCTCTCTCTTCCACAGGAATAATGTCAGGGATAAGACTTTTCCACCCTGTTTGTCCTAAGTTCCCTAGCTCAAGAACTTCTGCTCTTCGCACAAGGTACTTAAACATGGCTTCTGATATTAAATTTTTCAGATGTTCCGAATTGAAGCATTTTAATAGGCCATTATCATCATCAGCAAAACATTTAAAACCATCGCAAGCAATTGAAAACATTTGCAATGCAGAAGGAGATATATGGGGAGCATTTTCATCTTCAATTTCTTTTTCATCCTCTGGCTTCCAATCTTTAATATTGTAATTCTCAACAAAATGCAATTCTTCCAATTGTGAACATCTTTCAATAACTTGAAGGGGATTGTTCTTTTGAATTCCACACTTCTTAAACCCCAACAATCTCAACATCTTTAGTTCCATGATGTCTTGGGATAATTCAATAATTAGACAATTTTCCATCTCAAGTGTCACATGACCTTGTAAATTCTTCAAAGCCGAAATGTTTCCTATTTCGCAACCATCCAAGATAAGAGTTTGAATATTCTTTAATGAAGCAAGTGATTGCGAAAATGACGAAGTGGGAACTCTTCTGTCATATTGACCGAGCAAAAACAGAATTTTGAGGTTTGACATCCTTGCAAAGAATGCATTTGCATCTTTTTTCAAAGCATTTTCACTTATCCAAAGAAGTAAAATCTCAACCTTCGTACCATCAAATTGATCAGGAAAATCATCAATACTCCAAAACACAAATCGCTTACTTGCTTCAAAAGCTGTTCTTGAATTCATAATCACTTGAATATCATCCTTGGCTATCCATTGAGCTACTTCACGAACCAAGTCGTGCATCTTTACACATTCTTTATTCTCAACCTTCAGTAGCAAAGAAGAAGCTATAAGTTCATTTTTCACTGCAAGTGGTTTGCTTCGTGCTGCACAATATTGGTTAACTTCCCCAAAAATTCCTGACCCCATACCAATTCTAATAATGAGATTTATGGGAAATTCATAATCTTCTGGGAATATAGAACACAATAAAAGAAGCTTTTGGGCCTTCTCATTATTTAATTTATCATAGCTTAATTTCAAGCAATTATAAACATTCACCAATTCTTCATCGACATCAACAATTGGCTTATTATCTCGTAAAGTTGTCAAAGCCACAGTCCATTCAGCAACAGGCCAATTTTTTAATGTGCTAGCTAGTGCCACGATTGCAATTGGTAATCCTCCACACTCCTTCACAAAAGCTCGTGCAAGGCCCTCTAAATCATTCCTTGAAGGATGATCAGCATCACAACTTCTAGCATGATACAGAAAGAGACGCACTGCATCCTCGTCACCCAATGTGTGTAGGTGAACTACTTTTTGGCATATCATTTGCTGATAAACTTTTGAATGACGAGTGGTTATCAAAACATAGCAATTCTTGTGATCAGGTCCAGATGGAATCCCAAGTTCAGTTAGATCCAGCTTCTCCCACACATCATCAAATATTATGAGTAACTTTTTTTCATTATCAGAAGTTCTAGACCACAAATGTTTTGAGTGATCTGCTTCAATTCTTTGATCTAAATCCAAACCTAATTGCCTTGCAATATCGCCTCGAATCTTGTTGACATTTGGAGAACTGGACACAACAACAAAGATGACTTTCTCAAATGCTTTGGATTCTTCAACTTGCTTTCCCACTTGTGTTGCCAATGTGGTTTTACCCGTTCCCGCCATCCCTTGCAATCCAATCATGTAATGATTTCCATCTTCTAATGCATCCAAAAGTTCCTTGAATTTTGTCTTCCTGCTCTCAAAATCAATGAAGTCTTTTGAAGCATGGTACTTCATACCTGGAAGTTTACCTGGACGAGCTACTCCTTCAAAGTTTTTATAATTTTGGATGTGACTTTTAATGACTTGCGCCCTCCGTGCCAATATCTTGCCTTGTCGATATTTCCTAAGAAAAGAATAGCTATCAAACCTTGTTTGCCTAACTTCAGCATTCATTTGAATTAGTTTATCAGCTTTCTTTATCCAATCTTGAAATTCACCTTCAACCTCATGCTCATTAATGTTGGCATCGTCAATATCCTTTCGAACTTTCTCTAATCTTCTACGCAAAAGTTGATTGTCCTCATCAAACTCGTGATTATGAGTCTCGAAATGACGACAGTAATTAACTTCCTTTATGGTTTTATCTACCAATCTCTTGGCAAGATCTGTTAAAATACCTTCCCCAGGGCATGCCATCTAAAATGGACAGGACATTAAATTAGGATTCCAAAAGTAGTAATTAAAAATGTGAAAAGCTATGATGATACATAATGTTTTACAAATATGTAACGAAATCTCTGGTGTAGTCAATGCCCAACCATTTGCATTCTCTTTTGTTAGTGTTCTGGGATCCAAATTTTAATTAATAATTAAATATATAAATAGATAAGTAATAAACGAATTACAGTATTGCAAACACAAAAATGTCATAAAATAAAATTGTATTATATTTAAATTGTATGTATACTATCTTTTTGGACCAACTTAATTTCCAATATCAATATTTAATAAATGCCTCCTAATTAAAAGAGTTCAGGATACAAGCAGACCCGCGAGTTAAACCTAGCAGGTTAGTGTTCTCCTAATGGGTTAGCGAACTGACTATATAATTTTTAAAAACATATGTTTTTTATTTTTAATGTCAATCTACAAATTGTGATTTTATATTTTTAATGTCAACCTATAGATTATGATTATATCTCTTTTGGTAAAATTGTTCCCATGCAACTCACATTTAAACGACTAAAAGTTGAAACTAGAAGGACTAAAATTAAAATAATAAAAAATTTAAAGGACTCAAAATTATATTAACCCTTATTAATTTTATTTTAATTTTGGAATATTTCTCAAAATATTAAAATGAATTATCACAGTGTATGAAAAAGATTCATTTTACATATAAGTAAACTTTTTATGGTCAAAATTTTTTAATTGGTTAATTAATTGACTTTAAAATTTACAAATATACTGTTTTAAATTAAGATTGCGAACAATGAGGAAAATCTTGATCAAATAAGAAATTTTGTAGAGCGTAGACTCACATGACTTAAATGAAATGACATAAAATTAAGAATCGTACGTACTTTTGCCTACATATTCAAATTCTAACATTATTTAAAAAAATTATTACCAAACGTCATAAAAGTTACCATACCATCTTTAACCTGTTTTTGGGTTTTAATTTATTTCAAATACATTATAGAGAAACATATAGAAATGTCAAGTTGGGATAAAAGTATAGTTTTAAAAAGTTTTCAGCCGAAAAAAAAAGTAATCATGAAAAGTTTTCCTGAAATTCACAAAATATCATAAACTCAAGAAAAATAGTAAAGAGGTTTAAAACAAAAATGGAAGCTTTAGAGAGGCACAAATAAAGAGAATACCTCAAAAAGGAATTTGTGGGAATAAAAGGGCTATTTTTGGCTGATTCGGTAATATTTACGCAAATTATATAATAAACTAAAATTACATAAAAGTCCGAAATAATTATTGTGAGAATTAATAAAATTTACTAAGAGAATTTTACCCAAGGAAATGGAATATTTTATTTTGAAATAATTTGTTAGCTTTAAAATTGTAATTTCGAAAAAATTAAAAGGATAAATAATTTGGGATTAAATTTTGAGACGACAAAACTGCAGAAATTATTTTATGAGGAGAATAGATTTTGGAAGAGTTACTTATTGGTTGGGAATTGATGATGAAATTTAATTACGTACACGTTAGGAAATTGTCCAAAATTTCCTACCATAATTCCAAAAATTAAAACAAATCAATCCCAGCTCCCAAGCCTAATAAATCTGCTGATGGGCGAGGCTGGAGGTCTAATTATCCTAAAAATTATTTGGCCCAAAGGTGTGGCTAGAAATTATGGATTTCAGGTAATTAGTATGAATCGTTCACAGTCTCATTTCTAATTGAGGCAAAAGCATAATTTTAAAAAGTTCTGGGTCCGTGAGGATAAGCATTTTAAAAAATATGCCCAAAAATTCATAAAATTCTTAGAAATTCATGGCAAATGGAGTAAATGTCCTGGACAATATTTGTTGCAATTGTGGTGAAAATAAAGGAAGTTGTCCAAAAAAGGAATTTTATTTAATTTATAAAATTTTGGTTAGTTAAAGGAGAATTAACTAAAATTAATTATGAAAAATATTAGGATGTCTAAAAAAATTGGATAAAATTGAAACGCATTTTGTCCGTTATATAATATAAATGCCATAAGATGGAGAAATTAGACAAATTATTTAAATTTATAAATATAATTGGTCGAGTATATATTTATCAAAAGAATTAACCAAATATTCCATCAAGTCTTTTATATGTCTGCATTTACTAAAGTACTTAAGTTTATGTCCAATATGATAAAGATATCAAACAAATAACTATTTTCAAAAGGAAAAGAAAAAGGGAAAAGAGAAAGAAAACCCATCAATTCTTCAAAACATTTTCAGCAAAAGTAGAAAATTAGCATTATGATGAAGGGTAAACTAGCATATTAATAATTTAGATGTAAGTGTATGTATTCAAAATAAACAAGAGATCTATGTAATTAAGACAAAATGTGAAGGAGGTTAGTGTATAATGCTGAGCATAATTTGCAAAATTAGGAAGGGGCCTCGTTAATGTTCAAATTCTCGAGTATAAAAAGATTAAGAAATGAATTGAGAAATAAATAACATACTGGAATTCTTGTGGGCTTAATTGAGTGCTTAAGAGCTTTCTGATTCTTTTTTTTTTTTATGTTATTTAAACCAAGTTTGAAGAGTAGTCTTTCAAAACAACTTTGGAAAAAAATCTGTTTGAATAATTAATTTGAAAAACATATACTTTTCTGGTTCTTAATATAAGACCTATTTAATTAATTTAATTAGATTAAAGAAGTTAAATAAGTTAATTAATTATAAGAAATATGATATGTTTTTCTTAAAATATCATAATCATCTTTCTTAACATCATCATTTCCTCTTTTAATTGATTATGCTTGAATGAGTATTAATAAGAATAATTTAGAAAAAACTGATAAATATGATAAATAAATCTTATATCTAGAATCAAAATTAACTCAATAATTAAGTCCTATTTTAAAGACCGGGAGAGTATAAAACAGTGAAATAAAAGATGAAAGAATATTTTTATACTTGCATAATTGTCCTTAATTAAAAACATGGGCTTTGTTTGTTTCTATTTTATTTTTACGTTTTTAGAGTAATTTTATAAATTTTTTAAAATAAGTTTTATAAAACTAAAAAAACATGTTTGGGTAATTGTTCCAAAAATTTGCATTTGAAAATAAAATTTTTTTTTTCAGGATAATTGTATTTAAAATCAACTTGAAAAACGACTAGAGAAGTAAAAAGGTTAGTTTAAAAAAAAAAACAACTACATGATACAAAAAATTCAAAAAAAAAATGTAAAAATTGTTGAGTTTTTTGTTTTCTGAAATATATTTTTATTTTTTGTTTTGCAGAACACCTAGTTAAAAATTAACAAACAGACAAGTTTTTTTATTTTTAAAAATAAAAAATTGTTTCCAAAACAATAAAACAAGCATGCCCATAATGTTTCTCCACTTATTTTCTAATTTTACAGAACAAGAAGATAAGAAGACATCTAACATATTTTTTTTTTCTCCTGAACAATTTTTAATATTTTTCTTATTTTTCAAAGCACATAAACAAACACACATTTTCAAACATTTTTTTTAATTGCTTTTCAGAAAGAAAAAAATTACTGTTCTGAAAACAGGAAATGAAACAGTCCCTAAATGTTACTATAAATATTCAAATAATTAAGAGTTTCTCTAGCAAGCTCCATTCATAAATTTCGTGATAGCTTGGTGGTGAGATGCGTGTGTAAAAATATGAAATTTTAGGACACTAATTTTGAGTAAGCTGTGTATAAAATATAAGTTAAGAAACTAAAGTAGGATAATTCTTGTAAAGCCTCATATTCTTTTTGCTTTATGTCATGTTTATATTTTTGGCTAACTACTTTCCGCAGTAAGTGATTGGAAAAGGCTTTATCACACACACAAACATTATTAGCATATGATTTTCTTTTTCTTTCAACTAAATTATTTAGAGGAAAACGCCAATATATACTATAAAAATGGATCATTTTCATGTATAATTTTCATGTATACAAATTTATTTGTTACGAATTTTTATATGTAATATTAATTAAGATTAGTTTAACAACGCCAAACATATAATTATTGAATTTATATCTTAAATAACCCTTAAATATGAAATACATGGAAAATAATAAAGGGCATATAATGAGGAAAAGAAAAGTGAATTTCAAAAAACATGCGTACCACTTCTTTGACTGATCCCTTCCACAGAAAAACTTCCAAAAGCAGTAAAAGCGATCAACCAAATCAAAAAGGGAACTGGAAAAAAAGAAGAAGAAGAAGAAGACTATTAGTGATGATATTTAAATAATTATAATATTTAAATTTAAAATGTGTGTCATACAGTCTATTTTGTTTAGATATCATAAATAAAATTACTATTAATATAATATTTGGTCTTTCAAATTTTAAATCATAGTCTTTAGTTCTTAAATTTCTTTTGATTTAAAATATTCATCCTTGTAATTCAATAAAAACTATGACTATTTTGCTTCTTGAAGAACCAAAACCTATGACTTGAAATTTAAGAAACTAAAACCAAATTGAGAATAAAAGTAAAGAATCAAAGATTATTAATCCATAAAATTATGGGAGAATTCTAATCAAATCCAACTGAAATACCTAAATCCAACTTTAGGTTTACACTTTTCACAAACTCCTAATTAGGTCATAAGGCCTCTAGGGATTTATGAATGTTATTAAATGACTATAATGTACTCTTTAATTAAAAAAAAACTTGATTATTTTACCCCTCCCAAGTGTTCGTTCTCTCATCTCTTATAATTATTTTTTAAAACCAAAAAACACATAAATAATTTTTTCATGTTTAAAATGTGTCTATATAACTAAAATCTTTAAAAATATTTTAATTAAACATTTTAAATTATATCATAAAATAATTAATTTTATTTTTAATAAAAGAAGAACATTTTAGTCATTTAACAAGATTAAAAAAATCCTAAAGTAGGCCTTATGGCCTGATTAAGAATTTGTTAAAAAAATATAAGCTTTAATTTGAATTTAAGTATTTCAGATGGATTTTATTTAGATTTTTCCAAAAATTATCATATTTAATGCCAATTTACTAGTGCAAAACTGTCAGAATAGAAGAACCCCCAATATATTAATTTCAATGAAATTAAAGTCAAATGATACAAAACTAAAAATTAGAGGATGGATCAACTTATCGTACTTCGTACTTTCCAAGAAAACAGCACAAAACACTGTGAAATTTCCAGTTGTGTGACTTTGATGATGAAGAGTTATTGCTGGCTACAATAATCATCACGAGCAGGATATCGTTTATTTGACGAGCATGTCACGTGGTGGGGACCACCAAAAGAGGAGCACTAATATTGAACCATATTCCACACGTGCCTTCCATAACTGGGGCACATTAGTAGATATTTTAATAAATATTCTTTCACATGTGAAATTGTACATTTTTAATTATAAAAAAATAGAGAAAATGGCAAATAAAAAACTTCAAAAATATGACACTACTACCACACACCAGGCGCCTTGCACTTCAAGATTTTAACAATGTTGAATAATAAGTTGTAAACAGATAATAATAAATGTTGAATAATAAATAATAAGAAATATATTAACAATGATAAATTATTTATAAATAAATTATGAACTGACAATAATAAGTGTTGAACATCCCATGACAAAAAATATATTGTCAATGACAAGTTTGACTTTTTTTTCTTCCAAATCTTATGCAAAGGAATTTTAGTCATTTAACCATATTTACAAAATATCAAATCAAATACCATTTTCTTCTTTATTATTTTCAACTTTTGGTGTTTGAATTAGGAAGTGAAAATTTTAAAGTTTTTTTTCTGAAATTTTTCCTAAAAAATAAGCATTTTTTATTAGTAATAGGCAAAAGTGCTCCGGTGAATAAAAAGAAGAAGGCAAATGTGCATCGCCGTTCTTTTAACTTTAGAAGTATTTAGATGAAAACCAAACTCTATTTTAGAAGTAATTTTGTAAATATAGTTAAATAACTAAAATATACTTATATTAAAAAGTTTGGTAACAAGTTGTGAACTGATAATAATAAATATTGAACAACAAATAATAAGAAATATATTAGCAATGACAAATTATTCATTAATAAGTTATGAACTAATAATGATAAGTGTTAAATATCCCATGACACAAAATATATTGCCAATGACAAGTTTGATTTTTTCCCAAATCTAATACGAAGGGATTTTAGTCATCTAACTATATTTACAAAATATCATATTAAGTATGATTTTCTTCTCTGTTATTTTCAACTTTTTAGTGTTTGAATTAGGAAGTGATAATTTTAAGGCTCTTTTTCTGAAATTTTTCTCAAAAAATAACTTATCCTTAATATAAGAACTAGTTTGACATTTGATTTTGTCTTAAATATAAGATCTAAATCTATTTTGTCTATCATATTTATCCATTTTATTCAAAATAGTCCTTGTAGTAATTATACATATTAAAAGTTCTCTCAAATTATTATTCTAACTGATACATATGATTAATTAAAATATTTATAAAAAATAACACTTATTCATTATAAATAACTAACCTAACAAACTATAAATTTAAAATGAACTTGCTATCATATTGAAAATAGTCAACCAATTAATAAATTTATATGTAGAGATGTCCTTCTCAAATGGGGATTACCTATTGAACCTTTGAGTGCCTCTTTCTCTAGTGCTGAATTAGGATCTCGGCTTCAATTTCTTCTACTGTTTCCTCCTTACTCTACAACATCAAAAGATATACAATTTATTTATGAATTATTTTCTCTTTTATTCAAGTGCATATAATAAGTTTGATTCATTTCAAAAACACTCTAATGCTTCCCCAAAAATCTTCCGTAACTTTAAATTTTCGAATGGGATGGTGAAGTTATTATTGTAGGTTTATCAAATGAATATTATTTTCAGCATCAATTCAAAATTATTTAGCTAGTCATGAAGAGAAAACGCTCACAATCATCTAAAAAAAAAAAGAAGAGGAATTAATATTTCCCTTTCAAGTCTTAAGTAGAAGAGAGACAGAAACTTGTAATAGAGTTAAACCCAGCGAGGAACGAAAAGTAAATAAGAGATATGAAGAGAAAGTGATGAACTTACCTGTGTTTTGCAGACTGCAAATTACTCAACTATGCCTTCTACGGGAGAGTAAGATCGCTTTGACAAGAAAACTTATGGGAGATAGTAACAAAGAGTTTAACAAAATGAGATAAAATTTTAAAGGATGAATCAATAACGTAACACACTTAATTACCAGAAAAATAGAACACTGAGATAGCACACAGAGCACTGCGAAGTTGTAACTAATGAGACTTCAGTCACGGAAGAGTTATGGAAGGCACAAGCATACGAGATTTTAAGAGTCTTTTCAGGTATCCGGCCACCGAGTCAATTTTACCAGTCAATTTGAGTGGTAAAAGCAAATTCTGTATTCCTTGTGTCAGTCGAATAGGGATGCTTTCTTTATGTCTTTTGAAATATTTTAGTATTAAAGTATCTTTCTCCCTTCTTTCTATTTTTCCTGGATTAGACCCTCATATGTATTTCTCTTTGTTTTTTCATAGAGGACCTAAGTAAAATTTTTTAAAGTTAAGAAATAAAATAAAAATTTTTATCCTATAATTTAATGTTATATAAAAATATTGGGCGAAATTGTGTTCCTGTCACTCTCATATTTATTATAACTAACTCTCATATTTGTTATAATTAATTGATGATTTATGTAATTTCCTTCTCTTTGTGGTTTAATTAAGCATGGTCTCGTTCTTCTCCCCTCTCCAATAATATGTGTAAGGTCCTGTCATGTAGGGCACAGGCCTAAGCGTGGCCTTCAATACAGCCTGTCAGACATCTCTTCTTTCCCATCAAATAGTGAAATTATCTCATTACTAGCTTCGCATTCTCATGACTTCTATTACCATTATTATTGTGATTTTATGTGATCTCTTTTGAAAAGTTACATTGATATATGTTTGTTAGGCTATTGAGTTTGAAATTTAATTGGTTAAATTAATTAATGTTGCATTAGGTAAGATTGTTATTAAGGCTTGAACAGCACCCTTACCCTTTCAAATCCTATCTGGCCTCACTGAACAGATACAACTAAATGTCATTTTCTAAAAGATAATCAAAATAGATATAATTTTTATTAAATAATAAAAAATAATTAAAAATATAAATTTACAAAATATAATTTTAAATTATTATAATAATAAAAAATTATATTTAATAAATAAAATATACTTGAATTAGAAATTATACTAATGTGAAAAATTTTGAACCAACATGAAATAAAAAATAATATTGAAATTTAAGCATATTATAAAAACTATTAAAAATTATTTTCTTTAAGATAATATCAAAAATAAATAACTAAAAATTGATTTGGATGTACAAGATATGCATAGAGAGAAACATGAGAATAACATAGATATAAAAGCAAAAATGCCTTTTAATTCAAAAATATTACTTTTCCATGAGTTATAAATAAATTTTAGATATTTTTATAATCATGTTTAAAAAAATAGTCTATGACCTATAAATCATATTGACCAAAAAACCGTGACAAATAGCTCGTAAATTTACATATTTGCTTATGATATTTATAAGTGACTTTTTACCCCTCAAACGCCTTACTAAACAGGCACTGTATTGGCTTTTGTAGTTTCAAAAGCCAATTTAAAAGTCCAAAAATCAATTTAAACCCAAAAATTATTTTTAGATTGGCATTAGAATTAGATAATTTTTTTCCTAAAAGAACATTGATTTTTATCCGGCACACATTATTGAAGTGTATATAGTAAATTTGATTCATTTCAAAAGCACACTGTTGTTTCGTTTTTTTGGCCTGAAGCTCACTGTTGTTTCTACTGCTTCCCCAAAAATCTTCCCCAGCTTTAAATTTTCGAATGGGTTGCTGAAGTTATTATAGCTTTATCAAATGAATATTATTGTCAATATCAATTGAAAATTATTTAGCTAGTCATGAAGAGATTGCTTACGTAGTAGAGCATTATCTAAAAAAGCGAAATTAATGTTTCCCTTTCAAGTCTAAGTAATGAAGTAGAAGAGAGACACAAACTTGTAATATAATTAAACCCAGTGATAAGCGAAAAGTAAATGAGAGATATAAAGGGAAAGCGATGAACTTACCTGTGTTTTGCAGACTGTAAATTGCTTGACAATGCCTTCAACAAGAGATCGAGTAGTCTCCTTAGCTTTCTGTCCAAATCAGATCGTTTTGAGAAGAAAACTTATTGGAGATCACAACAAAGATTTTAACAAAATGAGATAAAATTTTAAAAGAATAAATCAATAACGTAACGTACTTAATCACTGGAAAAATAGAGCATTGAGATAACACACAAAGCACTGTGAAATTTTAACTCAAGAGACTTCAGTTATGAATGAGTTATTGAAAGCATAAGCATATGAGATTTCAAGAGTCTTCTTAGATGTCCAGTCACCAAGTCAACTTTGCAAGTCTTCCTCAAATTATTATTCTATTTTAAATTATTTATCATCCATAATATTTGCCTTTCCGATGCCTCTCTCTTTCTCAATCTTCAAATGTGTTGGCCAATGTTTTCTTTATGCCTTACTTTAGCATTAAAGCATCTAATAAGAAATATGCTAATAATGACAAATTATTTATAAAAACCACCCTATCTTTTAATAAATTCTTCTATTAATTTAGACGACTTCAATCACAACGACCCACACCTTAACTACAAATATCCCAATTAAATAGAAGGACGTTGTCCGTCTAGCTATCAAGTTCTTTCAGTTTTTGGTGCGTGGATCAAACTCTCAAGCTGGAACCCAAATCAAAAGCAAATTCTCAATATGACATCAAATTTTGTTACAAATTATTCAACCATCAAGATATAAAAAACTAGCTAAAAATTAAACTTTGGGTGTTACAGAATATTTTTTACGAAGAGATTATTTACCTTAGTACATCATCTAGTTAAAACAGCCACAATCATTCAAAAAATGGGGCTTACATTCAAATTATTTATCACAATATAATGCATAGAATTAAATAGAGGATGAAATAACATCTATCAGCCCAATATTATTTTCAGTAACAGGTAGCATCCTAATCTTATCTATAATCCCATCTAATGTCTTGATGTTATTGTCTTAGTGCATTTAGCATCATCTAATATTATTTTCAGTTATACTCAACACCCTAATCTTATTTATAGTTCAGGATGCTAGATGTCAGATGCATTATAAATAAAATCAAGATGCTAGATGACTATAAATTAAATGAGATGAGGCTGTTGGATATAATTAGAAAATAATATTACGGTGCTGAATGCTAGTTTACTCTTTAAATGTGTAAGTGACATAGTGTATACTGAAGCAAAAGATAGAACTTATGAAGTAGATATATAATCTAAACACATCCAAAAGCGAAAAGTAAATACGAGATAAAAAGGGAAAGTGAGGAACTTGATTTTGCAGATTGCAAACTGCGTGTGACGATGCCCTCAAAACAAGATACTAGTCTCCTTGGCTTTCTCAGTTTTTTCTGTTCAAATCAGATGGCTTTGAGAAGAAAAGATTGGAGAATAACAAAGCGCGCGATTAACAAATTGAGAGAAAACTTTACAGGATGAATCAAATGCGTACTTACCAGCACAGTAGAGCAAACAGAGCACAGGGAACTTTGGGGTTTTTACAGTCACAGAACAACTGGTAGTATTATTGAAGAAGATCTGAACACTATAATATGCACTCTCGGGTCTCAGGAAGATCGTCCGGTTAAAAATAATATAATAATGAAATTATTAGAAAAAGATTCATTGGAGATCTCGATCATAGCGTTAAAGCAGTCCCCAAATTGTCAAGAAGCATCCTATACAGCAGTGACACTGTATTCAAACACAAAATGTTTCTATTCACTTTTGTCATTTACTTTATGGGAAATCGCTAGATAGTGTTTCTCTCTAACTTATTTTAAAATAATTTATGTTAAAGAGAGAGTTGTTTAAAAGGATTCTCATTATATTGATAAAAGTGAATATAAAAATGAGAGGTAATGAGATGCGTAAACCTAGATGAATATAAAAACGATGAATAAACCCATTATACTACCTCCGGTCCTAATTATAAGACCCAGTTAACTTATTTAAGAAAATTAAAGAAGTAAGTTAAGTTAGTTATTTGTAATAAATAAGTGTTGTCATTCCTAAAATATCCTTGCTAATTAAGTGTATTGACTAGAACTATCATTATTAGAAGGATTATCTTGGAAAAAAATACATAAATATGAGAGACAAAATGGATTGGGGTCTTATAATTAGGACCAAACAAAAAGTCAAACGGGGTCTTATATTAAGGACCGGAGGTAGTATTATAAAAGTGATTTGCATGTCGGAGAAATATTCGCTAAAGGAGCGTTTGAAGGAAGAAAGTGATATTCAACGTATTTGCAACAACGCGCTCTATGTGAATGATAATATAGGAATTAGCAAAAGGAGCTTTAGCTGATTAAATATGACGTTTCGAGTTGAGTATGTGTGAGTATTAAAAAAAATGCCTTTAAGAGAGCCATTCTCAATTAGGTTTGACAATTTTCGAATTAGACCCATTTGAATGGTCGTATTAAAAAACGTGTTACCTAATAAAAATGATAATATGTTTGAATATGCTATGTTCTAGAATGCAATACATTATTGGCAGCCTAGTAAGTTGCTCCAATATTATCACAACGCTCTTTATCAGAAATTATTGCATTGTGTTACTCTATATCTCTAATTGATTCTAAAATAATTTTACTTTAAAGGAAGAAATGCTTAAAAAAGACCTTGTCAGGAGGATATTTGTGTTTTAGCGCCTTAAATTCACCTTCTTCTTCCCCCCGCCTTTTTTTCATCATATTGAAATGCAAAATTCACTGTACGACGTGCATGCATGGAATGATCAATAAGTAAAATCCGCACTGAAACATTAACAAGGCTGAAGTTATGTAATACTACCTGATCTGGTCCCTTAATTAATAATTGCATGACTAAATTATTTAATTATCGTTCTCCTTAAAATGTTGGAGTAAATAAACACCAGTTATGAAATACTAACTCTAGTCTTAAATATAAAAACTAATTAAAAATTTAATTTTGTCCCATATATAAGACTTCAGTTCATTTTATCTCTCATATTTATTTATTTATTTTCCAAAGTAGTGCTCACGATGATTACATATGTTAGAGGATTTTCATTATAGTACATATAATTAATAGGGATATTTTAAAGAAAACAATTTTTATTTGTTGCAAATAAAGTTTTCTTTGTTTCTGCACCCTCCTTTCAACACCAAACATTGCTCACCAGTTATGAAATACTGCCTCCAATCCTAAATATAAAAGTTAGTTAAAAATTTAATTTTATCATATATATATAGGGTTCCAATTCACTTTGTCTCCCATATTTATTTATTTATTTTTCAAAGTGGGGCTCATGATGATTACACATGTTAGAGGGTTTTCATTCTAGTACATATAATTAATAAAGATATTTTAAAGAAAACAATACTTATTTGCTGCAAATAAAGTTTTCTTTGTTTCTGCACCCTCCTTTCAATGCCAAACATTGCCCGAATCTCGTAGTTGCAAACACTTTAGTACTAGCTTGGGACTGCTCATTATAAGTTGGCGTCGAAATAAAACTTCTCCCATATTCTTGCCTCACATCCTTTAAATCACCATTGAAAAATTACTTCTTTTTTCGATACAAAAATTGCTTTTTGAAGGCTCGCAGTGGCCATTCCCAACAAGCCTTTTAGTCTCCCAATCTCACGAAATGAAAGTCCAAAGAAGCTCTCGCTCACGAGCAAGGAGAAAAATAATTTTTAAAATTAAGAACATAATAATTAATATAATTTTTAAAAATAATAATTTACGTTGAAGATGAAGCCAGTAGCCAAGCCTAACATGAAATTGAGCGAAGAGCGTTTGATAATGCAGGAAGCTGCATCTTCGTCATCTTAGTTTGGAAGATAAGTCAAAGTAGATTCCTCTGCTGAAGGGCTTGGTGCTGATGATGATCCTTCTGTTGGTTGATCGCCTGCAGGCTGCCGTTTAATGGCCGTAAAACCAGTAAGATTGTTAAAGCTGTTTCCATCGAAGTTCCTAAAAAGAGTTTTCCTTAAAGAAAAATACTCATTATGGATAATTCAACTTCTTGACGAGAGGTTGGATCCCATTTTATGATGGAAATTTTTGTTTTCAAATTTCAAATCTCTAAAAAGTTCAAACTGAGCCTTTTTCAAACAGCACTTGTTGAGATTAAGAGAGTGTTTGGATGGAAACATCCAAATCATAGTTTTAAAATTGATTTTACAATATACAAAGTAACTATGTAGAGAAGTTTATCTTGATTTTTGGACAAGTACTTTTAGAAAACATTTTTGAGGATATCCAAACACCCCTTAAATCTCATGGGGATAAGTATCCCCTTTTCTATGGAAGGTCTTTTTGTTAACACATCAATATTTAGTTTTGTGAAAAAAAATAATTGCAGTCACTTTTAATCAAACACACAAATAAATGTGAATTGTTGGCAAGAAAACTGAGATTAATTAATATCTTTTTTTCTGCTGCCAGAATTCATATTGATCACTTGAATAGTAAATTTACGTAACTATAGCTCCTCAATTGAAAAATAAATAAAAAGTAGCGACCCATTTAATTAAGAAGCACGGCACATGGTGGGGGCAACCAGAAGAAAAGCACGATGTTCAAAAAGGTTAATTAAGAATAAAAAGTACTTTATCAAAAGAAAATAGTAATAGTAGTCGTAATAGTAATAATAATGATGGAAATTTTCATTGTCTTACTCGGAGACATGGCATCTTAGACTTATTGGAGCCAACGACACTGGCGCTCCTCCAGCTGCACCTCATAACAGTATAAATTAATAAATATTCACTCACACATTTAATTAAAAAGAAAAAAAAAGAAAAATTCGGGGTAAATTACAAAAAGGAATCGGCACCATTGTCTGTCTTCAGTATTATAATTTTTCAGTTATGTGTAATATATTTTTTTAACTATATGCAAAAGTCTTCCATACAAAGTCATTTGCTCTGCACATAACCAAAAAATGTATTGCATACAGCTAAAAGAGAGTTGTATCCGCAAAAAAAATAATTGCACCCGCTTAATTATCATGTCCTTCTAGACCAAACCAATTTGCTAATTAAATTGGGACTTATTTTCTAGAATGAAAAAAAATTAGACCACTATCAATATGAAATTGCAAATGGCATCACATTATTGAAGACGATGCAATGCACATACATCAACGTAAAAAAATAATTTTTAGAGAGAAAGGATACCGTGATTATTGGATCTGCATGTATCAATAATAAACTAACTTTATATTTATAAGATTCTTTTGAATCATTCTTTAAATTCTAACACTATGACCAAATAACGAGTCCTGATGGAAACTAGATTTGATTCCCACAATCTGATCTTATTCTATCATGATACTCAGAAAAAACTAAGCAGATCGAACAAAAATGAAAACTCAGAGAAGAAGATGATTAAAGTGTAGGTGTGCACCTGAGCAGGAAGTAACATTAGGAGCAGAAGACATTCGACAAAGAGAAGGAAGGTTGAGGGCTTTCTTAAGATCAATGGTGAAACCAGTAGCTTCAGGATGCCCTAATAGCTCACATAAGCAAATGGGGTTGCTCTCTTCTAGTCCCGCGATCTCTGGACAGCGTCCTTTTTCTGGTTTTGTGAGGTTGCTTTTAGATTTCACTAAGCTCTGAAGCATTCTGGTTGATATAATATTTTGTTTTTGCCGAGACTTCCACTGAAAAGAATATTATTTGTCACTACTATATATTATGAAAGTTCACAAAGGAAGCAGACCTGACCCTTATAGTGATTTTCATTCTTCGTATATCATCATTCAATTTGATTAAAAAGAATATGATGATATCGAAGTAATAAATGAACGATAGATAAAGAGCCTGGAGTTGTCATTTGGATCACCATTGAATTTTGATGAAGCTTCCTTCCCCTGCTCCTAAGCCCTGAATAAAACCAAAATATCAGTTTGTTTTACAGAGCAATTAACATTATCAATTCTTTATTTCTAGCAACATTTAAATATGAGTTAAAAATTAAGAATAATTTACTGCCATTCCCCGAATTATGCAAATTCTTTCCATAGTTAAAGAATTATCCAAGGGTCCTCCTTATTGCTTCCTTGGCCTGATTTTTCATTTCCATTTATACTATGAAGTACAGCAAATTTTGATTTCACGTTTTGCTTCTCCAAGTGTCAGTTGATCTATCAATTTTTGATCTTTCCTTAGGTTGCCAAAAGCTGCCAATTGTTATATAAGTATATATCATTGAAAATTATTTGTTCTTTGGGGGTTGTTTTAGTAGAAACCAAACCATGATTTTAAAGGTGATTTTACAGTGTACAAAATAAGTATATGAGAGGAATTTTGTCTTAACTTGCATGAAAACACTTTTTAACCAAATACCCCTGATAAGCATTCCGAGGAGTTATGCCAGTAGATGAATAAAATGAAAACAAGTCACAATGACTTCCTTATTTTTATTTTTATTTGCGTCACATAATATTCAAAAGTTATATTGAATTTTGACTAATTGCTTTCATTGAGCCGATAGGATCGTGGGGGCGATATTTTTTTTTTCCTAACCAGTTTTCAATACAAGCTGTATATGCAAGAGTCAAACCAAAAGCCATTAGTTTCTTTCTTTATATTTTACAGTGGACAAACAAAATCCTCTCTATTGAAACGTCTCATCTCTATAGGACTATTAGAGACTATGTGCTTGTGATAATGAAGTATAGCCCTTTCAGTTCTGCTAGTTACAATGTTGTTCATAGTCTAATTTTTCACTTTTTTGGACTAGTGGTTATTGTACCCATTGCTATTAATTAAAAGAATACTTTGCACAAACCATATCAGTTCAAAGAATATAGTTTAAGCGAGGGCAATGACACAACAGCTTTGTAATATGGAAAAGCAGCCAACCTAACAAAATTGGCATCAAGAGGCATTGCACAAGCTGTTTGCTAATAGATCACAGCGATTAAATTCTGCTAACAAGCATTATTTAACGGAACATAGGGACCATATTGGTTTGTCTTAGGCATTATGTTTCGCTCATTTTTTACTCTTTTTAGAAACATAGCACAAGCAACCAGAAACGAAAAGTGAGCATACTTAAATACCAAAGGGCCTATCTTTGGCACTTACTATTTTATGAGAAACTTCATTGGATATCTTTGTTTCTCCAAGATCCTGCTGTTGGCCAGCCGAAGTTTCTTCACATGTTGAGCGTTCATACTCCAACTCCTATTTGAAGCATTGAACATTTAGATGCAACTTGTTGGTAACATTAATGATGAAATTGAATTGGGAAAAATCCATTGTAGTTCAGATGTTGCTGTATTTAAAAAGGGCAAGGGACTTACCTGCATAGAACCATTTCTAGAGTTGACAAATGGTCTACTGGATTGCTTCCTTGAATTTGAATCAGTTGATAAAATTGCTATCATGGCAACCTCTTTCGCATAATTCTCTTGAAGACTTGATTTTGTTATCTCTTTGATATTCTGAGTAATTAGACAAAAAAGAGGAAATAATTTTCAGTTTCATTTATTGCGTGTAGATAATTCTTTACTTTGGTCGCATGATGAAAGATATTGAGATAATTCTCCAGGAATCCAAGTTCTTGTCAATAATAGATATAGAGTTTGATTATGTGGTTTTTGTCCTAATATCAAAAGATAACTCTGAAGCTGCGGTCACTGATGACTCAAAAGCTATTCCTACAACTTTTTTTTTTTTTTTCATTGTTTCTAATCTCTGAATAACAACAAATGAAGATATTAATTTAATAAAGCAACTTCATCAATTGATTAAACTTATCTTTCCATTAAATAAGAAATTCCTATTTTGAAGCACATTTACATATATGGGCCATTAATTTTGTTCACCTGAAAAGAAGATGAGGTTGTTGCTGGTAACTTTGAATCAGGATCAGGAACTACTCTGCCAACTTCCTCCTCTGTTTCTTTATAATTCTGAATTACGGCAAGAGATAGAACTAAGTATTTTATTTAAGAGGACTTCATTAGTTCATGGATATCTTCTATGTTCAATATTCAATTCAGGAACTACTCTGCCAACTTGCTCCTCTGTTTCTTTATAATTCTGAATTACAGCAAGAGATAGAACTAAGTATTTCACTTAAGAGAACTTCATTAGTTCATGGATATCTTCTATATTCAATATTCAATTCTTTTCCCAGAAACATGTTAATTTACAAATGATCAAACTAAAGTTGAGACCATATATGTGGTTTACATGTGTTGGTATTGGTATTAGAAGACGTACTAAGCATGCTGTGAGTTTAAAATAAACTTGGGGTCTTGTTGAAAATAGTCAAACAATCAATAAACTTACCCGTGACAATGTCCTTCTCAATTCTGATAGTAATGAGTAATGACTAACAATTTTGAAGGGTTTGGTGAAGTTACTGGTTGTTTGTTTCATTTTTTTCTTTTGGCCAGAAATATTTGTATTCATATCATTTAAAAGGAACAAAGTCTACGAAGCACCAAAGTCCAATCCAGAAAAAGTATTTGTATTCATATCAGTAAAATAGGACCTGAGCAGTTTCATACTCCAATAAAATTGTGGACTAACAAGTTTAGAAACTTTAGTGAATAAATCTGAAAATATTCTTCTTAAATATTCATTACACTACGCTAAATATAAACAATCAAGAAAGTAAAAAGGAATTGCTGATAAGTAAAGAAGATTAACCTTTGGAAAAAAAAAAATCACAAGTAACACAAAAGGTTTTAGGGTCAGCTATTGACGACAAGACTTTTAAGATTGGAGGAATAAAAGTATACTTCGAAACATTAACTTTAATCACTTCTGACTGATGCAGATGCTTTCCTCAAAATTGATAGGGGTACTTACATATAGGTGCTGATCTCATTTATACTAATCACTAAAATAGAAAGATTCTCATCAGTATATTAATTTGGAAACAACAAATGGCCCTAAAAGTAGTCGTGCATAGATTCTTTTATTTCAGATCTACACAAAATAATATTATGCACTTATATATGTTTGAGATCTCGAAATTCTCCATATTACCTTAGAAGGCAAGCTTGACATGTATTTTGATTTTCTGACAAAGATATCTTATTGATAAGGAATCTTTAAACAGTGCAACTTTAGCTAATACTCATAATTAGCCAAAGTTTTGAAAATTTCATCAATTTGCTCTATGCTCATGCTCTAGTGGAGAATAATCTTATATGATTAATTCACACAATGTCGATGTATATGTCAGCATCACGAGTGAGAAAATACATTTCACCTCTCCAAATTTATATATTTCCACTCTTCGAAGGTTGTGATCGAAGTTGTCTGTGATCCTCACATACGTACCTCAAATTAGGTAGATTCTCCATAACCAAATTTTGGAGGCATGATAACGATAACGACTTTGATTCCATATCAATCGTAGGTTCCGTTAAGTTAAAACTAGCTACCTTCAATTTTGAATGTCCTCTGCTCTTTGCATAACCACGTCGCTGCATATTAAGTATCATGATGGAAAACAAATAATGAAGCATTTAAAATGCATTATTCTTTTATGTGTGTCAATTCAAATTATAACACGTTAGTATTACCTGCTACCTAGTCTTGCCCAGCACTTTGCTGAATCGCTACTTTTGAATCAAAATCGAATATGATGCTCAATTGTAAGCAGCCTTCACAAACTCCACAAGGCCACTACCTCACTCGATGCATATCGACAATAATTGATTAAAATATTAACTGTAAAGGAAATGATTATTTATTAAATTTTTGTGATCATCACATTACTTATTACTTTGTTCTCTTTATTTTTTCAGGATCAATACAAATAGTCAAACAGAATTATCCTATTTATTTTCTTTAGTTTACTTTTTTTTTCCCCTGTCTTTACAAAAAGGGTTGGTCTTGATCTGAACAGCAGAGCTCTGGTATTTGTAAAAAGTCAAAATATAGTAACTAAATGAATAGCTGAAAATAAAATTTAGATTTAAAAATTATATTATTCCGCATAAAAAATTTAAAAACAATAATATATGAAATTGGAGTCGTTCGAACTCCTCTATACAATGCAGTTTTTTTTTTTTTTGCCCTTTTTCCCGAAGTGAGAAAACAATAAGAGATGTCATAGCTAGTTGAACGCACAAATACTTTTTTTTTTTTTTTTGGGTCAGCGGCACAAAGACTTCTTTAAAAAGACGCAGTCAAGGTGCAGACGACTTAAAAGTTAACCTTAAAGGTAGAATGCTCCCAAGTTTGATGCAAGAAAAGCTTATTAAGGATGAAGATCAGGTCCTGCTGTGGTTGTTGAAGTTTAGGAAGAAGAAGGAAGGGGCATGAAGGAGACTTAAGAAGGAAGGGATGGGGAGCGAGGAACTTACTAGCGAGAATGAGCTGTGGAATTGTTGAAGATGATAAATAAGAAAGAGAATTATATTGTTGGGTGAAATATATACTGTCTTATGAATTTTTAGGGAAATATATAATCCACAAGATTGGCATTTTTCTTACAGTTTGTGGTTGTGAGGTTTTAGTCATCCCCTTTCGTTTTTTTTTTTTAAATTCTGTGTCATAAAATTTGAAAGATCGCATAATATAATAACCACGTGCTTCGCTGGACAAATGCGATGTTATAGCCTACATTAGAAGCTTAAGTTAATTCATATATATACTTTGAATTATGATTATGATTTTCCCTTTTGTGTAATTCTGTACGTGAACCATTCACATGGAGACTCTACAAGCAGTGGCAGGGGCATTGATTGATCAAAAGGCAGAGACATGAAAGAGGCAAGGCTGGTTGCTTTTTTTGCCCCCCTCTTTGGTGAACAAGGCTGGCTGGTTTTTTACAGAAAAAACATGATCAAAAGTATTTGTATTTCCTTTTTGCCGTTTTCAACAGCAAAATAAAATGTGTATCTTTTTCAAAGCTTGCCTGTTTTATGCAAACAATGAAACGATTTTGAAATGGTTGTTGAGAAGGTCTTTAATAGTTTTCATTGAGTCATTGGGATAGAGCTGTCAGTAGACTTAACTTTTGACCACAGTAGCAATCTGTGATGGAAAATAAACTTGGTTCCGTCTCTTTCTCACCCTTTGATCATAACCACAACAATGGTAATGGTAAAATAGCCTGCAACTAATAAAATTATGCATGTGAAATAAACTGGCCTATTGAAAATGAAATAGCCTCTGCATCGTACATGCATTATTATTCAAAGGCAAAGTTGAAGCTCTAAACTCTATCACCAGACCATTAAAGTGTCAATCCATGGAAGAACAGAGAAAGAGACAGAGGCTGATGAGCAATCAAGTTCTTTTTTCTTTTTTCTGGTCAAGATGAGCAATCAAGTTTAAATGCCCCTTTTACATTTTCATGACGGCATTAGTCAAATGGCAGGAGACAGAAATTACAGAAGCAATCCCCTCACGTAAGCAAGCTGCCTCCTTCACCTTCATTCATCCTATTCGTCTCTCTGCTTCACTTTCGTTCATCTTATTCAATTGCACAGGACGTTTAATTACATTTCTTAATTATATAAAATGTCTGCGTATATTAGGAGTTGTTCAGTAGTTGATAGTTGTGTTGATAAACATATGATGCAACTTTATTTTTACAAGTACTAATGTGGTCATAGTACAGCTTGTGGCTCACTACTTTCCAGTCATTTTTAGCCAAACATGAAATAACAAAGCACAAATGAAACAAAGCTAAATTCCAAATGCTCTGTTCTGGGCACTTATTATCCCCCCAAACTCCATCATCTTCTCTATTAGTTTCTTGCGATCTTCCAACAGACCCCACAACTGAAAATCAATTGCTTCAGACTCACTCTGCACCATCTCTAATTCTCCAATCACCCCTGCAATCCGCTGTTTGTTTTCTACCCTCTGCTTTTGAACTCGCTCCAACATAATGTCACGTGTCTCCAGTTCTTCCTTCATCTCCTGAATTTTTTCTTCCACCTTCGTGACTACAAATATGTCATTGCCAGAAACTCTGTCTCGAACTGATTCAATCCATCCTTTGTCGAATCCTAAAAATGTTGCAGTACCCAAGTTTTCCTCTAAGGTCTATTTCTCCGACGTTGTAATGGTACGAGGTGTCTTGGTTGCCAATATGACCAAAATATCAGTCAGCACTCTGTAGGAGAAAGCTATTACAGAGCGGGTAAGTTGTCCATGAGACAGCCTTAGCTGGGGATATAGCTCAAGTGCTTTGGATAGTATAGCTGGTTCATCATCATCTTTCAACTTCCCCAGTTCTAAGGTGTCACCAATCTCCAGCGTCGGAGAAGAAGAAGCAGCAACACTAGTTTGTGATTCTGACATGCGTACAGCCAAGAAAGTTACTACATGACTGAAGGAGAATCTGAAATCGGTACAGAAAGATATTCACTATGATGGGAAGAGGGAATAACATCAGGAAGGCTTGTGTTGTTCTTCATAGGACTATTGGGTCCATCCTGAACATTTATGCCTCTTGTTTCTTTAGTAGTCTGCGTGGCACAAAATGAAAAATTAGTCTAACGACTTTCTTCCCTATTTATAAGCAGGTGAAAAGATAAAATTTGATTTATAATGTTACATTAATATCATATAATTTATCATCTATTCATTCACTAATTATTTTGTCCTAGCATCATATCTATATTGGCTCAGAAAAGTAGTCAGAGACAAGATCAATGATATAATTGTTTTCCTCCCTTAAATCCTATAGTTATGGATATACAAAAGCAAAACAATCTACCAAACTTCAATTTCTATATAATAAATGTAGTTACCTGTGTAAATTCTTTTTCAAAAAGCATATGCGATGATCCTCTTGGTTGCTTCATTAACTGCAGATTGAATGATTGAATTGCTACTTTGTCTTCATTTGAATCGTGCTTTTGAAAGGCTTGTTTCACAGTTTCTTCCATACTAGCAACCTAGAAATCACAAGGTATTTAAATTCATTGGTTTTGCATTTCCGAATGTATAAACTCCAAAATTCTGCATCATGATATACTGAACTTATCATTGCCGATGGACCTGACTGTGAGGCCTCTGCATGTGAATAAAAAGAGGAAGTATCTCCTTTAGCTTCCATTGTTGTAGTCTCCTCTTGAATGCTTTCAGCGCTCTACAAAAGTATGAATACATATACAAGTGTGCTAGGCCCTTTAATTATAATCTAGCTTTATCTTTATTACAAAATGAAAATTTGGTTGAGACAATATATGTGTTGTCCATATTTTGATACTGATTTACAAAGATGTAAATGAGTGGTACTTGGTATTTAAACTTACATAAATAAAACTTACCATTGTAGATGGACGAGATTGTGATTCCTCTACTTGTGAATAAATGAAAGATGCATCTGTTTTAACTTTCATAATGGTGATGTCCTCTTGAATATTTCCAACGCTCTGCATAAGTACCGAAAACGTGTGAGGTCATTTAATTATAACCGTTAGGTTCTAGCTTCTATCTTTTGTGAAGAGTTCAAGCATACAACAGATGTCTTTTCTGCGAGTCCTTGCTGGTTTATCATGATTTTTCCACTTGACTTTTTCTTTGTCAAATCTTAAAACAAGCGATGGAAAAAAAAAAAAGATACATTTTCTTCTAGCCATCTAGCATATTCCTAGGCATAATAACACAGTAATCAACAACCAATGGAAACTCCTCTTGTAGAGGAGTGATTGATGCTGCGGATAAATTCCTCGATGCTAAATCAGTGAATAGAGTTTCTAATATAGCATCCTTAGAGGTAGGCCCTTCTTGAGCTCTTTCTTTTACTGTGACATCAATACTCTGTGTAGCGCAAAAGAGTGGTTAGTAATCATAATGCGACTTCAAAAACTGTTGGGATACATTAATTATAACGCACATGATCATTAAATGGTATTTTGGTTTTATGAGAAACTTCAATAGATATCTTTGTTTCTCCAAGATCTTGCTATTGGCCCAACGAAGTTGCTTCATGTGCTGACTGTTCATACTCCAACTCCTATTTGAAGCATTGAACATTTGGATGCAACTCCTCGTGATGAAATTGAATTGGGAAATATCCGGTGTAGTTCATATGTTGCTGTATTAGAAAAGGGCAATGGACTTACTTGCGCAGAATCATTTCTAGTGTTGACGAATGGTCTAGTGGACTACTTCCTTGAATTTGAATTAGTTGGTAGAGTTGCTATCATGGCATCCTCTATCGCATAATTCTCTTGGAGTCTTGATTCTGTTATCTCTTTGACACTCTAAGTAATCTAAAAAGAAACGCAAAAGAAAGGAAATATTTTTCAGTTTCATTTATTGCATGTGCAGATAATTCTTTACTTTGGCCACATAATGAAAGAAATCGAGAAATTGTTGTTTCAGGATGGTCTTTTTG
Organism: Neltuma alba; assembly: GCF_004799145.2. Lineage (NCBI taxonomy): Eukaryota > Viridiplantae > Streptophyta > Magnoliopsida > Fabales > Fabaceae > Neltuma > Neltuma alba. The sequence continues at coordinate 389,385 of NW_021635334.1, read as the reverse complement.
TTTTTTCTTCTACATCCAGGAACACAAGTTCTTGTCAATAATAGATATAGAGTTTGATTATGTGGTTTCTCCCATAATATCAAAGGATAACTCTAAAGCCGTAGTCACCGATGACTCTGAAGCTGTTCCTACAACTTTTTTCCCTGTTTATAATCTCTGAATAAAACAAATGGAAACATTAATTTAATAAAGCAACTTCATCAATTGATTGAAGTTATCTTTCCATTCAATAAGAAATTTCTGCTTTGAAGCACATTTAAATATACGGGCTATTAACTTTGTTCACCTGAAAAGCAGATGAATTTGTTGCTAGTAACTTTGAATCAGGATCAAGGATCCTACTAACTTCCTCCTCTGTTTCTGTATAATTATAAATTACAGTGAGAGATAGAATTAAGTATTTCACTTCAGGGAACTTCATTAGTTCATGGATATCTTCTATGTTCAGTATTCAATTCTTTTCCTAGGAACATGTTAATTTATAGATAATCAAACTAAATTTGAGACTATATATATGGTTTACATTTGTTGGCATTGGTATTAGAAGACGTATTAAACATGCTATGAGTTTAAAATAAACTTGCGGTCAAGTTGAAAATAGTCAAACAATCGATAAACTTACCTATGAAGTTGCCCTTCTCAATTGTGGTATTGAACCTCCCGGTGCTTGTTTCTCTAATGCTAGAGTAGGATCCTTGGTTTCGATTTCCTTCACTGTTTCCTCCTTTTTACTCTATCACATCAAAAGATACAATTTATTTATGCATTAATTTCTCTTCTTCTTCTTTTTTTTTGTAATGTGCACATAAAATCTTTGCTAACTTTAGATGTTTGAAGGGTTTGGTGAAGTCACTGTTGTGGCTTTATCAAAAGTATCAGTTGTATAGTAATGAATAATGACTTATTAGAAAAAAAAGAAAGCTGCAGTGATCTCTAAGCGTATTCCTATGTTCTATTTGGTGCATTTTGTTTAGAAAACTCAGGCTTGGTGTGGAGAAACTATGCTCTTTTGATTGTAGAATGAGATGAAGATGTACCATTGATGATGCAACTTCAACACTTGTCTTCATTGCTTCCTTGGAGCTCTTAACCAACACCATAATTAATAAGTCAGTCAGTTTGCAGTAATGAAATTTATGGACAGGTTAAATTCACTAGTAAAAGAAAATACCAAAAAAAATCACGATTTTTTTTGTTCTTTTTATACCTCTGCAATTTCTGGCAAAACACTTGCTGTTGCTTGATTTTCTTAATAAAGATGACCTTCTCAAACGCTTTGGATTCTTCAACTTGTTTGCCCATTTGTTTTGCCAATGTGGTTTTACCCGTTCCCCCCATCCCTTGTAATCCAATTATGTAATGATTTCCATCTTCTAATGCTCTCACAAGTTGCTTGAATTTCGTCTTTCTGCTCACAAAATCAAAGTTATATTTTTGGATGTGATCTTTAATGATTGACGTTCTTTTTGCCGACCTCTTCCCCTGTCGGTATTGCCAGTAATGACGCCATCCATAAGACCGTCTGTGCTTTATTCTAGTGTTCTTCTGAATTAGAATATTAGCCTCCTCGATCCAATTTTGAACATCATCTCTAATTGACTTTCGTTTCTTTTCTTGGCATCGTCAATATCTTTGAGCACATTCTCTCGTTTTGCATGCAAAATGTTGTTTTCTATCACAAAATTGTGTGTGTAGTCCTCAGAATCATGAAAATATTTAAATTCTATGATAATCTTTTCCACCAATTTCTGTGCTATATTAGTTGCAACACTTTCACCAATGCTTGTCATCTCTAATGGACATGAGATCACAATTTCATTTGTTTACTCTAACACTGTAACTTAACAAGACTTCTGATATGCAATTTTTCAAAACAATTTTTCCAAAAAAGAAAACTCCAACTTACTAATATCATGATTATTATTAGTTTATTTTTATTTTTATTTTGAAATCTTTTTTAAAACATTATAATCTTGACAATGTATTAAAAGACATATTCATTGTACATAGCTAAAAAAATTACATTTAAACTTTTCAGGTTGTTACACAAATTGTTATCTAAATATAGTTAATTTAGGTTTTGATGGTTGATGAAGTTCAATTTTTTTAAGGGAAACGACAAATACATGACATTTGAAATTTCAAATTCTAAAATCATGACACCAATTTACAAAATTTCAAATTAATATTCATGACTAAATTGAAATTTTTAAATGTTGGTGATTTTATAATATTACCTTTTATCTTTAAAAAAAAAAGCCATCATGACCGGCAACCGTGTTGCCGACCGGCCATAGAGCTCCGGCGCCTGTTTTTTGGGGCCAAGGTTATCGAAGTGAAATTTGATCACATCATCCCTTGCATCCCAAAAGATCCAGTCTCCGTTAAGCCACAAAGCCTATCTGATCTGTTGATATGATACAAAATTATACATATATAAGGTAAACTATCAAAGTGAAGGGTCCGGTTAAAAATCATTTACTATACTACTAGCAGCGTTGACAACACTTTTGCTGAGTTTCACTGCTTCATTCACATCATTCTCAACTTTCAACACTTAGAAAAAAATCAAAGAAAAGTGTCCTATTAAAAATCATTTACTGCACTACTAATAACATATAGAACACTTTTATTGAGTTCTACTACTTTATTAATGCCATTTACAATAATCGTTTTACAATTTCAACACTAAGAAACATCAAAGTAAAGGGTATGTTAAAAATCATTTGCAACATTCTTATCAAGTCTTACTACTTTTTCTTTTTTTGGTCAAATACCAAGTTTTACTACTTCATTAACATCATTTACAACAATTTCTGTACGATTTCAACACTCATAAAATAATTAATCAATATAAATAACTAAAATGTAAAATATAATCAGATTATCACCATTGAAAATAATTAATCAATGTAAAATAAAAAAGTTATGCTTTTCCAAACTTTATAAATGTTCTAAAAGTGTCTCTAAATAATTGTAACTCAAGTAAATAGTTTTTTTTTTTTGGAAGTAAATTAATTGATAGGAAACACTCAACAAACTTTTATACAATTTCAATACTAGTATAATAATTAATCAATATAGATAGCTAAAATGGATTTGTAAAATAATTAATCAATGTAAATAATTAAATACGATTTCAGCAATTTAAAAGAATTATATATGCAAATAAGTAAAATGTACTTGTAAAATAATTAATCAATGTAAATAATTAAGGTGTAAAGTATAATCAAATTTATTCGCTATTAATTAGGTTATTTCCAAAAAAAAAGAAAAAAATCTATTTACTTGAGTTATAATTATCTAGAGACATTTTTAGTGTATTTATAAGGTTTGAAAAAAGCATACTTTGTCATAAATTTTATAATTTACATTGATTAATTATTTTAAATGTTGATAATTCAATTATATTTTACGTTTTAATTATTTATATAGATGAATTATCTTACAAGTGTTGAAATTGTAATAAAAAACAATTTTTATAAACGGAATTAGTGAAGTAGTGAAACTCGATAAATGTCTTTGTAAATGCTGTTAGTGGCGTAGTAAGTGATTTTTAACAGGGCTCTTCACTTTAATTTTTTTTTTTCAAGTGCTGAAATTATAAGGAAGTTATTGAAAATGGCATTGACGAAGTAATGAAACTTGGAAAAAGTGATATAAATGTCATTAGTAGGGTAGTAAATGATTTTTAACAAGGCCCTTTACTTTGATTTTTTTTTTTTAAGTGTTGAAATTGCATTAATAATGTAGTGAAATTCGGTAACAGTATTATAAATGCCTTTAGTAGCGTTGTAAATTTTTAATATGTCATTCTCTTCGATTTTTTCTCATTGTTAAAATTGTAAAAAGGTTGTTGCCAACGCCATTGATGAAATAGTGAAACTCGGTAAAAGTATTATCAATACCACCATTTTAAAGTAAACGACTTTTTTACTTTGATATATGATTTTGCATCACGTTAATGAAGATGTTTGGTGGCTCAATGGTTGCTAACTACCGTAATGCTGTTGGCTGCCATCAACAGGATCTGGCCGTCAGTGTCGGAGCTCCGACAGTAGAGTTGCCAGTGATGGTGGCTTTGTTTGTAAAACTAGATTTTACTCGCCCGTGCGATGCACGGGAAATGTATAATTACATTTTATAGCATTGATGACAATCAATAATTTACTACAGACTAAATATTTGTACTATTTACATTTGTAAATATTTCTTTGTACACAACATTTGTTGTAGTTCTCTTCAAACAACCATCTTTGTCATCAACAACAATCCTTAAACCATCCATGCTCTTTACTCTGGATAACGCAACATATAGCTGTCCATGACTGAAAACAGGCTTAGGCAAATATAGACCAACATGCCTTAATGATTGGCCTTGACTTTTGTTGATTGTCATTGCAAATGATAACATTATCGGGAACTGCCTCCTTTGCATTTTAAACGGCCAACGACTTTCAGAAGGATTCATATCCATTCGATGAATTAGAACTTTTTGGTTGGGTTTTGACCCATTCAATGTTATGGCTTCAATCACGCTTTGTCCCAGATGAGATATTAGAAGTCGTGTCCCATTACACAGACCTGAAGCTTGATCTATGTTTCGCAATAGCATAATTGGTGCTCCTACTTTCAAGTGTAACTTGTGTGGTGGCATTCCAGAGCATGTAATACTATTTAAGAATTCTGTGGTATAGAGGCTGTCCATTGTATCACTTTCTTGACCAGATCTGCACACATAATCACAGCTGAGGAACTCAAATGATTCTCCTGGTAACAAAGAACAGACGTAGTGATTTATTCGATCAACCATTTCAATTGTTGGGGCCAAGATTGCTCTATCATTGAAGTATTCACCAGAAGCTAAATTATGAAGGAGATTTGTGTATATACTATCCACAATCGCATGAAGTGGGTTGTTATAATTTGTGAGCAACAACTCTTTAGGGATTTCAACTTCTGCAACACCATCACTTGATTCACCTAATTTTCCATCACCAATATGTAGCAACCAATTTGAAAACCATTCTAACTTTTCTTTATGACTGGGAATAGCAGTTGAAGTCAGTCGCATGTTCTTTGTTAACTTCAAAATTCTACAATGATTCCATAAGTATGAGGAATTAATTGAAGCATTAACAATTGTAGCTCTTGTACCTTTTGGTATGACTGGAAGAATTTGACGAAAATCACCACCCATGACAATGCATTTACCACCAAATGGTGCATTAGAATGCATAATATCCTTCAACGTTCTATCAAATGCTTCAATACAATACCTCTGAACCATCGGTGCTTCATCCCAAATGATTAACTTTGTGGACTTAATCAGATTTGCTAGTGCTGAGTTTTGCTTTATCCCACATACAGAAGACTCTGTGATTTGAATGGGGATTGCAAACCTTGAATGTGCTGTTCTGCCAGATGGTAATAATGTTGCAGCTATTCCACTTGATGCAACTGGAAGTACAATTTCACCTTTTGCACGTAATGTTGTTATCAATGCATTCCAAAGAAATGTTTTGCCTGTTCCACCATACCCATACACAAAGAAAAACCCACCGTCAGATAGATTAACTGCGGACAATATGATATTATATATGAGTAGTTGCTCATCATTCAAACTCTGGGAAAGTGTATTAGCTTCCTCTGATAAGGCTTGTCTATCATAACTCAATTCTTGCAGTATGAGATGGTTGTGTAGATCAACTGTTGCAGTTTCTGTTGGTAACGGTAATGAAGGAAATTCATGTAGACTTTTCCCATTTGCATGAAGTAGATTATCAATCTCTTTCAAAGCAGCATTCTCTTTTTCAGATAGAGAGATATGGATATCTACAAAAGATAACCAACCAGTAATAGAAACGTGAATATTCTCCATAGATAAACATACTTTGTATAAAATATAAATTAAAGTTATCGAACCTGATGAGACTGGATCATTATAAGATATGTAAAATAGATCTTCTGAGAGTAGCTTTGAGGTTTCCTTCCATACAATGTCAGGTTGTTGTAAAGAACAACATAATAACATGCTTACAAAGAGCCTCCTTAATTGAATTCCAGATGCCCATATGGCTGCTTCCTTGATTGCAGTAATGTATTCATTATCATCTTGTAAGAGTCCCAGAGCAAAACATGCAGATTTGAAAGTATCATGAACCATACCATCAACAGTTTTGATATCATCAAATGAGGTGGGACCCCTTACAGTAGTTAGTAACAATCTAAGATAATATAATTCTCCAGATGATGGTGACACATGTGTGATCCTACCAACGGCAAAACCTCTTTCTCGCTGTTTCCATTGACGTTTATCTTTTTGGTAGACATAATAATTAGGAAATTCAGCATATGTAAGAGTTGAAGCCAACCCGCCATCTTTATTGATTTTCATCTTTATTGATAAAAAGGTAATATTGCAAAATCACTAACATTTCAAAACTACACTTTGAGCATGAGCATCAATTTAGGATTTTTACAAATTCATGTCAGCATTTTAGAATTTGAAATTTAAAATGGCATTCATTTGTCTTTTCCCGCTTTTTTAATTTACTTTGCGTACAGAATACAACATCTCAAATTTTAAAGCTAAGAATTAATAAAATTTTTAGGAGGCTTAACAAAATTATTTAAGTCATCAAGAAAATAATTTATTCACTAAAAACTCTTTTTTGGGTAATAAATTTAGGAAAATCAATGGAGAAATAATTATTAAAATTATACAAAGGTCTTGAATAATTAAGAAAATATTATAGATAATCATTTCGAGAAATGAATAATACTCCTCCAGTCCTTAATATAGGACCTAATTGTTGAGTTAGTTTTGGTCCTAAATATAACACCTATTTCTCATATTTATCAATTTTCTCTAAATTACCCCTATAGATATTTTCTCAACCATAATCAAGTAGAAGAGGAAGAGAGGGTACAAAGAAAGATGATTATGATATTTTAGAAAAAGCGTGTCACATTTCTTATAATTAACTAATTTACCTAACTTCTTTAATCTAATCAAATTAGTTAAATATGCCTTATATTAAAGATCAGAAGAGTATTATAGAAGAGTTTACTGCCTAAAAAGAAGCATAAATAATTTTAAAGCAGATTTTCGTAATCAAAGGCTTATTTTCTTGAGAAATTCAAGAAAAATAATTACAGGCTAATTTTTAGTTCAAAAATTTAAGTAAATTAATTTATGGTCTAAAGAAGCTAAATGAGGAAGAAAATACTTATGTGCTGAGGATTAATTTGTAGAAATTATCCACCGATATAGAAAATTTCATAAAAGGTTAAAATTAGAATGAGACAGATAATTGAAGGGCAACTTAGTCTTCTAGCCACCTTATACATGTCTTGCCTTCCCCAATTTAGTTAGCAACCACCTCCCAATCGCTTCCTTATTTGTGGCATTGCCATGGCCATCTACAACAGCTAGCTGTGCAGTTATATTATGCAGTTAATCAGTTACTCGGTTAATAAGTGAATCATCCAAAGAAGATTTAAATAATTAACAACAGCAATATTTGCAATTACAATTAAAGATAAATTAGGTCCTATTGCTAATCAGTTATTCTTTCTATAATGTATAAAGGAGACATGCATGCATGCAAACAATGATATTCATAAAAATCACAAATTAGAGAAGAGTATATATTATAGAAAGAATAAAATGATTATTACCTCCATTGTGTTCTCAAGGACGGTAACAGAAGATGGAACGCCCAAATTTTCGAGCAACGCTCAGAAGCCTGATGAAGGAAAAAGTAATTAAAATAAATGTCACCGATAAAATAAAAATATCATTAAAACTCTTGTTAAATCCGTATTAATGCAACTATGATCAATAATGATCCCAGAAAAAAAAAAACAAATTAGGCAAATTCATGAAAAATAGGAAAAAGGTTTCTAAGTGATTTTTAAGGCCCAGTGGATGCACTAAATGTTAAAACACCTCAAGAAAATATTTTAAGTTTAAAAGCCTATTTTTCGATAATTATTTCGCACTTGGCCAAATTCCACGATGCAAAACTTATGTAAATGCCTTAAATGATTATTTGAGGATTTTAGTGGATTAATATAAAACATTACCCCTCATGAATAATTGAATTCATAAATTTCCATTTATTTTGGGCTTAGAAAATTGTAATTATTCCAAATTGATGCGAAATTATTTGAGAGCCAAATTGGACCCAATAAAAAGCAAGCAAAATCAGTATATAAAGGAGGCGTCATATCCCAAAATTTGAGCCTGGAAGCTTAAAAATGCGTTCAAATTAAGTAGGTTAGTAAGCCACTTGCCCACACCTATCTCTCTTGTGGCTAAGTTTATAGGTTTAGATCATCAATGCTAGTTTTTCAAACTATTTTCTATCACATAATTTTATCAATTTATTTAATTAAGCTTCAATACTGGTAACAATTTATTTATTTAATTTCTCCTATTATTCAAATAAATTGATAAAAAAATTTTGCAATTTTAAGCCATCAATATTGAAGGTTAATTAAATAAATTATGGTGTGGTAAATTTTATCCCTCTATTTTGAAAATGTATATAAACCTTTCTAAAATTGAAATATATGTCACACAAACTTTCCTCATACATTTGGGTTTTCATTTTCATCCATCTAACTGCTAGTTAACCGTTAAATTTGACTTTGAACTTTTATTTTGACCAAAATACCACTTCTTCACATAAGAATTATTTAAACATGTAAATTTATTTTTATGCCAAACATTTATATTTGTTAAAGGACTACTTCTTCATATAACCAAAATTATTTTAATACAATTTATAATTTTGATTATATTATAAAATTTATAATTTCAATAAAATTGTTATATATCAAATAAAACTAAAAGTGAAAATATATTATAAAAAAACAAAGATCACAAAATTTGAATAACAGGAGAAATTCTCGTCGAGATTTTTCAATTGCAAAAGCCAAAAACTATTCCCAGCGACTTATGTTTGAGACGGGGATTCCAAAAAATATAGTCAAATGGAATAAATCAACAATAAATCAACTAAATAATTATTTATTTGAGGTTCAAACAGACTTTTGAGCTCTCACTGCTTAACTGAAAAGACATTTAAATGTTGAAAAAAATAGTTATAAATTGTGATGAAAGATGATTTTTTTTAAACATTAAATAATAATATATAGTTTGAATATTTACAATAATTATCCAAAAATTCAAGATTATATATAAATTATTCAACACAATATTTTAGATATGGCATGCACGTCCAAATGCCTCAATATTGGTAGAGGCCGAGAACAAGTAAAGAGAAGTATAAAATAAATATATTTCATATGACAAACACTTTCTGTAGTCCATATTATAAAATTTAAATGATTAATTAATAAATTATAAATAATTAGTTAAAATTAATTGAAAATAATAAATAGATTAGAAATATATTTTTATTCTTAAATATGACCTTATAAAAAGTGAGAGAATGACAAAAGAGAGAGAATAAATATTTAAAAAAATAGAAAATAAATATATTGAATGTTAAGACAAACCTGAATTAATTCTTATAAAATATATCACACTTCTTACCAAATTTGAAATTTACAAACAGAATAGGAGGAATATGTAACATCTATATGTGCACAAAACAAAACAAAAAAAAGAAATACAGCAGGTAAAACACACTAACTTTCCTTCAAAGATTCCAATACTTTTGAATGATCCCTCTGACAGTTCTGTTTTAATTTGTAGAGATTAAAAACAATACATCGAATGGAAAGCTAAAATGAAGAACCCAAACAGGAACTAATCAGGGTATACAAATTGCCAAAAAAAAAAAAAGGGAAAAAGAAAAAAGAATTTCAGTCTTCATGCGACACATAACAAATAAAAGAAAATCAGCATATATAAGGGAATGATATCTATAATTATTTACTGTATGTGCCCTCAATTATTGGACTGACAAACTCAAATTACAAGTATTTTTTTTTTATTTTGTTGATGAATTCCTAGGCTTTTGTTAATTAGTTAATCAAAGTAATTAATTTGTCAGTTAGTTCAAATTCCTTCATTTTCTGACATTACTATACCTACCCCAAATATTTAATGTCACCCTGCAATCCTGCATCACTATCATGTGATATATAATACTCCTGTCGTTTTTCTGACACTAGTAATTAACTTTTCGAATGGGAAGTAAGTTTGATATTAATGAAAGTTTCGGTAAAAACATGTTGAAACGTGATTTTTCAAAAATGTATTAAAAATAAGAATGATAATATATAGAAATATTTTACTGTCTTACCGGGAGACATGGCATCTTGACTCATTGGAGCTAACGACGCTGGCAATCCTGCAGCTGCAACACATAACAATAAAAATTTAATAATTATTCGCTCACACATGTAATTGAAAAATGGAAAATTGGGGGAAAAAATTTCAGTTGGCAAATTTTTTACCAGGCAGGCATTTTTTTTATTAGAAGCAATCTTATTTGAAAAAGAATATCAAGCACTAAATAAGAATACTTTTCTTAATGAGAATTCAAACCTTATTTCGTTATACTGCGAGTGGTTAACTTCTTATGCTAAACTATTTATGTAGAAATCTATTTATGTTAAGTTTAAAATGAATGCAAAAATAAACACGACCTTTCAAATAGCCGTTATTTTTTGACAGTGGGACACAGTTATGAAAGGATCAAAAATACCCTGAAACTCCCGAAGCGAAGAAGGACCAGCCACGCCTTTTTCTGATTATGGAATCTTCTTCAACCTTCTCCTTCCATTTTGCAATCCTCACTGGAATCTTCTTTGACCTTCCTCTTCCGTTTCGCCGTCAAGTATATGGGATGGCAACGGCGGCGAGTTGAGACTATGAGCGATGACCTCTGCGATTTTTGCCGAAGGTTGAAAAACAAAATCCATTTCCTCCGCCACCGCCGCCGCCTCCTGGTAGGATCTCTTTTTGTTTCTTTATCTAGAGAATGATGGAAGGCTAAAGGACGTTACTTGGGCCTTTTCTTTTTATGGAAAATATTTGAAGTAATTAAACGGAGGCTCTTGAACAATTGAATCTTTATTATTTGCTTGTGTCTTTCTAAATGACTTGTTGCTTTTTTACGCTGAGAGCCCAAAACAAATAGAGGTGCTCTTATGAATTCGGATTCAACATAAGTGAAATTGCTTCATTTCAATAGGGCTAAATAATACAAAACCCCCCATAAACTTTAAGACGGTTATAACCTCTTTACATTTCAAAGTTTAAATGATTTTTTTTAATTGTTGACTTTTTACTGTTAACTCATCATTATCTTTTTAACAAAATTTGCCACATGAGATCAACATAAAACACCTTAGGTCCTACGTGGTACTTTACACGACTTCCTATCTAATTTAGCCTTTTGGGCCTTTTGATGGTAGATTAGACTTTGGAAATGTCATTTGATCACCTCTGAATTTATTGAAGTTATAGCCTCTGGTGGCTGTCAGGGACGAATTTTAATAGCTCTGTTTCCCTGTTTCTGAACACTGAATAACATCAAAAACTCATAAAATTTGTTCAATGAACAACTTCATCATTTCATAGAATATAAGTTCTCTCTTTATTCACTGATCGATTCTCCTTCTAGTAATATTTAGATGTATCAGTTTAAAGGAAAAATGTAATTTGAACAGTTAAATGATTAATAAGCGATCTAATATTTTGTCTTTAGTGGGACATCAGTTAAAAAGAATTATTTGTCACTACTAAATATTATGAAAATGAAAGTTCACAGAAGAACCAGACCTAACCCTTATGGTGGCTTTCATTCTTCATATATCATCATTCAATTCGATGAAAAAGAATATGATAATATCGCAGTAAGAAATGAAAGATAGACAAAGAGCATGGGGATGTCATTTGGAATCAACTTTGAATTTTGATGAAGCTTCCTTATTCGAGCTTCTAACTACATCTTCCATCCTATATTTCATTCGATTCCTATCTTTCTTTGAAAACCCAGATTTTAATCTCTCATCATCTCCTCCAGCACGCAGAAAACAACAGAAATAAGGATAGGAGAGTGTTAATCAGTCTTACCCCAGTTAGAAAACACAATTGCATGTGAACTTCTCCCCTCTGATCACTACTTCGCCGGCGACGCACTTCTCCCTGACTCCAAGGTTTTCTCTCAGTCTCTCTGTTTTTCTCTCGGCTTGCAGATGAAAAATGAGAAGGGAGAAGGCATGTTGGCAAAATGGCAAATTATAAGGGCGTGTAAAATGACCGGAATGCCCTTCACCTCGTTCCTTACTTCCAATTTCATCCCTTTCTCTACCAGATAAGCCCAGAAATTAATCTATAATATTTTATATGGATTTATATTATCCTTTAGCTTCTTTGACCCATAAAATAATTATCCTAAAATTTTTAACTCAAATATAGACCTCTAACTATTTTTCTTGAATTTTCAAGAAAATATGTCCCTTTTAACTTTCAAAATTATCCTTCAAATTGTGTAAGCTACTTTTTGGGAAAATTAACCCTTTCATAATATCCTAAACTCTCAAAATTAATATTCCATAACTTTTTCTTAATTTTCTTAGGCATTAATTAATTTTAATAATTTTTTCATCATTCTTCTTGATTCCTTTAACGCCTTGAAATTCAGGATATTATAATTAAAACTGGAAGTAATACTAGATAACTAACTATCAAAGTAAAAAAAGGTCAAAATGGTCGTATTGATAATACTTTTACCGAATTTCACTATCTCATCAATGGCATTGACAACAACCTTTTTAAAATTTTAACAATGAGAAAAAAATCAAGGTGAATGACATATTAGAAAGAATTTACTGCACTACTAAAGGCATTTATAATACTTTGTTACATCAGCAGACAAGAGTTCAATGTCAGTGCCACCGAGAAATCCATGCACCTTAAGGGAGTTCATACCTTCAGCAAAAGAATTGATTGGTCGGGATGAAACGGATGAATCTTTTGTCACTGCTGAACTAAAAGAAAATCAGAAGTTGGAGATTGGTGCTGAAGGGAAACGCACAGAACAGAGTAATGGCACAAAAAGAGCTTCTAAGATGGAGGATTCTGATGCTTCAAATGCAAAATTGGTTCAGAGTAAGAAAACAGATGATCTCAATTGTGCTTTCACAATGGAAGGGATGCAAGGAAATAATTTTTGCAACTTCAACACTTAAAAAAAGAATCAAAATAAAGGGCCTTGTTGAAAATCATTTACTACACTACTAATGGCATTTATATCACTTTTCCCAAGTTTCACTACTTTATCAATGCCATTTACAATAATTTATTTGTGATTTCAGCATTTGAAAAAAAAAATCAAAGTAAAGAGCCCTGTTAAAAATCACTTTCTACACTACTAACAGCATTTACCATTTACAACTTTTTTTTTTTTTACAATTTCAAAACTTGTGAAATAATTCATCTTTGTAAATAATTAAAATGTAAGATATAATTAGATTATCACCATTTAAAATAATTAAAATCAATGTAAAATATAAAATTTATGACAAATTATGCTTTTCCAAACCTTATAAATGCCCTAAAAATGTCTCTAGATAATTATAACTCAAGCAAACAGATTTTTTTTTATTTTTTTTGGAAATAACCTAATTAATGGTGAATAAATTTGATTATACTTTACACGTTAACTATTTACATTGATTAATTATTTTACAAGTACATTTTAATTATTTGCATATATTAATTATTTTACAATTGCTGAAATCGTATTTAATTATTTACATTGATTAATTATTTTACAAGTATTGAAATTGTATAAAAGTTTGTTGAGTGTTTCCTATCAATTAAGTCACTTCCAAATAAAAAAAATAAAAAAAAAAGATCTTATAATTAGGAGTAGGACTAGAGGCAGTATAAAAACACTAATGATGATAAACGAAAAGTAAATAATTAAGAGATAAAAAGGGAAGGTGATGACGAACTTACCAAGTTTTTGCAGATTGTAAATTGCCTGATGATTCCTTCAACAAGCTAAGAGAGCAGTCTTCTTTTTTCAGTTTTCTGTTCAAATCAAGTCGGTTAGAAAAAGAAAAAAAATGGAGAATAACAAAGCAAATTAAAATTAACAAATTGAGAGAACATTTTAAAGGATGAATCAACGTACATTCTTACTAGGAAAATAGAGCACAGAGAGATAGCACAAAGAGCACAGGCAAATTAAATTTTCAGTAATGAGATCGGTTTTTGGAATCTAACTGGTAGTATTATGGAAGGTGGTTCGAGTATAATAATATGCCCTCTCAGATCGCAAGAAAACCCTTTGGCTAAGAAAATATTGTTCTAATCCTATTTATAAGTTTCAAATTGAAAGAGGGTGTTATCTATTTTATAAACTTTAATTTGAGATTTATCTAAATATTTAATACATTTTTTCATTTGTGGCCTTAATTATTTATTCTCTCTTTTAACACACCCTCTGATCACACTTTCTTGTACATTATCTTTTATCATTTTTCTCATTTATTATAATATTTGGAAATAAAACTATATTTCTAACCTATTTATTGTTTTTAACTAGTTTTAATTATTTATTTATTATCTATAAATTAGTTATTTGAAAGGGGTATATGTAATAATAAAGTCACTTTTTCCGAGTCTTCCTTATATTACTATTCCTTTGTTCAGGAATTCGTGACCATACGTAGTACTCCTCTGGTTCTAAATATAAAACTTTTTTTTAGTGTAAATTATATTACAACAAAAATCTTATATTTAGAAGCGGAGGAGTAATAAGTTATTTGTCAACAGGTTAGCGACCCATCTAACAAGAAGCATGGCACATGGTGGGGACAATCAAAAGAAGAGCATGATATCGAAAAAAGTTAAGAATAACGAGTATTTTATAAAAAGGAAAAAGTAATAATAATAAGAATGATAATATATAGAAATATTTTACGGTCTTACGGGTAGACACGGCATCTTGACTTGCTGGGGCTAACGACGCCGTCACTCCTGCAGCTGCAACACGTAACACTAAACATTTAATAATTATTCACAAAAATTGTAATTAGATCCCATCTAAGAGAATTAAATACAAAAAGGTATATTAAAATCATGAAGTTATTCTGAAATCCTAAGGGACCTTATTGTAATAAATTTTATTTGTTTAATTACCAAATTACCTTTCTTTCTTTTTTTTTGTTTTAAGTTTACATTGATAACTGAAAGAGCAGTCGTTAATAATTTAAAGTGTAAGGATTAACAACTATCACGGTAGGTATTGACAACATATTTTCCCAATGTCAATAACTGCCGCGATAATTGTCAATCATGACTTTAAGAGATTCTTTTGTGTTTAATTCATTTAGATGGGACCTAATTGCAATTGAATTTTTCCTAATTATCCACTTACACATGTAATTGGAAAATGGAAAATTCGGGAAATTTTCTCATTTGGCAAATTTTTTACTAGGCAGGTACATGCATCTTTCTATTGAAAGCAATCTTGTATGAAAAAATGTTAAGTACTAAATATAGGCATTTCTCCAAATGAAAATTCAAACCTTAGTTTGTCATGCTCTGAGGGATTAAATTCTCATGCTAAACTAAATACTTGGAGACTTGGCATAATTATTTGGAAAAATTACAATAAGATCCAACCTAAGGGAATTAAATACAAAAAGTCCCTTGAAATCATCAAATTATTTTAAAGTCCTACAGGACCTCATTGCAATAAATTTTATTTGTTTAATTACCAAATTACCCTTTTTTAAAGTTTGCATTGATAACTGAAAGAGTAGTTATTGACAACTTAAGATGTAAGGATTGACAATTATCGCGACTGGTATTGACAACTTATACATTATATTTTGTGATGTACTGAGAAAATGTGTTGTCAATACCTGTCGCGATAGTTATAAACTCTTACACTTTAAGTTGTCAACGACTGCTCTTTCAATTCTCAATACAAACTTTAAAAGAAAAAAGAGAAATTTGGTAATTAAACAAATAAATTTTTTTGCAATAAGATCTTTTGGGACTTCAAAATAATTTGATGATTTCAAAAAAAATTTGTATTTAATTCCCTTAAGTGGGACCTTGTTACAATTTTTCCTAATTATTTTTAGTAATGCAACCCCTTTTTTTCAGCATAATACCACATTTCTTCAATTATATGTAATATAGCTTTAATTATATGCAAAAAATTTGAATACAAAAATCGTTTGCTCGTGACGAAAAAGATAAGTTGTATACAGCTAAAAGAGGGTTGCACCCGCAAAAAAATAATTGCACGAACTCAATTCATCTCCTTCCGTGCAGGGAAAAAAAATTTGCTAATTCAATTGGGACTTATTTTCTAAAATGAAAAAAAATACTTTTCTAGTTTTATTTATAGGATAGAGAGAGAAAATTTTTTTGGTCTCATTTATGGGGTGCTAAGAGAATTTTTTTGCATAAATGTATAATTTTATCCTTAATTTATTATTGTATTGATTTTATTTATATAAAATATAATGTATATAAAATAGGGATAAAGTTAGAAAAATATTAAATTTTTAACGACAGTTAATAAAATTTAAGGTTTTTGAAGATTTTTTTTAGTTTATATAAAATATGTTTAAAGTGATTTATAAATAGGACTGGAAGAGTATTATACTGTCAATATGAAATTGCAAATAACATCACATTATTGAAAAAGGTGCACTGCACATACATCAACGTCAACAATGAGCCTGATGGTATAGTAGTCCTGCGCTAAAAAAAAATAATTTATTTTTAATATAATTTTTTAAAAAGTGAGATCAAGTAAAAATTAGATTGGACAGTATGATTTGTGTTTGAATTGATTTTTATAAAAAAAACTAGCTTGTAAATTAAAAAATTTGTTTGAATTATGATTGAATAAGTAAGTTTAGTTTGTATAATGATCAAAATAAGTATGACTTTTATTAAATAATAAAAAATAATTAAAATACGAATTTACAAAATATAATAATTTTACATTATTATAATAAAAAAGTTATATTTAATAAATAAAATATATTTAAATTAGAAATCATAATAATATGAAAATTTTTGAACTAAATAATATTACATAATTAATTAGATGTTATACTCTGCATAATTTATGTAAATATAAAATAAAAGATAATATTAAAAAGTAAAAATATTATAAAAACTATTAAAAATTATTTTTACTTAAGATAATATTAAAAAAAATAACTAAAAACTGAACTGGAAGCACAAGGGATATACAGAGAAAAACATGAGAACATTATAGATATAAAGGTAAAAATATCTTTTAAATCTAGATTTAAAGTGTAAGTTTGCCTATTAACTTATATTAAAAGTACGTCAAACATCATGTATTTCTTTTTATGTATAACTCTATTTAGGTAAGTTTAAAATGAATGCAAAAGGAACACGACCGTTGGGATAAAGTAGCGACCGTTGGGATAAAGTAACGACCGTTATGTTTTGATAACGGAACACACGGTTAAAAACACAATCCGCTTCCTCCTCCTCCTTCGCCGCCGCCGCCGCCGCCTGGTAGGTCTCTTTTTGTCTCTTTCTCTAGAGAAAGATAGAAGGCCAAGGGAGGTTATTTGGGCCTTTTCTTCTTGTGGAAAATATTTGAAGTAATTAAATGGAGGCTTTTGAAGAATTGAATCTTCATTATTCGCTTCTGTCTTTCTAAATGAATTGTTGCTTTTTTATGCCGAGAGCTCGAAACAAATACAGGTGCTCTTATGAATTTGGCTTCAACATAGGTGAAATTGCTTCATTTTAATAGGGATAAATTATACAAAATTCCCTATAAACTTTAAGACAGTTATATATAACCTCTTTGACATTTCAAGGTTTAAATTTAACCCCTCTGATTTTTTTTAATTATTGGCTCTTTAACTCCCCATTATCTTTTTACCGAAATTTGCCACATCAGATTAATATAAAAGACCTTACATCCTAGGTGGTATTTTACGTGACTTCCTATCTAATTTGGCCTTTTGATAGTAGATTAGACTTTGGAAATGTCATTTTGATCACCTATGAATTTATTGAAGTTATAGCCCCTAGCGGCTGTCAGGAATGAATTTTAACGGCTCTGTTCCCCTGTTTCTGAGCTCTGAATAACATCAAAAGATCATAACATTTGTTTAATGAGCAACTTCATTATATCATAGAATATAAATTTTCTCTTTATTCACTGATCAATTCTCCTTCTAGTAATATTTAGATGTATCAGTTTAAAAGAAAAATGTAATTCGAACAGGTAAATGATTAATAAGTGATCTAATATTTTGTCTTTAATGAGACATCCGTTAAAAAGAATTATTTGTCCCTGCTTAATATTATGAAAGTTCACAAAAGGACCAGACCTAACTCTTATGGCGGCTTTCATTCTTCATATATCATCATTCAATTTGATGAAAAAAAAAAAGATAATATCGAAGTAATAAATGAAGGACAGATAAAGAGGCTGGGGATGTCATTTGGAATCACCTTTGAATTTTGATCAAGCTTCCTTCCCCTGCTTCTAAGCCCTGTATAAAACCCACATATAAAGTTTGTTTTATAAAGTAATTAAATTTATCAATTCTTTACTCCTAGCAACATTTAAATATGAGTTAAAAAGAATAATTTACTGTCATTCCGCGAATTATGCAAATTCTTTCCATACTTGAAGAATTATCCAGGGGTCATCCTTATTGCTTCCTTGGCCTGAAAATTTTTGCATTCAATTGGTATTATGGCTTCTTTTGATCCATCTTGCTCTTTATTAATTTTGCGTTTTCAATTATACTACAGAGTACTGCAAATTTTAATTTCAAGTTTCACTTCTCCAATTGCCAGTTGATCTATCAATTTTCGTTCTGATCTTAGGTTGCCAACGGCCAATTGTTATAAAATCATAATGACATCCTTTTTTTTTTTTCACGGCAAACCACCTCATATCAAAAAATTAGTTTGAGACAAGATGAACGATATAATTGCTTACTTCCCTTGTATCCTACAGTCATGAAGACAAAAAACAAAACTATCTAACAAACCTCAATCCCCTTACTTGTGCAAATTCTGTTCCTAAAGGCACATCCGATGATTCTCTTGGTTGCTTCATTAGCTCTAGACTGGTTGATTGAATTGCTACTTCGTCTTCATTTGATGAACGATGCTTTTGAAAATCTGGTTTCACACATTCTTCTGCACTATCAACCCAGAAAATATAAAGTTATTTTCCTTGGTCTTGCATTTGTGAATATATGAACTCCAAAGTTCAACATCATTATATATTGAACTTACCGTCATATATGGGCTTGATTGTGAGGCCTCTCCGTGTGAATAAAAGGGGGAAGTATCTATTTTAGCCTTCATTGTTGTAGCTTCCTCTTGAATGCTTTCAATGGTCTACGAAAGTACCAATAGATATGCAAGTGTTAGGCCCTTTAATTATAATCTACCTTTATCTTTGTTACAAAATAAAAATTTGGTTGAGAACATATATGTGGTGTAGATATATTGATACTGATTTACAAAGATGTAAATGACTAGTACTTGGTATTTAAATTTACATAAATAAAACTTACCATTGTAGATGGACCAGATTGTGAGTCCTCTACTTGTGAATAAATGAAAGATGTGTCTGTTTTAGCTTTTATATTGTAACGTCCTCTTGAATATTTCCAACTCTCTGCATGAGTACCGTAAATATGTGAGGTCCTTTAATTGGACTGGGTGGTGATACAGGAAATTAAAAGCATGCTCGCTTGGGGTTGGCAGGTCGAACATCAAGTTATTAGCAGGGAAGAGAACTATATGGCTGATGCGCTTACCAAGCTCGCGTTGAATGAAGCTAGAGGCCTTCAGATCCTGAGTCCTAGTTCGGTGACAAGGATGGTTGCGCTTCCAACCGTTAGTTAGTTGTTGTTTTCCAGTTTATCAAAAAAAAATGTGAGGTCATTTAATTATAACCATTAGGTTCTAGCTTCTATCTTTTGTGAAGAGTTCGAGCATACAACAGATGCCTTTTTCTGCAAGTGCTTGCTGGTTTGTCATGACTGTTACTCTTCTAGACTCTTTCTTTGTCAAATCCTAAAACAAGCAGTGGGAGAAAAAAAGATATAGTTTCTTTTAGCCAGCTAGAGTATTCTTATGTTGGGGGAAACAAAATGATATAACACAATAATCAATAACCAATAGAAACTCCTCTTGAAGAGTGGTGATTAATGCTGCCGATAAATTCCTCGGTGCTAAATCAGCTAACAGTGTTTCTAACATAACATCCTTATTGGAGATGGGCCTTTCTTGAGCTCTTTCTTTTACTATGACATTAATACTCTGTGATGCACAAAAGAGTGGTTAGTAATCATTAGGCAACTTCAAAATCGCTATTGGCGTACATCAATTATAACGCACATCATCATCAAATGGCATTTTGGTTTTATGAGAAACTTCATTGGATATCTTTGTTTCTCCAAGTTCTTGCTGTTGGCCAACTGAAGTTTCTTCACGTGTTGACTGTTCATACTCCAACTCCTATTTGAAGCATTGAGCATTTCGATGCAACTTGTTGGTAATATTAATAATGAACTTGAATTGGAAAAAATCCAGTGTAGTTCAGATGTTGCTGTATTAAAAAAGGGCAAGTGACATACTTGTGTAGAATCATTTCTAGAGTTGACAAATGGTCTACTGGATTGCTTGCTTGAATTTGAATTAGTTTATAGAATTGCTATCATGGCATCCTCTATTGCATAATTCTCTTGAAAGACTTGATTTTGTTATCTCTTTGATATTCTGAGTAATCAGACAAAAAAAGAGGAAATAATTTTCAGTTCCATTTATTGCATGTGTATATAATTCTATTAAGATAATTCTCCAAGAATCCTAGTTCTTGCCAATAATAGATATAGAGTTTTATTATGTGGTTTGTGCCCTAATATCAAAGGATAACTCTGAAGCTGTAGTCACTGATGACTCTGAAGCTATTCCTACAACTTTTTCTTTTCGTTGTTTCTAATCTCTTAATAACAACAAATGGAGACATTAATTTAATAAAGCAACTTCATCAATTGATTGAACTTATCTTTCCATTAAATAAGAGATTCCTGTTTTGAAGCACATTTAGATACATGGGCCATTAATATAAGAACTAAATGAATAGTTGAAAATAAAATTAAGATTTAAAAATGATATCATTCCACATAAAAAATTTGAAAATAATAATATATGAAATTGGAGTCTTTCAAACTCCTCTGTCCAATGTTGGTTCTTTGCCCCTTTTCCCCGAAGCAAGAACACAATAAGAAGAGATGTTACAGCCGGTTGAAGGCACAAAGATTTCTTTAATACGCAGAAGGATGGCTTTTAGGAAAGCATTTATATGAGGATGCAGATCTTAACATTCATTTAGCTAAGGGGAAAAAAAAACCAAATTTATTTATGATTTTCAAGAAAGTTAGTGATGAATTATTTTTTCTGAAAAGCACATGAAGAATGAGGAGAAAAAGTATTTAGTGTATGGCTTTCCCAAAATCTAATGACGATTTTTTTCTGTGAAAAACACAAGAAGAGGAAGAAGAAAATGAAGAAGAAAGCTTGATTATTTACCTGAAGCTGAATGAAAGAGAAGGCGTGGGGAAGCAAAGAAATTGTCGCAAGAAACCAATGTGGAAATTATAATGTATTAATCACATGCTTCGCTGATAATATTATCACCATATTAAAGTAATCAAATATACAAACAATCAAAGAATAAGAATAAATTTCTTATCTTAAAATTTAGGAAGAAAAAGAGCAAAAGGAAAAAAAAAAAAAAACACTCTTACCTTTAATCAAAGAAATCACAGTCGAAATCAAGCACAGTGCAGAGCAGCTTGTCTTCGTCAAAACAGATAAACCATGAAAAAGTCTTCCAACACTTAGTGCAGTGGGAAGCAGTAGAAGCAGCATCTTCAAACTTGGTTCTCTCAAAGCCTTGATTTCAGTATACAGCTATAGGGCCCATGAAGAGCAAAGTCCTGTAATTTTCTGTCTTTAAAACGACGCAGTGAAAATACAGACGCCTTAAAAGTTAAGCTTAAAGATAGAATGTCCCAAGTTTGATCAAAGAAAAGTTTAGTACTTAAACTTTCAAAAGTTCTTGTTCATTGCGCGGAAGCTCTCTCAAAGCCTTGATTTGAATGTAGGAGACTTAAGAAGGAAGGAAGGGATGAGGAGTAAGGAATAGTTGGTGAAGATGATAAATAAGAGAGAGAATTATTGTTAGTGAAGAAGGAAGGGACACGAAGAATTGTTGTTACTGTGGCATTGACTGACAAGGCACAAGTGAATTCCATTTTCTTGACGATGATCAGAGGGCAGAGGCATGAAAGAGGCACGGCTGGCTGCTTTTTTACAGAAAAAACTATTTGCTTTTCCTTTTTGCCGTTCTCAATTACAAAATAGAATGTGTATCCTTTTCAAAGCTTGCCTGTCTTATGCAAACAATGAAACGATTTTGAATATGGTTGTTGAGGAGCTCTTTAGTAGTTTTCATTGAATCATTAAGATAGGGTTGTCAGTAGACTTGACTTTTGACCAAAGCAGGCTGATTTATTTTTGTTCACTCTTAGAGTTGGCATCATACAGAATCAATTATGCATATCATACACCGTTATAGCAATCTGTGAAACAAAAACTTGGTTCCGTCTCTTTCTCATCCTCTGATCATAACCACAACAATGGTAGTGGTAAAATAGCCTGCAACTAATAAAATTATAAATGTGAAAGAAACTGGCCTATTGAAAATGAAACAGCCTCTGCATCGTATATGCATTGTTATTCTAAGGCAAAGTTGAAGCCATGGAAGAACAGAAAAAAAAGACTGACCAAAAGGACTATGACAGAAACAAGATCTTATGCATGAAAACTACATTATAAATATCTGTGTCTTGAAAATCTGTAATTTCATTTCTTGACACAACAAAATTTTATGAATGAAAGTATTTTTTTTTAATTTTTAATGCATGAATGCTAAGCCATTCATGCATGAGAAGTTCCAATAAAAGGGGTCAAACAAACATAGGAATGCAAATCACAGAATAATAACAGTCAGACAGTAATCATCCAACAAATTAAATATAAGGCCAAATTTATCCGTACATCATGAGTGCTTAAAATTCTGAAGTCCCATTATTTAGTTGAACTTGGGAAAATGTTGGTCATAGTACAGCTTATGGTCCGCTACTTTTCAGACCTTTTTGAGTCAAACATGAAATAACAAAGCACAAATGAAACACAGCTAAATTCCAAAAGCTCTGTCCTGGGCACTTATTATTCCTCCAAACTGCATCATCTTCTCTATTAGTTTCTTGCGATCTTCCAACAGACCCGACAACTGAGAATCGATTGCTTCAGACTCACTCTGCACCATCTCCAATCGTCCAATGGCCCTAGCAACCCACTGTTTGAATTCGATTCTCTGCTTTCGAACTTGCTCCAACATAATGTCACGTCTCTGCACTTCTTTCTTCATCTCATGAGTTTTTTCTTCCGCCTTCGTGACATCAAGCATGTCATTGCCAAAAGCTTTGTCTCGAGCTGAATCAATCCATCCTTTGTCGAATCCTAAATGTTGCAGTACCCAAGTTTTCCTCTAAGGCCTATTTGTTTAAGGTTGTAATGGTACGAGGTGTCTTGGTAGCCAACATCACCAGAATATCAATAAGCCCTCTGTAGGAGAAAGCTATTACTGAGCGGGTACGTTGTCCATGAGACAGCTTTAGTTGAGGAGATAGCTCAGGTGCTTTGGCTAGTAAAGCTGGTTCGTCATCTTTTAACACCACGAGTTCTCCAATCTGTAATATTGCGGAAGAAGAACCAGCAGCACCAGTTTGTGATTCTGTCATGTATGTATAAGGTTGATACCATATACGTGGTTTACACGTGTCGGTATTGGTATTAGAAGACGTACTGAGCATACTATAAGTTTAAAATAAACTTGTGGTCTTATTGAAAATTGTCAAACAATCAATAAACTTACCCGTGACAATGCCCTTCTCAATTCTGACAGTAATGAATAATGACTAATAATTTTGAAGGGCTTGGTGAAGTTACTGTTTTTTTGTTTGTTTGTTTCTTTTTTTTTTTTTTGGCCAGAAATATTTGTTTTCATATCATTTAAAAGTAACAAAGTCTACGAAACACCAAAGTACAACCAGGTCAGAAAAAGTATTTGTATTCATATCTTTAAAATAGGACCTGAGCCGTTTCATACTCCAATAAAATTGTGTACTAACAAGTTTAGAAAATTTCATGAATAAATCTGAAAATATTCTTCTTAAATATTCATTACAGTACGCTAAATATAAACAATCAAGAAATTAAAAAGGAATTGCTAAACAGTAAAGAAGAATAACCCTTGGAAAAATCACAAGTACTACAAAAGGTTTTAGGTTCAGATATTGACGGCAATACTTTTAAAATTGGAGGAACAAAAGTATATTTCGAAACATTAACTTTAATCACTTCTGACAGATGCAGATGCTTTCCTCAAAATTGATAAGGTTACTTACATGTAGGTGCTGATCTCATTTATACTAATCACTAAAATAGAAAGATTCTCATCAGTATATTAATTTCGAAACAACAAATGGCCCTGAAAGTTGTCACCCATAGATTCTATTGTATCAGATCTGCACAAAATAATATCTCTATATTAATCAAGCATTTATGTATGCATATATGTTTTTGTTTAAGTGTACCTGAGTACTGGCCATCTTAATACTCATGCTCAATGCTTTGCTCCAGCTGAGAACTGTCTTCTATGATTAATTCACGCGATGTCGATATGTATGTCATCATCCGAACTGAGAAAATGCATTTTCACTCTCCACATTTATATATTTCCACTCTTTGAAGGTTGTGATCGAAGTCGTTTGTGATCCTCACATATCTACCTCAAATTATGACATGTTAGCGTTACCTGCTACCTAGACTTGCCAGCACTTTGCTGAGTCGCTACTTTTGAATCAAAATCAGATATGATGCTTAATTGTGGAAGGCCACCACGAAAAGATGCTGCTGTGATGAATTCCAAACGCGGACGTCCCTGGACGGAGGCTTTTTCAATTTTGGGAAAATAGGCCCCAGTTGAGTGATTTCATTTCCCCCCTCGTCTTTTATTATCTGCTTCAAGGAAATGCAATCTTGTACTTTCAGGATTGCCAACAATACCATAGTTTGAGCGGGAGAATATGTGAAGACTGATGTCAAATTTGGACCCAGCATTAATTCAGAAGTAAGCAACCTTCACAAACTCCACTAGGCCACCCTTCACTTGATGCATATCTACAATAATTGATTAAAATATTAATTGTGAAGGAAATGATTATTTATTAAATCTTTGTGATAATTACATTACTTATTATTTCGTTCTCTTCATTTTTCAGGATCAATACAAACAGTCAAACAGAATTATCTTATTTATTTTTCTTTTAATGTAGTTTTTTTTTTGTCTTTGCAAAAAAGGGATGATCTTAATCTTAACAGCAGAGCTCTGGTATTTTTACAAGGTCAAAATATAGGAACTAAATGAATAGTTGAAAACAAAATTTAGATTTAAAAATTATATTATTCCACATAAAAAAATTTAAAAATAAAAATACGTCTTTCGAACTCTTCTAGCCAATGTAGTTTTCTTTTTTTTTTCCCTCTTTTCCGAAGTAAGAAAATCAACTATTAGAAGAGATGTTATAGCCTTTTTTTTTTTTTTTTCTCGACCAGCAGAAGAGATGTTATAGCTGGTTAAAGGCATACAGACTTCTTTAATATGTAAAAGGATGCCTTTTAAGGAAGCACATATACGAGGATGCAGATCTTAACATTCATTTAGCTAAAGGGGGGGAAAAAAACAAATTTATTTATGATTTTCTGAAAAGTTAATGATGATTTTTTTTTCCCGAGGAACACAAGAAGAATAAGAAGAACGATTATTTAGTGTGGCTTTTTGAGCCAAATGCTATGAGCAGTAAAATTTAATAAGAATACCATGCCGTGGAAATTATAATATACTAGTATTAATCATGTGCTTCGCTGATAATCAAGGTGATCTTTCCCATGTTATCTTCCAACCAATATCCATTTATTCCTTTTGTTAAAATTTCCAATAGAATTATTATATCTATAAAACCAAACAACAAAACTATATCCTATCTATAAATTTCTAGTGGAAGAGAGACAAAACGATGAATAAAGGGAATACGCAAAGAGGAAGGCGGATGCAAACAGGGGAATTTAGGTTTTAAAATTTTTTTGTATCCTACCTCCCTAAAAGCGGTTTAAAAGATTTAAAAGAAGTTCAAAAATTATTTTTAATGGTTTTCTAGGCCTGTTTTAATAAGACGTTTAGAAATATATTCAAAATAATTTTTTAAAAACTTTTTTATTAATTTCTAGACGGCTTGCACCCTTTTGGACCTTATATATATGTGACTGGTCTAACAAGTTTACCAATATTTATAAACATGCAACCGCCTCATTTTTTAAATCTCTGTCTAAAAAAGGCTGTACTATGGATGGGTCTTCATTCAATGATGCGCATTACGTGCTCATTACTGTAATACAATCTAAATCATCCAAAATATGATATGAATGGTTCAAATTTAAAATTTTTAATACACAATTTTTTCAAAGATAAATTTATTTTTTGAAGACATGTTAGTTATGATATTATATTTATTTTAGATTCTGTATCTAGTAAAACCAAAGTTGATTAAAATATATAAAAAATTTTAAATTCAATTTGAATCATCTAAAATCAATTTGGATAGTCTAAATTGTGACAAGCACTCCATACTCATCATTGTGATGGGTTTTAATTATTACTTCATAGTGACACATGCGTGATGCGTCCTTGCCATTTCCATTTCTCAACACATAGATTGGTTGGACATTCACCAAATAATCAGTTCTTGGCCTTCTCCCACTCTATCGTTTTGATATTTACTAGTATTTAGCCTACCAATCAAATTTTTTACAATAAAAAATTATTCCATAATTAAATTGTAATTATTTAAATAATTTTAAGTAAATAAATATAATTGTGTTCACGGAATCATTTCATAGCATGATATGCAGTGCAGAAAAGAACCGGTCACTAAAATAAATCTTAAATTAATTAATTACGATGAGATGTAATACTAAGAGCCACCACATCAAAGCATTGTCTAGCCAAAACAAGTGCGGTATCCTCATGAGTTACTTTCAAACTGAGCATTAAAATAAGACTCGAACCGTTTCACACTCCGATAGAATTTTGTACTAATAAGTTTAGAAACTGTCATGAATAAACAATCAAGAAAATATCTGAAAATATTCAAGAAATTAAAAAGGAATTGCTAACAAGTAAAGAAGAATAACCTTTGAAAAAGGCACAAGTCAGAAATTAAAGTAATCAAATATATAAACAATCAAAGAATAAGAATAAATTTCTTATCTAAAAATGCAGGAAGAAAAGAGCAATGACAGAGCGTAAAACAGCCGCTCATGGCTTCTAGAATTCCTATGTTATCATTTTTTTTTTAATTTGAATGTATGAATGCTAAGACATTCGTCGTATCCAGAAGTTCCAATGAATAGTGCCAAGCAAACAGAGGAATGTAAATCACAGAATAATCATACTACAATAACAGTCAGAGACCAATCACCCAACAAATTAAATATAAGGCCAAATTTATCCATACATCATGAGTGTTTAAAATTCTGAGGCCCCATCATTTAGCTGAACTTGGGAAAATGTTGGTCATAGTACAGCTGATGGTTCCCTGCTTTTCAGTCTTTCTTTAAACAAACATGAAATGACAAAGCAGCTAAATTCCAAAAGTTCTGTCCTGGGCACTTATTATTCCTCCAAACTCCATCATCCTCTCTATTAGTTTCTTGCGATCATCCAACAGACCCCACAACTGAGAATCCATTGCTTCTGACTCACTCTGCACCATCTCCAACAGTCCAATCCCCAGCAATTTGCTGTTCGATTTCTACTCTCCGCTTTCGAACTTGCTCCAACATAATGTCACGTGCCTCCAGTTCTTCCTTCATTTTCTGCATTTCTTCTTCCACCTTCGTGACATCAAACATGTCCTTGCCAAAAACTTTGTCTCGAACTGATTCAATCCATCCTTTGTCGAAGCCTAAAAATGTTGCAGTACCCAAGTTTTCCTCCAAGGTCAACTTGTCTGAGGTTGTAATGGTACGAGGTGTCTTGGTCACCAGCATCACCAAAATATTAGTCAACACTCTGTAGGAGAAAGCTATTACTTGGTGTGTACGTTGTCCACGAGAGAGCTTTAGTTCAGGATATTGCTCAAGTGCTTTGGCCAGTAAAGCTGGTTCATCGTCTTTTAACGCCACCAGTTGTAAGATTTCACCAATCTCTAGTATTGGTGGAGAAGAAGAATCAGTAATACCAGTTTGTGATTCTGACAAGTATATGGCCAAGAAAGTCAGCACATGACAGAAGGAGGATCTGAAATCATCACAAAAACAAAGATCCTTACGATGACCGGAAGAGGGAATACCATCAGGAAGGCTTGTGTTGTTCTTCATAGGAACATTTATGCCTCTCGTTTCTTTAGCAGTCTGCGCGGCACAAAATGAAAAATTAGTCTAACGACTTTCTTCCGTATTATAAGCTGGTGAAAAGATAAAATTTGATTTATAATGTTACATTAATTAATGTCATATAATTTATCTATTTATTCACTGATTATTTTTTCCTAGCATCATATCTATATTGGTTCAGAAAAGTAGCCGGAGACAAGATCAATGATATAATTGTTTTCCTCCCTTAGATCCTATAGTTATGGATACACAAAAACAAAACAATCTACCAAACTTCTATTCCTATATAATTAAGGACAATGTAGTTACCTGTGAAGATTCTTTTTCAAAAAGCATATGCGATGATCCTCTTGGTCGCTTCATTAACTCTAGATTCGATGATTGAATTGCTACCTCGTCTTCATTTGATGAATCATGCTTTTGAAGGTCGTGTTTCACACATTCTTCCACACCAGCAACCTAGAAAACATAAAGAAGTTATTTTCATCGGTCCTGCGTTTCCAAGTATATAAACTCCAAAGTTCTGCATCGTTATATACTGAACTTACCATCATAGATGGACCTGATTGTGAGGCCTTTCCATGTGAATAAAAGGAGGAAGTATCTATTTTAGCTTCCATTGTTGTAGTCTTCTCTTGAAAGCTTTCAACACTCTACAAAAGTACCAATAGATATACAAGTCTTAGTTAGGCCCTTTAATTATAATCTCGCTTTATAATCATTGGGTTCTAGCTTCTATATATTTTGCAAAGAGTTCGAGCATACAGCAGATGTCTTTTCTGTGCGTGCTTGCTGGTTTGTCATGACTGTTCCTCTTCCAGAGTCTTTCTTTGTCAAATCCTAAAACAAGCAGTGAGGGGAAAAAAAGGAAAAAGATACAGTTTCTTTTAGCCAACTGGCGTATTCTTAAATTAAAAAACATGACATAACACAATAATCAATAACCAATGGAAACTCCTCTTGTAGAGTGGTGATTAATGCTGCTGATAAATTTCTCGGTGCTAAATCAGCGAGCAGAGTTTCTAATATAACATCCTTAGAGGTAGGCCTTTCTTGAGCTCTTTCTCTTACTACAACATCAATACTTTGTAATGCACGAAAGAGTAGTGAGCAACCATAGCTTTTAATAATAACACAATTTCAAAATTACCACCCAGATACAATCAATTATAACTCACATCATCATTAATGGATATTTTTGTTTGTCCAAGATCCTGTTGTTGGCCCAATGAAGTTGCTTCACATGTTGACCGTTCATCCTCCGACTCCTATTTGAAGCATTTAGGATTTAGATACAACTTGTTCGTATCATTAATGATGAAATTGAATTGGGAAAAATCACGTGTAGTTCAAATGTTGCTGTATTAGAAAAGGGCAATGGACTTACTTTTACAGAATCATTTCTAGAGTTGACAAATGGTATAGTGGATTGCTTCCTTGAATTTGAATTAGTTGATAGAATTGCTATCATGGCATCCTCTGTTGCATAATTCTCTTGAAGACTTGATTCTGTTATCTCTTTGATACTCTGAGTAATCTAAAAAGAAAGGCCAAAAAAAGAAAATAATTTTCAGTTTCATTTTTTGCGTGTGTAGATAATTCTTTACTTTGGCCGCATGATGAAAGATATTAAGAAATGATTGTTTCAGGGTTTTTTTTTTTGGTCAATAATAGATATAGAGTTCGATTACATGGTTTCTACCCTAATATCAAAGGATGACTCTGAAGTTGTAGTCACTAATGACTTTGAAGTTTATTATCATTTCTTTCAAATTTTGTTCAACAAAATTAGATAAACATGTTGACCTTTATAAAAATGTTGCCATTGGTAATATTCACAAAAGAATTGGTCTTAACACAGGCGACAAACTTCTTTTTAAGTTAATAATGTTGAAGCAAGTTTATTTGTGCATTGGCTTCTCATCTTTTTTCATGTGCGCATAATAAATATGATTGTTTAAAAAAATATTCTGATATTTCTAATGTTTCCCCAAAACTCTTTGCTAACTTTAAATCTCTTTAGGGGTTTGGCAAAGTTATTGTTGTAGCTTTATAGATGTATTAGTTGTTAGCAATAGATAGTGACTAATAATTAGGGAAAGAACAAAGAAAGCTGTAGTCATCTAAGCATATTCCTATGTTCTGTTTGATGCCTTTTGTTTTAAAATTTGGCGTGGAGAAACTATGCTCATGTGAGCGTAGAAAGAGATGGCGATGTACCATTGATGATGCAACTTCTTCAACACTTGTCTTCATTGCTTCCTCCGAGCTCTAACCAATACCATAATTAATAAGTAAGTTAGTTGTGGTAATCAAATTTAAGAACAAATTAAATTCATCACTAGTAAAAGAAAATAGCAAAAAACTAAATATTTTTTTTATTTTGATGATTGGTCTAATATAAATACCTCTCCAACTTCTGGCAAAACACTTGATGTTGATTGATTTTCTGAATCCCCATTTTTAGGTTCTTTTGTCATTTGACCAGTTTCTGCAATAGAATTTTCAATCTAATATTAGTATTCATAAAAATAGCTGGCAATTATTAAAAGATTTTTCCTGAATTTATACCTGGATATTTTTGACAATCTTCCACCCTGCAATGTTGCAGATCCTTAAAATCAATCCCCTTACAAATTGAAATAAGCCTTGGAAGTTTTCTAAGTGTTACAATTGACAATTTGGGAAAAAATTCTCCCATTTTTGCCATCTTCTGCATATTATCTTGTTTGCACATAAATATTTGCTCAAGCTCAGAGGCTTCTTCTATTTGCAAGACCACCAACTTTGGAAACATCCCACATGTTGAGATAGAGAAGAGGAATTTCAAGCTATTACAACACTTGATGTCAATTCCCTTTAACTTTGGGAAATAAAGTTGATGCAAATGATCCCCATCACTCTCTTCAATGATGTCAACTAATTCGTCACATTCTCGTATACTTAAATAGGATAATTGTGGGAGGTTTCTCACTATTGAGACACAGAATATTACTGTTAGCTTTTTACATGCTATGATGTTTAGTTCTTGAAGATTGGGGAGGCTCAAAATATATTTGGGTCTCCTGAATATATGCCTCAACTCACATAGATTTTCCAGCCGCATCCTTGCAATGCTTAATGTCATGAATGGACCTTCAATTTCCACTCCTTCCAAATTAAGAACCTCTTCTATTTTGGAGTCTCTTACGTCAAGAGTTGTCAGCTTCTGCATATCCTTGATAATTTTCATCAGGTCCTAATAAAAATAAATCAACTCAAAATTTCAGCATGAATTCAAATTACCACATTAACAAATTGTGAAAAATCCCAATACTGTTATTAATGTATAGATGTCTCAATATGCATTGAGTTATATAAAGAGAAACTTTATTTATTGATGCCTGGAATGCTTACAAGTTAAAGACACATACATATTGATTATACCTAATTATATCAACTTGAAATCATAAAATGTATATATACATGAGAAGCTAATTAATCCGTAGTTAATTTCTTCTATAGATAAACTTATATATGGTGCCGGTTTCTTCCAAACTATTAGAAAATTTTTAAATTTTTAAGGTCATTGCTTTTTTCAGTTAACATCTTGTGTAAAAATCTGATGAAAAAAAGCAATTTTTTTTTAATAAATGAAAACTAAATTGTTAATTTCTATGAATCAAAATTCAGTAATTTTTTTGGCCAAAAAAAATTCATTAATTTCATGTCTTGACATGAAAAGTTTTTATGCATGAAAAATGTGTTATTGATGTTCTAGTTTAAATGCTAAGCGATTCTGCTGTGATGAGAAGAAAATATCCAAGAAGAAAAGGTAAAATAAACAAAGTAATATATATGGAGCAGCTTTGCTTCAAACTATTTAGCAGAAATCTTTAAATTTTTAAGTTCATTGTTTTTTTAAGTTAACATCTTCTATAAGATTTTGATTAAAGGTGCGTGTGCGCACATATATATTGATGAAAAGAAAATTTTTATAAATGAAAAGTAAATTATAAATTTTTATGTATGAAAATTTAGTTGTTTCAGAAAATTTTTTAAGCATGAAAATATGTTCTTGATGTTCAAGTTTAAATGCTAAGCAATCCAAATAAACATAGCAATATGCACATCATAGAACAAGAAGTCAAATGTGTTACCTTTGGAGCTTTCACATTCAATTGTATTCCTCGTAAATAAGCCACCAAATCTGGAAAAGATCTTCCATTGAACTCTTGAAGACCCCCCAATTTAAATCTTTGTAGTGACGGAAAACTGAGGTGATATTTTTTTGCCCCAGTAATGTTGATTAACTTCGGTACATATCTAAGTGATAGTTTTTCCAAAGCAGGGAGATGAATATTAAGCTCATCGCTTTCATTCTCATTTGATAAATGATGTCCATCATCACATTTCCCAAAAATGTATTTCAACTCAGCAACTCTCTTGATCCTCAAAGATTTTAATTTTTGAAGAGTACCAAAAAGAGACAGAGGAAATATAAACTCCAGCTTGTTGCAATCGCCGATACTTAGATCCTCTAGTTTTGGGAAAATGGAGCTATAGTTCATGTCATGATGATTATTATTAGAATCATCTTCAACCACATTAACTAATTCCTCACAATTCCATACTCGTAATTGAGACAACTGTGATAGGTTTCTGTAAGCAGAGACAGAGAACAAAATCTTGAACTTCTGGTTTTCGGAGATTGTTATTTGTTTCAGATTGCAGAAGTTGAGAACATGTTGGAAGCCCATACTTGGAGTAAGTAATGGTGTTTCGATGTTAACAATCTCTTGTATTTCAGATTCCTTTACTCCCTCACTTCTCACATCTTCCATGTGCTTATGAAATACATACACATTCACCCACAAAACACAAACAGATTATATTATTTTTGGGAAATATTTTAAATTCAAATTTGAAATCTTTATAGAAGTAAAGCCGAATCACTTTGACATAATTAATTGTACATGTCTCCATAGAAAAATTATATGAAAGTCTTCATTGTTTTGAGAATGTTTAAATATTTTGTTAGCAATATGTAATTTATTACATATAATCTTTATACAAAATAAAATTATTGATAAACTGCACTTTGATTTAAACTGAAATAAAAAGATCAGAGTTAGAGAAGTTGACATTAAATTTGGTGTAATAATTAATATATTACCTCACTTTATCTAAAACTCTAAGGTACAAAATAGACATCAAATTTTAAACCAATAGAATTTCTTTTTGGCCATTCAAAAACGGTTAGGGTACAAAATAGACATCAAATTTTAAACCAATAGAATTTCTTTTTGGCCATTCAAAAACGGTTAGGGTGCATGTAACCCCACCATATATAATATCTGATAATATATGTAATCTAAAGGCTTATCTTATTAATCAATATTAGAGTTGTAGGAAAATCGAGTAATTACGTGAGTATAAAATTAAGAAATTGGTAGAGATTTAACATTTTATAAGAACATTATTACAATTTTGTATAAAAATATATAAATAAGTTAAGACTGTCAAAATTTAATCTTATCATTTTTCAGTTGTAATTTGTAGACTATGGTTATACAGCATAATTTTTCTCACTTTTTTCGCTACAGTTATGAACTATTCAAATCAAATTTAATAGTTTAAATTTCTTTAGGTATTTTTTAAGTAAGATTACAATAATATTTAAGAAGACGTTAGTTTTTATATAATGATGATAAAGTTGAAAGAAGAGCAGAGGAGGTTCCCCTGCCTCAGTTTATCCGTAATTTTGGGGCATAAAAGGAGACATCAAACAAATACAACTATTCAAAAATAATGAATATTAAATTAGGAGTGTGAGCATTTTAAAAATCAAATTGTTTTAGTTCGATTCCTGTTAGGTACCAGCTAAAATAATTCAAAAAAAAACTAATTGAAAATGAACAGAATTATTATATTCAATCAAGACGGAAGTCATAAAATAATCCTTATACAAGATGCATAAAAATATTGATAAATTGCATTTTCACATAAACTGAAAGCCGCATGACCCATAATAGTTATACATAGAAGTTTAAAGTTAAAATTTTAAAAGAGAGTAAATGGAAAAAAATGTTTTCATGCAAGAAAACAGAGCAAGATTGAGACCTGATTAAATAATAAATTAAAAATAGGTACGTACCTTTGGTGCTTCCACAATCTGTAGAGATGGGCACTCTGGTTGATGTTTTTTGACACCAATGCTCATCATATTTGGTACATCACGGAGGAATAGTGATTCCAATGCAGGAAGATGAATGTGAGACTCATTATTTTCATGCTCATTTGATAGACACTCTTCTTCATTGTACTTTCCAAAAACATATTTCAGCTCATGAGCTCCCCAAATAAATATAGATTTTAATTCTTGAAGACCTCCAGAAAGAGTGGATGGAAATATAAATTCCAATTTGTTGCAACCCCAGACTTGGAGGCTCTGTAGTTTTGGGAAGATGGAGGTGCAGTTGAGATGGACATCATCATCCTCTGCCTCATTTTTTATAATGTGCTTCAGTTCTTCACAGTCTTTGACATGCAGCTTCTCCAACATGATGGTTGTGGCAATGGATACACTGAATAGTGACTTTAATTTTGAACATCCATCAAGCTTCATCTCCCTTATATTTTGTAGGCTCAATGGTTGTCTCATAAAACACTCAGCTGAATGAAATGTTTCAATCCTTTCACTTAATGCACATGATTCCTACAACCAATCACTTCTTTTAGATTCAACTTAATTATATAACTAATCACTTTCTACAATCATCTAATCCTATTTCTCAACAACAATCTGATTAAAAACATCGAAGTAATTAATGGGCGATAACGTACATGAAATACAAGATAAATGTGTCAAGCATCAGATATTATAACACTAGGCATTTTAAGGTGTGATTTATAAGGTATTCAACCAATAACTTCCGTGCCCCTGATACTAGTCAGTCAAATAATAGAAAAATAAAATAATAATAATAATAATAAAATATTGAATTAACCAAAATTCCTGCTCATGTCAATGATATACTACCTATTATCAGTATTCGTGCATGTGTGTGACTATTTATTTTTGTCTTTAATTTTTACAGCAATAAAAAGATTAATGTTAGACAAATTGACATTAAGTTTAGTGTGATTAAACGTATTACTTCAGTTTATCCGAAATTCTGAGATACAAAAATAGCTGTCAAATTTTAAAGTGAGAATATGAAATGTAGGTATATGAATATGCATCGAATAAACATAAATATTCAAAAATAATGAATATTAAATTAGGAATATGAGCATTTTAAAGATCAAATTGTTTTAGTTCGATTCCTGTTAGGTGCCAGCTAAAATAATTGAAAAAAGAACTAATTGAAAATGAACAGAATTACTATACACAACCAAGACGGAAGTCATACGTGTTTGTCTTCTACGAGTATAAAATAATCCTTATACAAGATACATAAAAATATTGATAAATTGCATTTTGACATAAACTGAAAGCCGCATGACCCATAATAGTTATGCATAAAAGTTTAAAGTTAAAATTTTAAAAGAGAGTAAATGGGAAAAAATGTTTTCATGCAAGAAAACAGAGCAAGATTGAGACCTGATTAAATAATAAATTAAAAATAGGTATGTACCTTTGGTGCTTTCACAATCTGTAGAGATGGGCATTCCGGTTGATGTTTCTTGATACTAATGCTCATCATGTTTGGTACTCCGAAGAGGTATAGTGATTCCAATGCTGGAAGATGAATGTGAGGCTCATTATTTTCATGCTCATTTGATAGACACTCTTCTTCATTGTATTTTCCAAAAACATATTTCAGCTCATGAGCTCTATAAATATTTATAGATTTCAATTTTTGAAGACCTCCGGAAAGAGTGGATGGAAATATAAATTCCAATTTATTGCAATTCAAAACATCGAGGCTCTGTAGTTTTGGGAAGATGGAGGTGCAGTTGAGATGGGTATCATCATCCTTTGCCTCATTTGTTATAATGTGCTTCAATTCTTCACAGTCATTGATCTCCAGCTCCTCCAACATGATGGTTGTGGCAATGGATACACTGAATAGTGACTTTAATTTTGAACATCCTGAAAGTGTCATCTGGCTTATATTTTGTAGGCTCAATGGTTGTCTCATAAGACACTCAGCTGAATGAAATGTTTCAATCCTTTCACTTAATGCACATGATTCCTACAACCAATCACTTCTCTTAGATTCAACTTAATTATATAACTAATCACTTTCTATCATATGATCATATATCTCAATAACAATCCCATTATAACCATAGATGAACCGAAAAAGAATTAATGTATCAGAAAATACGTGAAATATAAAGAAGTTCGTGAAGTAATAGAAAATAAAAAAATTTAAAAAAAAAGCGTTGAATTAACCAAGATCCCTACTCATGTTAATGATATGCCTCTTATCACTATTCACGTGCGCCTGTGAATTTTTATTTTTCTCTTTAATTTTTACTGAAATGAAAAAATCGAGTGTGTGTAGTTCCAACCCAAGATGAAAGCCATACGTGTTTGTGTTTTGATAGTATATATATTCCTTAATTTAGTGCACTTAAGAAAATAATTAATATAACCGCTTTAGCAATTCTGATGAAGACTTATTTTATTGATAAATATTACAGTTGTAGAAAAATTGAATAATTACACAATATAAAATGATTTTTTTCAATTTAATGCATAGAAGAATTTCTTTTTTTTTAATCGCTTGTGGCATCAGATTCTATATTTGATTTGTATTCTTTCAAGATTCTTAAATTTACCTCACTAGAAATAATTTTATTTTCTTTCCAAGAGCTTTCTGTCATGTACACAAACCTCAAAAAAATCATTTATTAGGTCAAAATCTGTACTTAAATATAGACTAATTTTTTTGAGAAAAATTAATATTAAATATTAATTAAATTTTTATAAAGAAAATATTATTTAAATGACTGCTTTTATCAAAACTTAATACTGACGAACCAATGCATAAAATTATAACAACATAAAAAATTAAAAATATGTATAAATAAAAAAAGACTATAAATATGACCTATCATGACTCTCATATAAATTAAAAGAAAAGAAACAGGTGCCATGTCACACTTTCAATAAAACCAATCAATTGGCAATACCACAATAGTTATATTACCACATCTCCCCGATGTCATTAGATCTACATGCCTTAAAAAATAAAATGTGATTTATAAGTTATTGAACTAATTAATAACTTCCATGCCCCTGATACTAGTCAAATAATAGAAAAATAAAATAATAATAAAACATTGAAATAACCAAAATTCCTGCTCATGTCAATGATATTACTACCAATTATCAGTATTCGTGTGTGTGTGAATATTTATTTTTGTCTTTAATTTTTACTGCAATAAAAAGACTAATGTTAGACAAATTGACATTAAATTTAGTGTAATTAATGTATTACTTCAGTTTATCCGAAATTCTGAGATAAAAAAATAGATGTCAAATTTTAAAGTGAGAATATGAGATGTAGGTATATGAATATGCATCAAATAAACATAAATATTCCAAAATAATGAATATTAAATTGAAACTATCAGCATTTTAAATATCAAAAGAAAACTAAATTGGACGGGGTACGCAGGCAGCCCCCAACATTCGAGGACTTAATGCTATGTTTGGTACACTGGAATTGGGCCCAAAAATTGGAAGTGGAAACGGAAGTGAAACTCAAATTTAACTTGCTTAGGGTGTGCGGGTGTGAAGTGGGTTCTTGGTGGAAGTGGGTTCCATCAAATTTGATGGAACTAGGTTCCTTGGGTACACTGGGATAAGTTATCAGGAACTGAAATTTTATGACCATCCTATCCTCAATTATTTTGTTAATTGACAATCTTAGCCATCATAATCCCCCTCCGATGTCCTCCTCCGGCACCCACTTCTATCTGTCATGTCCCCCTCCGTGTTGTTTCGATACTTTGATGGGATTAGATTTTTGTAGTTCTTGACAAATCTGGATTTGACTGAGATAAACTGAGATTGACTCTGTTTGAATGAGCTTGTTTCAATTTAATCGGTCTTGAGTTTGGTTTTACCGAAAATAGCAGATTTTCCGATAATCCTTCTTTGGACACTGGCCTTGGATGAAGGGGAGGCGAAGAGATATTTTTTCAGAAGGTATTTTGGTATTTTCTTATTACAAATATATATTTTAATTAAAAATTATATCTTAATTCCATCATTCTACCAAACATGTTTTAGGACTCACTTCCACTACCACTTCCACTTCTATTTTTTTCTCCACTTCTATCAAAAAAACTCTTCCATCATACCAAACAGGGTACAAGTGTTAATGATATACCTGTTATGATGAATATTTATTTTTCTACTGAAATAAAAAGATCAAGTCTACGTAATTGCAACCCAAGACGAAAGCCATACGTGTCTGTGTTATGATAGTATATATATTCCTTAACTTATTAGTGCACTTAAGAAAATAATATATCTGTTTTATTAATTTTGATAAAGACTTATTTTATTTGTCAAAATTAAAATTGTAGGAACATTGAGTAATTACACAAATATAAAATTACTTTTTCAATTAATGCATAGAAGAATTCTTTTTTTTTAATGGTTTTGAGCTTTATCTCATGCACAGGGACAAACCTCAAGGAAATCATTTAGGGAGTCACAATCGGTACTTAAATATAGACTAATTTTTTGACAAAAATTAATGTTAAATATTAATTGATTTTTTATAAAGAAAAAATAATTAAATTACTGTAAATGTACACTTTATCAAAACTTAATACTAAGGAAGCCATAGATAAAATTATAATAACACAAAAAAAATATGTATAAATAAAAACGACTATAAACATGACCTACTATGACTATAGTATATTAAAAGAAAAGAAACTACAGATAAAAACAAACAAGACCTATCATTTTTTCCCTCCCCGTTTCTCTAAGGCTTCTCTTACCGCATCTCCCCTCCATTATTAGATCTACAGTCTTAAACAAGAGAAAAATATCTATAAACCATCCATGGACCATATGCTAATAAAATGAAAGTTTAATAAATCAAATATCACCTTTTGCCATATAAAAAAAAAAACATAAACATAAATGTTGAATAAAAAGAGCAAGCCCAAAGTAGAATACCTGTGAGATTGTGCAGTCTTCCAGCGGGGGGGCATTAGAAACTCCAATGTTACTGTCTTTAGTTGGGGCCGAAAAACAACACCCATGAGCCCATGAGAAAGCACTTGTCTTAGAGTTCTTATTTCTCTCTTTCGAATCTTCTTTTGAAGCATGAGGCGGCCTCGGCACACATGTCGTGCATTTTTTAAATATGTTAACGAAACTTGATACGCTCCAAAGTGTCACTTGTGTTAGTAAAGGGAGCATGATTTCCTGTTGCACAACTTGGCCCGCATTATGTTTATATTCACCAAATATGTATTTTAGCTCCACACAATCACGTATGTCTAAATCTTTCAACTTGGGAAGGTCTCCAGCCAGAAGAAATGATGATACCACTTCTAATTTGCCACATCTTTCAATTTGAAGAGACTCTAATGTGGGAAACAATAAGCCATGACGTTTTTGATAATCAACAATCCTCACTTCTTCTTCTAAACTCTCGTCTGCAATTAAACTTTTTAGCTCTGTGAAACCTTCAACTTTCAATTCTTCCAATTTCCCAAGACTTCGAGCAACAAAGGGTTTGAAAATTGATGGTTGGAACATTGGACAATCTTCCAATTTCAATACCTTCAGATGAGGTAGCTTGAGATTTTCATCTGTGAATATATTTTGCAGTTCCCTACAACCCTTTAACTTTAAAATCTGTAACTTCTCAAGAAAGCCGGAAGGCATAGCACCGCGACATAATTCTTTCACATCCACTTTATGCAACTGTAACTCAACTAAGTTCAAGAAGACTGTCAAATTAGAATTGTGACACTTATTACTATTAATAAGGCACTCAATGTCAGCCCATTCATACAAGTAAAGCTTCATTAAATTATCCTTGACTGCATCTTTCACAGGAATAATGTCAGGGACAAGACTTTTCCACCCTGTTTGTCCTAAATTCCCTAACTCAAGAACTTCCGCTCTTCCCACAAGGTACTTAAACATGGCTTTCGATATTAAATGTTTCATGTGTTCTGGATTGAAGCATTTGAATAGGCCATTATCATTACCAGCAAAACATATAAAACCATCACAAGCAATAGAAAACATTTGCAATGCAGTAGGAGATCTTTCAGGAGCAGTTTTATGCTCTAGCTTCCAATCATTCACATTGTAATTCCCCACAAAATGCAATTCTTCCAGTTGTGAACATCTTTCAATCACTTGAAAAGGATTGTTCTTTTGAATTTCACACTTCTTGAAACCCAACAGTCTCAACATCTTT
Source organism: Neltuma alba (assembly GCF_004799145.2). Taxonomy (NCBI): domain Eukaryota; kingdom Viridiplantae; phylum Streptophyta; class Magnoliopsida; order Fabales; family Fabaceae; genus Neltuma; species Neltuma alba. The sequence continues at coordinate 348,423 of NW_021635334.1, read as the reverse complement.
AGTTCCACAATCTCTTTGGCTAATTCAATAATTTGACAATTTTCCATCTCAAGTGTCACAAGACTTTGTAGATTCTTTAAAATTGAGATGTCACCTATTTTCCAACCGTCCAAGATAAGAGTTTGAATATTCTTTAATGAAAGAAGTGATTGCAACATTGATGGAGTGGGAACTTTTCTCTCATATTGAGCAAGCAAAAACAGAATTTTGAGCCTTGACATCCTTGCGAAGAATACATTTGGGTCTTTCTTCAAAGCATTTCCACTTATCCAAAGAAGTAAAATCTCAACTTTCGTACCATCAAACTGATGATCAGGAAAATCATCAGTACTCCAAAACACAAATCGCTTGCTTGCTTCAAAAGTGGTTCTTGAATTTATAATCACTTGAATATCATCCTTTGCTTTCCACTGGATTACCTCACGAACTAAGTCATGCATCTTTACACATTCTTTATTCTCAACCTTCAGTAGCAAAGAAGAAGCTACGAGTTCATTTTTCATAGCAAGCGGTTGGCTTCTTGCTGCACAATAGTCATTAACTTCCCCGAAAATTCCTGACCCTATACCAAGTCTAATAATGAGATTTAATGGAAATTCGTAATCTTCTGGGAAAATAGAACACAGTAAAAGGAGCTTTTGGGCCTTCTCATTATTTAATCTATCATAGCTTAATTCCAAGCATTTGTAAACATTCACCAAATCTTCATCAACATCGACAATCGGCTTATAATTTTGCAAGGTCATCAAAGCTACAGTCCATTCAGCAACAGGCCAATTTTTTAATGTGCCAGCTAGTGCCACAATTGCAATTGGTAATCGTCCACACTCCTTTACAAAATCTCCTGCAAGACCCTCTAAATTATTTCTTGAAGGATCATCATCATCACAACCACTAGCATGATACAGAAAGAGACGCACTGCATCCTCATCACCCAATGTGTGTAGGTGAACCACTTGTTGGCATCTCATTTGTTGACAAACTTTTGAATGACGAGTGGTTATCAAAACATAACAATTCTTGTGATCGGGTCCAGATGGAATCCCAATTTCGGTGAGGTCTAGCTTCTCCCACACATCATCTAATATTATAAGTATTTTTTTTTTATAATAAGAAATTCTAGACCACAAATGCTTTGAGTGATCTTCTTCAACTCTTTCCTCTAGATGCAAACCTAGTTCCCTTGCAATGTTGCCTCGAATCTTGTTGAGATCTGGAGGATTAGACACAACAACAAAAATGACTTTCTCAAATGCTTTGGATTCTTCAACTTGCTTTCCCACTTGTGTTGCCAATGTGGTTTTGCCCGCTCCCCCCATCCCTTGCAATCCAATCATGTAATGATTTCCATCTTCTAAAGCATCCACAAGTTCCTTAAATTTTGTCTTCCTGCTCTCAAAATCAATGAAGTCTTTTAAAGCATGGTACTTCATACCTGGAAGTTTACCTGGACGAGCTACTCTTTCAAAGTTACATTTTTGGATGTGACCTTTAATGACTTGCGCCCTCTGTGCTAATCTCTTGCCTTGTTGATATTTCCTAAGAAAACACCAGCTATCAAACATTGTCTGTCTAATTTCAGCATTCATTTGAATTAGATTATCAGCTTCCGTTACCCAACCTTGAACTTCACCTTCAACTTGATGCCCATTACTTTTGGCATCGTCAATATCCTTTCGAACTTTCTCTAATCTTCCAATCAAAAGTTGATTGTCCCCATCAAACTCGTGATCATGAGTCTCGAAATGACGAAAGTAATTAACTTCCTTTATGGTTTTATCTACCAATCTCTTGGCAAGGTCTGTTAAAATACCTTCCCCAGAGCATGCCATCTAAAATGGACAGGACATCAAATTAGGGTTCCAAAAATAGTAATTAAAAACGTGAAAAGCTATGATGATATATAATGTTTTACAAATATGTAATGAAATCTCTCGTGCAGTCAATGCCCAACCATTTGCATTCTCTTTTGTTAGTGTTCTGGGATCCAAATTTCAATTAATAATTAATTATATAAACAGATAAGTAATAAATGAATTACATTATTGCAAACACAAAAATGTCATAAAATAAAATTGTATTATATTTAAATTGTATGCTATCTTTTTGGACCAACTTAATTTCTAATATCAATATTTAATAAATGCCTCCTAATTAACAGAGTTGGGGATACAAGTAGACCTGCGGGTCAAACCTAGCAGGTTAGTGTTGTCCCGATGGCTTAGTAGACTAACTATCTAATTTTTAAAAATGTGTGTTTTTTATTTTTAATGTCAACCTACAAATTGTGATTAGATATTTTTAATGTCAACCTATAGATTATGATTATATCTCTTTTAGTAAATTTATTCCCGTGCCACTCACATTTAAAGGACTAAAAGTTGAAATTAGAAGGACTAAAATTAAAATAATAACAAATTTAAAGAGCCAAAAATTATATTAACCCTTATTAATTTTATTTTAATTTTGGAATATTTCTCAAAATATTAAAATCAATTATCACAATGTATAAAAAAGATTCGTTTTACATATAAGTAAACTTTTTATGGTAAAAAAATTTTAATTGGTTAATTAATTGACTTTATAATTTACATATATACTGTTCTAAATTAAGATTACGAAGAATGAGGAAAATCTTGATCACATAAGAAATTTTGTAGGGAGTAGACTCACATGACTTAACCGAAAATGACATAAAATTAAGATTCGTACGTACTTTTGCCTACATATTCAAATTCTAACATTATTACAAAAAAATTATTACCAAACGTCATAAGATTTAGCATACCATCTTTAACCTGTTTTTGGGAATTAATTTATTTCAAATGCATTATAGAGAAACATATAGAAATGTCAAGTTCGGATAAAAGTGTAGTTTTAAAAAGTTTTCGGCCAAAAAAAAAGTAATCATGAAAAGTTTTCCTGAAATTCACAAAATATCATAAACTAAGAAAAATAGTAAAGAGGTTTTCAAAAAAAAAAATGGAGGCTTTAGAGAGGCATAAATAAAGAGAATACCAATTTGTAGGAATAAAAGGGCTATTTTTGGCTGATTCCGTAATATTTAGGCAAATTATATAATTTACTAAAATTACATAAAAGGCCCAAATAATTATTGTGAGAATTAATAAAATTTACTAAGAGAATTTTACCCAAGGAAATGGAATATTTTATTTTGAAATAATTTTTGAGCTTTAAAATTGTAATTTCTCAAAAATTAAATTTTGAGATGACAAAACTGCAGAAATTATTTTATGAGGAGAATAGATTTTGGAAGAGTTACTTATTGGTTGGGAATTGATGATGAAATTTAATTACGTACACTTTAGGAAATTGTCCAAAATTTCCTGCCATAATTCCAAAAATTAAAACAAATCAATCCCAGCTCCCAAGCCCAATAAATCTGCTGATGGGCGACGCTGGAGGTCTAATTATGCTAAAAATTATTTGGGCCGAAGGTGTGTGGTTAGACATTATGGATTTCTTATTTGGGTCAGAGGTAGTAGAAATGTAAATAAAATATCATGTTAGTTTCATCCCTAATTGGGACAAAAGCATAATTTTAAAAAGTTCTAGGTGCGTGGGGTTAGACATTTTAAAAAATATGCCCAAAAATTCGTAAAATTCTTAGAAATTCTTGGCAAGTGGAATAAATGTCCTGGACAATATTTGTTGCAATTGTGGTGAAAATAAAGGAAATTTTCCAAAAAAGGAATTTTATTTAATTTCTAAAATTTTGGTTAGTTAAAGGATAATTTACTAAAATTAATTATGAAAAATATTAGGATGTCTCAAAAAATTGGATAAAATTGAAACGCGTTTTTGTCCGTTATATAATATAAATGCTATAAGATGGAGAAATTAGACAAATTATTTAAATTTATAAATATAATTGGTCGAGCATATATTTACCAAAAGAATTAACCAAATATTCCATCAAGTCTTTTATATGTTTGCATTAACTAAAGTACTCCTACTATCCTTAATATAAGACTCATTTAATTAATTTGATTCGACTAAGGAAGTTAAGTTAGTTAATTATAAGAAATGTAACACGGTTTTTTTTTAAATACCATAATCATCTTTCTTAATACTCCCTCTTCCTCTTCTACTTGATTATGGTTGAAGGAGTATCTATAGGGGTAATTTAGAGAAAATTGATAAATATGAAAAATGAGTTTTATAGTTAGGATTAAAACCAACTCAATAATTGAATCCTATATTAAGGACCAGATGAGTACTTAAGTTTATGTCTAATATGATAAAGATATCAAACAAATAACCATTTTCAAAAAGAAAAAAATAGGGAAAAGAAAAAGAAAACCCACCAATTCTTCAAAACATTTTCAGCAAAAGTAGAGATTTAGTATTATGATGAAGGGTAAACTAGTATATTAATAATTTAGATGTAAGTGTATGTGTTCAAAATAAAGGAGACATCTGTGTAATTAAGACAAAATGTGAAGGAGGTTAGTGTATAATGCTGAACATAATTTGCAAAATTAAGAAGGGGCTTAATTGAGTGCTTAAGAGCTTTTTGATTCTATTTGTTTTATTTTTATGTTATTTAAACCAAGTTTGTACTCTTTCAAAACAACTTTGGAAAAAAAATCTGTTTGAATAATTAATTTGAAAAACATATATAAAACAGTGAAAAAAAGATGAAAGAATATTTTCATACATGCATAATTGTCCGTAATTAAAAACATGCACTTTCTTTGTTTCTATTTTATTTTTATGTTTTTAGAGTACTTTTATAAAATTTTTAAATAAGTTTTATAAAAATTAAAAAAAAAACATGTTCAGGTAATTGTTCTAAAAATTTGTATTTGAGAATAAATTTTTTTCAGGATAATTGTATTTAAAATCAACATGAAGAACGGCTAGAGAAGTGAGAGACAGAGTTGAAAGTGCATTGACAATGGGCAAAAAGATAGATGATTGAGAAACAATGTAGATGAGCCTAAGAGATAGAATGGGAGAGTTTCATTGCGAGTAAAAAGGTTAGTTTAAAAAAAAAACTACATGATTCAAAAAATTAAAAAAAAAACAGTTAAAAATTGTTGAGTTTTTTGTTTTCTGAAATATATTTTTATTTTTTGTTTTACAGACACCTAGTTAAAAATTAACAAACAAACAAGTTTTTTTTTTAAAATAAAAATAAAAAATTGTTTCCAAAACAATAAAACAAACATGCCCATAATGTTGCTCCACTTATTTTCTAATTTTACAGAACAAGAAGATAAGAAGACATCTAAAATATATATTTTTTCTTAGAACAGTTTTTAATATTTCTCTCTTTTTTCAAAGCACATAACCAAACACACATTTTCAAACAATTTTTTATTGCTTTTCAGAGGGGGAAAAAAAACTGTTCTGAAAACAAGAAATGAAACAGTCCCTAAATATCACTATAAATATTCAAATGATTAAGAGTTTCTCTATCAAGCTCCATTCATATACTTCGTGATAGCTTGGTGGTGAGATGCGTGTGTAAAAATATAAAATTTTAGGATACTAATTTTGAGTAAGCTGTGTATAATTAATATTCTTTTTCCCTTATGTCATGTTTATATTTTTGGCTAACTGCTTTCCGCAGCAACTGATTGGAAAAGACTTTATCACACACACAACCATTATTAGCCTATGATATTTTTTTTCAACTAAATTATTTAGAGGAAAACGCCAATGTATATTATAAAAATTGATCATTCTCATGTATACAAATTTATTTGTTATAATTTTTATATGTAATATTAACTAAGATTAGTTTAACAATGCCAAACATATAATTATTGAATTTATATCTTAAATAACCCTTAAATATGAAATAGATGGAAAATAATAAAGTGTATATAATGAGAAAAGGACAAGTGAATTTCAAGAAACATGCGTACCACCTCTTTAACTGATCCCTTCCGCAGAAAGACTTCCAGGAGCAGTAAAAGCGATCAACCAAATCAAAAAGGGAACTGCAAAAAAGAAAGAAGAAGAAGACTATTAGTATGATATTTAAATAATTATAATATTTAAATTTAAAATGTGCGTCATGCAGTCTATTTTGTTCAGATACCATAGATAAAATTACAGTTAATATAATTTTTGATTTTTTAAATTTTAAACTATAGATTTTCGTCTTTCAAATTTTTTTTTCATTTAAAATATTGTCTATATAATTTAATAAAAATCAAGACTATTTTGTTTTCTGAGAAACCATAACTTATAACTTGAAACTTAACAGACCAAAACTGAAATGAGAGCAAACATAAAAAACAAAAAATTATATCAATCCATAAAATAATGATGCAAAGCTATAAAACTTTCACGAAATGGAATTTTGCTTCTTAATATTAAGTTGTTGGAAAATTATAACTTTTTTTTTTTTTGGTGATGGAAAATTATAACTTTACTGCGGTCGAATCCATTGCGATTTGCGAGCTGACACACAGAGCAATATGTCAATCCAGTTATATCCAAACTTAACTATACTTACTCTTTCCCTCTCTGGAGAATTCAAAGTCGTGCCTTGAACAGAGAAGTGTCTTTTTTTGTCTTTTGTTTTTTTGTAGGAAAAAAAATTAGAAGCACAATGCTATCAAATGAGCAGAAGAATCCAAGTGCGAACAAACTGCAAAATAAAAGGATAAACTTATCAATAAAATAGGGCAAACAGAGTCACAATAAATGATTGTTTGGTTGAGGGTCTCATAATTAATCGATTTGGTCAAAATATAAGTGTCTGGGTTTAAGTGTCTCATAATATAAATGACTTTATAAGATATGGGTGTTTGTATCATTTTTTAGAAGGGGGTGCTTCCCCCTTTCTTTATCTTAAATAACTCCCAAATTCAGGCCAAAAAAATGACCCCTAAACATAAAATAGATGGCAAATAACAAAGTACACATACAATGAAGAAAAGAAAAGTCGATTTCAAGAATGCGTACCCCTTTGGCCTAAAAAAACAAAAAACAAGAAGAATGCGTACCCCTTCTTTGATGGACATTTTCCACAAAAAAAAAAAACACTTCCAAATTTAACAACATAAAATTAAAGGATCAAATAAAAAGGGAAAAAAAAACTCTTGAGGGCCTCATTCAAAATTGGGAAGAAGTTAACGGCAATTTTTAATGGTGTTTGTCTTTTTATTCTTTGACCTTCGGTTTTGTGAAATTTCCTTGTTATAAGTATAACCAGTTATCTCTCCATCTTCTAAGATGATCGCGAAAAATATTTGATTCTAAAAATTATACCAACTCTAATTCTTAGTATAAAAATTAGATAAATTATTTGTGAATATTAAAAAAATTAATTAAGTTAGCTATTTGTAATAAATCAATGTTCTCTTCTATAAAATACTCTTATTAATTATGTATATTTGAATTAACCCTTGATAGTAACCTCTTAACATGTAGAATCACTATAGAGATTATTCAAGGACAAAATAGATAAATATTTGAGGCAAAATGAGTTAGAGTCTTGTATTTAGGACGAGATAAAATTTTCAACTAGTTCTTATATTAAGATTTGGAGTAGTATTTGTTTAAGGAAAACACTTATGTCAACTTATTTATATATGTTATGTCTAGTCCTCCAATCATATATGTCCATATGCCTTTTTTTATTTTACGTAGATTTGTAGTTGAAAGCTAGTAAATACTAATATTTCAAAAATAGAATACATTGTCATGTTTACTTAGAGAACTTAACATAATAAGTATAAAGAACTTAATATAGTTATTGTCCTTTGTTTAATATAACTTGCCGGATCTAATTTTTTTGAAAAACTATATCGTTTAATAAATTAACATATTAATTAGGATAATTTCAGTCACTACCGCGTCTTATATTCACTGTCAAATCTGAGGACAGTTTGCATCTGGCTATCAAGTTTGTTTTGTGGCCGGATCTAACTTTCAAGCTTAATCAAAAGGAATATCATTGTTAACATCAAAGCGAGATATATAACAAATTATTAGCTTTCCTTATAATATAAAACATTATTTATGAAGAGATTGTTCATCTAGTGGAGTATTATCTAATTAAAACGCTCACAATCATCCAAAAAATGGCATTACATACTGAAACAGAAGACAGAACTTATGAAGCAGAGGAGAGACATACAGTTAGTTATAGTATAATTAAACCCATGTACAGCGATAAACCAAAAATAAATAAGAGAAAAAAAAGGGAAAGCAACGAACTTACCTGTTTTCGCAGATTGCAAATTGCTTGACAAGAGTAGACTCCTTAGCTTTCTGTTCAGATCAGATTGCTTTGAGAAGAAAAATTATTGGAGATCATAACAAAAATTTTAACAAAATGACATAAAACTTTAAAAGGATGAATCAATAACGTAACGTACTTATCAGGACAATAGAGCACTGAGAAATTTTAACTTATGAGGCTTCAATGATGGAAACGTTATTGAAATTTCTTTATGCCTTCTAAACATTTTAGTATTAAAGTATCTTCTTTCCCACCCAAATTGTCAAAAGGCAATATTCTCCATTCATCATCCAACAACATCTTTGCTATCTCAGTCAATATGATTGATTATGATAATTCTTTTTTTCCCAACTAACTTCCGGAATCAAGGCCCTCATGTATACGAGATATGAATATAATGAACGGTAAATTATTGAAATTTATAACAGATTTTGATACATAGTAAATATAGTAAAGTATCATAAATAATATTATGAAAAAACGTGTTATCAAAAAGAAAACAAATATAATCAAATTTGAATGAAATTAAATTTAAATGATGAAAAATATAGTTATTTTTTGATACATCCGAATAAATGAAAAATGTAGTTTTAAACTATCATGAATAGTGCTTTTTTTAAACATTAAATAAAATATTGCCTGTGATGTATGTTATGTACATTCATTACTCATGAATATTGTTAATGATAATTATTATGGGTTTTAGTGCTCATCACTTTGATGAGCACCCTAAACTCATTAAATCTGAACTGTTTATATTTTATTTAGATTATTAAAATTTGATTTCTTTTTTATGTTTATTTATTTGAAATAATTATTTTAATATGAATAAAATTTAAAATAAAGATAGTCTGTTAACTATTATTTTTTCAAAAAAAATAGTTTTTTTCTATTTAAATTAATTATTTAAAGATTTTAAATATAACCTGTTCAAACGAGACATAGACAATCCACATTTAATAAACTTATGGTACTCATCAAAACCATGAGCACGGAAACTAGTTTCCTAAAATATTGCCTTCTTCGCTTTTCTATCCGTCTCCGTCTTCAAACTTCTTTAATTCTTTTTTGATCGAATATGCTTCTTTATTTCTCAATTTTCAATTATATATGTTGGCCCAATAGAAATATTTTCTTTAACGCTTTAAATCTAAGTTTTGACAATTTATCAGCTCTTAATTACCTAGTTTGTATTTAGGTGATTGCATATTTATTTGTCATGTATGTCGTAACCATGCATTTGAGCATATAATATTCTTGTTTGAGTTTGCGTGATGGCCAATGGCCATGTGTATTTGCTTGGATAAAAAATCGCAGAACACAATTTTGGGATGGCAACACAGGAGAAAAATGAATTTTCTAAGTTGTCCCAGAAATCTGCAAAAGAAAAATTAATGATTTCTCTGAATGACTCGGATTACAGAATTTGTCAAGAAAAAATTTCATAGGAAGATATTCCTGAGAGCTTTAAATATCAACTCGAAATTATTTAGCGAGTTATGAAGAGATTGTTGTTTAGTAGAGCATTATTATTATCTAGCTAGTTGAAAACACTCAGAATCATCTGAAGAAGTAGAATCAATGTTTCTGAGTAGTGAAGCAGAAGAGAGAAAAGTAAATAAGAGATCAAAAGGGAAAGCAATTAATGAATTTACCTGCTTTTGCAGATTACAAATTGCTTGATGATGCCTTCCACAAAAGAGTAGTCTCCTTAGCTTCCTGTTCACATCAGATGGCTTTGAGATGGACAGAGAATTTAACAAAATTAGAGGATGAATCCCCTTAGCGTACTTATCAGGAAAACTGAGCACAGAGCACTACGAAATTTCCAGTTATGTGACTTCAATAATGAAGAGTTGTTGCTGGCTACAATGATCATCACGAGTGGGATACCATTTATTTGACAAGCTTGTCCCGTGGTGGGGACCACCAAAAGAAGAGTGCTAATATTGACCCATAGTCCACGCGCGCCCTCCCACGGCTGGAACTTATCCTTACACTCCATGGGAGAAAAGGAATTCCAGCCACTGCTAAAGTTGCTCTAGTTGATACTACCTATACTATCTGGACTCTAGCATCTTCAGGAAGATGATCTATCTATTTTTCAAAGAGTTCTCCGAATAGAGGAGGGAAGTCTTTGTGGAGTAAAGGAAGAAGAAAGGCGAACGGGTTCAAGACTGTTTGAACCCGCCAGAATCCTACTTTATGTCACTATCTACTTTTACTTTATTAAAGTAGTTTGTCCTGTAGTCTATTTCTTCCTGAGAAATTGTACACTTTTAATTATAAAAAAACAGAGAAAATGGCAAATAAAAAGGCTGAAAAATATGATACTACACATCACGCACCTTATATTTCAAGATCCTAAAAAAAAAAAAAAAGATACCTGATATGACATTTTATAAATATAATCAAATAATTAAAATATCTTTATATTAAAAAATTTGGTAACAAGTTGTGAATTAATAATAATAAGTGTTGAACAACAAATGATAAGAAATATACTAACAATGACAAATTATTTATTAACAAGTTATTAACTGATAATAATAAATGTTGAACATCTCATGACAACAAAAAATACGTTGCCAGTGTCAAGTTTGATATATTTTTTCTTTCAAATATGATACAAAAGGATTTTAGTAATTTAACCACATTTATAAAATACCAGATCAAGCACCACTTTCTTTTATGTCATTTCCAACTTTTTGGTACTTGAATTAGGAAATGATAATTTTAAGGTTCTTTTTCTGAAATTTTTTCTAAGAAATAATCATTTTTTATCAATAATAGTAATTAAGTAATAGGCAAAAGTGCTCTGGGGAAAAAAAAAAAAAACAGAGACAGAGAGAAGGCAAAAGTGCATCTTTGCTCTTTTAACTTCCGGCAAAGTGTTTGGATAAAAATTAAGTCCTATTTTAGAAGAAATTTTATAGAGTTTGAAATAACTAAATAAGAAAAACTTTATTTTGATTTGTGTAAAAATATTTTTTTAAAGTGTTCTGGGACCTCCCAAACACTTTTTTAGTTTTTTAATACTTTACTCGGATCATTTAATTTTAAAAAACATTTTTTTTAGTTCTTTAACCTTGTCAGAGTTAATCTCTAGTATTATGATTTTATGTGTCAATTATTATTATTCTTAAAAATTAAACTTAATCTATAAGTATTTTAAAATATTTTGTTAACATTTAAATTTTTAATGTTAGACAGTATTAACGTTGAAGGACTGAAAAGATATGTGCTTTAAGTACAGGGAAAAAGAACGATTTTCCAGCTCAGTTCTATTAAACAAGAAACACCAGATTTTGATCCTATCCGCATTTCACAAGCAGGGACAAATTATGCCTATAATTTCCCTCACTTTGTTGAATCTTCCTTCGATTTTATTATTGAGCTTGCATATTCTTCTTCTACACCCATATACTCTACTTTGTACCTTTTTAATCAAGTTTGAATAACTGATTCTCAACATAAGAACTAGTTTAACATTCAATTTAGTCCTAAATGTAAGACCTAAATTCATTTTGTTTTTCATATTTATCTATTTTTCTTAAAATAGTTCTTGTAGTAATTTTACCTGTTAAAGGTTCTACCAAATCACGATTCTAGCTAATATATATTATTTTTAAAAAAATAACACTTATGCATTATAAATAACTAACTTAACAAGAAGTTTAAAATGAACTTGCTATCATATTGAAAATTGTCAAACAATCAATAAATTTATATGTAGAGATGTCCTTCTCAACTGTGGTTTAGCTATTAAACTTTTGAGTGCCTGTTTCTCTAGTCCTGAATTAGGATCCTGGGCTTTAATTTCTTTTACTGTTTCCTCCTTACTCTAGAACATCAAAAGATATACAATTTATTTATGAATTATTTTCTCTTTTTATTGAAGTGCATATAATAAATTTGATTTATTTCAAAAGCACACTGTTATTTCTAGTGCTTCCCCAAAAATCTTCCGTAACTTGAAATTTTCGAATGGTTGGTGAAGTTATTATTATAGCTTTACCATATGAATATTATTTAGCTAGTCATGAAGAGATTGTTTATCCAGTAGAGCATTATCTGGCTAGTTAAAACACTCACAATCATCTAAAAAAGCGAAATTAATGTTTCCCTTTCAAGTCTAAGTAATGAAGCAGAAGAGAGACACAAACTTGTAATATAACTAAACCCAGTGACAAATAAAAAGTAAATAAGAGATATAAAGGGAAAGTGATGAACTTACCTGTGTTTTGCAGACTGCAAATTGCTTGACGATGCCTTTAACAAGAGATCGAGTTGTCTCCTTAGCTTTCTGTTAAATCAGATTGCTTTGAGAAGAAAACTCATTGAAGATCACAACAAAGAGTTTAACAAAATGAGATAAAACTTTAAAAGAATGAATCAATAACGTAATGCACTTAATTACCTGAAATATAAAACACTGAGATAGCACACAGAGCACTGTGAAATTGTAACTTATGAGACTTCAGTGATGGAAGAGCTAATGAACGCATAAGTAGACGAGGTTTCAAGTCTTCTTAGGTATCGGGTCACCAAGTCAACTTTGCAAGTCTTCCTCATATTATTATTATTCTAATATTTATCATCGATAACCATTTATTAATAAAATATTGTCTTCTTCGTTTTCTTGTGGCCCCCTTTACATACTTTATGCTTCTTTTTTCTCAATCTTTAAATGTGTCGGCCCAATAGGAATGTTTGCTTTAAGCCTTCTAAATATTTTAGTATTAAAGTGTCTTTTTTCCCACCCAAATTGTCAAAAAGGCAATATTCTCCATTAATCATGCAACAACATGTTTGCTATCTCAGTCAATGTTACATTGATTATGATGATTCTTTTAACCAACTTTACAGAACGACATACTCTATCCATCCTTCCGGAATTAAGAGTCAAGAGCCTCATGTATACAATATATGAAAATATTGAATGGTAAATTATGGAAATTTATAAGCAAATTTTGATACATAGTAAATATAATCAAGCATCATGAATAAGATTAGAAAAAACTTGCCATGAAAAAGAAACCAAATATAATAAAATTTGAATGAAATTAAATTTAAACTATTAAAAATATAGGGTTTTTTACTGGCATACTATAAATAATAATTTATTTTACCGAAATGCTATAACATGAAAAATATTAACCGAGATGCTACATTTGAAAATCGTTCAAGCAATGATTGAGTTTAAATTTACAAAAAAATCATTCTTATTAAAAACGAGTTTAGTGGGCCTCATATAGAAAAAAGTGAAGTTGTTCACACCTTGAACAACTTTGGCTATGTTTTTTGATGTATCCACTCTTAAATATGTATTTTTTTTAGCTCTTTTGTCCTTCCATTATTTTTCCTTCTCTTTAAATTTCTGCGTTCTTTCATTCTTCTAATAAAATTGGCGGTGTGTGCTACCTTCTTATATAAAATTTGTTTCAACTTGAAATTTAATTTTTCATCTGATTACGGTACAGTCCCTTGATTAACTTCTTTTATAATTTTTATATGTATTTTGTTAAATGATGAGTAGAATTTTATATTTAATCATTTTATATGTTGAGTTTATTTTAACTTTTATATGATGCCTTGTAGGCGTTGAATTTTATATTTAAAATTTTCTAAATATTAATATATATTTCATTTATCAAATTTATTAGAATATTTAATTACAACACTTATTTGTAGATAAGCTCTTCATTTGACAACTGCCTCTAAATTTAACTCATTTCATTTTACATATTGATTCACAGTAAATATTGCAGATATTTGGATGGTTGATCAGTTATTTGATTTTAGTGAAAAAAATACAAAGATCATCAACATTATCTCATTCTGACTCCCCCCAATCCTTCTCCATTTCGGTCATTCATGTCTTTATTTGATGTTTATGACTAAATATAAAACTTCTACTTTTGAGCAAGGTGCATTTGCCATCTATCGAAAATCAATTTCTTTAGTTAAATCACCCAAGTTTGATTTAAATACTTCAACTAAGTAGACAAATAAGATATTTGACCAAGCTTAAGAAGAAGTGAATATATAACAACAACCACAACATATATAGAGGAGAACAAAATGTGGTACCGGATGTCATTAATTTTAAGCTAAATCAATTTTTATTTTTGGTTCGTGTTATTATTAATTTTTTAAAACCCCATCAATACTTTTTTTCATTAATCACTTTTTAATTAGTATAGTATTAATTATTAGTATTATTACAGGGTTAATGCAAATTTTAGTCTTTTAAGTTTATCATCATTTTAGTTTCAATCCCTCAATTTTCAAATCATAGGTTTTAATCCCTCAATTTTCTTTTCATTTAAAATATTGGTCCTTATAATCTAATAAAAACTTAGACCATTTTGCTTTTTTGAGGAACCAAAACCTATAGTTTGAAATTTAAGGGACTAAAATTAAAATTGGGACAAACTTGAGAGACCAACATTTACATTAACCCATTATCATGTAATGATTAACACTCATCGAATTTTTTACTCATAATTCATTATTCAAATGATTTATCATTGTTAAAATTATTGCAAGAGAGCTATGCGTGGTGAGGGATTGGGTGATGAAGTTTAAAAGTTGTTGATACCAAAATGAATTTTAAAAGCTTATTGAAAAAGTTGTTCTTAGTTGGATGAACTTTAGAAGCTATTCAAGTTTTGAACAAGTCTGACTATAGTATTTAGAGAATTTTTTTTAATGTTTATAGGTTATTTGTTAAAAAACCCAAAATATAGTTATAAACTATCATGAATGGTACTTTTTTCAAACATTAAATAAAATATTGCCTATGGCGTATGTTATGTACATTCGTTTCACGTGAACATTGTTAGTGACAATCATTACTACTAAAATATTGTCTTTTTTATAAGTATTTCTGTAAGTGTTTTTTGAGTCTGAAAGTATTCCTCGACCTTGGTGAACCCCAGGACCCAACTCATCTAAACTTTTTATTATAAAAAAAAAAAAATATTGCCTTCTGCGTTTTTCTATCTATCTCCCTCTTCATTTCTTTTTCTGATGGAGTATGCTTCTTTATTTCTCAGTCTTCAAGTGGGTTGGCCCAATAGAAATATTTTCCTCAAGTTTTTAAAATGCTTTTGTTGTTAAAGTATCTTTTTTCCGCACCCAAATTGTCAAAAAAAGCATTCTATTTCTGCATTAACCACACAACTATGTTCATTACATCTTAGCCTTGGGGAGATCGTCCTTTAATTGATTATTTAAATTTCGAATTTAAATTTCAGTCAAATTGAAGAAACCGTTTTGTAATGAAAAGTGATAAAGCTGAAAAATTAGCGATTTTCAGTCCAAAAAAAGAATAATTAACGATTTTAATTTGATATATATGAATTTGTGTGAATTGGTAAAAGGTCCCTATCAAAAATTTTATTGCTGAAAAGGACCTAAATTAAAGTGCCAGTATTATGTGTGTACAAATTACAAAGTACTGATACTTTCTGTGCATAAAAATTTACCAGGCCTTCTCATTAATAAAATTTTGTGCGCGTACTCTTGAGTTGTTTAAGATAAATTCTGTAAGTACTTGCATTATAGTTTTGTTTTTTAATTTTATGTATTATTTTTAGAAAATTGGCCACCAGTTTGAAAGAAATGAAATGGAAATTTCTCTCATCTATCCAGTTTATCGTACTATATTTAAATTTCATTTGTTAGCTAAGTCTGAAATTTCAGATGGATTTTACAGTGGATTTATGCTTTTGTAAAAGACCTATCGCAAATTTTGGGTCATAAATTTTTTTGCGAGGGAATTTCATGCCTACAACTGCAAGTCTCACATTTAGGTATGAATATCATTCTCCCTTTTTCTTTACCAGAAAAATATCATTCTCCCTTTTGAGCAACGAGGTTTCAGTCTAATAAAAGGAGTAGTTTTTTAAAACATTGTGAGGTACAGTTCAAATTTCTATTAGGAAAGGCGCCCAGTCATATTTAGTACTTGAAAGTAATTTAAACATAATTGTCTTAAATAGAAAAATATCTATGCGGGGAAAAAAAAATAATATGCTCTCTGTCGTCTCTTCTTCATATTTATATCAAGGAAGTAGTAGTAATAAGCACTCTTTTGATCTTTAATATAAAACCTAATTAACTAATTTGAGTGTATTATTAAGGATGATAGTTAAATTAATTAATATGATGTTTTTTTAAAACACCTTAAGTATCTTTCTTAATTTCCTCACCCCTCTTCTAATTATTATTAAGAAATAATTGAGAAAAAATTGATAAATATGTATAATAGGTCTTACATATAAGATCAATATTAACTTTCCAATTAAATCCTATATTTAGGATTGGGAGGAGTAATAACTAATGAACTTAACATAAAATGAAGTTTTGAAATAAATTAATAAATTAATTTCAATTATATTTTTATTTATATATTATATAAAGACAAAGGATAATAAAAATAAAAGAAAAATCTCACTTAAATCCGGTTAAAATATTAAAATTTAAATTTTCATTTATACTTTTAACAAATTACTAATCAGACCAAAATGCCTAATTAAGAACTTCTGAATATTTTTCAAAGATGAGAATGCCTTTCTATACTTCAAAAGAAACGTTGGAGGTAGGTAAGTATAAACGTAATCTCGGTTTTGGTTATTTCACCCATTGTATTTCGTTTTTTCCCCTTGTCTGCACTCGACCCCTTCTACAGTTCTACTACCGAATTTCAGCTGGCGCTCCAGATAACGCAAAGCAGAATTGAATTCCTATTTATACGACTACGTTTTGTTATATTATTTCTCATCTTCCTTTTCCTTCGTTTAAAAAAAAATATTTAACTGAATAAAAATTATATGAACTTAATTTTTAAATTTTTTTAAAAGCGTACCCCACTTAATTAAGATCTGTATTGTTTTTCTGGTTACTAGCATTTTTTATTGTCATGATTGAAAGTTTAATCTCATAAAAATCTGACACAAAGGGATAGATAGGTACTCTCTTTAGTTCTAAATATAAAATCCATTTTGTAGTATAGTATAATTTATACTACAAAAAGGTCTTATATTTAAAATCCGAGGAGTATAACATATATATGATAAATTAGGTTCAGCCAGATTAGTGACCCTCTGGTCTATCTTGCCATTATTGAGGTGTGACAATTTTATGTACGCTCAATTAAAGCCAACTAAAATAAGTAAAATTAAAATTAAGTCTACACCTACTGTCAATTTTAATTTTTAACAATAGAAGAGTATTTCGTCTTTAATAACATTTAGAAATTGGCAAACAGACCTCTCGGCTTAGTTAAAAGTTTGTTAGATGTGTAGGTTTGCATTTAGATTTTGGTATTTCAATGGAATTTAATTAAAAAATTTTCATAAATAAATTTGCACAAATGACAAAAGCCTGTATTTTTAATAATTATTACTATTAAATTGAGCAGTGAGAGTTTGAATATATTGCCAACTAATCAACTACTATTACACAGAGAGAAAAAGGCAAAAAAAAAAAAAAAAAGGAATTTCCAGCTCTGTCCTATTGAACAAGAAACAGAGCAGAGCTTTTTTTTTTTTTTTCATTTGTGTTGATGAGCGCTTGATCTTCTTTTTGCTGTTTAAATTTTGATCCTATACACATTCCACAAATAGAGAAAAATTATCCTTACCTCCAAAGACCAATAATTTAAATGACTTATAGTCACTCATTAATTAATCTTACCACTTCATTAATTAATTGTAGCTTACATCTGTTGTTGAAAAACGATCACCTACAGTATAGGGAGATTTCAACGATTTTGATCTTACATATATAAAGATAGAATTGAAATGATAGAATAGAATAACAGGGAATATGAATGAAAAATTGATATGCATTGTATTCATTTAATGACTTGGCGTCTATGGCGGAAAAGGAAGGGGATCAGCCAATGTCAGCTCGAAAAGTTTTAAATTTTCAAAAGTTGTTGTCAGATTGTAGTTGATTGATCTGGAATTTAAAGGGGCAAGATTCACATGGAATAATGGTAGGATGGGAGAAGATCATGTTAAAGAAAGACTAGATAGGTGTGTGGCAAATGTTGAGCTTAGAGAAGTGTTTAATAGAGCTGTGGTATTTCATATTGAACCTTTTGGCTCGGATCATCATATGTTACTACTTGATTGTTGCTACATAAAGCCAAAAAAAGGTTTAAATTTAAAGCTATCTGGACGAAACATGAAAATTATGAGGAGGCAGAGAGAAGGGGATGGTATGCTGTGCATAATCTGGAGCGGCTGGGGGTGCAGAAAAGGAATTAATAAAGTGAGTAAAAACTGAGTTTCCAAACAGTAAGAAAACCATAGATGAAGTACTGCAGAAACTGAGTATATGCAGAGAGGGGCAGCTAACTGCAGAAAAGAAAGGTGAAATTGAAGAGATCATCATGAGGATGGAGGAGTTATGGGATAGAGAGGAGATGTATTGGTTGCAAAGGGCACGTGTAAATTGGATTAACTTTGGAGATAGAAACACAGTTTTTTCACAATACTACTATTCAGAGAAGAAATAGGAATAGGTTGTTGAGATTGAAGTCTAGCAGTGGGGACTGGCTTGAGAAATCAGAAGATATAGATGCTGAATTCTCAAAGTTCTATGCAGATCTATTCACGGCTACAGAGCCTCAAAATATGGACAGTGCATTGCAGTATGTGACAAGGGTGATATCTGATGATGATAATCAAACGCTTACAGCCCCAGTTAATGAGGAAGAGATCCGAAGTACAGGATTTCAGCTTGGTGCTACAAAGACCCCTGGCCTTGATGGATTTTCAGGCTTGTTTTACCAATCTTCTTGGTCTGTTATTAAGAATGATGTTTGTAATCTGATATATGAGTTCTTTGAGAAAGGCTGTAGTTTAAGGGGCATAAATAAAACCAACATTGTTTTAGTCCCTAAGATTGATAAGCCTGAAAATGTGAATCATTTTAGACCAATAGGGTTGTGTAATATGGCATATGAGATCATTTCAAAGATTTTGATGAACAGAATGAGAGAGTTGATGATGAAATGTATTACACCTCAGCAAAGAGCCTTCATCTCGGACAGAATGGCTCACGATAAGATTATAGTTGTACATGAGGCTTTTCATTACTTAAAAGGCCGAAAGAGTGGAAATAGAGTGGAGGTAGCTCTTAAGGCAGACATGAGTAAAGCCTATGATCGTGTAGAGGGGAATTTTTTGAGACACGTGCTACTTAGAATGGGTTATTGTGTATCATGGGTGCAGTGGATAATGGAGTATGTTTCTTCAGTTGAATTTGAATTGATGATAGGAGGAAGGTCCGTTTCAAATTTCATTCCAGGTAGGGGCACAAGGCAAGGTGACCCTATTTCACCTTATCTCTTTATTATTGTGGCTGATGTATTGTCCCAGATGATTCAGTACCATGTGGAGAACAAAGGTGTCCTGTTTTATGGCATTGTTTGTTGCGGATGATGCTCTATTTTTTATTAATGCTGAGAAGAATAATTGTAAAGTGTTGGGGAGGATTCTGCAGGTTTATTGTGAAGCTTCTGGGCAAGAGTTGAACCTGGATAAATCTTGTTTATTCCTCTCTGAGAATGCAACATCAGAAAAAAAACAAAGAGGTGTCAGATATTTTGCAAATTAGGGGTACTGATCAACCTGGAAAATATTTGGGTCTGCCCATGGTTTGGGAACGTTCGAAAGCTGCTGCGTTGGCTTTTGTCCGGAATAAGGTGGGGCTGAAGGTACAGGGATGGAAGCAAAAGTTACTTACTTTTGCTGGACGTGAAGTTTTGATTAAGGCTGTAGTAAATGCAATTCCAATATATCCAATGAATTGTTCTTCTTTTCCTAAGAAAGTTTGCAAAGATCTGGACATGTTGATTACAGATTTTTGGTGGGGAAATAATAAAGAAGAAAGAGGTAAAATTCATTTGAAAAGATGGGACTATCTTATGTTTCAAAGAAGGAACGAGAACTAGGCTTCAGAGATTTTCAAGATCTCAACAAGGCTCTCCTTGCTAAAACGGCTTGGAGATTGTTTTTAAATCCTGATGACCTTTGGTGCAGGATTTTGAAAGGAATATATTTTCCTAAAACAAGAATTTTTTGAAGCTAAAAAGGGTAGGAGAGCCTCTTGGTGTTGGAGCAGTATCTTGCAAGGTAGAAAGTTCTTGTTGAAAAACATATGTTGGAAAGTGGGTGTGGATTCTTCAGTAAGGGTCTGGCAGGATAAATGGATTCCGGGTTTACCAGAGGCTAAACTTAGGAGTACGACAGGGGAAGGAGTTAACTCGAATATGAGAGTGCAGGAGCTGATTGAGGGAGACAGGTGGAATCTAAGCGCCATAGAAGCTTGTATTTCTATAGTAGAGAAGGAACAAATTCTAAAAATTCCATTATCTAGTAACAGACCTGATGATTGTGCTATTTGGATGCCTAAAAAAGATGGCAAATATTCTGTAAAGTCTGGTTATTATATATCAAGAGAAGCTCATTGCAGATACCAGAAACACTATGGAAAGATATTTGGCATTTAAATGTTCCTTTTAAGGTAAAGCACTTTGTGCGGAGGATAATTAGCTTTGTCCCATTTGCTATGAAGAGACCGAAAGTTATAAGCATGTACTATTTTTTCGCCCATGGGCTCAAGCATGCTGGTTTGGTAGTATCTTGGGCATCAAATGTCAAAAGGAAGGTTTCAAGAGTACTTATCACTGGTTACTGGAAGTGTTTAGTAATGATAGCGGGTTGGATGATGAGGGGAGACCTATCATTGCTATGACTTGCTGGAACATCTAGAAATTGCGCTGTGAAGGAAGATATAAGAGTGAGATTTAAGGAAAGTTACAAATTGAGATAAGAAAAGATTGTTGCAATGGATGGCTCCTGCTGAAGGTGTGATTAAAATAAATGAGGACGGATCTTTCATTAAGGACTTAAATTCTACAGGTGTGGGAGTGATTTGTAGGACTGAAGAGTGAAGATGGAAAATTCATTGGAGGGTTAGGAAGGAAAGAAAGTTATGGCATATTCTCCCTTCATGGCTGAATGCTTGGCGTTGAAGGAAGGTCTCATGGCTGTGAATAAATTGAATAGAAAACCTTGTGAAGAGTTGTGCGTTTTGATGGCAGGGAGGAAAAAGAAGATTTGTGAGTGGCAGTGTGTAGATAAAATTCATGAATTATTATCTCAAAAAAAAATTCAATGAGTGTTTCTGATTTTTCATTGCTTGCTGATACGGCTGAGTTATGTGGTAATCACCATGCCTGTCGTAGTGATGTTTTAGATCCAGGTGGAATTGGGTAATTTGTATACTTTTTTTTTTTTTTGTGTGGATATTTTTTTTGTTTTTACTCCTGGTTTATTTTGGTGAGTTTGTTGTGCTAGGATTGAAGTGTTAGTATTTTTGAGAGTTCTGTAATTTGGCTTTGACTTTTGGTGTTTGTACTTTGAATTGTTATTGGTGATTAATAATAGCATGGAATTCTTTTTGGACAAAAAAGAAAAGGAATATAGTTCATCGACAATAAAATCAAGTCCCTCCCCGGGATATTAAGAGCAAAGGCTAAATTGTATTTATTTTATCTTATTTCACTGGCACACAGTTCTAGTTAAAAAGAAAAATTGATATCTGTTCAATTTGCGTATGCTTGAGGATAATAAATATTAGATAGGTATGTGGGTTCTTGTCTTGTCAATATGGTAGCTTTTCTGAACTGAAAATAATTACCAACAATAGATATGGATCATCCAGCAAATATAAAGGCCAAATTTAATTATGCATACATCAGAGACTCCAAACTCTGTCCTGCTGTTATTGGTTTGAACATAGGCAAGTCTTTGTCCGTATCATATGCATTATGGTCTGCTCAGAATTCTAGTGTTCTTAGAAACAGAAACGAAATAACAAAAACTAAAATCAAACACACAATTAAATGCCAAAGGGTCTGTCCTTGGCACTTATTATTTCTCTAAACTCTGTTATCTCAGTAGTCAACTTCTTGCGACCTTCCAATAGACTCGACAGTTGAGAATCAGTTGCTTCAAACTCAGTTTGCGCCATCTCCAACTGTCTTCGTGTCACTGCAAGTCGCTCTCTGGCTTCTACTCTTTGCTTTCGAACTTGTTCCAAGGCAATGTCACACGTCTCCAGCTCGGCCTCCTTCACCTGAATTTCCTCTTCTGCTGCCAACACATCAGACATGTCAACACCAAAAACTCTAGACCGAACCGAATCAACCCACTCTTTGTCGAACCCAAGCAAGGTTGCATCACATAAGCTAGCCTCCAAGGTTGTCTTTTCTGAACTTGTGATGCTACAAGGAGTATTGGTAGCCAGCACCACCAAAATATCTACCAGCACTCGGTAGGACCAGGCTATCATGCGTTGTGAGCGATGTTCCTGAGGCAGCAATAGTTGAGGATATCGTTCGAGTGCTTGAGCAAGTAAAGCCGCTTCACCATCTTTTAGCTCCACAAGTTGGAAAATTTCGCAAACTCCCAATGTATGAGATAAAGTGCCAGTATCATCAGCAATTTGTGATTCTGTCACAGCCCAAAAAGTTAGCAAACGGTTCAAAAGAATGAGCAACAAAAAAGAAAGTATAATCTGATTCAGCTTACGGTGATGAAGAGAAGTAATGACTCGGGAAGCGATCGCTTTTATAGGCTTCTCTGATTCAGATTCCTCTTGAATACTTGTGCGATCTCCTGTTTTTGTAACAGTCTGCATACAACGAAATGGCTTATGCACTCTAACAGACGTCGACATGTGAACATGCAAACCAACTTATGCAGAGTAAGAGTAAAATCATCATACCGAAAACTTCAATTTCTATAATTAGAAGAAGGTAACAAACTTACTAGTGCAGAATCTTTTCCAGAGAGATTATCAATTGGTCCTGTAGATCGTTTCCTTGAATCTGAATTAGTCGATCCAACTGCGGTCATGGCATCATCTTTTGCATAATTCTTTTCAAGACCTTGTTGAGTGGTATCTTTGATGCTTTCAGTAATCTAAAAGTGAGACGAAATAAGTTTCAGTTTCACGTGTTATATAAGTGTAGGAGTACTACCCTCAGCTTTTGCAATGTTGTGATAGACGCTTCAAAAATGTACAAGTGTACGAGTTCCATTTTTCAATGTTCAAGAATCAAGAATCCAAAAGCTTGTTGGTTAGTCATTGGATGTTGATTAATCATTAAAAAGGAATACAAATGAGAATTAACATTTATAACCTTTTCATACGTTAAAAAGATATTGATCACCACACTTGAAATCATTTTATATCAGTAATGAACAGTGATTGGAAATGTCAATCTGATCAACTCTAAATTTGTCAAAATTGGAGCCATTGATATTCTAATGGCTTCTTTCTCTGTTTCTTCTGAGCTCTGAATAACATCACAAGATAAAATAACATTATTCCCATAACTATAACTAGGCAAAAAGTAAAAGGAAAAGGAAAAAAGCATCTAGCAACTTCATAATTCATATGGTAT
This sequence comes from Neltuma alba, assembly GCF_004799145.2. Taxonomy (NCBI): domain Eukaryota; kingdom Viridiplantae; phylum Streptophyta; class Magnoliopsida; order Fabales; family Fabaceae; genus Neltuma; species Neltuma alba. Next base: position 324,700 of record NW_021635334.1, on the reverse strand, counting down.
AGGTATATGAATAAGGATAATGCATTTTTTTTCTAGTAACTATAATGCATTTACTTGTTCAGTAATGGGCGATACTTCGGTTTTCTTCCTTGAATCTGAATCAGTTGATTGAACTGCTATTGTGGCTTCCTCTGTTGCATCATCCTCTTGAGAGCCTTGCTCATGTGTTTCTTTCACGCTAGCAACCTAGAAAACAAAGAAATTTCTCTTCCAGTTGTGCTCCTCCATAAATGAAAACATGCTATGAGTTTAAAATGATGAGCTTACTGAACTAACCATTGAAGATGGACTACATTGCGAGCCTTCAACTTGCGAAACAATTGAGGAAGTAACCCACTGCAAAAATACCAAAAGATATGAAAGAATCTGTTGGTGTGTCATGCTTGTTTTTGGCTTCTTGATTTTGATGACGTCAAATCCAAATCAACAAATGAATAAAGAACTACGTTATCATATATTGTAATGATCAAACTTGAAAATAACGTAGTCCTCTATGCTTATAACCTACGTTATCATCAAATGATACATAGGTTTTATGAGAAGCTTTAGTGGTTTTTGTTTGTGCAAGAACCTCTTGTTGGAGCTGTGTAGTTGATTCACTTGTTCGGTGTTCATCCTCCAATTCCTATTTAAAATATTAAATAATTAGCAGAAAACCATTTTGGCAAGTTTCTAGTCTTATCATGTCGAAATCACTTAAGTGATCTATATATAAACTTACTTGTAAAGATGTCCCTCTCAGTTGAGATTTAGCTGCTAAATTTCCTGATGCTTGTTTTACTGAAGCTAGCGTAGGATTCTTGACTTGAATTTTGAGTAATGTCTCTTCTGTAATCTGCAACAGAGAAAAGATACTTTTTATCCTTGGAATAGCTTTGCTTTTATAATATATATATATATATATATATATATATAATATGTGCACATAAGTCTGATCTTTCAACTCAACAACATATATTAGATATTTGTGATTTTTTTTTCACATCTTCAATAATTAACTTTAAACTTATGAATGAGTTGATGAAGTTATTACCTTAGCTTCATCAGATAATTAAATATTTCATTTAAAACCCCTGTTCTTTTCTTTTTTTTTTTTACTGAGCTTAATATACATACGATTCCTAGGCTATAAGTTTCAAATTATTATGTACTTCTAAAATCACTGTTCTTTTCTCCCTTCATCCACAATAACCAAGTTCCTGTCAATAATATATAACAGAGTTCTGTTATGTGGTTTTCGCCGTCTCCACCTATCACTACTTCTAACAGCCTTTTTCTCTGTTTGTGAACTTTGAGTAAACATTGGAGGACAAATTTTGTTAAACAAAATTAGATAAAAATGTTACCATACTGGTATATTCACAACAGAATTGGTCTGAACGCAAATGGCAACTTTTTTCAAGTTAATAATAATAGATGAAGAGCTTGGAGATGTCATTTTGATCACCTTTGAACTTGAACTTGATGAAGTTGTTGTCGCTGATGACTCTGAGGCCATTCCTCTAACTTTTTCCCTTGTTTCTGATATCTGAATAACACCAAACGATGACATCTGTTTAGTAAAGCAACTTCATCAATTTATTGAACTTATCTTTGAAGAAGGATTAGGAGCTACTCTGCCAACTTCCTTCTCTTCTCTGTTTCTTTATAGTTCTGAATTACAGCAAAAGATGTAACGAGGTATTTCACCTGGTGGAACTTCATTAGTTCATGGATTTTTTTTTGTGTGTTCAATGTTCAATTCCTTTCCTAAAAATATGTTAGTTTATAAATAATCAAACTAAAGTTGAGATTATACATGGTTTACATTTGTTCTATTGGTACTGGAAGACGTACTAAACATGCTATCAGTTTTATATTGGTGCGGAAGAACTATGCTCTTGTGTGTGTAGAAAGATATGGTGATGTACCATTGATGATCCAACTTCTTCAACACTTCTCTTCATTGCTTCCTCTGAGCTCTAACCAACACCATAATTAATAAGTAAGTTAGTTACAGTAATCAACTTATGGACAGGTTAAATTCACTAGTAAAAGAAAATACCAAAAAAAAAAAATAATGATTTTTTTTGTTCTTTTGATGATTAGTCTAATATATATACCTCTGCAAATTCAGGCAAAACACTTCTTCTTGTTGCTTGATTTTTTGAATTCCCATTTTGAGGCTCTTTTTGGATTTGACTAGTTTCTGCAATAGAATTTTCAATCTCATTAATATTCATAAAAACAGTAGCAATTATTAAAAGATTTTTTCTGGATTTGTACCTTGATATTTTGGGCAATCTTCCACTCTACAATATCGCATATCCTTAAAATCAATACCCTCACAAATAGAAATAAGCCTTGGGAGTTTTTCAAGTGTTACCCTTGATAGCTTTGGAAATACTTCTTCCGTTTTTGCCATCTTCCGCATATCATCTTGTTTGTATATAAACACTTGCTCTAACTCAGAGGCTTCTTTTATTTCCAAGGCCTCCAACTTTGGAAACATCCCACATGTTGAGATAGAGAAAAGGAATTTCAAGCTATCACAACACTTGATGTAAATTTTCTTTAACTCTGGGAAATAAAGTTGATGCAAATGATCCCCATCACTCTCTCCAATGATGTCAACCAATTCGTCACATTCTTTTATACTCAAATAGGATAATTGTGGGAGGTTTTTCACTACTGAGACACAGAATATTGCTGTTAGCTTTTTACATGCTGTGATGTTTAGTTCTTGAAGATTGGGGAGGCTCAAAATATATTTGGGACCCTTGAATGTATGCCTTAACTCACTTAGATTTTCCAACTGCATCGTGGCAATGCTTAATGTCATGAATGGACCTTCAATTTCCACTCCTTCCAAATTAAGAACCTCTTCTATTTTGGAGTCTCTTAAGTCAAGAGTTGTCAGCTTCTGCATATCCTTGATAATTTTCATCAGGTCCTAATAAAAATAAATCAATTCAAAATTTCAGCATGAATTCAAATTACCACATTAACAAATTGTGAAAAATCCCAATACTGTTATTAATGTATAGATGTCTCAATATGCATTGAGTTATATAAAGAGAAACTTTATTTATTGATGCCTGGAATGCTTACAAGTCAAAGACACATACATATTGATTATACCTAATTATATCGACTTGAAATCATAAAATGTATATATACATGAGAAGCTAATTAATCGATAAACTTATATAGATAAACTTATATATGGTGCAGGTTTCTTCCAAACTGTTAGAAAATTTTTAAAATTTTAAGGTCATTGCTTTTTTTAGTTAACATCTTGTGTAAAAATCTGATGAAAAAAATAACATCTCGTGTAAGAGTCTGATGGAAAAAAAAGCAATTTTTTTCTAAATTAAAACTAAATTGTTAATTTCTATGAATGAAAATTCAGTAATTTTTGTGGCCAAAAAAAATTTAGTAATTTCATGTCTTGACATGAAAAGTTTTCATGCATGAAAAACGTGTTCTTAGTGTTCGAGTTTAAATGCTAAGCGATCCCGTTGTGATGAGAAGAAAATTTCCAAGAAGAAAAAGTAAAATAAACAAAGTAATATATATGGACCAGTTATATTTCAAACTATTTAGAAGAAATATCTAAATTTTTAAGGTCATTGTTTTTTTTAGTTAACATCTTCTGTAAGATTTTGATTAAAGGTGCGCATGCGCACATATATATTGATGAAAAGAAAACTTTTATAAATAAAAAATAAATTATAAATTTTTATGTATGAAATGTCTTGACATGAAAATTTTGTAAGCATGAAATATATTCTTGATGTTCAAGTTTAAATGCTAAGCAATCCAAATAAACAGAGCAACATGCAGATCATAGAACAAGAAGTCAAATGTGTTACCTTTGGAGCTTTCACATTCAATTGTATTCCTTGTAAATAAGCCACCAAATCTGTAAAAGATCTTCCGTTGAACTCTTGAAGACCCTGCAAATCAATGCTTCGTAGAGGCGGAAAGCTGAGGTGATATTTTTTGGCACCAATATTGTTGATTAACTTTGGTACATCTCTAAGTGATAGTGTTTCCAAAGCAGGGAGATGAATTGTATTTGATAAATGATCTCCATCATCATATTTCCCAAAAATGTATTTCAACTCAGCAGTTTTCCAGATACTCAAATATTTTAATTTTTGAAGAGTACCAGAAAGAGACAGGGGAAATATAAACTCCAGCTTGTTGCAATCGTCGATCCTTAGATCCTCCAGTTTTGGGAAAATGGAGCTATTGTTCATGTCATGATGATGATGATGATTAGAATCATCTTCAACCACATTAACTAATTCTTCACAACTCCATACATCTAATTGAGACAACTGTGATAGGTTTCTGCAAGTAGAGACAGAGAACAAAGTCTTCAACTTCTGATTTTTCAAGATTGTTATTTGTCTCAGATTGTGGAAGTTGAGAACATGTTGGAAGCCCACACATGGAGTGAGTAGTAGTGTTTTGATATCAACAATCTCTTGTATTTCAGATTCCTTTACTCCCTCCCTTCTCACATCGTCCATGTGCTTCTCAATTTCCTACAACACGTTTTCACAAAAAAAGACAATTCAAGATTTAAAATAATTTTATCTATTTTGATCCTACAATTTAAAATAATGTTCTCTATTTCTATCCTTTGTGCTTATGAAATACATACACATTCACCCACAAAACACAAACACGCTATATTATTTTTGGGAAATATTTTAAATTCACATTTGAAATTTGTATAGAAGTAAAGCCGAATCACTTTGACATAATTAATTGTACATGTCTCCATAGGAAAATTATATGAAAGTCTTCATTGTTTTGAGAATGTTTAAATATTTTGTTAACAATATCTAATTTATTACATATAATCTTTAGACAAAATAAAAATATTGATAAACTGCATTTTGATTTAAACTGAAATAAAAAGATCAGAGTTAGAGAAGTTGACATTAAATTGAGTTTAATAATTAATATATTATGTCACTTTATCTAAGACTCTGAGGTACAAAATAGACATCAAATTTTAAACCAATAGAATTTCTTTTTGGCCATTCAAAAACGGTTAGGGTGCATGTAACCCCACAATATATAATATCTGATAATATATGTAATCTAAAGGCTTATCTTATTAATCAATATTAGAGTTGTAGGAAAATCGAGTAATTACGTGAGTATAAAATTAAGAAATTTTATAGATTTAACATTTTATAAAAATATTATTACAATTTTGTATAAAAATATATAAATAAGTTAAGACTGTCAAAATTTAATCTTATCATTTTTCAGTTGTAATTTGTAAACTATGGTTATAAAGCATAATTTTTCTCACTTTTTTCGCTACAGTTATGAACTATTCAAATCAAATTTAATAGTTTAAATTTCTTTTGGTATCTTTAGGCAAGATTATAATAATATTTAAGAAGCCGTTAGTTTTTATATAATTATGACAAAGTTGAAAGAAGAGCAGAGGAGGTTCCCCTGCCTCAGTTTATCGGTAATTTTGGGGCATAAAAGGAGACATCAAACAAATACAAATATTCCAAAATAATGAATATTAAATTAGGAGCATTTTAAAGATCAAATTGTTTTAGTTCGATTCCTGTTAGGTACCAGCTAAAATAATTTTAAAAAAAACTGAATTATTATATACAACCAAGACGCAAGTTATATGTGTTTGTCTTGTGTGAATATAAAATAATCCTTATACAAGATACATAAAAATATTGATAAATTGCATTTTGACATAAACTGAAAGCTGCCTGACCCATAATAGTTATACATAAAAGTTTAAAGTTAAACTTTTAAAAGAGAATAAACAGATAAAATATAATTCCATACCAAAAAAAAAAAACAGAGCAAGATTGAGACACTATTAAATAATGAATTAAAAATAGTTACGTACCTTTGGTGCTTCCATAATCTGTAGAGATGGGCACTCTGGTTGATGTTTCTTGATACCAATACTGATCATATTGGTACATAACGGAGGTATAGTGATTCCAATGCAGGAAGATGAATGTGAGGCTCATTATTTTCATGCTCATATGATAGACCCTCTTCTTCATTGTATTTTCCAAAAACATATTTCAGCTCATGAGCTTTCCAAATATCTATAGACTTTAATTCTTGAAGACCTCCGGAAAGAGCGGATGGAAATATAAATTCCAATTTATTGCAATTCCGAACATAAAGTCTCTGTAGTTTTGGGAAGATGGAGGTGCAGTTGAGATGGACATCATCATCCTCTGCCTCATTTGTTATAATGTGCTTCAATTCTTCACAGTCCTCAACATACAGATACTCCAACATGATGGTTGTGGCGATGGATACACTGAATAGTGACTGTAATTTTGAACATCCAACAAGCATCATGTCCCTTATATTTTGTAGGCTCAATGCTTGTCTCATAAGACACTCAGCTGAATGAAATGTTTCAATCCTTTCACTCAATACATGTGATTCCTACAACCAATCACTTCTCTTAGATTCAACCTAGTTATGTAACTAATCACTTTCTATCATATGATCATATATCTCAATAACAATCCCATTATAACCATAGATGAACCGAAAAAGAATTAATGTATCAGAAAATACATTAAATATAAAGAAGTTTGTCAAGCATCATGTATCATAAGATTGCGATTTTTAATGCACTCAACTGGTAACATCATGCCCACACTACTAGTCAAATAATAGAAAATAAAATAAAAATCGAGTTAATGACATGCATGTTATCACTATTCACGTGTGCGTGTGAATTTTTATTTTTCTCTTTAATTTTTACTGAAATGAAAAAATCGAGTGTGTGCAGTTCCAACCCAAGACGAAAGCTGTACGTGTTTGTATTTTGATAGTATATATATTCCTTAATTTAGTGCACTGAAGAAAATAATTAATATAACTGCTTTATGAATTCTGATGAAGACTCATTCTATTGATAAATATTGCAGTTGTAGAAAAATCGAGTAATTACACAATATAAAATTACTTTTTTCAATTTAATGCATAGAAGAATTCCTTTTTTTTTAATTGCTTGTGGTATCCGATTTTACGGGCCTGTTTGGGTGCTCCAAAACTGTGGTTTCAGAAGCACTTTTCCGCAAAACGAGGTAACCTCCTTCACATATTTACTTCGTAATCCGTAAAAGCACTTTTAAAACCATGGTTTGGTTTCTATCCAAACACTACATTTGATTTGTATTCTTTCAAGATTCTTAAATTTACTTCACTAGAAATAATTTTATTTTATTTTTTCCAAGAGCTTTCTGTCATGTACACAAACCTAAAAAAAAAAATCATTAATTGGGTCAAAATCTGTACTTAAATATAGATTAATTTTTTGAGAAAAAATAATATTAAATATTAATTAAATTTTTATAAAGAAAATATTATTTAAATGACTGTTTTTATCAAAACTTAATACTGATGAACCGATGCATAAAATTATAATAACATAAAAAATTAAAATATGTATAAAGAAAAAAAGACTATAAATATGGCCTATCAGGACTCGCATATAAATTAAAAGAAAAGAAACAAGAAGTAAAAACAAACATGACTTATCATTTTTTTCCCCTCACTGTTTCTCTGATGAGATTCACTTACTTCTTCGTCACATTAGAAGTGCCATGTCACACTTTCAATAAAACCAATCAATTGACATGCCTTAAAAAATAAAATGTGATTTATAAGGTATTCAACTAATAACTTCCATGCCCCTGATACTAGTCAAATAATAGAAAAATAAAAAATAAAAAAATAATAAAGCATTGAATTAACCAAAATTCCTGCTCATGTTAATCATATGCTACCTATTATCACTATTCGTGCATGCGTGTGAGTATTTTACCTTTGTCTTTAATTTTTACTGCAATAAAAAGATTAATGTTAGGCAAATTGACATTAAATTTAGTGTAATTAAAATATCACGTCAGTTTAGTGAAATTTCTGAGATACAAAAATAGATCTCAAATTTTAAATCAAGAATATGAAATGCTAGTATATCAATATACATCGAACAGATATAAATAGTCCAAAATAATGAATATTAAATTGAGATTATGAGCATTTTAAATATCAAAAGAAAACTAATTTAAACAAGCGGAATTTCTTTTCCGCCATTCAGAATGGACGCAGGTAGCCCCACAACATCCAAGGAGTTAAATATAGACTAATTTTTTAAGAAAAATTAGTGTTAAATATTAACTAAATTTCGTGATAAAGACAATATTGATTAAATTACTGTAAAGGTGCACTTTATCAAGACTAAATACTAAGGAACCCATACATAAAATTATAATAACACAAAAATATAAAAATATATGTAAATAAAAGGAAAAAATAAGACTATAAACCATTCATATACGATATGCTAAAATGGAAGATTAATTAATAGAATAAACACCTTTGGACAAAAAGAGCAAGACTAAAGTAGCATACCTGGGAGATTGTGGGGTCTTTTAGCAGTGTAGCATTGGAAACTCCAATATTAGTATTTGTATTTGGGCCCAGAAAACAACACCCATGAGCCCAAGAGAAAGCACTCATCTTAAAGTTCTTAGGTCTCTCCTCTGAATCTTCCTTTGAAACTTGAGATGGCCTTAGCACATATCTCTTGCATTTTTGAAATATGTTAATGAAACTTGGTACTCCATGAAGGTTCACCTCTTCTAGCGAATAGAGCATTTTGATTTCCTCTTGCACAACTTGACCTCTATATTCACCGAATATGTATTCTAGCTTTGCACAGTCATATATATATAGATATTTCAAATTGGGAAGGTCTCCAGCTAGAAGGAATGAAGATACCTTTTCTAATTTGCCACATTCTTTAATTTGAAGAGACTTTAATGCCGGAAACAATGAGCCATCACCTTTTTGATCATTAACAACCCCCATTTCTTCTTCTGAACTCTTATCTGCGATTAAGCTTTTCAATTCTGCAAAACCTTCAACTACTAATTCTTCCAATTTCCCAAGACTTTGAGCAATAGAGGGTTTGAAAATTGCTAGTTGGAACATTGTGCAATCTTTCAATTTCAATACCCTCAAATGAGGAAGTTTGAGAGTTTCATCTAAGAATATGTTTTGCAGTTTCCTACAACCCTTTAACTTTAAAATCTGTAACTTCTCAAGAAAGCCTGAAGGCGTAGCACCCCAACATAATTCTTTCACATCCACATTATCCAGATGCAACTCAATCAAGTTCAAGAAGACTGTCATGTTATGATTGTGACGCTGATTACTATCAATAAGGCACTCTATGTCAGTCCATTCATACAAGTAAAGCTTGATTAAATTATCCATGCCTTCATCTTCCACAGGAATAATGTCAGGGACAAGACTTTTCCATCCTGTTTGTCCTAAATTTCCCAGCTCAAGAACTTCTGATCTTTCCACAAGGTACTTAAACATGGCTTTTGATAGTAAATGTTTCATATGATCTGTATTGAAGCATTTTGGTAAGCCATTATCATCATGAGTCAAGCCTTTCAAGACATCACAAGCAATAAAAAAAAATTGCAATGTAGAAGGAGATATATCAGAAGCAATTTCATCTTCAATTTCTTTGTCATCCTCTGGCTTCCAGTCTTTGACATTGTAATTGCTGACAAAATACAATTCTTTCAATTGTGAGCATCTTTCAATCACTCGAAAAGGGTTGTTCTTTTGAATTTCACACTTCTTTAATCCCAACCATCTCAACTTCTGTAGCTCCTTGATATCTTTGGGCAATTCAATAATTAAACAATTTTTCAATTCAAGCGTCACAAGACTTTGAAGATTCTTCAAAACAGAGATGTCACCTAATTCCCAACCATCCAAGATAATAGTGTGAATATTCTTCAATGAAAGAAGTGATTGTGACAGTGATGGAGTGGAAAGAAGTGATTGTGACAGTGATGGAGTGGGAACTTTTCTACCATATCCACTGAGTAAAGACAGAATTTTGAGCCTTGACATTCCTGCAAAGAATGCATTTGGATCTTTCACTAGAGCATTTCCACTTATCCAAAGAAGTAAAATTTCAAGTTTTGCATCATCAAGTTGATCAGGAAAATCATCAGCACTCCAAAACACAAATCGCTTGTTGGCTTTTAAAGTCATTGTTGAATCTGTAATCACCTGAATATCTTCTTTTGCTATCCACTGGGCTACCTCACGAACCAAGTCATGCATTTTTACACATTCTTTTCCCTCAACCTTCAATAGCAAAGAAGAAGCTATGAGTTTATTTTTTACTGCAACTGCTCGACTTCTTGATGCACAGTATTCGTCAGGTTCACCAAAAATTCCTAACCCTATACCAAGTCTAATAATAAGGTTTATGGGAATTTCATAGTCTTCTGGGAAAATAGAACACAATAAAAATAGCCTTTGAGCCTTCTCATCATTTAAATGATCATAGCTTAATTTTAAGCATCTATAAATAGTCACTAAATCTTCATCAATATCAACAAATTGCTTGGAATTTCGTAAGGTTGTCAAAGCTACATTCCATTCACCTACGGGCCAATTTCTTAATGCTCCAGCTAGTGCTACAATTGCAACTGGCAATCCTCCACACTCCTTCACAAAATCGTGTGCAAGACCCTCAGAATCATTACTTCCAGCATGAGATAGAAAAAGTGAAAATGCATCCTCATCAGCTAACGTGTGTAGGCGAACTGTTTGGTGGCATCTCATTGCTTCACAAACTTTTGAATGGCGGGTAGTTAACAAAACATAGCAATTCTTGTGATCAGTTCCAGATGGAATCCCAATTTCGGTGAGGTCTAACTTCTCCCACACATCATCTAATATTATAAGTAATTTTTTTTCATAACCATAAATTTTAGACCATAGAAGCTTTGAGTGATCTGCTTCAACTCTTGGATCTAAATCCAAAACTAATTGCCTTGCAATGTCGCCTCGAATCTTGTTGACATCTGGAGGATTAGACACAACAACAAAGATGACTTTCTCAAATGCTTTGGATTCTTCAACTTGCTTTCCTACTTGTGTTGCCAATGTGGTTTTACCCGTTCCCCCCATCCCTTGCAATCCAATCATGTAATGATTTCCATCTTTTAAAGCTTCCACAAGTTGTTTGAATTTTGTCTTCCTGCTCTCAAAATCAATGAAGTCTTTTGAAGCATGGTACTTCATACCTGGAAGTTTAACTGGGCAAGGTACTCTTTCAAAGTTTTTATATTTTTGGATGTGATCTTTAATGACTTGCACCCTCTGTGCCAATCTCTTGCCTTGTCGATATTTCCTAAGAAAAGAACAGCTATCACACCTTGTTTGCCTAACTTCAGCATTCATTTGAATTAGTTTATCAGCTTTCTTTATCCAATCTTGAACTTCACCTTCAACTTCATGCTCATTAATGTTGGCGTCGTCAATATCCTTTCGAACTTTCTCTAATCTTCTACGCAAAAGTTGATTGTCCTCATCAAACTCGTGATCATGAGTCTCGAAATGACGAAAGTAATTAACTTCCTTTATGGTTTTATCTACCAATCTCTTGGCAAGATCTGTTAAAATACCTTCCCCAGGGCATGCCATCTAAAATGGACAGGACATTAAATTAGGATTCCAAAAATAGTAATTAAAAATGTGAAAAGCTATGGTGATATATAATGTTTTACAAATATGTAATGAAATCTCTGGTGTAGTCAATGCCCAACCATTTGCATTCTCTTTTGTTAGTGTTCTGGGATCCAAATTTTAATTAATAATTAGCTATATAAATAGATAAGTAATAAACGAATTACAGTATTGCAAACACAAAAATGTCATAAAATAAAATTGTATTATATTTAAATTGTATGCATACTATCTTTTTGGACCAACTTAATTTCCAATATCAATATTTAATAAATGCCTCCTAATTAAAAGAGTTCAGGATACAAGCAGACCCGCGGGTCAAACCTAGCAGGTTAGTGCCTCCTGATGGGTTAGCGGATTGACTATATAATTTTTAAAAACATATGTTTTTTATTTTTAATGTCAATCTACAAATTGTGATTTTATATTTTTAATGTCAACCTATAGATTATGATTATATCTCTTTTGGTAAATTTGTTCCCATGCAACTCACATTTAAACGACTAAAAGGTGAAACTAGAAGGACTAAAATTAAAATAATAACAAATTTAAAGGACTCAAAATTATATTAACCCTTATTAATTTTATTTTTATTTTGGAATATTTCTCAAAATATTAAAATGAATTATCACAATGTATGAAAAAGATTCATTTTACATATAAGTAAACTTTTTATGGTCAAAATTTTTTAATTGGTTAATTAATTGACTATAAAATTTACAAATATACTGTTTTAAATTAAGATTGCGAAGAATGAGGAAAGTCTTGACCAAATAAGAAATTTTGTAGAGCGTAGACTCACATGACTTAAATGAAAATGACATAAAATTAAGATTCGTACGTACTTTTGCCTACATATTCAAATTCTAACATTATTTAAAAAAATTATTACCAAACGTCATAAAAGTTACCATACCATCTTTAACCTGTTTTTGGGTTTTAATTTATTTCAAATACATTATAGAGAAACATATAGAAATGTCAAGTTGGGATGAAAGTATAGTTTTAAAAAGTTTTCAGCCGAAAAAAAAGTAATCATGAAAAGTTTTCCTGAAATTCACAAAATATCATAAACTCAAGAAAAATAGCAGAGGTTTAAAAAAAAAATGGAGGCTTTAGAGAGGCATAAATAAAGAGAATACCTCAAAAAGGAATTTGTGGGAATAAAAGGGCTATTTTTGGCTGATTCGGTAATATTTACGCAAATTATATAATAAACTAAAATTACATAAAAGTCCGAAATAATTATTGTGAGAATTAATAAAATTTACTAAGAGAATTTTACCCAAGGAAATGGAATATTTTATTTTGAAATAATTTTTTAGCTTTAAAATTGTAATTTCGAAAAAATTAAAGGATAAATAATTTGGGATTAAATTTTGAGACGACAAAACTGCAGAAATTATTTTATGAGGAGAATAGATTTTGGAAGAGTTACTTATTGGTTGGGAATTGATGATGAAATTTAATTACGTACACGTTAGGAAATTGTCCACAATTTCCTAACCATAATTCCAAAAATTAAAACAAATCAATCCCAGCTCCCAAGCCTAATAAATCTGCTGATGGGCGAGGCTGGAGGTCTAATTATCCTAAAAATTATTTGGCCCAAAGGTGTGGCTAGAAATTATGGATTTCAGGTAATTATTATGAATCGTTCATAGTCTCATTTCTAATTGAGGCAAAAGCATAATTTTAAAAAGTTCTGGGTCCGTGAGGATAAGCATTTTAAAAAATATGCCCAAAAATTCATAAAATTCTTAGAAATTCATGGCAAATGGAGTAAATGTCCTGGACAATATTTGTTGCAATTGTGGTGAAAATAAAGGAAATTGTCCAAAAAAGGAATTTTATTTAATTTATAAAATTTTGGTTAGTTAAAGGAGAATTAACTAAAATTAATTATGAAAAATATTAGGATGTCTAAAAAAATTGGATAAAATTGAAACGCATTTTGTCCGTTATATAATATAAATACCATAAGATGGAGAAATTAGGCAAATTATTTAAATTTATAAATATAATTGGTCGAGTATATATTTATCAAAAGAATTAACCAAATATTCCATCAAGTCTTTTATATGTCTGCATTTACTAAAGTACTTAAGTTTATGTCCAATATGATAAAGATATCAAACAAATAACTATTTTCAAAAGGAAAAGAAAAAGGGAAAAGAAAAAGAAAACCCATCAATTCTTCAAAACATTTTCAGCAAAAGTAGAAAATTAGCATTATGATGAAGGGTAAACTAGCATATTAATAATTTAGATGTAAGTGTATTATTCAAAATAAACAAGAGATCTATGTAATTAAGACAAAATGTGAAGGAGGTTAGTGTATAATGCTGAGCATAATTTGCAAAATTAGGAAGGGGCCTCGTTAATGTTCAAATTTTCGAGTATAAAAAGATTAAGAAATGAATTGAGAAATAAATAACATACTGGAATTCTTGTGGGCTTAATTGAGTGCTTAAGAGCTTTCTGATTCTTTTTTTTTTTTTATGTTATTTAAACCAAGTTTGAAGAGTAGTCTTTCAAAACAACTTTGGAAAAAAATCTGTTTGAATAATTAATTTGAAAAACATATACTTTTTTTATTCTTAATATAAGACTTATTACTAATTTAATTAGATTAAAGAAGTTAAATAAGTTAGTTAATTATAAGAAATATGACATATTTTTCTTAAAATACCATAATCATCTTTCTTAACATCATCATTTCCTCTTTTAATTGATTATGCTTGAAGGAGTATTAATAAGAGTAATTCAGAAAAAACTGATAAATATGATAAATAGATCTTATATCTAGGATCAAAATTAACTCAATAATTAAGTCCTATTTTAAAGACCGGGGGAGTATAAAACAGTGAAATAAAAGGTGAAAGAATATTTTTATACTTGCATAATTGTCCTTAATTAAAAACTTGGGCTTTGTTTGTTTCTATTTTATTTTAACGTTTTTAGAGTAATTTTATAAATTTTTTAAAATAAGTTTTATAAAACTAAAAAAACATGTTTGGGTAATTGTTCCAAAAATTTGCATTTGAAAATGAAATTTTTTTTCAGGAATATTGTATTTAAAATCAACTTGAAAAACGACTAGAGAAGTGAGAGGCAGAGCGGAAAGTGCATTGACAATGGACAAAAAAAGATAGATGATTGAGAAACAATGCAGATAAGCATAAGAGATAGAATGGGAGAGTGTCTAAAAAGGTTAGTTTAAAAAAAAAAAACTACATGATACAAAAAATTCAAAAAAAAATTGTAAAAATTGTTGAGTTTTTTGTTTTCTGAAATATATTTTTATTTTTTGTTTTGCAGAACACCTAGTTAAAAATTAACAAACAGACAAGTTTTTTTATTTTTAAAAATAAAAAATTGTTTCCAAAACAATAAAACAAGCATGCCCATAATGTTTCTCCACTTATTTTCTAATTTTACAGAACAAGAAGATAAGAAGACATCTAACATATGTTTTTTTCTCCTGAACAATTTTTAATATTTTTCTTATTTTTCAAAGCACATAAACAAACACACATTTTCAAACAATTTTTTTAATTGCTTTTCAGAAAGAAAAAAAAAAACTGTTCTGAAAACAGGAAATGAAACAGTCCCTGAATGTTACTATAAATATTCAAATAATTAAGAGTTTCTCTAGCAAGCTCCATTCATAAATTTCGTGATAGCTTGGTGGTAGAGCTCTCAATAAAGGCTAGCCCGGCCCTAAAGGGCTAGCGCTTGAAGGATCAGGGTCTAAAAGGGTCGGCCTTTTATGGTCCTAAAAGGGTCTGTCCTTTAAAGCCCACATACCTTAAAATTATCTAATTATTAAAGCCTGGCTCTTGAATATGCGGGCTCAAGGCTTAAAAGGGCTAGCCCTTTTATGTTATTTTTTAAAATTTAAATTCTTTTTAATTATTTTAAAATAAAAAATAAAACAACAAAACTTCTAAGATTTTTTATTCAAATTATAAATATAAGTAAAATAAATTAGTGGTGTATAGAAAAAAAAATTAAATGCCAATAAACTATTGTCCAAAATAAAAAAAAAATCAAAATCTAACAAAACATGAAAAACAGAAAGATAAAAACCTAACAGCTAAAGATTAACAATATCAACATCATTATTATCTTTATCTTCATTTTCATCAGTATTATCAAGATCAGCAATATTTGATTGTTCTTTGCTACAAGTGAGCTTTTCTTCAATAATAAAAATATTAAGGTTTTTGTCTTCATTTACCTTATCTAAAATAAAACTATACAGTAGTTATAAGTACAAATAAGAGCCTAAATATTTGTTCGAATAAGAAGAGTTTTACACTTTGTTAGGATATGTAAACCGATGGTAAATGAAGATCTACTAGCTATTATAGTGATTAATATGTTAAGAATATCAGCTACTATTTTTGAAAGAATTGAAAATTGATTTTAATTATTCTTCCACAAGTCCAAGACATCTAATTCTTTTCAATTATCTAACTTGAATATTGATTCTTATAAGTATTTTTCTAATTTAAACTTATTCATAAAAGACTAATCTATATCTTTATAAATATATTGATAATAAAAAAAATAGGCGGGCTTAAAAGGACTAGCCCTTGGCCCTAAAGGGTTGGCCCTTTTATTTTTGAGCCCTATAGAGCTAGTCCTTTTAAGCCCAATTTCCTTTTAAACCACATAAAATACAAGTCCGGCCCTCCACTTAAAAGGGCTTAAAAGGACTGGCCCGATGGGCTTAACCCGTTTTGACGGTTCTATTTGGTGGTGAGATGCGTGTGTAAAAATATGAAATTTTAGGATACTAATTTTGAGTAAGCTATGTATAAAATATAAGTTAAGAAACTAAAGTAGGATAATTCTTGTAAAGCCTCATATTCTTTTTGCTTTATGTCATGTTTATATTTTTGGCTAACTACTTTCCGCAGCAAGTGATTGGAAAAGGCTTTATCACACACACAAACATTATTAGCATATGATTTTCTTTTTCTTTCAACTAAATTATTTAGAGGAAAACGCCAATATATGCTATAAAAATGGATCATTTTCATGTATACAAATTTATTTGTTATGAATTTTTATATGTAATATTAACTAAGATTAGTTTAACAACGCCAAACATATAATTATTGAATTTATATCTTAAATAACCCTTAAATATGAAATACATGGAAAATAATAAAGGGCATATAATGAGGAAAAGAAAAGTGAATTTCAAAAAACATGCGTACCACTTCTTTGACTGATCCCTTCCACAGAAAAACTTCCAGAAGCAGTAAAAGCGATCAACCAAATCAAAAGGGAACTGGAAAAAAAAAAAAGAAGAAGAAGAAGAAGACTATTAGTGATGATATTTAAATAATTATAATTATAATATTTAAATTTAAAATGTGTGTCATGCAGTCTATTTTGTTTAGATATCATAAATAAAATTACTATTAATATAATATTTGGTCTTTCAAATTTTAAATCATAGTCTTTAGTTCTTAAATTTCTTTTGATTTAAAATATTCATCCTTGTAATTCAACAAAAACTATGACTATTTTGCTTTTTGAAGAACCAAAACCTATGACTTGAAACTTAAGAAACTAAAATCAAATTGAGAGTAAAAGTAAAAAATCAAAGATTATTAATCCGTAAAATTATGAGAGAATTCTAATCAAATCCAACTGAAATACCTAAATCCAACTTTAGGTTTACACTTTTCACAAATTCCTAATTAGGTCATAAGGCCTCTAGGGATTTATGAATGTTATTAAATGACTATAATGCACTCTTTAATTAAAAAAAACTTGATTATTTTACCCCTCCCAAGTGTTCGTTCTCTCATCTCTTATAATTATCTTTTACAACAAAAAAACACATAAATAATTTTATCATGTTTAAAATGTGTATATATAACTAAAATCTTTAAAAATATTTTAATCAAACATTTTAAATTATATTATAAACTAATTAATTTTCTTTTTAATAAAATAAGAACATTTTAGTCATTTAACAAGATTAAAAAAATCCTAAATTAGGCCTTATGGCCTGATTAAGAATTTGTTAAAAAAAATATAAGCTTTAATTTGAATTTAAGTATTTCAGCTGGATTTTATTTAGATTTTTCCAAAAATTATCATATTTAATACCAATTTATTAGTGCAAAACTGTCAAAATAGAAGAACCCCCAATATATTAATCTCAATGAAATTAAAGTCAAATGATACAAAACTAAAAATTAAAGGATGGATCAACTTATCGTACTTTCCAAGAAAACAGCACAAAGCACTGCGAAATTTCCAGTGGGGTGACTTTGATGATGAAGAGTTATTGCTGTCTACAATAATCATCACGAGCAGGATATCGTTTATTTGACGAGCATGTCACGTGGTGGGGACCACCAAAAGAGGAGCACTAATATTGAACCATATTCCACACGCGCCCTCCACAGCTGGGACACATTAGTAGATATTTTAATAAATATTCTTTCACATGTGAAATTGTACATTTTTAATTATAAAAAAATAGAGAAAATGGCAAATAAAAAACTTCAAAAATATGATACTACTGCCACACACCAGGCGCCTTGCACTTCAAGATTTTAAGAAAAGAAGTGGTGTGTGATCTCATATTTTATAAATATAGTTAAATAACTAAAATATTTTTATATTAAAATGTTTGGTAATAAGTTGTAAACAGATAATAATAAATGTTGAACAATAAATAATAAGAAATATATTAATGATAAATTATTTATAAATAAATTATGAACTGACAATAATAAGTATTGAACATCTCATGACAAAAAATATATTGTCAATGACAAGTTTGATTTTTTTTCTTCCAAATCTTATGCAAAGGAATTTCAGTCATTTAACCATATTTACAAAATATCAAATCAAATACCATTTTCTTCTTTATTATTTTCAACTTTTGGTGTTTGAATTAGGAAGTGAAAATTTTAAAGTTTTTTTTCTGAAATTTTTCGTAGAAAATAAGCATTTTTTATTAGTAATAGGCAAAAGTGTTCCGGTGAATAAAAAGAAGTAGGCAAACGTGCATCGCCGTTCTTTCAACTTTGGAAGTATTTAGATGAAAACCAAACTCTATTTTAAAAGTAATTTTGTAAATATAGTTAAATAACTAAAATATACTTATATTAAAAAGTTTGGTAACAAGTTGTAAACTGATAATAATAAATATTGAATAACAAATCATAAGAAATATATTAGTAATGACAAATTATTCATTAATAAGTTATGAACTAATAATGATAAGTGTTAAATATCCCATGACACAAAATATATTGCTAATGACAAGTTTGATTTTTTTCCCAAATCTGATACGAAGGAATTTTAGTCATCTAACTATATTTACAAAATATCATATCAAGTACGATTTTCTTCTCTGTTATTTTCAACTTTTTAGTGTTTGAATTAGGAAGTGATAATTTTAAGGCTCTTTTTCTGAAATTTTTCCCAAAAAATAACTTATTCTTAATATAAGAACTAGTTTGACATTTGATTTTGTCTTAAATATAAGACCTAAATCTATTTTGTCTATCATATTTATTTATTTTATTCAAAATAGTCCTTGTAGTAATTATATATATTAAAAGTTCTCTCAAATTATTATTCTAACTGATACATATGATTAATTAAAATATTTAGAAAAAATAACACTTATTCATTATAAATAACTAACCTAACAAACTACAAATTTAAAATGAACTTGCTATCATATTGAAAATAGTCAACCAATTAATAAATTTATATGTAGAGATGTCCTTCTCAAATGGGGATTACCTATTGAACCTTTGAGTGCCTCTTTCTCTAGTGCTGAATTAGGATCTCGGCTTCAATTTCTTCTACTGTTTCCTCCTTACTCTACAACATCAAAAGATATACAATTTATTTATGAATTATTTTCTCTTTTATTGAAGTGCATATAATAAGTTTGATTCATTTCAAAAACACTCTAATGCTTCCCCAAAAATCTCCCTAACTTTAAATTTTCGAATGGGATGGTGAAGTTATTATTGTAGGTTTATCAAATGAATATTATTTTCAGTATCAATTCAAAATTATTTAGCTAGTCATGAAGAGAAAAACGCTCACAATCATCTAAAAAAAAAAAAGAGGAATTAATATTTCCCTTTCAAGTCTTAAGTAGAAGAGAGACACAAACTTGTAATAGAGTTAAACCCAGCGAGGAACGAAAAGTAAATAAGAGATATGAAGAGAAAGTGATGGACTTACCTGTGTTCTGCAGACAGCAAATTACTCAACTATGCCTTCCACAGGAGAGTAAGATCGCTTTGAGAAGAAAACTTACTGGAGATAGTAACAAAGAGTTTAACAAAATGAGATAAAACTTTAAGATGATGAATCAATAACGCAACACACTTAATTACCAGAAAAATAGAACACTGAGATAGCACACACAGCACTGCGAAGTTGTAACTTATGAGACTTCAGCGATGGAAGAGTTACGGAAGGCACAAGCATATGAGATTTCAAGAGTCTTTTCAGGTATCCGGCCACCTAAGGGTGTGTTTGGGTGACATCCCAAACCATGGTTTGGGGAATAGATCACCCAAACACCCCCTAAAAACCAAAACCATGGTTTTGGGTCAAAACCATGGTTTTGGGTTAAAACCATGGTTTTGGAAAAAGCAAAATTTTTTTGCTTTTGGAGAAAAAAGGGAGAGTGTGAGAGCCTATATGATATGTATCTTGTTATTTTTTTTATAAATATATTTTTTTATAAACATATTCAATCTTATATTTTATAAATATATATACATATTAATTATTTATTAATTATATTATCTTATGTATTATTAATTATGTTGGTAAAAAATATATTATTAACAATTTTATTCCTTCAAATTAAAATATATCATAAAATCTATTTTTTTTGTAATTATCATATTAACTTATGTCTTTTTTTTAGTAATTTGTATATATAAAAAGTGCTTCTGATAACAACTATCCAAACACTCTCACTTCTCAGAATCACTTTTTTACAAAATCTATTCTTCACAGAATCTATTCTCTAGAATCACTTTTCCAAACCACGGTTTGGTTTCAACCAAACACACCCTAAGTCAATTTTACCAGCCTTCCTCATATTATTATTCTATTTTAAATTATTTCTCACCGATTTGTGAGTGGTAAAAGCAAATTCTGTATCCCCTCTGTCGGTCCAATAGGGATGTTTTCTTTATGTCTTTTCAAATATTTTAGTATTAAAGCATCTTTCTCCCTTCTTTCTATTTTTCCTGGATTAGACCCTCATGTATTTCCTTTTGTTTTTTTGTGTAGGACCTAAGTAAAATTCTTTTAAGTTAGGAAATAAAATAAAAGTTTTTATCTTATAATTTAATGTTATATAAAAATATTGGGCGAAATTGCGTTCCTATCACTCTCATATTTATTATAACTAACTCTCATATTTGTTATAATTAATTGATGATTTATGTAATTTCCTTCTCTTTGTAGTTTAATTAAGCATGGTTTCGTGCTTCTCCTCTCTCCAATAATGTGTGTATGGTCCTGTCATGTAGGGCCCAGGCCTAAGCGTGGCCTTCAATACAGCCTGTCAGACATCTCTTCTTTCCCATCAAATAGTGAAATTATCCCATTACCAGCTTCGCATTCTCATGACTTCTAATACCATTATTGTGATTTTATGCTATCTCTTTTGAAGAGTTACGTTGATATATGTTTCTTGGGATATTGAGTTTGAAATTTAATTGGTTAAATTAATTACTGTTGCATTAGGTAGGTTGTTATTAAGGCTTCAACAGTGCCCTTACCCTTTCAAATCCTATCTTGCCTCACTGAACACATACAGCTAAATGTCCTTTTCTAAAAGATAATCAAAATAGATATAATTTTTATTAAATAATAAAAAATAATTAAAAATATAAATTTACAAAATATAATAATTTTAAATTATTATAATAATAAATTATATTTAATAAATAAAATATATTTGAACTGGAAATTATACTGATGTGAAAAATTTTGAACCAACATGAAATAAAAAATAATATTAAAATTTAAGCATATTATAAAAACTGTTAAAACTTATTTTCTTTAAGATAATATCAAAAATAAATAACTAAAAATTGATTTGGATGTACAAAAGATGCATAGAGAGAAACATAAAAATAACATAGACACAAAAGCAAAAATGCCTTTTAATCCAAAAATATTACTTTTTCATAAGTTATAAATAAGTTTTAGATACTTTTACAACCGTGCTTAAAAAAATAGTTTATGACTTATAAATCAGATTGACCAAAAAATTGTGATAAATAGTTCATAAATTTACAAATTAACTTATCATATTTATAAGTGACTTTTTACCCCTCAAACGTCTTACTAAACAGGCACTGTATTGGCTTTCGTAGTTTCAAAAGCCAATTTAAAAGTCCAAAAATCAATTTAAACCCAAAAATTATTTTTAGATTGGCATTAGAATTAGATAATTTTTTCCTAAAAGGAAATTGATTTTTATCCGGCACACATTATTGTAACGAGCATCAAATGAAGACAAACAAAAATATATTGAAATGTGTATTGGATTCTATGCTGCTTTTGTTGGTCGTGTGAAATTTAATTGCCAGCTATGTTGAAATTATTACTTGATTTTTTTGTTATGCATAATTTATTTTTTATTAAAAGCAATTTTTTTAAACATTAAATGTCAGCATATCGCACAATAAAGTTTAGAAAAATTTACAATCAAATCCCACAAAAAAAATAATTATTAAAAAACCTCAATAACAACTTTAACACTATATAATGACAAGTCCTATAGTGAGAATGACAACTTTTAATATTTGTTTTTCAATTTTTTCCTCACTTGAAATCTCACTGTAATTCTCTCTTAACTCTAAACTATGATTAGTTAACAGTCATGTTATCAAATGTTAGCTCCTGATTAATGCACGTCAATTTAGTCACATAATACGGACAAAGCAGAGCAAACAGACGCATTTTCCGTATAGAGGCTCAC
The DNA here is from genome assembly GCF_004799145.2 of Neltuma alba. Lineage (NCBI taxonomy): Eukaryota > Viridiplantae > Streptophyta > Magnoliopsida > Fabales > Fabaceae > Neltuma > Neltuma alba. The sequence goes on along the minus strand of NW_021635334.1, from coordinate 302,103 downwards.
AGGCCTGAGGTAGAGCCGGTAATACGGGTCAACCCGTTGGTTATGGGTTGGCCTGTGGCGAGCTCAAAGACTGACGGGCCTGTCCTAAAAGGGCCGATTTCTAGCAGGTTGATATTTTTCCAACCCACCCCGTCAGGATAGACCCGCCAACCTACCACTTTTTTTTAAAAATTTTTTTTTTGTGTTTTTTGTTTTCTTTTAATAAAATTCATTCTAATTTTTAAACACCTAAAATAAAATATACGTATAAAAATTATTATAAATAAAATACGAAATCCAAAGTTCTAAACATTCCAAAATACTACTATAAGCATACATGATATATCATCTTAAGTGATTAAACATACATCCCAAATTAAAACATAACAAATGTAAATTAATAATAATACAAACACAATATGACACATCACTATCAAGTGCTTAACCATGCGCTATCATTCAATATTAATATAGTTCAAAAAATGATATAAAGATGTGAAATTATTTGGTTAAACTTCATAAGTAGAATTACTTTCTTTTTGCTCAAATAACTCTGACACAAGTAAAATTTACAATACAAAACAAAAGATATATTACATTATGATAATTTTAAATAATAAGAATGAGATAAAAGATTAAAGAACTAAACATAATTATATTTGAGGGAGGGAAAAATTTTAAAAAATAAAACGTGCCGGACCACCAACCCTACGGATTAGCCGCAGGTTCAATCTTGACGGTTACGGGCTCAAAAAATCCATTTTAAAAAGAATTTAATTTTTATCAACCCAACCTGTCACTCCTTAGCAGGTTGAGCCCGCGTATTACTAGCTCTAGCCTGAAGCCCTGAGCGTGACTTTTATTTATATCTGCAGGCAATTACAGCCTGTAGTCCACCACCCTATTTTTGTACCTTGAGGTGGAATTTTTCACTAAATAGACGCTTTATTCTATCAAATTTAAAATAATAGATTTTGACTAATCAAAAAATAAAATAGTCTAAATATTTATTAAATTATAAAAATTAATATTTTAAATAAAAAATTTGAGACACTAAAATCAAAATAAAAATTTAATGAATCAGAATTTATATTAACTTTTTAGATATGTTCAAAGTCTAACTTATAAAAAGGAAATACAGTATAACAATTCAAGAAAAGCACTTACATCAAGTTTTTTAAATTTATTATGTGGAATTTTCCAATCGCATTTGGGTAGTTGTTCAATTTTAATTTATAATTTAATGATAAATTTTAAAGTTATGACACTTGATTGTGTTTGACAGAAAAATTTAAGGAAAAGTTTCATTTAAGGACCACAATTTATACCAGTACTGCAGGACTAAAAGATCGACCAAACTGAAAATTTATTTTCTCTTTTATTGAAGTGTATATAGTAAATTTGATTCATTTCAAAAGCACACTGTTGTTTCCTTTTTTTTGGCCTGAAGCTCAATGTTGTTTCTACTGCTTCCCCAAAAATCTTCCCCAACTTTAAATTTTCGAATGGATTGCTGAAGTTATTATAGCTTTATCAAATGAATATTATTGTCAATATCAATTGAAAATTATTTAGCTAGTCATGAAGAGATTGCTTACGTAGAAGAGCATTATCTAAAAAAGCGAAATTAATGTTTCCTTTCAAGTCTAAGTAACAAAGTAGAAGAGAGACACAAACTTGTAATATCATTAAACCCAGTGACAAATGAAAAGTAAATAAGAGATATAAAGGGAAAGTGATGAACTTACCTGTGTTTTGCAGACTACAAATTGCTTGACGATGCCTTCAACAAGAGATCGAGTAGTCTCCTTATAGCTTTCTGTCCAAATCAGATCGCTTTGAGAACAAAACTTACTGGAGATCACAACAAAGACTTAAACAAAACGAGATAAAACTTTAAAAGAATGAATCAATAACGTAACGCACTTAATTACCAGAAAAGTAGAGCACTAAGATCTATTTTGAAAAAGCACTGCGAAATAATGTTAACTTGTGAGACTTCAGTTATGGAGGAGTTATTGAAAGTACATGAGATTTCACGAGTCTTCTTAGTTGTCCAGTCACCAAGTCAACTTTGTAAGTCTTCCTCATATTATTATTCTATTTTAAATTATTCATCGTCCATTGTATTCGCCTCTTTGATGCCTCTCTCTTTCTCAATCTTCAAATGTGTTGGCCCAATAGGAATGTTTTCTTTATGCCTTACTTTAGTATTAAAGCATCTTTTTCCCCACCCAAATGATACCTTTTTTTTTTTTGGTCACTAGCTTCACACAGAAGGACAATCTATCCTTCCGGAATCAATCGGCAAGACCCTCACATATACAATATATGATAATATTGAATGGTAAATTATTGAAATTTATAACATAGAAAATATAGTCAAGTATCATAAATAAGATTATGAAAAAAAAACCTGTTATAAAAAAGAAAACAAATATAATAAAATTTGAATGAAATTAAATTTAAATGATGAAAAATATAGTTATAAACTAATAAAATATTGCCTTCTCCGCTTTTCTACCTGCCCTCCTCTTTATTTCTTTTTCTGGTGGAATATGCTTCTTTATTTCTCAATCTTCACGCGTGTTGTCCCAATAGAAAATTTCTCCTAAGTTCTTAAAGTATTTTTGTTGTAAAAGTATCTTTTTTCCGCACCCAAATTGTCAAAAAAGCATTCTGCACTAGCCACACAACAACATGTTTATAATATCTTAGCCTTGGGGAGATCGTCTTTTAATTGATTATTTAAATTTCGAATTTAAATTTCAATCAAATTGAAGAAACCTTTTTGTAATGAAAAGCGGTAAAGCTGAATAATTATCGATTTTCAGTCCAAAAAAGGAATAATTAACGATTTTAATTTGATATATATGAATTTGGGTTTGGGAAAAAATCCCTTATAAAAAAATTTTATTGCTGAAAAGGACCTAAATCAAAGTACCAATATTTTGTGTGTACAAATTACAAAGTACTGATACTATCTGAGCATAAACATCTATCAGGCCTTCTCATTAATAAAATTTTGTGTGCTGTGTTCTTGAGTTGTTTAAAATAAATTCTGTAAGTACTTGCATTATAGTTTTTTTTATTTATTATTTTTAGAAAATTGACCAAATATACTAGTTTGAAAGAAATGAAATGGAAACTTCTATCGTCTATCCAGTTCTATCGTTACTACATTTAAAATTCAGTTGTTAGCTAAGTCTGAAATTTCAGATGGATTTTACAGTGGATTTATGCTTTTGTGAATGACCTGTTGCAAATTTTGTGGTCATAAATTTTTTTTCGCGGAGGAATTTCATGCCCACGACCGCAGTCTCACATTAGTATTAATACCATACCTAGAGCCGGGAATCAGGGCCGGCCCGGCCCTCCAGGGCTGGCCCTTCAGGGCTGGTGGGCTTAAAAGGGCCGGCCCTCCAGGGCTGAAATTTTAAAAATACCCCAATTTGCTAAGCCCGGCCCTTAAGCTACAGGGCCAGGGCCGGCCCGCGGGCTTTTGGCCCGTTTAAGGAAAAATACTATTTTTTTATATTTATCAAATTTTTTTATAAAAATATAAAAATAAACCAATGAAATTATTAATAAAAGACATAAATATGAATAAAATTAAGTCACAAATATAAAATATCATCATATATAAATATTCATCAACATCTAAGAACATCTAAAACATTCATTAACAAGATAACAACATCTAAAAGTTTTATTTATAATGCAATTGTGCAATAAATAAATACTATCATTCATCTTTTGAAACTTCATCATCACTATAATTAATTACTTTTCTTCATAAGTATGCTTTTCTTTCGTAACAAAAATATCAAGTTTTTCTTCTTTATAAGAATTTTATTTTTGAATTTTGCAATCTAACTATTATTTTACTTTAATGTGAGAAACATTGTTGTTGAAACTCATGAATTTCTAATTCAAATTATAGAATCACAAGTTATATAAGTATAAAAATATTCTATTATCAAATATATATATAGTTTAAAAATATCAACGCATATAATATAAATCAAATCATTATTAAAGTCTAAATTAACCGATTTTTAAAAATTTAATTAGATAAATTATTGTCTAAAACTAAATTTAATTTTAAAATGATAATAATAACTAAATATTTGAAATATTATTAACAATGTAAAAAATTAATAACATTAATATTATATAAAAAAATTTAAAAAATAAAAAAAATTATAAAAGGGCTTAAAAGGGCCGGCCCGCGGCCCTCCAGGGCCGGCCCTTTTAAGCCCTCGGCCCTCCAGGGCTTCTTTCTCATTTTAAGAGAAAAATATCAAGCCCGGCCCTCGTAATTTCAGGGCCTAAACGGGCCGGCCCGATGGGCTCGACCCGTTTTCCCGGCTCTAACCATACCTCCTTTTGATCAACGAGATTTAAGTACAATAAAAGGAATAGTTTTTCACAACATTGTGTGTCATGGTTCAAACTTATGTTAGGAGAGGTGCCCAATCATATTTAATGTCTGATAGTGATTTAAACATAATTATCTTAAATAAAAAAATACCTATGCCTAGAAAAAAAAATAATAAGCTCTCTGTCGTCTCTTCTTCATATTTATGTCAAGGAAGTAGTAATAATAAGTACTATTTTGGTCTTTAATGTAAGACTTAATTAGCTAATTTAAGTATATTATTCAGGATGCTAGTTAAATTAATTAATATGATATTTTTTTAAGACATCTTAAATATCTTTCTTAATTTCCTCACTCTCTCTTCTACTTGATTATTGTTAAGGGAATTGTCGAGGAAAATTGATAAATATATAAAATAGGTCTTACATATAGGATCAATATCAACTTTCTAATTAAATCTTATATTTAGGATCGGGAGGAGTAATAACTAATGAACTTAACATAAAATGAAGTTTTCAAATAAATTAATAAAATTAATTTAAATTATATTTTTATCTATATATTATATAAAGACAAAGGATAACAAAAATAAAGGAAAATCTCAGTTAAATCCAGTTAAAATATTAAAATTTAAATTTTTATTTATACTTTTAACAAACTACCAATCAGACCAAAATGCCTAATTAAGAACTTCTGAATATTTTTCAAAGATGAGAATGCGTTTCTATACTTAAACAAGAAACGTTGGAGGTAGGTAAGTATAAACGTCATTTCGGTTTTCGTTATTTCACGTATTGTTTTTCTTTTTCTCCCCTTTTCTACAGTCGACCCCTTCTACTGCCACATTTCTGCTGGCGCTCCGGATAATGCAAAGCAGAATTAAATTCATATGTTTTGTTATATTATTCCTCATCTTTCTTTTCCTTCATTTTTTTTAAAAAAATTATTTAACTGAATAAAAATCATATCAACTTAATTTTCCTAAAAGCGTATCCCACTTAATTAAGATTTGTATTGTTTTTATGGTTATTAGGATTTTTTATTGTCATGATTGGAAATTTGACGTCATAAGTATATGAGATTTCAAGTCCTAGATATCCGGTCATCAAGTCAACTTTACAAGTCTTTTCCAATATTATTATTCTGTTTTTAATTATTTATCATCGATTTGTGGGTAGTAAAAGCAAATTGGGTAACCATTTATTAATAAAATGCTGCCTTTTTCGTTTTTCTGTGCCCCCTCTTTAAATAATTTATGCCTCCCTGCATCTCAATCTTCAAATGTGTTGGCCCCATAGAATTGTCTTCTTTAAGCCGCTTAAATATTTTAGTATTAAAGTATCTTTTTCCCCGTCCAAATTGTCAAAAAGGCAGTAGTTTTTTTTTCCTTACTAACTTTACACAGAACATTTTCTAACTACCCTCCCAGAAACAAAACACCATATATACAATATGAAAATATTGAATAATGGTAAATTATTGAAATTTATGTACAAATTTTGATACATAGTAAATATAGGCAAGTATCATAAATAAATAAGATTATGAAAAAAAAAGTGTTATAAAAAAGAAACCAAATATAATAAAATTTGAATTAAATTGAATTTACACGATGAAACTTTTTTTGATACATCGGAATAAATGAAAAATATAGTTATAAACTATCATGAATGGTACTTTTTTAAACGTTAAATAAAATATTGCCTATGATGTATCTACATTCGTTTCGCAGGGGCATTGTTACTGACAATAATTACTACTAAAATATTGTCTTCTTGGCTTTTCTGTCTGTTCCCCTCTTTAAATATTTTATGCTTCTTTATTTTTCAATCTTCAATTTTATATGTTGGTCCAATGGAAGTATTTTCTTTAAGCCTTTTAAATATTTTTAATGTTAAGGTATCTTTTTTCCACACCCAAATCGTCAAAAAAGCATTCCACACTAATCATACAACAATATGTTTATTTTATGTTAGCCTTGTTGGGGAGATCGTCTTTTAATTGATTATTTAAACTTCGAATGTAAATTTCAATCAAATTGAAGAAACCCTTTTTTTAATGAAAAGTGATAAAGTTGAATAATTAGCCATTGTAATTTGATATATATGAATTTGGGAAAATTGGGGAAATCTCCCCCCATAAAAAATTTTATCAGTAAAAAAGACCTAAATCAAAGTACAAAATTCACAAGTGAGACTTTCTTTGCATCAAACTTTATCAGGCTTTCTCACTACTTTGCCTAAAACTTTATCAGGCCTTCTCATTAATACTACTTCATTCTTTTACTTTCTTAAAGCATATCCCATTTAATTAAGATTTATACTGTTATTATGGTGGAGGATTTCTTTTTTTATGGGTTAAGTTACATTCAGCATCTCAAAATATTTTCTAAGATACATCTAATATTCTAAAATATTTTGTGGTGTATTCAGCATTCTAAAATATTTTCTAGGTACATCTAATACCTTGAAATATTTTTTTACCTCGGTGCTATATGCACAAAAAAATATTTTTAGGTGTTGGATGCCCGAAAAAAATATTTTAAAATTTTAGATACATCAAAAAGCACTTCACAGTGCTGGACACGCTTATAAAAAATATTTCAGAATGCAAAATGCAACACAAAATACTTTGGGATACTATATGTACAGTGATTGGAAAATTGATCTCATGAAAATTTGACACGTACACATATATTTATTTATATATATGATAAATCAGGTTCAGCTAGATTAGTGACCCTCTAGTCCATCTTGCCATTATTGAGGCATGACAATTTTATGTATGCTCAATAAAATCCAACTAAAATAAGTTTTAACAACAGGTTTTTGAATTTGTTAAAAGCATTACTGAAGTTATAAAAATGCCACTTTTTGAATTTTTCGAAAAACTTGTTGTTAAGTGCTATATCGAAGTTATTAACCGTTATATTAGAGTTGTAAAAATTTTCAAAAAAATGTAACTGTTAACATTATACTGAAGTTGAAAATTTTTACAACTTTAATATAACAGTTAACAACTTTTATAATACTATTAACAACTTCAATATAGCAATCAACAACAGGTTTTCTGGGAAATTCAACAAGCTCCGACGACCGGTAATAATTTTTTTTTGAAAATGTTTACAACTTCAGTATAATGGTTAACAACTTTTGTAACTCTATTAACAACTTTAGTATAGCAGTTAACAATAAGTTTTTCAAAAAAATTCAAAAAATGGCATTTTTATAACTTCAGTAATGCCTTTAACAAATTCAAAAACCTGTTGTTAACTGCTATACTGAAATTGTTAATAAGGTTATAAAAGTTGTTAACCGTTATACTGAAGTTGTAAAAATTTTTAAAAAATTGGTTTCCTCCGCCGGAGCTTCAGCGACCAATTGTTGAGTTTTTTTAAAAATCTATTGTTAATTGATATAATAAAGTTGTTAATAGCGTTACAAAAATTATTAACGGTTATATTAAAATTGTAAAAATTTTCAAAAAAATTGTTTCCGGTCATTAGAGTTTGTTGAATTTTTCAGAAAATCTGTTGTTAATTGCTATATTGAAGTTGTTAATAGAGTTACAAAAATTGTTAACCGTTATACTGAAATTGTAAAAATTTTCAAAAAAAATTGGTTTCCTCCACTGGAGCTCCAGTGACTAATTGTTGAATTTTCCGAAAAATCTGTTGTTAACTGATATACTAAAGTTGTTAATAGCGTTACAAAAGTTGTTAACGGTTATATCGAAGTTATAAAAATTTTCAAAAAAAATTGTTTCTGGTCGCTGGAGTTTGTTGAATTTCCCAGAAAACCTGATGTTAATTGCTATATTAAAGTTGTTAATAGCGTTATAAAAATTGTTACATACATTCGTTTCTCATGGGCATTGTTACTGACAATAATTACTACTAAAATTTTGTCTTCTTCGCTTTTCTATCTGTCCGCCTCTTTAAATATTTTATGGTTCTTTATTTCTCAATCTTCAATTATATATGTTGGTCCAATGGAAATATTTTCTTTAAGCCTTTTAAATATTTTTAATGTTAAGGTATCTTTTTTCCACACCCAAATCGTCAAAAAAGCATTCCACACTAATCATACAACAATATGTTTATTTTATGTTAGCCTTGTTGGGGAGATCGTCCTTTAATTGATTATTTACACTTCGAATGTAAATTTCAATCAAATTGAAGAAACCCTTTTTTTAATGAAAAGTGATGAAGTTGAATAATTAGCTATTGTAATTTGATATATATGAATTTGGGAAAATTGGGGAAATCGCCCCCCATAAAAAATTTTATTAGTAAAAAAGACCTAAATCAAAGTACAAAGTTCACAAAGTGATACTTTCTTTGCCTAAAAATTTATCAGGCTTTCTCACTGCTTTGCATAAAAATTTATCAGGCCTTCTCATTAATACTGCTTCGTTCTTCTATTTTCTTAAAGCATATCCCATTTAATTAAGAGTTATATTGTTATTATGTGATTAGGATTTTTTTTATGGGTTAAGTTACATTCAACATCCCAAAATATTTTATAAGGTGCATCCAGTATCCTGAAATATTTTGTAATGCATTCAGCACCATAAAGTATTTTTTAGGTGCATCTAATGCCTTGAAATATTTTTTGCCTTGGTGCTTCAAAAAATATTTTTAGGTGTTGGACGCCTGGAAAAAAATATTTTGAGCTGTTAGATACATCAAAAGTACTTCACAATACTGAACGCTCTTAGAAAAATATTTCAAGATACAAGATGTACCACAAAATACTTTGGGGTATTATATGCATAAAAAAAAATACTTGAGGGTACTATATGTACTTTAACCCTTTTTTAATTGTCATGATTGGAAATTTGATCTCATAAAAATTTGACACGTACACATATATTTATTTATATATATGATAAATCAGGTTCAGCCAGATTAGTGACCCCCCGGTCCATCGTGCCATTATTGAGGCATGACAACTTTATGTATGCTCAATAAAATCCAACTAAAATAAGTAAAAAAAATTGAAATTAGGTCTACACCTACTTTCAATTTTGATTTGCAGCAGCAAAAGAGCATTTCGTCTTTTAACAAAATTTAGAAATTCCCAAGCGGACCTTTTGGTTTGGTTAGAAATTTGGTTAATGCGCAGGTTTGCATTTAGATTTTGGTATTTCAACTGAATTTAATTAAAAATAAAAAAATTTTCATAAAAAAATTTGCATAAATGACAAAGTTTACCTGTATGGTTTTCTTCCTATAATTATTACTATTAAATTGAGCAGTGAGAATTTCAATATATTGCTAGCTAATCACCACTATTACGCAAGAGAGGGGGGGGGGACGATTTTCCAGCTCTGTCCTATTGAACAAAGGCTTTTTTTTTTTTTTTTTTTTCCCGTTTGTGTTGATGAGCACCTGGTCTTCTTTGCTGCTCAAATTTTGATCCCATACACATTCCACAAATAGAGAAAAATTATGCTTACCTCTAAAGACCAAGAATTTGAATTACTCATAGCCACTCATTAATTGATTTAACAACTTTATTAATTAATTGTACTGTGCTTGAAAAACCATTATCTGTAGTACAGGGGATATTTCAAAGATTTTGATCTTATATATATAAAGACAGAATTGAAATGATAGAATAGACTAATAGAGAATAAGAATGAAAAATTGATACGCATTGTATTTATTTATTTAGTTATTTTTGGTGATGTTCAAGGAATATAGTTCACCGACAATAAAATCAAATCCATCGAATATTAAGAGCAAAGGCTAAATTGTATCTATTTTATCTTATTTCACTTGCACACCTTGTCTTTTTAGTTTTTTTTTTTTTTAAACTACCCGAGGACAGTTGTAGTTAAAAACAAAAAAATTGATAGCCGATCAATTTGCCTATGCTTGAGTATAATAAATACTATCTCCCGTCCTAATTATAAGAGCTAGTTAACTAATTTAAAAAGATTAAGAAAATAAGTTAAGTTAGTTTTTTTTGGTAATAAATAGGTGTTGTCTTTTCTAAAATATCCCTATTAACCAAGTGTATTGAGTAGAACTATTATTATTAGAAAGGCTATTTTGAAAAAATATGTATAAATATGAGAAACAAAGTGGATTAAGATCTTATATTTAGAATCAAAATAAAAGTCTAGTATCAAAAAAAAAAGAATCAAAATAAAAGTCAAACGAGATTTTATATTAAGTACTAGAGGTAGTATTGGATATCTATGTCGGTTTTTGTCCTATAAATATGGTTGCTTTTCTTGATTGAAAATCGTTACCAACAACAGATACGGATCATCCATCAAACATAAAGGCCAAATTTAATTATGCAAACATCAAACTCTGTCCTGCTGTTATTGGTTGGAACACAGGCGAGTCTTAGTCTGTATCATATGCATTATGGTCTGCTCAGAATTCCAGTGTTCTTATAAACAGAAATCAATTAACAAAAAGTACGAATCAAACACACAATTAAATGCCAAAGGGTCTATCCTTGGCACTTATTATTTCCCTAAACTCTGTTATCTCCGTAGTCAACTTCTCGCGACCTTCCAATGGACCTGACAGTTAAGAATCAATCACTGCAATTCGCTCTCTGGCTTCTTCTCTTTGCTTTCGAACTTGTTACAAGGCAAAGTCACACGTCTCCAGCTCGATCTCTTTCACCTGAATTTCCTCTTCTGCTGCCAACACATCAGACATGTCAACACCAAAAACTCGAGACCGAACCAAATCAATCCATTCTTTGTCAAACCCAAGCAAGGTTGCATCGCAAAAGTTAGCCTCCAAGGTTGACTTTCCTGAACTTGTGATGCTATAAGTAGTCTTGGTAGCCAGCACCACCAAAATATCTAATGGCACTCGGTAGGACCAAGCTATCATACGTTGTGAGCGATGTTCCTGAGGTAGCAATATTTAAGGATATCACTCAAGTGTTCGCACGTAAAACCGTTTCACCATCTTTCAGCTCCACAAGTTTGAAAGTTTCACAAATCCCCAATCTAGGAGACGAAGTGGCAGCGACAGTGACTTGTTCTTCTGTCACAGCAAAAAAAGTTAGCAATTACAACGGTTCAAAAAAGAGGAAAAATACGTATACTCAGACCCTAACATCGGACAATACTGTTATCTTTTGTAGATTGTAGTTATCACTAAATGGCCCTGAAAGTAGTTGCACATAAATTCTTTTATTACTCTGTTTTATCTGGTGTCTTGAATTATCCTACCATTACTTCTTAGCAGAAGAGTTAGCTATGAATTGAATTTGGTTCTAAGTATAAAGTTTAAATCCATGTTATCTCTCAAATTTATAATGTTTTATCTAAAATATCTCTATCCTTGGCACTTATTATTTCTCTAAACTCTGTTATCTCAGTACTCAATTTCTTTTGACCTCGCAAGAGCGCCGACAGTTGAGAATCAGTTGCTTCTAACTCGGCTTTTGCCATCTCCAACTGTCTTCATGTCACTGCAAGTCGCTCTCTGGCTTCTACTCTTTGCTTTCGACCTTGTTCCAAGGCCAGGAAAAAAAAAAGTGAGAAGCCAACAAGAGTTGTTACGTAAGGAATTAATTTATAATTCACAATAATGTCGTGAGTTTGAATCATGTTGCCGATTTAATGATTTTGTCAGTGGACAATATGTAAGTATTTCTATAACTATTGTCTGAACATGAAAGCATGCTTTAATCTTGGTGAACATTTAAGCTGCAAATGGTCTAAATTTATTTTACATTCCAAAAAAATATACTAAGTGAGCTAGCAAGATCACATGATCAGTTGACGCTTGACAATTTTGGTTATTTTGGCAATTTTTTAACTAATCTCTATATATTATTTTGTTAATGGAATGCATTACGCAATAGTGCTGATACAAACAAGACGCCTAGATCCGTACTAATAATGACATTACAACCAGAAAATTAAAGTAACTAATTAAAAGATTAATCTTAATATTACTAAGCACACGCTAGCTCATTTTGGATATGATATGATATGGTTGGTCTCTAGAACAATCGAATAATCCATGACTGATGTTAGTAAGAACTCAGCTAAATCAAGATGCTGTCCCGGTGGGAAGGTTTTAGGGATGTTTAGAATGTAACGTAATTTTGTGTTATACAAATAAGTGAGATAAGTTTTATCTAATAACAGTTATACAAGTGTTTTGTTTTTTTTTTTCAAATCTTAATTATGAGAAATTATCTAGTGTATTTTAAATGTCATTAATTGAAATAACTGATTAAATATCATGCATAAAGAATATCTGAAAACCTGTGCAATGAAATTTGAAGACTTGCCATCACGACATGAAACTCAAATACCCAATACACTGATACGCATCCCTTCATAAATATCATTATCGTGGACTTCCCAACACGAAAAGTTGTGAGAGAAATCACAATGGCTCTCTTCTCACTCGTCAAACACTACTTTCCCCTGCGCTCTTATCTTTTTCATGCTTCATCATCCTTGTCCTGTTTTTGTTCAATCTCAGAACCAGAACAGACATGTCAGCACCAAAAACTCTGGACCGAACCGAATCAACCTATTCATTGACAAACCCAAGCACTCGGTAGGACCAAGCTATCATTCGTTGTGAGCGATGCTCTCGAGGCAGCAATATTTAAGGATATCATTCTAGTGTTTGAGCAAGTAAAGCCATTTCACCATCTTTCAGCTACACAAGATTGAAAATTTCACCCAAAAAAAAAAAACAAGAGTTGGCAAATATAATGGTTTCAAAAAAGAGGGGAAAAAACGTATACTCAGAGCTCTATTGTTCCCTTGAAAACCATAAGTTTATACCTATTGATTGCTTTCGTAGAAATAGAAAAGCTGAAAAGTGCACATTATGAAAGCACGAACCGATGAATGTCTGCACTGAGGACGCTGTGCAAAAGTGAATTCTATTGTTTCCGTCGAAACCATGAAGTTATACCAATCTCAAGGTTTTGGGCTTTTAGCAGCTGATACAATGAACAGCGACCCCCAACATTAGACAATACTGTTATCTTTTGGAGATTGTGGTTATCACTAAATGGCCCTGAAAGTAGTCACACACATATCTTTTTATTACTCTGTTTTACCTGGTGCCGTGAATTATCTTAAATATAAAATTTCAATCCATATTATCTCTCAAATTTATAATGTTTTATCTAAAATATCCTTATTAATTGTAAGTGGTTCCCACCATAGAAAAATCAACACATATTTGTTACAGTCGCCCAACTTAGCTAATTCTTTTAATCTCCTCAAATTAGTTATCAAGTTCTTAATGTTAAGGACTAGAGGTAGTACTGAGATCTAACAAAATAGTTTTTGATCAAGTTGTCATAAAGCCATATCATTTCAAGATTTCAAATTAAAGAATATTTCAATAGGCATTGTATTTTACTCAGAACTAAAATCTACTGATGCCTGGGATGCTCACAAAGACGTATAGACATGGATTACATATGGTCAGTGGTATGTGTGTGTGTGTCTTAGCTGATTAATATTTGATGGTCTGTTGACAAGCATATGACTCAATTTTATTTTAAAGTATTTAACAAAAAGTTTTATGATTTTGAAGGATGATTACTTTCTTAAGATCTGCTGTAAGAAACTGACCAAAGGATTAGATGTTGACACAAACAAAATCTTATGTATGAAAACTACATTATACATTTCTGTGTATTGAATATCTGTTATTTCATTTCTTGACACAACAGATTTTTATGCATGCAAATCTTTTTTTTCTTTAATGTATAAATGCTAAGCCATTTGTTGTTAGCCAATGGCTTGTTAGCTTAATAGCATGAAAGCTTTTCTATAAGTGAAAGGTTACAGTTCTATCCGTCTTCCCTTCACATATTTTTATAACTATTAACAAGGTATTCATGATCAACATACTTGAAAACTTATTCCATTTGCAGAATATATAAACAAGTTAGAGCCACTAACTTCTCTGAAGCAACTAATGCCGATTCCTCCAACATTCTCCCCTGTTTCTAAACTCTAATAACACCGAAACATAAAATTTGTGTTTTAAAGTAATTAACTTTATCAGTGCTAAAAAAAAAAAGTAATTAACTTTATCAATTCTTTATTTCTGGCAACATTTGTGAGTTAAAAAGAATAACAGGATTTCATTCATTAGTAATTATTTTCTCCTAGCATCATATCTACATTGGCACAAAAAAATAGTCAGAGACAAAATCCGTATAATATATTACCTCTAATCCTAAATATAAGATCTAGATTATAGTGTAATTTACACTACAAATTGAGTTTTAATATATTTAGGACTGGAGGTAATAATTGTTTTCCTCCCTTAAACACAATAGTTATAAATACACAAAAACCAAACAATCTGGCGCACTTCAAATTCTGTATAGTTAACTGTGCAAATTTAATTTGTCTGTGCAGTTACGCTTTAAAGTTATGCAGCATTTGTAAGCAAAAGTGTATATTTGTTTTGTCCCCGGTCGTTATCCAACGACCAACTGTCATAATCATATATATAAGTCAGTCTTAAGTACCTTATAATTTAAAGTATCATTAGAGAGGTTACACTTCCCTTATATTAATAGATATGGATCATCCATCGAGTATAAAGCCGAAAATCACAGTTTAAACTGTGTCCTGTTTTTCAGTTCAACATAGGCAAATATTGGTCTTCATCATGGGCATTATGGTTCCCTCTTAAATGAAATAAGAAAGCAATTAAGCAAACACTCTTAAATGCCAAAGGGTCTATCCTTGGCACTTATTATTTCTCTGAACTCTGATATCCTGGAAATCAATTTCTTGCCATCTTCTAAGAGACCCTGTAATTGAGAATCAATTCCTTCGAACTCAGTTTGTGCCATCTCCAACTGTCTTCGTGCCACTCCAATCCGCTCCTTGGCTTCTACTCTTTGCTTTCGAACTTGTTCCAAGGCACTGTCACATATTTCAAGCTCGGCCTCCATCACCTGAATTTCCTCTTCCACAGCCAAGACATCAAACATGTCAACACCCAACTGTACTCTTTTTCGAACTGAATCAACCCAGTCCCTGTCGAACCCAACAAAAGCTGCTTCACGCCGGTTAGCCTCCAAGGTTGACTTTTCTGATGCTGTAATGTTACATGGAGTCTTAGTGGCTAGCATGACCAAAATGTTAACTAGTACTCTGTAGGCCAAAGCTATTATTTGATTGGTAAGCTGTGCATGAGGTAGCAATAATAGTTGAGCATATTGCTTCAATGCTTGTGCAAGTAAAGCCATTTCACCATCATTCAAGTCCACAAATTGGAAAATTTCACAAATCCTCGATATAGCAGAAGGGCGAGCATCAGCACTTTGTGTTTCTGTTATATATAGTCAACAGAGTTAGCAGAGTGTTGAAAGGACAACATAAAATCATCATGTAAAGAGAAACACTTACGATCATGGAGAGGAGGAATAACATTAGGACCGTTTGTCAATTTTGTGGGAATCTCCTCTTGAACACTTGAATCTTTTGCTTCCTTTGTAACCTACACAAAAAGCCAAAAAAATCCAAAAGGAGAAAAAAAAAATGCAGTTTCCTCCATTTGGGTTTGTAATTTAGAATGAGTTGTTGTTCACATCTATTCCGTGAAAGATCAAAAAGACATAAAAGTCTTCTTGGTCCTTTTAAATTGCTTACCTGAATCTGAATTCGTTGATCTCACTGTCATCACAGCATCATCTTCTGCTTCATTCTCGTCTAGACCTTGTTCCATCGAATCTTTGATATTCTGAGAAATCTGAAAACAAGAATAAATAAGTCGCTGCTTCCCATACTGCATAAGTGTGTATTATAGTCATACTTTTCAATTTTCAAGAATCAAGAATTCAATTTTATTTCTCATGTTTCTTTTTCTTTCATACTTTTTGACAAAAAAATTAGGATTTAACTGAATAAAAATTACATCAACTTCATTGAATTTTTTCACTTAAAAAACTACAAGCTCAAAGAATAAAGTTCATGCATTTCAATTTTCAGTTTAATTACTACTTCAAAATTTTATGCATTCTTTTTTTTTTTTAAAGCATATCCCAGTTAATAATTTTTATACTATTTTTATAGTTGTTAGGATTTTTTATTATCATGGTTGGCAATTCGATCTCATAAAAATCTGACACACACACGCACACACATATATATTTACCTGTATGGTTTTTTTCTATTATTTTTACTATTAAACTGAGCAGTGAGAGTTTTAATACATTGCCAACTAATCAACCCCTACTAGGCAAAGAGAGAAAAAAGAAAAAACGATTTTTCAGCTCTGTCCTATTGAACAGGAAACAGAACAGGGCCTGTTTTTTTATTTTTGTTGATGAGCGCTTGATGTTCTTTGCTGTTTAAATTTTAATCCTATACACATTCGACAAATAGAGAAAAATTATGCTTACCTCTAAAGACCAAGAATTTAAATTACTTATAGTCACTCATTAATTAATTTAACAACTTTATTAATTAATTGTAGCAGCTTACTTCTGTTCTCGAAAAACCATCATCCGCAGTACAGCGGAGATTTCAATGATTTTGATCTTATATATATAAAAGATAGAATTGAAATGAAAGAATGGACTAGTAGAGAACAAGAATGAAAAATTGATATGCATTGTATTTATCTATTTGGTTATTTTTCGTGAGGCTCAAGGAATATAGTTCACTGACAATAAAATCAAATATTAAGAGCAAAGGCTAAATTGTACCTATTTTATCTTATTTCACTTGCACACCTTGTCTTTTTGGTTTTTTTTTTTAAACTACCCAAGGACAGTTGTGGTTAAAAATAATTGATATCCGATAATAAATACTACCTTAATCCTAATTATAAGACCTCATTTGTAGATTATAAGAACTCGTTTGTAATCTACAAACAAAATCTTATAATTAGAACCGAAAGTAGTATTAGATATGTATGTCGGTTATTGTCCTATAAATATTGAAGCTTTTCTTAATTGAAAATAACCACCAACAACAGATATGGATCATCCAGCAAATATAAAGGCCAAATTTAATTATGCAAGCATCAGAGACTTCAAACTCTGTCCAGCTGTTATTGGTTTGAACATAGGCAAGTCCCAGACTGTATCATGTGCATTACGGTCTGCTCAGAATTCTGGTGTTCTTGGAAATAGAAACGAAATAATAAAAGCTACAAATCAAAACACGCAATTAAATGCCAAAGGGTCTATCCTTGGCACTTGTTATTTCCCTAAACTCTGTTATTTCAGTAGTCAACTTCTTGTGACGTTCCACTAGAGCCGACAGTTGATAATCAGTTGCTTCAAACGAAGTTTGCGGCATCTCCCTCTCTCTTTGTGTCACTGCAACTCGCTTTCTGGCTTCTACTATTTGCTTTTGCTTTTGAACTTGTCCCAAGGCAATGTCACACATCTCCAGCTCGGCCTCCTTCACCTGAATTTCCTCTTCAGCTGCCAACACATCAGACATGTCAGCACCAAAAACTCTGGACCGAACCGAATCAACCCACTCTTTGTCGAACCCAAGTAAGGTTGCATCACATAAGTTAGCCTCCAAGGTTGACTTTTCTGAACTTGTGATGCTATAAGGAGTCTTGGTAGCTAGCACCACCAAAATATCTATTAGCACTCCGTAGGACCAAGCTATCATACGTTGTGAGCGTTGTTCCTGAGGTAGCAATAGTCGAGGATATCGTTCGAGTGCTTGAGCAAGTAAAGCCGCTTCACCATCTTTTAGCTCCACAAGTTGGAAAATTTCACAAACTCCCAATTTATAAGATGAAGTGCCAGTATCATCAGCAATTTGTGATTCTGTCACAGCCAAAAAAGCTAGCAAAGGGTTCAAAAGAATGAGCAAAAAAAAAAAAAAGTGTAATCTGATTCAGCTTACGGTGATGAAGAGAAGTAATGACTTGGGAAGCGATCGCTTTTATAGGCTTCTCTGATTCAGATTCCTCTTGAATACTTGTGCGATCTCCTGTTTTTGTAACAGTCTGCGTACAACAAAATGACTTATGCACTCTAACAGACGTCGACATGTGAACATGCAAACTAACTTATGCAGAGTAAGAGTAAAATCATCATACGGAAAACATCAATTTCTATAATTAGAAGAAGGTAACAAACTTACTAGTGCAGAATCTTTTCCAGAGAGATTATCAATTGGTCCTGTAGATCGTTTCCTTGAATCTGAATTAGTCGATAGAACTATGGTCATGGCATCATCTTTTGCATAATTCTTTTCAAGACCTTTGATGCTTTCAGTGATCTAAAAGTGAGACGAAATTAAGTTTCGGTTTCACACGTTACATAAGTGTCGGAGTACCACCCTCAGCTTTGGCAATGTTGTGAAAGACACTTTAAAAATGTACAAGTGTAGGAGTTCTATTTTTCAATGTCCAAGAATCAAGAATCCAAAAGCTTGTTGGTTAGTCATTGGATGTTGATTAATCATTAAAAAGGATTACAAGCCAGTCTTAACATTTATAACCTTTTCATACATTAAAAAGATATTGATCACCACACTTAAAATCATTTTATATCAGTAATAAACAGTGATTGGAAATGTCAATCTGATTGACTCTAAATTTGTCAAAATTGGAGCCACTGATATTCTAACGGCTTCTTTCTCTATTTCTTTTGTCCTCTGAATAGCATCACAAGATAAAATTTGTTTAACATTATTCCCATAATTATAAGTAGGCAAAAAGTAAAAGGAAAAAAGCATCTAGCAACTTCATAATTCATGGGGTATAGGTATATTAATAAGGATAATGCATTTTTTTCTGGTAACTATAATGCATTTACTTGTTCAGTAATGGGTGATACTTTGGTTTTCTTCCTTGAATCTGAATCAGTTGATTGAACTGCTATTGTGGCTTCCTCTGTTGCATCATCCTCTTGAGAGCCTTGCTCGTGTGTTTCCTTCACTAGCAACCTAGAAAACACAAAGAAATTTCTCTTCCAATTGTGTTCCTCCATAAATGAAAACATGCTATGAGTTTAAAATGATGAACTTACTGAACTAACCAATGTAGATGGACCACATTGCGAGCCTCCAACTTGTGAAACAATTGAGGAAGTAACCCACTGCAAAAATACCAAAAGATATGAAAGAATCTGTTGGTGTGTCATGCTTGTTTTGCTTCTTGATTTTGATGGCGTCAAATCCCAAATCAACAAATGAATAAAGAACTACGTTATCATGTATTGTAATGATCAAACTTGAAAATAACTTAGTCCTCTATGCTATAACGTACGTTATAGCACAGAGGTCAAAGTTCAATAAGTTCCTAGCACTCGGTAGGACCAAGCTATTATACGTTGTGAGCGATGTTCCTGAGGTAGCAATATTTAAGGATATCACTCAGGTGTTTGAGCAGGTAAAACCGTTTAACCATCTTTCAGCTCCACAAGTTTGAAAGTTTCACAAATCCCCAATCTAGGAGACGAAGTGGCAGCGACGGTGACTTGTTTTCTGTCACAACGAAAAAAGTTAGCAAATGTAGTTGTTCAAAAAAGAGGGGAAAAAACGTATACTCAGAGGTCTATTGTTTCCTTGAAAACCATAAGTTTAAAGTAATTATTTGTACATTTAACACCTTAAAATATTTTTTCAGTGACAATATGTATCCTAAAATATATTTTTATGGCATTGGGAACTCTAAAATATATTTCTAAAAGCACCTAGTATCTCAAGTTCAGTGTTCTTACTGCTACCAAGAAAATATATTAGAAGTTTTTTCAGTTGTTTTCAGTTTACTAAAATAACTTTTGATGTATCTAACATTTTAGAGTATTTTTCAATAGCACCCATATCATAAAATAATTTTTGATACAATCTGTTGTCCTTAAAGTATATTGTCAGTAGCAAATAAGCACATGAGCACATTAAACTTAGGGGGTGTTTGGATAGAAACCAAACCATGGTTTCAGAAGTGCTTTTACGGATTACGAAGTAAATATGTGGAGAAGATTACCTCATTTTGCGGAAAAGTGCTTCTGAAACCACGGTTTTGAGAATGCCAAACACCCCCTTAGAATAGTGGGTGGTTCTAAAAATATATTTTAGAGTATTAGATGCCATAAAGACTTATTTTAGTAGAAACTGTTATTAGAAAAATATTTTAAGATGTTGAATGTATAAATAATTACTTTATGATACTGGATTTTACTGAAAATACTTTAGAGTACTGAATGTTACTCATCTAAGTTATTTTACTCACTTAATTTTTTTTAACTTTTTAATGAAAGACAATTTTTGTGGCTTTATAAAATGTATATGAGGAGGATATTAATTTATTATTGGAATAACTAGCTTTCTTCCAACTCAGCGCCTCCTCCACCATTCAATCATTCATCCATTTGGCCCCTTGTGGCGCTGCGCACGACGTCGTCTAGGGAGCCGACAGGCAACGGAGGAAAAAGGCAAAGGAGGGAAGTCCAATTCGAAGAGGACCAGGGAAGCGTGAGCCCGTTTTCTTATAGGGGCTCGGGTCCCGCATGTCATCCCTTCAGATCATGACCAGGGAGAATTATAATCAAATTCTAAAAAAGAATAATTTTTAAAAAGTCTCGTTAACAGATAAGTTCTAGAATGAAGAATAATAATTTTTGTAACTTATTTTGTAATTTTTTTTTCTTGGGATCTCATTATAATTCTCCTTTATGATTATAGAAGGAATGATGACAAAATAAGTTAAAAAAAAATAGAAAAAAAGAAGAAAGAGAGTTGAGAGAACAGAAAACTAAGAAGGATGATGAAGGAAAGATTAAATATCTGAAATTGAGAATTCGATAAGCAATATATAACACGAAGAAACAGACTATCAACAAAAGCAAGTTCTAAGATTATCCAATTAAAAAAATTAGCACAATATTACCCAATCAAAAAAAAGTTCTATCCAAACTGTTTTTCTTTTTAACATATATAACATAAAGATATATTTTATTGTGAGAAATCAGAGTATGGTGGAATTCTTGATCTCTGCTTTATTAATAAATAAAAGATGCTTCCCCCTTCCTCTGTTACGCACCGCTTCTAAATAATTCACACACACACACACACACACACACACACACATATATATCAATAAAAATAGTTAAAAAGTATTAAATATATTCTAAAATTCAAGTGATTTTTTAATATTATTGTTATTAAATACCATGAACTTCAACATTATTAATTTTTTACTTTCTCTCACTACCTTTATTAAATATTTAAATATGGGAATATTTAAAAAAATATATTTAATATTTATTCAAACTATTAAAATGTCATGTAAAAAAATAATTTTTTATTCATACAAATATTATGAAATTTTCAAATAATTTTTAATTATATTAAAATATTTCATATGTTAAAAATATGTTATTTTCTAATTTATAAAATAAATTTTTAATTTCGTAGTAAATTTATATTTATGTAATAATTGGAAATACAACTATATTGTTCAAATCAAAGAGAACCAAGCGGCCTTCCCCCGGGGGAAGTTCTCTATCCATTGCAATCACACCCAATGAAAATATAAAGAGAAGACTTATAATGAGAATCAGTTTCCGATTTAAAAATCAAAGTTGTAACAAAATATGAATCCATCAAATATGTATTCCACAAATACGTCAGTTGCAGATCATCCATGAAAAATAAGGTCTGGTTTATGAATACATGAGAGTGATAAATAATGTTTGGATATACATACATACATATATATATATATATATATATCGATCGTAGGCATCATGGTACCCTCCTCTGGAGTCTTACTACAATCGAAAACCAATAACAAAGCACAATAATGTAAAACACACCTAAATGCCAAAGGGTTTACCTTTGGCACTTGCTATGTTTCTGATCATGGTCATGTTCTGAAACAGTTTCTTGCAATGTTCGGAGAGATCCAACAACTGAGAATCAATTTCTCCAAGCTTGCCCCCCATGGCTTGAATCTCCTCTTTTGCTGCAGAGATATCAGATATGTCAGCGCGAAAAACTTTGGCACGAACTGATTCAACCCAGTCTTTGTCGAACCCAAGAACAATTGCTTCACTTAAGTTTGCCTCCAAGGTTGATTTTTCTGATGTGGTAATGGTATAAGGAGTCTTGGTGGCGAGCATGACCAGAATATCAACCAGTACCCTGTAGGACCAGGCTATTATACGATGGGTTCGATGTTCACGAGGCAGCAATAGTTGGGGATATCGCTCTAGTGCTTCAGCAAGTAAAGCTGTTTCTCCTTGTTTCAACTCCACAAGTTTGAAAATTTCAAAAATCCCCAGTTTAGGAGACGAAGTGCCATCATAAGCAATTTGTGATTCTGTCACAGGTGAACAAGTTAGCAGATGGATCAAAGACCCAAAAAAAAAAAAAAAAGAGGTAGTACTATAATGATCATGTAAAGAAAGACACTTACGATGATGGAGAGAAGGAATGACTTGGGGAATGATTGCTTCCTCTTGAAAATTTGAGTTATCTCCTGCTTCTTTAACAGTCTACATCGAACGAAATTAAAAGGGAAAAAAAACAAAGTAGTTGTATTTAATTGGTTCTCTTTTAAAATGAGTAGTTGCTTATCACTGTACTGTTAGAGATAGCTTAAAACACATACAAGGGCTCTTATGAATGGAGTTGCCATTGGTGATGTGTCTGTAGCAGTAGCTTTTTCATCAATTCCTTTTGCTTTTTCCTTAGCACTCTAACAGACATTAAGGTAACATGTGAGCATGTAAACTAACTTGTGCAGAATAAGGAAAAAACATCATACAGAGTACTTCGATTTCTATAATTAGAAAACGGTAACAAACTTACTAGTGCAGAATGTTTTCCAGAGAGGTTATCAATTGGTCCTGTAGATTGCTTCCTTGAATCTGAATTAGTTGATCCAACTGCTGTCACAGCATCATCTTCTGCATAATTCTCTTCAAGACCTCGTTCTGTTGTATCTTTGATGTGCTGAGGAATCTAAAAGTAAGAAGAAATAAGTTGCAGTTTCATATGTCCTATAAGTGTTAGAGTACTACTAAGTTGTGAGAGACACTTAAAAAATGTATACTGTAGTTCTTTTTTTCAGTATTGAATAATCAAGAATCCAAAACTTGTTGTTTAGTAGTTAGATGTTGATTAGTTGTTAAAAAGAAATACAAGTTGGCCTTAACTTTTATAAACTTTTTACACATTAAAAAGTTCTTGATCAACACACTTAAAATCATTTTATATTGGTAATAAATAGAGATTGGAAATGTCAATATGATGACCTCTAAATTTGTCGAAATTGGAGCCATTGATAGCTGCGAAGCATGTATTTTAACAGCTTTTTCTATTTCTTCTGAGCCCTGAATAACATCACAAGATAAAATTTCCCATAATTATAACTAGGCAAAAGTATGCATCTAGCAACTTCATAATTCATGTGGTATCTTGTATATTAGTAAGTATAATGCATTTTTTTCTGGTAATTATAATGCATTTACTTGTGCAGAAATGGATGATACTCTAGTTTGCTTCCTTGAAATTGAATCAGTTGCTGCATCATCCTCTTGAGAGCCTTGCTCATGTGTTTCTTCCATGCTGCCAACCTACAAAACACAAAGAAATTTCTCTTTTCAATTGTGCTCCTCCATAAATGAAAGCATGCTGTGAATTTGAAATGAACGTGGTAAACTTACCAATTTAGATGGACCAAATTGCAAGCTTTCAACTTGTGAAACAACTGAGGAAGTAACACCCTACAAAAGTACCAGAAGATATATAAGCATCCTGTTGTTTAATTATGATCCTTAGATCCTTAAATATTTTGTGAAGATTCAAGTATACAATAATCATCCTATCTCGTAGCTCCTCCTGGCGTTTCATGCTTGTTTCGCATCTTGATTCTGATGGCTTCAAATCCTAAATCAAGCAATGAATAAGGAAAAAGGTACATGTTTAAGCCATTATTTAGAATGCATTCCTAATTCTTTATTTCAAAAATGTCTTAAAACACTAATCAATAACCAATGGAAGCTCTTTTTGGTGAGGAATGATTAATCCTTTTGATGAATTTCTTGGTGCTAAATCAGCTATCATAGTTGTTGCCACTACATCCTCTGAGGTGAGACCACCTTCAGCTCTTTCTTTTGATATGATATCAATACTTTGAGTAACACAGAATAGGAATAAGTATCATATATTGTAATGATCGAACTTTAAAAAAAATTAGTCCTCAATGTTATAACCTACATTATGATCCAATGGTATATTGGTTTTCTGAAAAGCTTCAGTGGTTTTTGTTTCTGCAAAATCCTCTTGTTGGAGCTGCATAGTTGATTCACTTGTTTTGTGTTCATCCTGCAACTCCTATTTAAAATATTAAATAATTAGCAAAAAACCATTTTGACACGTTTCTATCCCTATCATGTTGAAATCACTTAAATAATCTATATATAAACTTACATGTAAAGATATGCCTCTCAGTTGTGATTTTGCTGCTAAAGTTCCTGATGCTTGTTTCTCTGAAGCTAGAACAGGATCTTGAACTTGAATTTCAAGTAATGTTTCCTCTGTGATCTACAACAGAAAAAGGATACATTTTATCCTTGGATTAGTTTTGCTTATATATATATTTATATATATAAATTGTGCATGTAAGTCTAATCTTTGAACTCAACAACATATATTAGATATTTATGATTTTTTTTTCACATCCTCAATAATTAACTTTATATTTCTGAATGAGTTGATGAAGTTATTAACTTCATCAGATATTGCAACCTGTTAATTAAATATTTCATTTGAAGCCCCTGTTCTTTTTTCTACTAAGCTCAATACACATATGATTCCTAAGCTATAAGTTTCTAATTAATATGTACCGCTAGAATCACTGTTTTTTCCCCCCTCTTGATCCACAATAATCCATGTTCTTGTCAATAATATATAATAGAGTTCCATTATGTGGTTTTTGCTCGGTCTCCACATATCACTACTCTGATGCGGGAAGTATTATAATAGCCTTTTTCTTTGTTTTTGAGCTTTAAGTAAACATCAAAGGACAAATTTTGTTCAACAAAATTAGATAAGACACGGTATAATAGATGACAAAAATTATATAAACAAATTTGAAAACAATAGTTTGGGAATTATATAAACTAATGTAAACTAGGTTTATTATCATTTCTTTCAAATTTTGTTCAACAAAATTAGATAAAAATGTTTAACTTTATAAAAATGTTGCCATTGGTAATATTCACAAAAGAGTGGTCTTAACACAAATGACAACTTGTTTTAAGTTAACACTCTCTCCAGTTTTATTTATAAGTTTCAAATTTAAGAAGAGGTATAGTCCATTTTATAAGCTTCAATTTGGGTTTATCTTAACATTTAATGTATTTTTCAGGTAGCCATTAATTATTTCTCTCCTATCAAATTTCCCCACACATTCTCTTTCATCTATTTTCTCATTTATTTCAAAGGCATATTTGAAAACAAAAATCTATTTCTAACTTATTTATTGTTTTTAACTAATTGTTTGTTATTCATGAATTAGTTATTTAAAGTTTATAATAAAGACCAGAGAGAGTAATATTAAAGCACATTTATTTATGCATTAGTTTCTCTCTCTTTTTTTATGTGCACATAATAAGTATGAATCTTTAAAAAAATATATATACTATGATATTTCTAATGTTTTCCCAAAAATCTTTGCACTAGTTGTAGTGATCAAAATTATGAACAGGTTAAATTCACTATTAAAAGAAAATATCCAAAAAAATAATGACTTTTTTTTTCTGTTCTTCTGATGATTAGTCTAATATATATACCTTTGTAAATTCTTGCAAAACACTTGTTGTTGCTTGATTTTCTGAATCCCTATTTTTAGGCTCTTCTCGGATTTGACCAGTTTCTGCAATAGAATTTTTAATATCAAATTAATATTCATAAAAATAGCTAGCAATTATCAAAAGACTTTTCTTGAATTCATACCTTGATATTTTGGGCAATCTTCCACTTCACATTGTAGATCCTTAAAATCAATCCCTTCACAAATAGAAATAAGCTTTGGGAGTTTTCCAAGTGTTGCCTTTGACAGTTTTGGAAATACTTCTCCCATTTTTGCCATCTTCTCCATATTATCTTGTTTGCATATAAATATTTGCTCAAGCTCAGAGGCTTCTTCTATATTCAAGACCTCCAACTTTGGAAACAGGCCACAGGTTGAGATAGAAAAGAGGAATTTCAAGCTATTACAACAATTGATGTCAATTTTCTCTAACTTTGGGAAACAAGGTTGATGCAAATGATCCTTATCACTCTCTTCAATGATGTTAACTAATTCGTCACAATCTCTTATCAATAAATTGGATAATTGTGGAAGGCTTTTCACTATTGAGCCACAGAAGATTGCTTTTAGCATTTTACATGCTATGATGTCTAGTTCTTGGAGATTGGGGAGGCTCAAAATATATTTGGAACCCCTGAATATTTGCCTTAACTCACTTAGATTTTCCAACCACATCATTTCAATACTTAATGTCATGAATGGACCTTCAGTTTCCACTCCTTCCAAATTAAGAACCTCTTCTATTTTGGAGTCTCTTACATCAAGAGTTGTCAGCTTCTGCATATCCTTGATAATTTTCATCTGGTCCTAATAAAAATAAATCAATTCAAAATTTCAGCATGAATTCAAATTACCACATTAACAAATTGTGAAAAATCCCAATACTGTTATTAATGTATAGATGTCTCAACATGCATTAAGTTATATAAAGAGAAACTTTATTTATGGATGCCTGGAATGCTTACAAGTTAAAGACACATACATATTGATTATACCTAATTATATCGACTTGAAATCATAAAATGTATATATACATGAGAAGCTAATTAATCCATAGTTAATTTCTTCTATAGATAAACTTATATATGGTGCAGGTTTCTTCCAAACTATTAGAAAATTTTTAAAATTTTAAGGTCATTGCTTTTTTCAGTTAACATCTTGTGTAAAAATCTGATGAAAAAAATAACATCTTGTGTGAGAGCCTGATGAAAAAAAAAAGCAATTTTTTTCTAAATTAAAGCTAAATTGTTAATTTCTATGAATGAAAATTCAGTAATTTTTTTGGCCAAAAAAATTTAGTAAATTCATGTCTTGACATGAAAAGTTTTCATGCATGAAAAACGTGTTCTTGGTGTTCGAGTTTAAATGCTAAGCGATCCCATTGTGATGAGAAGAAAATTTCCAAGAAGAAAAGGTAAAATAAACAAAGTAATATATATGGACCAGTTATCTTTCAAACTATTTAGCGGAAATATCTAAATTTTTCATTTTTTTTTTAGTTAACATCTCATACAAGATTTTGATGAAAGGCGCGCATGCGCACATATATATTGATGAAAAGCAAATGTTTATAAATGAAAAATAAATTATAAATTTTTATGTATGAAATGTCTTGACATGAAAATTTTGTAAGCATGAAAATATATTCTTGATGTTCAAGTTTAAATGCTAAGCAATCCAAATAAACAGAGCAACATGTAGATCACAGGACAAGAAGTCAAATGTGTTACCTTTGGAGCTTTCACATTCAATTGTATTCCTTGTAAATAAGCCACCAAATCTGTAAAAGATCTTCCGTTGAACTCTTGAAGACCCCCCAAATCAATGCTTTGTAGAGGCGGAAAGCTGAGGTGATATTTTTTGGCACCAATATTGTTGATTAACTTTGGCACATCTCCAAGTGATAGTGTTTCCAAAGCAGGGAGATGAATATTAAGCTCATCGCTTTCATTCTCATTTGATAAATGATGTCCATCATCACATTTCCCAAAAATGTATTTCAACTCAGCAACTCTCTTGATACTCAAAGATTTTAATTTTTGAAGAGTACCAAAAAGAGACAGAGGAAATATAAACTCCAGCTTGTTGCAATTGTTGATACTTAGATCCTCCAGTTTTGGAAAAATGGAGCTATAGTTCATGTCATGATGATGATTATTAGAATCATCTTCAACCACATTAACTAATTGCTCACAATGCCATACTTGTAATTGAGACAACTGTGATAGGTTTCTGCAAGTAGAGACAGAGAACAAAGATTTCAACTTCTGGTTTTCTGAGATTATTATTTGTTTCAAATTGTGGAAGTTGAGAACGTGTTGGAAGCCCACACTTGGAGTGAGTAGTGGTGTTTTGATGTCAACAATCTCTTGTATTTCAGATTCCTTTACTCCCTCACTTCTCACGTCTTCCATTTGCTTCTCAATTTCCTACAACACGTTTTCACAAAAAAAGACAATTCAAAATTTAAAATAATTTTGTCTATTTTGATCCTACAATTTAAAACAATGTTCTCTATTTCTATCCTTTGTGCTTATGAAATACATACACATTCACCCGCAAAACACAAACACACTATATTATTTTTGCGAAATATTTTAATTCAAATTTGAAATCTTTATAGAAAGCCGAATCACTTTGACATAATTAATTGTACATGTCTCCATAGGAAAATTATATGAAAGTCTTCATTGTTTTGAGAATGTTTAAATATTTTGTTAGCAATATGTAATTTATTACATATAATCTTTATACAAAATAAAAATATTGATAAACTGCACTTTGATTTAAACTGAAATAAAAAGATCAGAGTTAGAGAAGTTGACATTAAATTTAGTGTAATAATTAATATATTACCTCACTTTATCTAAAACTCTGAGGTACAAAATAGACATCAAATTTTAAACCAATAGAATTTCTTTTTGGCCATTCAAAAACGGTTAGGGTGCATGTAACCCCATAATATATAATATCTGATAATATATGTAATGTAAAGGCTTATCTTATTAATCAATATTAGAGTTGTAGGAAAATCGAGTAATTACGTGAGTATAAAATTAAGAAATTGGTATAGATTTAACATTTTATAAAAATATTATTACCAATTTGGATTAAAATATAAATAAGTTAAGACTGTCAAAATTTAATCTTATCATTTTTCAGTTGTAATTTGTAAACTATGGTTATAAAGCATAATTTTTCTCACTTTTTTGCTACAGTAATGAACTATTCAAATCAAATTTAATAGTTTAAATTTCTTTAGGTATTTTTTAAGCAAGATTATAATAATATTTTTATAAGAAGTTAGTTTTTATATAATGATGACAAAGTTGAAAGAAGAGTGGAGGATGTTCCCCTGCCTCAGTTTATCCATAACTTTAGGCATAAAAGGAGACATTAAACAAATACAAATATTCCAAAATAATGAATATTAAATTAGGAGTATGAGCATTTTAAAGATCAAATTGTTTCAGTTTGATTCCTGTTAGGTACCAGCTAAAATAATCAGGAAAAAAAATAATTGAAAATGAACAAAATTAGGATATACAACCAAGATGGAAGTCATACATGTTTGTCTTCTACGAGTATAAAATAATCCTTATACAAGATACATAAAAATATTGATAAATTGCATTTTGACATAAACTGAAAGCCACATGGCCCATAATAATTATATATAAAAGTTTAAAGTTAAAATTTTAAAAGAGAATAAATAGATAAAATATATTTTCATGCAAAAAAAAAAAAAACAGAGCAAGATTGAGACGCTATTAAATAATGAATTAAAAATAGTTACGTACCTTTGGTGCTTCCACAATCTGTGGAGATGGGCACTTTGGTTGATGTTTTTTGATACCAATGCTGATCATATTTGGTACACCACAGAGGAATAGTGATTCCAATGCAGGAAGATGAATGTGAGACTCATTACTTTCATGCTCATTTGATAGACACTCTTCATCATTGTATTTTCCAAAAATATATTTCAGCTCATGAGCTCCCGAAATATGTATAGATTTTAATTTTTGAAGACCTCCAGAAAGAGTGGATGGAAATATAAATTCCAATTTATTGCAAACCTGAACATCGAGGCTCTGTAGTTTTGGGAAGATGGAGGTGCGGTTGAGATGGACATCATCATCCTCTGCCTCATTTGTTATAATGTGCTTCAATTCTTCACAGTTTGCAACAAGCAGCACCTCCAACATGATGGTTGTGGCAATGGATACACTGAACAGTGACTTTAATTTTAAACATCCATCAAGTGAAAAGACCTCTTCTTAATACATAATTATAAAACTATTTTTAAAAGGATAACCATGGTAGAAAAAGAATTGAGTTAGAGTGTTAAAATACTACCATAGTTATAAAGAGTTTGACTTATTTCGAAAACGTCCCAAGTAGCTCAGGATACATAAAACACCCATGGATTTAACAACGTAGAACAAAGCCTTATGGCACAGTAACCGCCCACAAGCCCAACATAATATTCTTCCCACAAAGACTTAGGGCATAAGAAACATAGGTTGCTCAACCCAGCCCATAAGGCATACACATAAGAGTATCACATACAGCAGAGTCTTATGGCCTTCAGCCATTTTAACAGCATTCCATCAAATACAGTCATCCAAACAAAAGAAAGTATATGTCAACACAGTTGTGGGCCCTAAGATGGCAATATACATAACATTACATGCCTAAACCAAAAGAGGACTACTAGACTATGCTCGCCTATGCCTCTGGTTGCTTCCCTTCGCGCCGAGCCAAACTAGATGGCTCTCCTGAAAAGTATTGATGAACAGCGGGGTGAGACGTAAAGTCCCAGTAACCAAGTATTAATTTATGACATATACAAGTAGGATGGCAAGTTGGTGAAGTAGTGCTTAAATATAGTTTAAGAAATAAATGGTACTTTAATAGATATAATCACATAAAAAGAGTATATCTCTCCATCCACAACACAATTCATATAAAAGTACATATATGCAACAACACAATGAAATATGCCCTCCCATCGCCTTGCTCCTCCTTATGACTCCTTGACAAGGACCCGGGCTTTCTGTGCTGAGTAACCCGGCCAAAGGTCACCCCACTCACATCAAGCAACGGGCCCCCCTCCTGTACCTACACCGCCCAAGAATGGACTATGGTGCAAGAGGTGTCTACCCAAGAGTTCATTCTCAATTCCGAGCCAAGGAAAAGGAAGAACTACAGGGGTCTAACAATAAGGCCAAACACTGGGATCCGTAGTGTAGGCATGCCGCGCGGGCTTCAAGAACAATTATCCTCCACATAACAAAATCCCATCCTCCACATATGAACCCCATGCATAGTCACAATATAAATCAAAATATCACAATCTTCAAAATAAGATGATATAATTTCAAACAAAGTATAACACATTTTCATTTCATTTAATAACATAATATTAGTATATTAAATTCAGTACTACACGAAAACACAATTTCCAATAAAACACAACTCAAACATAATTAGATCAACATACTTCCCACTTCACCAAAATTTGTCATATAATAAAATATATATTTTATTCACAGGCATACTTTTACAAATTAACTAGAAAAATAAAAACATAATAAACACCTTACAATCCAAAGCGTGTATATAAAATAAATTAATCCCAGTTACCTCTATTCCAAGCTTAACCTCACAGCTTGAGAAATAAGAGCGCAAATTACAAACTCCGAAGTACAAGATAATCTACAAATAATATAGATACAATTTATTATACATACAAATAATTAACTTAAATTACATAGAATTTATTATTAATAATATTTATACATATATTTACTATCCAAAAATTCTTACTTCAAATAACAATTTTTCTCTACCCAAATAACTAATTTAAATTATAAATATTTATAAAATATGGTTTTTTATCTAATATTGTAAGAATCTCAATTTATAACTTAAGTTTCCAGTTTCAAAATTTTTCTAATAATATAGTCTTAACCTATTTTACATTTTAAACCGATTAAAATATCAATAATACATTAAGTAACCCAAATAAGTTATTTAACTTAAATTTAATCGGTAAAAACATTCTATATATCTTGAATAATACATTTTTCAACTAAAATCTTAGTTTAAAATTCTCAAAACAATCAATAAACAAATATAAACCGATTAAAATTTTAATAATATATCGAACAACCCAAATAAATTATTTAACCTATTTTTAATCGGTATAAATATGATATATATCATGAATGACAGATTTTTCAACAAATAAATTTAATTTTAAATACCATAGATAATAAATAGACAAATCTAAACCAGTTAAAATTAACTACTTATTTATCTCTAAATTTCTACAGTCATATATTGTCAAAAATCATTACTTACTTTGTACCCAGCTCACAAAATTTTCTCTAAACAGTGTAGTAATACTACTAATATAAAGCTCTAAATATATAGGAAATATTCATAGAGAAAAATTTAATAGAAAGAAGTGTTTAATGTACCTATATGATCCCCAAAAGCTAGCACGTCCTTGCAGAAATCTTCACTCACTCTCTTGTTCTTTGTTTTTCTTCCTACATCTCTCACCTCTCTTTCTCTACTCTACACAACACTCACACTCTTCTATTTATCCTTTAACATGCCAACCAACCTTCGTCAATTTTCTTCCTTCATTTATTGTTCTTCCCCATTTTTCCTCCTCCCTCTTTAATTACCCGCGTGAAAAATTCTTCTTGGCCTTCAATTCACCCCAGCTTTTCCACCGACTTTGGTGGAAAAGTTGGGGTGTGTTGTTTTTTTTTTTTAAATATTAATAAAATATTATTATTTAATAATAATAAAATATTATTTTACATTATTTAATTTTTTTTTTTTTAAGGATGTTACATCAAGCATCATCCCCCTTATATTTTGTAGGTTCAATGGTTGTCTCATAAGACACTCAGCTGAATGAAATGTTTCAATCCTTTCACTCAATACATGTGATTCCTACAACCAATCACTTCTCTTAAATTCAACTTAATTATATAACTAATTACTTTCTATCATATGATCATATATCTCAATAACAATCCCATTATAAACTGAGATGAACCGAAAAAGAATTAATGTATCAGAAAATACATGAAATATAAAGAAGTTTGTCAAGCATCTGGTAACATCGTGCCCACTCTACTAGTCAAATAATAGAAAATGAAAAAAAAATAAAGCGTTGAATTCACCCAAGATCCTACTCATGTAATGATATGCCTGTTATCACTATTTACGTGCGCGTGTGAATTTTTATTTTTCTCTTTAATTTTTACTGAAATGAAAATATCGAGTGTGTGTTTTTCCAACCCAAGACGAAAGGCATACGTGTTTGTGTTTTGATAGTATATATATTTCCTTAATTTAGTGCACTTAAGAAAATAATTAATATAACTGCTTTATGAATTCTGATGAAGACTTATTTTATTGATAAATATTACAGTTGTAGAAAAATCGAGTAATTACACAATATAAAATTACTTTTTTCAATTTAATGCATAGAAGAATTCCTTTTTTTTTTAATTTTTAATCACTTGTGGTATCCGATTTTACATTTGACTTGTATTCTTTCGAGATTCTTAAATTTACCTCACTAGAAATAATTTTATTTTTTTTCCAAGAGCTTTCTGTCATGTACACAAACCTCAAAAATATCATTTATTGGGTCAAAATCTGTACTTAAATATAGAACAATTTTTTGAGAAAAATTCATATTAAATATTAATTAAATTTTTATAAAGAAAATATTATTTAAATGACTGTTTTTATCAGAACTTAATATTGACGAACCGATGCATAAAATTACAACAACATAAAAAATTAAAAATATGTATAAATAAAAAAGGACTATAAATATGACATATCATGACTCTCATATAAATTAAAAGAAAAGAAACAAGTGCCATGTCACACTTTCAATAAAGCCAATCAATTGGCAATACCGCAATAGTTATATTACCACATCTCCCCTATGTTATTAGACCTACATGCCTTAAAAAATAAAATGTGATTTATAAGTTATTCAACTAATAACTTCCGTGCCCCTGATACTAGTCAAATAATAGAAAAATAAAATGATAATAAAACATTGAATTAACCAAAATTCCTGCTCATGTCAATGATATGAAATGTAGATGTCAATGATAAGTTATCAGTATTCGTGCGTGTGCGAGTATTTATTTTTGTCTTCAATTTTTACTGCAATAAAAAGACTAATGTTAGACAAATTGACATCAAATTTAGTGTAATTAACGTATTACTTCAGTTTATCCGAAATTCTGAGATACAAAAATAGATGTCAAATTTTAAAGTGAGAATATGAAATGTAGGCATATGAATATGAATATGCATCAAGTAAACATAACTATTCCAAAATAATGAATATTATATTGAAACTATTAGCATTTTAAATCTCAAAAGAAAACTGAATTGGACGGGGTACGCAGGCAGCCCCCAACATTCGAGGACTTAATGCTATGTTTGGTACACTGGAATTGGGCTCAAAAAATGGGAAGCGGAAATGGAAGTGGAACCCAAATTTAACTTGTTTAGGGTGTGTGGGTGTGAAGTAGGTTCCTGGTGAAAGTGGGTTCCATCAAATTTGATGGAACTAGGTTCCTTGGGTACACTGGGATAAGTTATCAGGAACTGAAATTTTATGACGATCCTATCCTCAATTATTTTGTTAATTGACAATCTTACCCATCATAATCCCCCTCCGATGCCCTCCTCCGGCACCCACTTCCAGCTGTCATGTCCCCCTCCGTGTTGTTTCGATGCTGTGATGGGATTAGATTTTTATAGTTCTTGACAAATCTGAGTTTGACTAAGATAAACTAAGATTGACTCTGTTTGAATGAGCTTGTTTCGATTTAATTGGTCCTGAGTTTGATTTTACCGAAAGTAGCAGATTTTCCGATAATCCTTCTTTGGACACTGGCCTTGGATGAAGGGGAGGCGAAGAGATATTTTTTCAGAAGGTATTTTGGTATTTTCTTATTACAAATATATATTTTAATTAAAAATTATATCTCAATTCCATCATTCTACCAAACATGTTTTAGGACTCCCTTCCACTACCACTTCCACTTCCAATTCCACTTCTATTTTTATCTCCACTTCTATCAAAAAAACTCTACCATCACACCAAATGGGGCACAAGTGTTAATGATATACCTGTTATGATGAATATTTATTTTTCTACTGAAATAAAAAGATCAAGTCTACGTAATTCCAACCCAAGACGAAAGCCATACGTGTCTGTGTTCTGATAGTATATATATTCCTTAACTTATTAGTGCGCTTAAGAAAATAATATAACTGTTTTGTTAATTTTGACAAAGACTTATTTTATTTTTCAAAATTAAAATTGTAGGAACATTGAGTAATTACACAAATATAAAATTACTTTTTCAATTACTGCATAGAAGAACTCTTTTTTTAATGGCTTTGAGCTTTATCTCATGCACAGGGACAAACCTCAAGGAAATCATTTAGGGAGTTACAATCGGTACTTAAATATAGACTAATTTTTTGACAAAAATTAATGTTAAATATTAATTGATTTTTTATAAAGAAAAAAAAATTAAATTACTGTAAATGTACACTTTATCAAAACTTAATACTAAGGAACCCATAGATAAAATTATAATAACACAAAAAAAAATGTATAAATAACAACGACTATAAACATGACCTACTATGACTATAGTATATTAAAAGAAAAGAAACTACAGATAAAAACAAACAAGACCTATCATTTTTTCCCTCCCCGTTTCTCTAAGGCTTCTCTTACCGCATCTCCTCTCCATTATTAGATCTACATGTCTTAAAAGAGAGAAAAATATCTATAAACCATCCATGGACCATATGCTAATAAAAGGAAAGTTTAATATATCAAATATCACCTTTTTCCATTAAAAAAAACATAAACATAAATGTTGAATAAAAAGAGCAAGCCCAAAGTAGCATACCTGTGAGATTGTGCAGTCTTCCAGCAGGGGGGCATTAGAAACTCCAATATTACTGTCTTTAGTTGAGGCCAGAAAACAACACCCATGAGCCCATGAGAAAGCACTTGTCTGAGAGTTCTTATGGCTCTCCTTCGAATCTTCTTTCGAAACATGAGGCGGCCTTGG
The DNA here is from genome assembly GCF_004799145.2 of Neltuma alba. Classification (NCBI taxonomy): domain Eukaryota; kingdom Viridiplantae; phylum Streptophyta; class Magnoliopsida; order Fabales; family Fabaceae; genus Neltuma; species Neltuma alba. Next base: position 265,805 of record NW_021635334.1, on the reverse strand, counting down.
CACACATGTCTTGCATTTTTTAAATATGTTAATAAAACTTGGTACTATCTGAAGTCTCACTTGTGTTAGTACAGGGAGCATGATTTCCTGTTGCACAACTTGGCCCGCATTATCTTTATATTCACCAAATATATATTTTAGCTCCCTACAGCCCCATATACATAGATCTTTCAACCTGGGAAGGTCTCCAGCCAGAAGAAATGATGATACCACTTCTAATTTGCCACATCTTCTAATTTGAAGAGACTCTAATGCGGGAAACAATAAGCCATGACGTTTTTGATAATCAACAATCCTCATTTCTTCTTCTAAACTCTCGTCTGCAATTAAACTTTTTAGCTCTGTGAAACCCTCAACTATTAATTCTTCCAATTTCCCAAGACTTCGAGCAAAAAAGGGTTTGAAAATTGATGGTTGGAACATTGGGCAATCTTTCAATTCCAATACCCTCAGATGAGGTAGCTTGAGATTTGCGTCTAAGAATATATTTTGCAGTTCCCTACAACCATCTAACTTTAAAACCTGTAACTTCTCAAGAAACCTAGAAGGCGTAGCACCGCGACATAATTCTTTCACATCCACTTTACACAGATGTAACTCAACTAAGTTCAAGAAGAATGTCAAATTAGAATAGTGACACTTATTACTATTAATAAGGCACTCAATGTCAGCCCAATCATACAAGTAAAGCTTGATTAAATTATCCTTGCCACGCTCTTCCATAGGAATAATGTCAGGGATAAGACTTTTCCATCCTGTTTGTCCTAAATTCCCTAGCTCAAGAACTTCTGCTCTTCGCACAAGGTACTTAAACATGGCTTCTGATATTAAATTTTTCAGATGTTCCGCATTGAAGCATTTTAATAGGCCATTATCATCATCAGCAAAACATTTAAAACCATCGCAAGCAATTGAAAACATTTGCAATGCAGAAGGAGATATATGGGGAGCATTTTCATCTTCAATTTCTTTTTCATCCTCTTGCTTCCAATCCTTAATATTGTAATTCTCAACAAAATGCAATTCTTCCAATTGTGAACATCTTTCAATAACTTGAAGGGGATTGTTCTGTTGAATTCCACACTTCTTAAATCCCAACAATCTCAACATCTTCAGTTCCATGATGTCTTGGGATAATTCAATAATTAGACAATTTTCCATCCCAAGTGTCACAAGACCTTGTAAATTCTTCAAAACTGAAATGTTTCCTATTTCGCAACCATCCAAGATAAGAGTTTGAATATTCTTTAATGAAACAAGTGATTGCGACAATGACGGAGTGGGAACTCTTCTGTCATATTGACCGAGCAAAAACAGAATTTTGAGGTTTGACATCCTTGCAAAGAATGCATTTGCATCTTTTTTCAAAGCATTTTCACTTATCCAAAGAAGTAAAATCTCAACCTTCGTACCATCAAATTGATCAGGAAAATCATCAATACTCCAAAACACAAATCGCTTACTTACTTCAAAAGTTGTTCTTGAATTCATAATCACTTGAATATCATCCTTCGCTATCCATTGAGCTACTTCACGAACCAAGTCGTGCATCTTTACACATTCTTTATTCTCAACCTTCAGTAGCAAAGAAGAAGCTATAAGTTCATTTTTCACTGCAAGTGGTTTGCTTCGTGCTGCACAATATTCGTTAACTTCCCCAAAAATTCCTGACCCTATACCAATTCTAATAATGAGATTTATAGGAAATTCATAGTCTTCTGGGAATATAGAACACAATAAAAGAAGCTTTTGGGCCTTCTCATTATTTAATTTATCATAGCTTAATTTCAAGCAATTATAAACATTCACCAATTCTTTATCGACATCAACAATTGGCTTATTATCTTGTAAAGTTGTCAAAGCCACAATCCATTCAGCAACAGGCCAATTTTTTAATGTGCTAGCTAGTGCCACAATTGCAATTGGTAATCCTCCACACTCCTTCACAAAAGCTCGTGCAAGACCCTCTAAATCATTCCTTGAAGGATGATCAGCATCACAACTTCTAGCATGATACAGAAAGAGACGCACTGCATCCTCATCACCCAATGTGTGTAGGTGAACTACTTTTTGGCATATCATTTGTTGATAAACTTTTGAATGACGAGTGGTTATCAAAACATAGCAATTCTTGTGATCAGGTCCAGATGGAATCCCAAGTTCAGTTAGATCCAGCTTCTCCCACACATCATCAAATATTATGAGTAACTTTTTTTCATTATTAGAAATTCTAGACCACAAATGTTTTGAGTGATCTGCTTCAATTCTTTGATCTAAATCCAAACCTAATTGCCTTGCAATATCGCCTCGAATCTTGTTGACATTTGGAGAACTGGACACAACAACAAAGATGACTTTCTCAAATGCTTTGGATTCTTCAACTTGCTTTCCCACTTGTGTTGCCAATGTGGTTTTACCCGTTCCCGCCATCCCTTGCAATCCAATCGTGTAATGATTTCCATCTTCTAATGCATCCAAAAGTTCCTTGAATTTTGTCTTCCTGCTCTCAAAATCAATGAAGTCTTTTGAAGCATGGTACTTCATACCTGGAAGTTTACTTGGACGAGCTACTCCTTCAAAGTTTTTATAATTTTGGATGTGACTTTTAATGACTTGCGCCCTCTGTGCCAATATCTTGCCTTGTCGATATTTCCTAAGAAAAGAACAGCTATCAAACCTTGTTTGCCTAACTTCAGCATTCATTTGAATTAGTTTATCAGCTTTCTTTATCCAATCTTGAACTTCACCGTCAACTTCTTGCGCATTAATGTTGGCGTCGTCAATATCCTTTCGAACTTTCTCTAATCTTCTACGCAAAAGTTGATTGTCCTCGTCAAACTCGTGATCATGAGTCTCGAAATGACGAAAGTAAGTAACTTCCTTTATGGTTTTATCTACCAATCTCTTGGCAAGATCTGTTAAAATACCTTCCCCAGGGCATGCCATCTAAAATGGACAGGACATTAAATTAGGATTCCAAAAGTAGTAATTAAAAATGTGAAAAGCTATGATGATACATAATGTTTTACAAATATGTAATGAAATCTCTGGTGTAGTCAATGCCCAACCATTTGCATTCTCTTTTGTTAGTTCTGGGATCCAAATTTTAATTAATAATTAACTATATAAATAGATAAGTAATAAACGAATTACAGTATTGCAAACACAAAAATGTCATAAAATAAAATTGTATTATATTTAAATTGTATGTGTACTATCTTTTTGGACCAACTTAATTTCCAATATCAATATTTAATAAATGCCTCCTAATTAAAAGAGTTCAGGATACAAGCAGACCCGCGGGTCAAACCTAACAGGTTAGTATTCTCCTGATGGGTTAGCGGACTGACTATATAATTTTTAAAAACATATGTTTTTTATTTTTAATGTCAATCTACAAATTGTGATTTTATATTTTTAATGTCAACCTATAGATTATGATTATATCTCTTTTGGTAAATTTGTTCCCATGCAACTCACATTTAAACGACTAAAAGTTGAAACTAGAAGGACTAAAATTAAAATAACAAATTTAAAGGACTCAAAATTATATTAACCCTTATTAATTTTATTTTAATTTTGGAATATTTCTCAAAATATTAAAATGAATTATCACAGTGTATGAAAAAGATTCATTTTACATATAAGTAAACTTTTTATGGTCAAAATTTTTTAATTGGTTAATTAATTGACTTTAAAATTTACAAATATACTGTTTTAAATTAAGATTGCGAAGAATGAGGAAAATCTTGATCAAATAAGAAATTTTGTAGAGCGTAGACTCACATGACTTAAATGAAAATGACATAAAATTAAGATTCGTACGTACTTTTGCCTACATATTCAAATTCTAACATTATTTAAAAAAATTATTACCAAACGTCATAAAAGTTACCATACCATCTTTAACCTGTTTTTGGGTTTTAATTTATTTCAAATACATTATAGAGAAACATATAGAAATGTCAAGTTGGGATAAAAGTATAGTTTTGAAAAGTTTTCAGCCGAAAAAAAAGTAATCATGAAAAGTTTTCCTGAAATTCACAAAATATCATAAACTCAAGAAAATTAGTAAAGATGTTTGAAAAAAAAAATGGAGGCTTTAGAGAGGCATAAATAAAGAGAATACCTCAAAAAGGAATTTGTGGGAATAAAAGGGCTATTTTTGGGTGATTCGGTAATATTTAGGCAAATTATATAATAAACTAAAATTACATAAAAGTCCGAAATAATTATTTTGAGAATTAATAAAATTTCCGAAATAATTATTGTGAGAATTAATAAAATTTACTAAGAGAATTTTACCCAAGAAAATGGAATATTTTATTTTGAAATAATTTTTTAGCTTGAAAATTGTAATTTCAAAAAAATTAAAGGATAAATAATTTGGGATTAAATTTTGAGATGACAAAACTGCAGAAATTATTTTATGAGGAGAATAGATTTTGGAAGAGTTATTTATTGGTTGGGAATTAATGATGAAATTCAATTACGTACACGTTAGGAAATTGTCCAAAATTTCCTACCATAATTCCAAAAATTAAAACAAATCAATCCCAGCTCCCAAGCCTAATAAATCTGCTGATGGGCGAGGCTGGAGGTCTAATTATCCTAAAAATTATTTGGCCCAAAGGCGTGGTTAGAAATTACGGATTTCAGGTAATTATTATGAATCGTTAATAGTCTCATTTCTAATTGAGGCAAAAGCATAATTTTAGAAAGTTCTGGGTCCGTGAGGATAAGCACTTTAAAAACTATGCCCAAAAATTCATAAAATTCTTAGAAATTCATGGCAAATGGAATAAATGTCCTGGACAATATTTGTTGCAATTGTGGTGAAAATAAAGGAAATTTTCCAAAAAAGGAATTTTATTTAATTTCTAAAATTTTGGTTAGTTAAAGGATAATTTACTAAAATTAATTATGAAAAATATTAGGATGTCTAAAAAAATTGGATAAAATTGAAACGCGTTTTGTCCGTTATATAATATAAATGCCATAAGATGGAGAAATTAGACAAATTATTTAAATTTATAAATATTTATAAATATAATTGGTCGAGTATATATTTATCAAAAGAATTAACCAAATATTCCATCAAGTCTTTTATATGTCTGCATTTACTAAAGTACTTAAGTTTATGTCCAATATGATAAAGATATCAAACAAATAACTATTTTCAAAAGGAAAAGAAAAAGAAAACCCATCAATTCTTCAAAACATTTTCAGCAAAAGTAGAAATTAGCATTATGATGAAGGGTAAACTAGCATATTAATAATTTAGATGTAAGTGTATGTATTCAAAATAAACAAGAGATCTATGTAATTAAGACAAAATGTGAAGGAGGTTAGTGTATAATGCTGAGCATAATTTGCAAAATTAGGAAGGGGCCTCGTTAATGTTCAAATTCTCGAGTATAAAAAGATTAAGAAATGAATTGAGAAATAAATAACATACTGGAATTCTTGTGGGCTTAATTGAGTGCTTAAGAGCTTTCTGATTCTTTTTTTGTTTTTATGTTATTTAAACCAAGTTTGTAGAGTAGTCTTTCAAAACAACTTTGGAAAAAAATCTGTTTGAATAATTAATTTGAAAAACATATACTTTTCTGGTTCTTAATATAAGACATATTTAATTAATTTAATTAGATTAAAGAAGTTAAATAAGTTAATTAATTATAAGAAATATGATATGTTTTTCTTAAAATACCACAATCATCTTTCTTAATATCACCATTTCCTCTTTTAATTGATTATGCTTGAGGGAGTATTAATAAGAGTAACTTAGAAAAAACTGATAAATATGATAAATAGATCTTATATCTAGAATCAAAATTAACTCAATAATTAAGTCCTATTTTAAGGACCGGGAGAGTATAAAACAGTGAAATAAAAGATGAAAGAATATTTTTATACTTGCATAATTGTCCTTAATTAAAAACATGGGCTTTGTTTGTTTCTATTTTATTTTTACGTTTTTAGAGTAATTTTATAAATTTTGTAAAATAAGTTTTATAAAACTAAAAAATCATGTTTGGGTAATTGTTCCAAAAATTTGAATTTGAAAATAAAATTTTTTTTCAGGATAATTGTATTTAAAATCAACTTGAAAAACGACTAGAGAAGTGAGAGGCAGAGCGGAAAGTGCATTGACAATGGACAAAAAAGATAGATGATTGAGAAACAATGCAGATAAGCGTAAGAGATAGAATGGGAGAGTGTCTAAAAATTTTAGTTTAAAAAAACAACTACATGATACAAAAAATTCAAAAAAAATTGTAAAAATTGTTGAGTTTTTTGTTTTCTGAAATATATTTTTATTTTTTGTTTTGCAGAACACCTAGTTAAAAATTAACAAACAGACAATTTTTTTATTTTTAAAAATAAAAAATTGTTTCCAAAACAATAACACAAACATGCCCATAATGTTTCTCCACTTATTTTCTAAATAATTAAGAGTTTCTCTAGCAAGCTGCATTCATATATTTCGTGATAGCTTGGTGGTGAGATGCGTGTGTAAAAATATGAAATTTTAGGATACTAATTTTGAGTAAGCTGTGTATAAAATATAAGTCAAGAAACTAAAGTAGGATAATTCTTGTAAAGCCTAATATTCTTTTTCCCTTATGTCATGTTTATATTTTTGGCTAACTGCTTTCCGCAGCAAGTGATTGGAAAAGGCTTTATCACACACACAAACATTATTAGCATATGATTTTCTTTTTCTTTCAACTAAATTATTTAGAGGAAAACGCCAATATATACTATAAAAATGGATCATTTTCATGTATACAAATTTATTTGTTATGAATTTTTATATGTAATATTAAGTAAGATTAGTTTAACAATGCCAAAAATATAATTATTGAATTTATATCTTAAATAACCCTTAAATATGAAATACATGGAAAATAATAAAGGGCATATAATGAGGAAAAAAAAAGTGAATTTCAAAAAACATGCGTACCACTTCTTTGACTGATCCCTTACACAGAACAACTTCCAGAAGCAGTAAAAGCGATCAAAAGGAAACTGGAATAAAAAAGAAGAAGAAGAAGACTATTAGTGATGATATTTAAATAATTATGATATTTAAATTTAAAATGTGCGTCATGCAGTCTATTTTGTTCAGATACCATAGATAAAATTACGGTTAATATAATTTTTGGTCCTTCAAATTTTAAATCATAGACTTTCGTTCCTCAAAGTTCTTTTCATTTAAAATATTGTCCATATAATTTAATAAAAATCAAGACTATTTTGTTTTCTGAGAGACTATAACTTACAACTTGAAACTTAACAGACCAAAACTGAAATGATGGTAAATGTAAGAAACAAAAAATTATATTAACCCATAAAATAATGATGCAAAGCTATAAAACTTTCACGAAATGGAATTTTGCTTCTTAATATTAAGTTGTTAGAAAATTATAACTTTACCGCGGTCGAATCCATTGCGATTTGCGAGCTGACATAAAGAGCAATATGTCAATCCAGTTATATCAAAACCTAACTATACTTACTTTTTAACTCTCTGGAGAATTCAAAGACGTGCCTTGAACAGAGGAGTGCCTTTTTTGTCTTTTGTTTTTTTGTAGGAAAAAAATTAGAAGCACAATGCTATCAAATAAGCAGAAGAATCCAAGTGCGAACAAACTGCAAAATGAAAGGATAAACTTATCAATAAAATAGGGCAACCAGAGTCACAATAAATGATTGTTTGGTTAAGGGTCTCATAATTAATCGATTTGGTCAAAATATAAGTGTCTGGGTTTAAGTGTCTCATAATATAAATGACTTTATAAGATATGGGTGTTTGTATAATTTTTTAGAAGGGGGTTCTTCCCCCTTTTCTTTATCTTAAATAACTCCTAAATTCAGGCCAAAAAAATAACCCCTAAACAAAAAATAGATGGCAAATAACAAAGTACACATACATTGAAGAAAAGAAAAGTCGATTTCAAGAATGCGTACCCCTTTGGCCAAAAAAATTTTTTTTAAAAAAAAAGAATGCGTACCCCTTCTTTGATGGACGTTTTCCAAAAAAAAAAAAAAACACTTCCAGATTTAACAACAGAAAATTAAATGATCAAATAAAAAGGGAAAAAAAAACTCTTAAGGGCCTCATTCAAAATTGGGGAGAAGTTAACGGCAATTTTTAATGGTGTTTGTCTTTTTATTCTTTGACCTTCGGTTTTGTGAAGTTTTCTTGTTACAAGTATAACCAGTTATCTCTCCATCTTCTAAGATGATCGCGAAAAATATTCATTCTAAAAATTATACCAACTCGAATTCTTAATATAAAAGCTAGATAAATTATTTGTGAATATTAAAAAAATTAATTAAGTTAGCTATTTGTAATAAATCGATGTTCTCTTCTATAAAATACTCTTATTAATTATGTGTATTTGAATTAACCCTTGATAGTAACCTCTTGACATGTAGAATCACTATAGAGATTATTCAAAGACAAAGTGTATAAATATTTGAGGCAAAATGAGTTAGAGTCTTGTATTTAGGACGAGATAAAATTTTCAATTAGTTCTTATATTGAGATTTGGGGTAGTATTTGTTTAAGGAAAACACTTATGTCAAGTTATTTATATATGTTATGTCTAGTCCTCCAATCACGTGTGTCCATATGTCTTTTTTTATTTTACGTAGATTTATAGTTGAAAGCTACTAAATACTAATATTTCAAAAATAGAACACATTGTCATGTTTACTTAGAGAACTTAACATAATAAGTATAAAGAACTTGATATAAGTATTGTCCTTTGTTTAATATACCTTGCCGGATCTAAATTTTTTTAAAAAAAAACTATAACATTTAATAAATTAACATATCAATTAGGATAATTTCAGTCACTACCGCGTCCTATATTCACTGTCAAATCTGAGGACAGTTTGCATCTGGCTATCAAGTTTGTTTTGTGGCTGGATCTAACTTTCAAGCTTAATCAAAAGGAATATTATTGTTAACATCAAAACGAGATATATAACAAATTATTAGCTTTCCTTATAATATAAAACATTATTTATGAAGAGATTGTTCATCAAGTGGAGTATTATCTAATTAAAACGCTCACAATCATCCAAAAAATGGCATTACATACTGAAACAGAAGACAGAACTTATGAAGCAGAGGAGAGACATACAGTTAGTTATAGTATAATTAACACATGTACAGCGATAAACGAAAAGTAAATAAGAGAAAAAAAAGGGAAAGCAACGAACTTACCCGTTTTCGCAGATTGCAAATTGCTTGACAAGAGTAGACTCCTTAGCTTTCTGTTCAGATCAGATTGCTTTGAGAAGAAAAATTATTGGAGATCATAACAAAAATTTTAACAAAATGAGATAAAACTTTAAAAGGATGAATCAATAACGTAACGTACTTACCAGGAAAATAGAGCACTGACAACATCTTTGCTATCTTAGTCAATATGAATATGATTGATTATGATAATTCTTTTTTCCAACTAACTTTACACAGAAGAACATATTCTACCTATCCTTCCGGAATCAAGGCCCTCATATATATAAGATATGAATATAATGAATGGTAAATTATTGAAATTTATTAACAGATTTTGATACATAGTAAATATAGTGAAGTATCCTAAATAAGATTATGAAAAAACGTGTTATAAAAAAGAAAACAAATATAATCAAATTTGAATGAAATTAAATTTAAATGATGAAAAATATAGTTATTTTTTGATACATCCAAATAAATGAAAAATATAGTTTTAAACTATCATGAATAGTACTTATTTTAAAAATTAAATAAAATATTGCCTGTGATGTATGTTATGTACATTCATTACTCATGAGTATTGTTAATAATAATCATTACGGGTTTCAATGCTCATCACTTTGATGAGCATCCTAAACTCATTAAATCTGAACTGTTTATATTTTATTTAGATGATTGAGATTTAATTTCTTTTTTATGTTTATTTATTTAAAATAATTATTTTAATATGAATGAAATTTAAAATAAAGATAACCTCTTAACTATCATTTTTTCAAAAAAATATTTTTTCTATTTAAAATAATTAATTAAAAATTTTAAATCCAGACTGTTTAAATCAGACATAGACAGTCCAGATTTAATAAGCTTATGGTACTCATCGAAACCATGAGCACGGAAACTAATTTCCTAAAATATTGCCTTCTTCGCTTTTCTATCCGTCTCCGTCTTTAAATTTCTTTAGTTCTTTTTTGATCGAATATACTTGTTTATTTCTCAATGTTCAATTATATATGTTGGCCCAATAGAAATATTTTCTTTAAGGCTTTAAATCTAGGTTTTGAGAATTTATTAACTCTTAATTACCTAGTTTGTATTTAGCTGATTGCATATTTATTTGTCATGTATGTCGTAACCATGCATTTGAGCATATAATATTCTTGTTTGAGTTTGCTGATGGCCAATGGCCATGTGTATTTGCTTGGATAAAAAATCGCAGAACACAATTTTGGGATGGGAACACCGGAGAAAAATGAATTTTCTAAGTTGATCCAGAAATCTGAAAAGAAAAATTAATGATTTCTCTGAATGACTTGGATTACAGAATTTGTCAAGAAAAAATTTCATAGGAAGATATTCCTGAGAGCTTTAAATATCAACTCGAAATTATTTAGCGAGTTATGAAGAGATTGTTGTTTAGTAGAGCATTATTATTATCTAGCTAGTTGAAAACACTTAGAATCATCTGAAGAAGTAGAATAAATGTTTCTGAGTAGTGAAGCAGAAGAGAGAAAAGTAAATAAGAGATCAAAAGGGAAAGCAATTAATGAATTTACCTGCTTTTGCAGATTACAAATTGCTTGATGATGCCTTCCACAAAAGAGTAGTCTCCTTAGCTTCCTGTTCACATCAGATGGCTTTGAGATGGACAGAGAATTTAACAAAATTAGAGGATGAATCCCCTTAACGTACTTATCAGGAAAACTGAGCACAGAGCACTGCGAAATTTCCAGTTATGTGACTTCAATAATGAAAAGTTGTTGCTGGCTACAATGATCATCACGAGTGGGATACCATTTATTTGACAAGCATGTCCCGTGGCGGGGACCACCAAAAGAAGAGCGCTAATATTGACCCATAGCCCACGCGCGCCCTCCCACGGCTGGAACCCATTAGTAGATATTTTAATAAATATTCCCTCACATGTGAGAAATTGTACACTTTTAATTATAACAAAACAGAGAAAATGGCAAATAAAAAGGCTGAAAAATATGATACTACACATCACGCACCTTATATTTCAAGATCCTAAAAAAAAAAGATATCTGATATGACATTTTATAAATATAATCAAATAATTAAAATATCTTTATATTAAAAAATTTGGTAACAAGTTGTGAATTAATAATAACAAGTGTTGAACAACAAATGATAAGAAATATACTAACAATGACAAATTATTAATTAACAAGTTATTAACTGATAATAATAAATGTTGAACATCTTATGACAAAAAATACATTGCCAGTGTCAAGTTTGATATATTTTTTCTTTCAAATATGATACAAAAGGATTTTAGTAATTTAACCACATTTATAAAATACCAGATCAAGCACCACTTTCTTTTATGTCATTTCCAACTTTTTGGTACTTGAATTAGGACGTGATAATTTTAAGGTTCTTTTTCTGAAATTTTTTCTAAGAAATAATCATTTTTTATCAATAATAGTAATTAAGTAATAGGCAAAAGTGCTCTGGAAAAAAAAAAACAGAGACAGAGAGAGAAGGCAAAAGTGCATCTTTGCTCTTTTAACTTCCGGCAAAGTGTTTGGATAAAAATTAAGTCCTATTTTAGAAGAAATTTTATAGAGTTTGAAATAAGTAAATAAGAAAAACTTTATTTTGATTTGTGTAAAAATATTTTTTTAAAGTGTTCTGGACCTCCCCAAACACTTTTTTAGCTTTTAATACTTTACTCGGATCATTTAATTTTAAAAAACATTTTTTTAGTTCTTTAACTTGTCAGAGTTAATCTCTAGTATTATGATTTTATGTGTCAATTATTATTATTCTTAAAAATTAAACTTAATCTATAAGTATTTTAAAATATTTTGTTAACATTTAAATTTTTAATGTTAGACAGTGTTAATGTTGAAGGACTGAAAAGATATGTGCTTTAAGTACAGAGAAAAAGAACGATTTTCCAGCTCAGTTCTATTAAACAAGAAACACCAGATTTTGATCCTATCCGCATTTCACAAGTAGGGACAAATTATGCCTATAATTTCCCTCACTTTGTTGAATCTTCCTTCGATTTTATTATTGAGCTTGCATATTCTTCTTCTACACCCATATACTCTACTTTGTACCTTTTTAATCAAGTTTGAATAACTGATTCTCAACATAACAACTAGTTTAACATTCAATTTAGTCCTAAATGTAAGACCTAAATTCATTTTGTTTTTCATATTTATCTATTTTTCTTAAAATAGTTTTTGTAGTAATTTTACCTGTTAAAGATTCTACCAAATCACGATTCTAGCTAATATATATTATTAACAAAACTATTTTTAAAAAAATAACACTTATGCATTATAAATAACTAACTTAACAAACTACAAGTTTAAAATGAACTTGCTATCATATTGAAAATTGTCAAACAATCAATAAATTTATATGTAGAGATGTCCTTCTCAACTGTGGTTTAGCTATTAAACTTTTGAGTGCCTGTTTCTCTAGTCCTGAATTAGGATCCTCGGCTTTAATTTCTTTTCCTGTTTCCTCCTTACTCTAGAACATCAAAAGATATACAATTTAATTTTCTCTTTTTATTGAAGTGCATATAATAAATTTGATTCGTTTCAAAAGCACACTGTTATTTCTAGTGCTTCCCCAAAAATCTTCCGTAACTTGAAATTTTCGAATGGTTGGTGAAGTTATTATTATAGCTTTACCATATGAAGATTATTTAGCTAGTCATGAAGAGATTGTTTATCCAGTAGAGCATTATCTGGCTAGTTAAAACACTCACAATCATCTAAAAAAGCGAAATTAATGTTTCCCTTTCAAGTCTAAGTAATGAAGCAGAAGAGAGACAAACTTGTAATATAACTAAACCCAGTGACAAACAAAAAGTAAATAAGAGATATAAAGGGAAAGTGATGAACTTACCTGTGTTTTGCAGACTGCAAATTGCTTGACGATGCCTTTAACAAGAGATCGAGTTGTCTCCTTAGCTTTCTGTTAAATCAGATTGCTTTGAGAAGAAAACTCATTGAAGATCACAACAAAGAGTTTAACAAAATGAGATAAAACTTTAAAAGAATGAATCAATAACGTAATGCACTTAATTACCTGAAATATAAAACACTGAGATAGCACACAGAGCACTGTGAAATTGTAACTTATGAGACTTCAGTGATGGAAGAGCTAATGAACGCATAAGTAGACGAGGTTTCAAGTCTTCTTAGGTATCGGGTCACCAAGTCAACTTTGCAAGTCTTCCTCATATTATTATTATTCTAATATTTATCATCGATAACCATTTATTAATAAAATATTGTCTTCTTCGTTTTCTTGTGGCCCCCTCTTTACATACTTTATGCTTCTTTTTTCTCAATCTTCAAATGTGTCGGCCCAATAGGAATGTTTGCTTTAAGCCTTCTAAATATTTTAGTATTAAAGTGTCTTTTTTCCCACCCAAATTGTCAAAAAGGCAATATTCTCCATTAATCATGCAACAACATGTTGGCTATCTCAGTCAATGTTACATTGATTATGATGATTCTTTTAACCAACTTTACACAGAACAACATACTCTATCAATCCTTCCGGAATAAGAGTCAAGACCCTCATGTATACAATATATGAAAATATTGAATGGTAAATTATGGAAATTTATAAGCAAATTTTGATACATAGTAAATATAGTCAAGTATCATGAATAAGATTAGAAAAAAACTTGCCATGAAAAAGAAACCAAATATAATAAAATTTGAATGAAATTAAATTTAAACGATGAAAAATATAGGGTTTTTTACTGGCATACTATAAATAATAATTTATTTTACCGAAATGCTATAACATGAAAAATATTAACCGAGATGCTACATTTTAAAATCTTTCAAGCAATGATCGAGTTTAAATTTACAAAAAATCATTCTTATTAAAAACGAGTTTAGTGGGCCTCACATAGAAAAAAGTGAAGTTGTTCACACCTTGAACAACTTTGGCTATGTTTTTTGATGTATCCACTCTTAAATATGTATTTTTTCTTTAGCTCTTTTGTCCTTCCATTATTTTTCCTTCTCTTTAAATTTCTGCGTTCTTTCATTCTTCTAATAAAATTGGCGGTGTGTGCTACCTTCTTATATAAATTTTGTTTCAACTTGAAACTTAATTTTTCATCTGACTACGGTACAGTCCCTTGATTAACTTCTTTTATAATTTTTATATGTATTTTGTTAAATGATGAGTAGAATTTTATATTTAATCATTTTATATGTTGAGTTTATTTTAACTTTTATATGATGCCTTGTAGGCGTTGAATTTTATATTTAAAATTTTCTAAATATTAATATATATTTCATTTATCAAATTTATTAGAATATTTAATTACAACACTTATTTGTAGATAAGCTCTTCATTTGACAACTGCCTCTAAATTTAACTCATTTCATTTTACATATTGATTCACAGTAAATATTGCAGATATTTGGATGGTTGATCAGTTATTTGATTTTAGTGAAAAAGATATAAAGATCATCGACATTATCTCATTCTGACTCCCCCCAATCCTTCTCCATTTCAGTCATTCATGTCCTTATTTGATATTTATGACTAAATATAAAACTTCTACTTTTGAGCAAGGTGGATTTGCCATCTATCGAAAATCAATTTCTTTAGTTAAATCACCCAAGTTTGATTTAAATACTTCAACTAAGCAGACAAATAAGATATTTGACCAAGTTCAAGAAGTGAATATATAACAACAACCACAACATATACAAAGAACAAAATGTGGTACCGGATGTCATTAATTTTAAGGTAAATCAATTTTTATTTTTGGTTCGTGTTATTATTAATTTTTTAAAACCCCATCAATACTTATTTTCATTAATCACTTTTTAATTAGTATAGTATTAATTATTAGTATTATTACAGGGTTAATGCAAACTTTAGTCTTTTAAGTTTATCATCATTTTGGTTTCAATCCCTCAATTTTCAAATCATAGGTTTTAATCCCTCAATTTTCTTTTCATTTAAAATATTGGTCTTATAATCTAATAAAAACTTAGACCATTTTGTTCTTTTGAGGAACCAAAACCTATAGTTTGAAATTTAAGGGACTAAAATTAAAATTGGGACAAACTTGAGAGACCAACACTTATATTAACCCATTATCATGTAATGATTAACACTCATCCAATTTTTTACTCATAATTCATTATTCAAATGATTTATCATTGTTAAAATTATTGCAAGAGAGCTATGCGTGGTGAGGGATTGGGTGATGAAGTTTAAAAGTTGTTGATACCAAAATGAATTTCAAAAGCTTATTGAAAAAGTTGTTCTTAGTTGGATGAATTTTAGAAGCTATTCAAGTTTTGAACAAGTTTGACTATAGTATTTAGAGAATTTTTTTTAATGTTTATAGGTTATTTGTTAAAAAACCCAAAATATAGTTATAAACTATCATGAATGGTACTTTTTTCAAACATTAAATAAAATATTGCCTATCGTGTATGTTATGTACATTCGTTTCACGTGAACATTGTTAGTGACAATCATTACTACTAAAATATTGTCTTTTTTATAAGTATTTCTGTAAGTGTTTTTTGAGTCTGAAAATATATCTCGACCTTGGTGAATCCCAGGACCCAACTCATCTAAACTTTTTATTATATAAAAAAAATAATATTGCCTTCTGTGTTTTTCTATCTATCTCCCTCTTCATTTCTTTTTCTGATGGAGTATGCTTCTTTATTTCTCAGTCTTCAAGTGGGTTGGCCCAATAGAAATATTTTCCTCAAGTTTTTAAGATGCTTTTGTTGTTAAAGTATCCTTTTTCCGCACCCAAATTGTCAAAAAAAAACATTCTATTTCTGCATTAACCACACAACTATGCTTATTACATCTTAGCCTTGGGGAGATCGTCCTTTAATTGATTATTTAAATTTCGAATTTAAGTTTCAGTCAAATTGAAGAAACCGTTTTGTAATGAAAAGTGATAAAGCTGAATAATTAGCGATTTTCAGTCCAAAAAAAGAATAATTAACGATTTTAATTTGATCTATATGAATTTGCGTGAATTGGTAAAAGGTCCCTATCAAAAATTTTATTGCTGAAAAGGACCTAAATTAAAGTGCCAATATTATGTGTGTACAAATTACAAAGTACTGATACTTTCTGTGCATAAAAATTTACCAGGCCTTCTCATTAATAAAATTTTGTGCGCGTACTCTTGAGTTGTTTAAGATAAATTCTGTAAGTACTTGCATTATAGTTTTTTTTCATTTTATGTATTATTTTTAGAAAATTGGCCAAATACACCAGTTTGAAAGAAATGAAATGGAAATTTCTCTCATCTATCCATTTTTACCGTTACCATATTTAAATTTCATTTGTTAGCCAAGTCTGAAATTTCAGATGGATTTTACAGTGGATTTATGCTTTTGTGAAAGACCTATCGCAAATTTTGGGCTCATAAATTTTTTTGCGAGGGAATTTCATGCCTACAACTGCAAGTCTCACATTTAGGTATGAATATCATTCTCTCTTTTTCTTTACCAGAAAAATATCATTCTCCCTTTTGAGCAACGAGGTTTCAGTCTAATAAAAGGAGTAGTTTTTTAAAACATTGTGAGGTACAGTTCAAATTTCTATTAGGAGAGGCGCCCAGTCATATTTAGTACTTGAAAGTAATTTAAACATAATTGTCTTAAATAGAAAAATACATATGCCAAGGGAAAAAAAATCATATGCTCTCTGTCGTCTCTTCTTCATATTTATATCAAGGAAGTAGTAGTAATAAGCACTCTTTTGATCTTTAATATAAAACCTAATTAACTAATTTGAGTGTATTATTAAAGATGATAGTTAAATTAATTAATATGATATGTTTTTTTAAAACACCTTAAGTATCTTTGTTAATTTCCTCAACCCCTCTTCTATTTAATTATTATTAAGGAAATAATTGAAAAAAATTGATAAATATGTATAATAGGTCTTACATATAAGATCAATATCAACTTTCTAATTAAATCTTATATTTAGGATTGGGAGGAGTAATAACTAATGAACTTAACATAAAATGAAGTTTTGAAATAAATTAATAAAATTAATTTCAATTATATTTTTATTTATATATTATATAAAGACAAAGGATAATAAAAATAAAAGAAAAATCTCACTTAAATCCGGTTAAAATATTAAAATTTAAATTTTCATTTATACTTTTAACAAATTACTAATCAGACCAAAATGCCTAATTAAGAACTTCTGAATATTTTTCAAAGATGAGAATGCCTTTCTATACTTCAAAAGAAACGTTGGAGGTAGGTAAGTATAAACGTAATCTCGGTTTTGGTTATTTCACCTATTGTTTTCGTTTTTTTCCCTTGTCTGCACTCGACCCCTTCTACAGTTCTACCACCGAATTTCAGCTGGCGCTCCAGATAACGCAAAGCAGAATTGAATTCCTATTTATACGACTACGTTTTGTTATATTATTTCTCATCTTCCTTTTCCTTCGTTTAAAAAAAAATATTTAACTGAATAAAATTATATGAACTTAATTTTTAAATTTTTTTAAAAGCGTACCCCACTTAATTAAGATCTGTATTGTTTTTCTGGTTACTAGCATTTTTTATTGTCATGATTGGAAGTTTAATCTCATAAAAATCTGACACAAAGGGATAGATAGGTACTCTCTTTAGTTCTAAATATAAAATCCATTTTGTAGTATAGTGTAATTTATACTACAAAAAAGGTCTTATATTTAAAATCCGAGGAGTATAACATATATATGATAAATTAGGTTCAGCCAGATTAGTGACCCTCTGGTCTATCTTGCCATTATTGAGGTGTGACAATTTTATGTACGCTCAATTAAAGCCAACTAAAATAAGTAAAATTAAAATTAAGTCTACACCTACTGTCAATTTTAATTTTTAACAATAGAAGAGTATTTCGTCTTTTAATAACATTTAGAAATTGGCAAACAGACCTCTCTCGGCTTAGTTAAAAGTTTGTTAGATGTGTAGGTTTGCATTTAGATTTTGGTATTTCAATGGAATTTAATTAAAAAATTTTCATAAATAAATTTGCACAAATGACAAAATTTGCCTGTATGGTTTTTAATAATTATTACTATTAAATTGAGCAGTGAGAGTTTGAATATATTGCCAACTAATCAACTACTATTACACAAAGAGAGAAAAAGGCAAAAAAAAAAAAAAAAAAGGAATTTCCAGCTCTGTCCTATTGAACAAGAAACAGAGCAGAGCTTTTTTTTTTTTTTTTTCATTTGTGTTGATGAGCGCTTGATCTTCTTTTTGCTGTTTAAATTTTGATCCTATACACATTCCACAAATAGAGAAAAATTATCCTTACCTCCAAAGACCAATAATTTAAATGACTTATAGTCACTCATTAATTAATCTTACCACTTCATTAATTAATTGTAGCTTACATCTGTTGTTGAAAAACGATCACCTACAGTATAGGGAGATTTCAACGATTTTGATCTTACATATATAAAGATAGAATTGAAATGATAGAATAGAATAACAGGGAATATGAATGAAAAATTGATATGCATTGTATTCATTTAATGACTTGGCGTCTATGGCGGAAAAGGAAGGGGATCAGCCAATGTCAGCTCGAAAAGTTTTAAATTTTCAAAAGTTGTTGTCAGATTGTAATTTGATTGATCTGGAATTTAAAGGGGCAAGATTCACATGGAATAATGGTAGGATGGGAGAAGATCATGTTAAAGAAAGACTAGATAGGTGTGTGGCAAATGTTGAGCTTAGAGAAGTGTTTAATAGAGCTGTGGTATTTCATATTGAACCTTTTGGCTCGGATCATCATATGTTACTACTTGATTGTTGCTACATAAAGCCAAAAAAAGGTTTAAATTTAAAGCCATCTGGACGAAACATGAAAATTATGAGGAGGCAGAGAGAAGGGGATGGTATGCTGTGCATAATCTGGAGCGGCTGAGGTGCAGAAGGTGAAGAGAAGGTTAAACGCTCGCAGAAAGGAATTAATAAAGTGAGTAAAAACTGAGTTTCCAAACAGTAAGAAAGCCATAGATGAAGTACTGCAGAAACTGAATATATGCAGAGAGGGGCAGCTAACTGCAGAAAAGAAAGGTGAAATTGAAGAGATCATCATGAGGATGGAGGAGTTATGGGATAGAGAGGAGATGTATTGGTTGCAAAGGGCACGTGTAAATTGGATTAACTTTGGAGATAGAAACACAGTTTTTTTCACAATACTACTATTCAGAGAAAAATAGGAATAGGTTGTTGAGATCGAAGTCTAGCAGTGGGGACTGGCTTGAGAAATCAGAAGATATAGATGCTGAATTCTCAAAGTTCTATGCAGATCTATTCACGGCTACAGAGCCTCAAAATATGGACAGTGCATTGCAGTATGTGACAAGGGTGATATCTGATGATGATAATCAAACGCTTACAGCCCCAGTTAATGAGGAAGAGATCCGAAGTACAGGATTTCAGCTTGGTGCTACAAAGACCCCTGGCCTTGATGGATTTTCAGGCTTGTTTTACCAATCTTCTTGGTCTGTTATTAAGAATGATGTTTGTAATCTGATATATGAGTTGCTGTAGTTTAAGGGGCATAAATAAAACCAACATTGTTTTAGTCCCTAAGATTGATAAGCCTGAAAATGTGAATCATTTTAGACCAATAGGGTTGTGTAATATGGCATATGAGATCATTTCAAAGATTTTGATGAACAGAATGAGAGAGTTGATGATGAAATGTATTACACCTCAGCAAAGAGCCTTCATCTCGGACAGAATGGCTCACGATAAGATTATAGTTGTACATGAGGCTTTTCATTACTTAAAAGGCCGAAAGAGTGGAAATAGAGTGGAGGTAGCTCTTAAGGCAGACATGAGTAAAGCCTATGGTCGTGTAGAGGGGAATTTTTTGAGACACGTGCTACTTAGAATGGGTTATTGTGTATCATGGGTGCAGTGGATAATGGAGTATGTTTCTTCAGTTGAATTTGAATTGATGATAGGAGGAAGGTCCGTTTCAAATTTCATTCCAGGTAGGGGCACAAGGCAAGGTGACCCTATTTCACCTTATCTCTTTATTATTGTGGCTGATGTATTGTCCCAGATGATTCAGTACCATGTGGAGAACAAAGGTGTCCTGTTTTATGGCATTGTTTGTTGCGGATGATGCTCTATTTTTTATTAATGCTGAGAAGAATAATTGTAAAGTGTTGGGGAGGATTCTGCAGGTTTATTGTGAAGCTTCTGGGCAAGAGTTGAACCTGGATAAATCTTGTTTATTCCTCTCTGAGAATGCAACATCAGAAAAAAAACAAAGAGGTGTCAGATATTTTGCAAATTAGGGGTACTGATCAACCTGGAAAATATTTGGGTCTGCCCATGGTTTGGGAACGTTCGAAAGCTGCTGCGTTGGCTTTTGTCCGGAATAAGGTGGGGCTGAAGGTACAGGGATGGAAGCAAAAGTTACTTACTTTTGCTGGACGTGAAGTTTTGATTAAGGCTGTAGTAAATGCAATTCCAATATATCCAATGAATTGTTCTTCTTTTCCTAAGAAAGTTTGCAAAGATCTGGACATGTTGATTACAGATTTTTGGTGGGGAAATAATAAAGAAGAAAGAGGTAAAATTCATTTGAAAAGATGGGACTATCTTATGTTTCAAAGAAGGAACGAGAACTAGGCTTCAGAGATTTTCAAGATCTCAACAAGGCTCTCCTTGCTAAAACGGCTTGGAGATTGTTTTTAAATCCTGATGACCTTTGGTGCAGGATTTTGAAAGGAATATATTTTCCTAAAACAAGAATTTTTTGAAGCTAAAAAGGGTAGGAGAGCCTCTTGGTGTTGGAGCAGTATCTTGCAAGGTAGAAAGTTCTTGTTGAAAAACATATGTTGGAAAGTGGGTGTGGATTCTTCAGTAAGGGTCTGGCAGGATAAATGGATTCCGGGTTTACCGGAGGCTAAACTTAGGAGTACGACAGGGGAAGGAGTTAACTCGAATATGAGAGTGCAGGAGCTGATTGAGGGAAACAGGTGGAATCTAAGCGCCATAGAAGCTTGTATTTCTATAGTAGAGAAGGAACAAATTCTAAAAATTCCATTATCTAGTAACAGACTTGATGATTGTGCTATTTGGATGCCTAAAAAAGATGGCAAATATTCTGTAAAGTCTGGTTATTATATATCAAGAGAAGCTCATTGCAGATACCAGAAACACTATGGAAAGATATTTGGCATTTAAATGTTCCTTTTAAGGTAAAGCACTTTGTGCGGAGGATAATTAGTTTTGTCCCATTTGCTATGAAGAGACCGAAAGTTATAAGCATGTACTATTTTTTCGCCCATGGGCTCAAGCATGCCGGTTTGGTAGTATCTTGGGCATCAAATGTCAAAAGGAAGGTTTCAAGAGTACTTATCACTGGTTACTGGAAGTGTTTAGTAATGATAGCGGGTTGGATGATGAGGGGAGACCTATCATTGCTATGACTTGCTGGAAAATCTAGAAATTGCGCTGTGAAGGAAGATATAAGAGTGAGATTTAAGAAAAGTTACAAATTGAGATAAGAAAAGATTGTTGCAATGGATGGCTCCTGCTGAAGGTGTGATTAAAATAAATGAGGACGGATCTTTCATTAAGGACTTAAATTCTACAGGTGTGGGAGTGATTTGTAGGACTGAAGAGTGAAGATGGAAAATTCATTGGAGGATTAGGAAAGAAAGAAAGTTATGGCATATTCTCCCTTCATGGCTGAATGCTTGGCGTTGAAGGAAGGTCTCATGGCTGTGAATAAATTGAATAGAAAACCTTGTGAAGAGTTGTGCGTTTTGATGGCAGGGAGGAAAAAGAAGATTTGTGAGTGGCAGTGTGTAGATAAAATTCATGAATTATTATCTCAAAAAAAAAAAATTCAATGAGTGTTTCTGATTTTTCATTGCTTGCTGATACGACTGAGTTATGTGGTAATCACCATGCCTGTCGTAGTGATGTTTTAGATCCAGGTGGAATTGGGTAATTTGTATACTTTTTTTTTGTGTTGGATATTTTTTTTGTTTTGCTAGGATTGAAGTGTTAGTATTTTTGAGAGTTCTGTAATTTGGCTTTGACTTTTGGTGTTTGTACTTTGAATTGTTTTTGGTGATTAATAATAGGATGGAATTCTTTTTGGCCAAAAAAGAAAAGGAATATAGTTCATCGACAATAAAATGAAGTCCCACCCTAGAATATTAAGAGCAAAGGCTAAATTGTATTTATTTTATCTTATTTCACTGGCACACAGTTCTAGTTAAAAAGAAAAATTGATATCTGTTCAATTTGCGTATGCTTGAGGATAATAGATATTAGATAGGTATGTGGGTTCTTGTCTTGTAAATATGGTAGCTTTTCTGAACTGAAAATAATTACCAACAATAGATATGGATCATCCAGCAAATATAAAGGCCAAATTTAATTATGCATACATCAGAGACTCCAAACTCTGTCCTGCTGTTATTGGTTTGAACATAAGCAAGTCTTTGTCCGTATCATATGCATTATGGTCTGCTCAGAATTCTAGTGTCCTTAGAAACAGAAACGAAATAACAAAAACTAAAAATCAAACACACAATTAAATGCCAAAGGGTCTGTCCTTGGCACTTATTATTTCTCTAAACTCTGTTATCTCAGTAGTCAACTTCTTGCGACCTTCCAAGAGACTGGACAGTTGAGAATCAGTTGCTTCAAACTCAGTTTGCGCCGTCTCCAACTGTCTTCGTGTCACTGCAAGTCGCTCTCTGGCTTCTACTCTTTGCTTTCGAACTTGTTCCAAGGCAATGTCACACGTCTCCAGCTCGGCCTCCTTCACCTGAATTTCCTCTTCTGCTGCCAACACATCAGACATGTCAACACCAAAAACTCTAGACCGAACCGAATCAACCCACTCTTTGTCGAACCCAAGCAAGGTTGCATCACATAAGCTAGCCTCCAAAGTTGTCTTTTCTGAACTTGTGATGCTACAAGGAGTCTTGGTAGCCAGCACCACCAAAATATCTACCAGCACTCGGTAGGACCAGGCTATCATGCGTTGTGAGCGATGTTCCTGAGGCAGCAATAGTTGAGGATATCGTTCGAGTGCTTGAGCAAGTAAAGCCGCTTCGCCATCTTTTAGCTCCGCAAGTTGGAAAATTTCGCAAACTCCCAATTTATGAGATAAAGTGCCAGTATCATCAGCAATTTGTGATTCTGTCACAGCCCAAAAAGTCAGCAAACGGTTCAAAAGAATGAGCAACAAAAAAGAAAGTATAATCTGATTCAGCTTACGGTGATGAAGAGAAGTAATGACTCGGGAAGCGATCGCTTTTATAGGCTTCTCTGATTCAGATTCCTCTTGAATACTTGTGCGATCTCCTGTTTTTGTAACAGTCTGCATACAACGAAATGGCTTATGCACTCTAACAGACGTCGACATGTGAACATGCAAACCAACTTATGCAGAGTAAGAGTAAAATCATCATACCGAAAACTTCAACTTCTATAATTAGAAGAAGGTAACAAACTTACTATGCAGAATCTTTTCCAGAGAGATTATCAATTGGTCCTGTAGATCGATTCCTTGAATCTGAATTAGTCGATCCAAATGCGGTCATGGCATCATCTTTTGCATAATTCTTTTCAAGACCTTGTTGAGTGGTATCTTTGATGCTTTCAGTAATCTAAAAGTGAGAGGAAATAAGTTTCAGTTTCACGTGTTATATAAGTGTAGGAGTATTACCCTCACCTTTTGCACTGTTGTGATAGACGCTTCAAAAATGTACAAGTGTACGAGTTCCATTTTTCAATGTTCAAGAATCAAGAATGCAAAAGCTTGTTGGTTAGTCATTGGATGTTGATTAATCATTAAAAAGGAATACAAATGAGAATTAACATTTATAACCTTTTCATACATTAAAAAGATATTGATCACCACACTTCAAATCATTTTATATCAGTAATGAACAGTGATTGGAAATGTCAATCTGATCAACTCTAAATTTGTCAAAATTGGAGCCATTGATATTCTAATGGCTTCTTTCTCTGTTTCTTCTGAGCTCTGAATAACATCACAAGATATAACCAGGCAAAAAGTAAAAGTAAAAGGAAAAAAGCATCTAGCAACTTCATAATTCATATGGTATAGGTATATGAATAAGGATAATGCATTTTTTTCTAGTAACTATAATGCATTTACTTGTTCAGTAATGGGTGATACTTCGGTTTCCTTCCTTGAATCTGAATCAGTTGATTGAACTGCTATTGTGGCTTCCTCTGTTGCATCATCCTCTTGAGAGCCTTGCTCATGTGTTTCTTTCACGCTAGCAACCTAGAAAACAAAGAAATTTCTCTTCCAGTTGTGCTCCTCCATAAATGAAAACATGCTATGAGTTTAAAATGATGAGCTTACTGAACTAACCAATGAAGATGGACTACATTGCGAGCCTTCAACTTGCGAAACAATTGAGGAAGTAACCCACTGCAAAAATACCAAAAGATATGAAAGAATCTGTTGGTGTGTCATGCTTGTTTTGCTTCTTGATTTTGATGGCGTCAAATCCAAATCAACAAATGAATAAAGAACTACGTTATCATATATTGTAATGATCAAACTTGAAAATAACTTAGTCCTCTATGCTTATAACCAACGTTATCATCAAATGGTACATAGGTTTTATGAGAAGCTTTAGTGGTTATTGTTTGTGCAAGAACCTCTTGTTGGAGCTGTGTAGTTGATTCACTTCTTTGGTGTTCATCCTCCAATTCCTATTTAAAATATTAAATAATTAGCAGAAAACCATTTTGACAAGTTTCTAGTCTTATCATGTCGAAATCACTTGAATGATCTATATATAAACTTACTTGTAAAGATGTCCCTCTTAGTTGAGATTTCGCTGCTAAATTTCCTGATGCTTGTTTTGCTGAAGCTAGCGTAGGATCTTTGACTTGAATTCTGAGTAATGTCTCTTCTGTAATCTGCAACAGAAAAAAGATACTTCTTATCCTTGGAATAGTTTTGCTTATATATATATATATATATAATGCGCACATAAGTCTGATCTTTCAACTCAACAACATATATTAGATATTTGTGATTTTTTTTTCACATCTTCAATAATTAACTCTAAACTTCTGAATGAGTTGATGAAGTTATTGCCTTAGCTTCATCAGATAATATAGCAGCTTCTTAATTAAATATTTCATTTAAAACCCCTGTTCTTTTTTTACACTGAGCTTAATATACATACGATTCCTAGGTTATAAGTTTCAAATTATTATGTACTTCCAAAATCACTGTTCTTTTCTCCCTTCATCCACAATAACCCAAGTTCCTGTCAATAATATATAACAGAGTTCTGTTATGTGGTTTTCGCCGTACATCCATCACTACCTCTAACAGCCTTTTTCTCTGTTTGTGAACTTTGAGTAAACATTGGAGGACAAATTTTGTTAAACAAAATTAGTTTAAAATGTTACCATACTGGTAGTAGTCACAAAAGATTTGGTCTGAACGCAAATGGCAACTTTTTTCAAGTTAATAATAATAGATGAAGAGCTTGGAGATGTCATTTTGATCACCTTGAACTTGAACTTGATGAAGTTGTTGTCGCTGATGACTCTGAGGCCATTCCTCTAACTTTTTCCCTTGTTTCTGATATCTGAATAACACCAAACGATGACATCTGTTTAGTAAAGCAACTTCATCAATTTATTGAACTTATCTTTGAAGAAGGATTAGGAGCTACTCTGCCAACTTCCTTCTCTTCTCTGTTTCTTTATAGTTCTGAATTACAGCAAAAGATGTAACGAGGTATTTCACCTGGTGGAACTTCATTAGTTCATGGATTTTTTTTTTTTTTGTGTTCAATGTTCAATTCCTTTCCTAAAAATATGTTAGTTTATAAAAAATCAAACTAAAGTTGAGATTATATATGGTTTACATTTGTTCTATTGGTACTGGAAGACGTACTAAACATGCTATCAGTTTTATATTGGTGCGGAAGAACTATGCTCTTGTGTGTGTAGAAAGATATGGTGATGTACCATTGATGATCCAACTTCTTCAACACTTCTCTTCATTGCTTCCTCTGAGCTCTAACCAACACCATAATTAATAAGTAAGTTAGTTACAGTAATCAACTTATGGACAGGTTAAATTCACTAGTAAAAGAAAATACCAAAAAAAATACTGATTTTTTTTGTTCTTTTGATGATTAGTCTAATATATATACCTCTGCAAATTCAGGCAAAACACTTCTTGTTGTTGCCTGATTTTTTGAATTCCCATTTTGAGGCTCTTTTTGGATTTGATTAGTTTCTGCAATAGAATTTTCAATCTCATTAATATTCATAAAAACAGTAGCAATTATTAAAAGATTTTTTCTGGATTTGTACCTTGATATTTTGGGCAATCTTCCACTCTACAATATCGCATATCCTTAAAATCAATCCCCTCACAAATAGAAATAAGCCTTGGGAGTTTTTCAAGTGTTACACTTGATAGCTTTGGAAATACTTCTTCCGTTTTTGCCATCTTCCGCATATCATCTTGTTTGTATATAAACACTTGCTCTAACTCAGAGGCTTCTTTTATTTCCAAGGCCTCCAACTTTGGAAACATCCCACATGTTGAGATAGAGAAAAGGAATTTCAAGCTATCACAACACTTGATGTAAATTTTCTTTAACCCTGGGAAATAAAGTTGATGCAAATGATCCCCATCACTCTCTCCAATGATGTCAACCAATTCGTCACATTCTTTTATACTCAAATAGGATAATTGTGGGAGGTTTTTCACTACTGAGACACATAATATTGCTGTTAGCTTTTTACATGCTGTGATGTTTAGTTCTTGAAGATTGGGGAGGCTCAAAATATACTTGGGACCCCTGAATGTGTGCCTTAACTCACTTAGATTTTCCAACCGCATCGTTGCAATGCTTAAAGTCATGAATGGACCTTCAATTTCCACTCCTTCCAAATTAAGAACCTCTTCTATATTGGAGTGTCTTATGTCAAGAGTTGTTAGCTTATGCATATCCTTGATAATTTTCATTAGGTCCTAGTAAAAATAAATCAATTCAAAATTTCAGCATGAATTCAAATTACCACATTCACAAATTGTGAATAGTCTCAGTACTGTTATTAATGTATAGATGTCTCACTATGCATTCAGTTATACAAAGAGAAACTTTATCTAATGATGCCTGGAATGCTTACAAGTTAAAAACACATACATGTTGATTATACCTAATTATATCGATTTGAAATCATAAAATCTATATATACGTGAGAAGCTAATTAATCCATAGTTAATTTCTTCTATAGATAAACTTGTATATGGTGCAGGTTTCTTCTAAACTATTTAGCAAAATTCTTAAAATTTTTAAGGTCATTGCTTTTTTCAGTTAACATATTCTGTAAGAATCTGATGAAAAAAAGAAATTTTTTTATAAATGAAAAATAAATTATTAATTTCTATGAATGAAAATTCAGTAATTTTTTTTGGCCAAAAAAATTTCAGTAATTTCATGCCTTGACATGAAAAATTTTTAAGCATGAAAAATGTGTTATTGATGTTCAAGTTTGAATGCTAAGCGATCCCGCTATAATGAGAAGAAAATTTCCGAGAAGAAAAAGTAAAATAAAAAAATAATATATATGGCGCAGCTTTCTTTTAAACTATTTAGTAGAAATATTTAAATTTTTAAGGTCATTGTTTTTTTTAAGTTAACATCTTCTGTAAGATTTTGATTAAAGGCACGCGTGCACACATATTTATTGATGAAAAGCAAATTTTTATAAGTGAAAACTAAATTATAAATTTCTATGTATGAAAATTTAGTTATTTCATGTCTTGGCATGAAAATTTTTTAAGCATGAAAATATGTTCTTGATGTTCAAGTTTAAATGCTAAGCAATCCAAATAAACAGAGCAATATGCAGATCATAGAACAAGGAGTCAAAAGTGTTACCTTTGGAGCTTTCACATTCAATTGTATTCCTTGTAAATAAGCCACAAAATCTGGAAAAAACCTTCCGTTGAACTCTTGAAGACCCCCCAAATAAATGCTTTGTAGAGGCGGAAAGCTGAGGTGATATTTTTTGGCACCAATATTGTTGATTAACTTTGGTACATCTACAAGTTGTAGTGTCTCCAAAGCAGGGAGATGAATTGTAGTATTTGATAAATGATCTCCATCATCATATTTCCCAAAAATGTATTTCAACTCAGTAGCACTCCAGATGTTCAAAGATTTTAATTTTTGAAGAGCACCAAAAAGAGACAGAGGAAATATAAACTCCAGCTTGTTGCAATTATTGATACTTAGACTCTCCAGTTTTGGGAAAATGAAGCTATAGTTCATGTCATGATGACAATTATTAGAATCATCTTCAACCACATTAACTAGTTCCTCACAATAGCTTACATGTAGTTGAGACAACTGTGATAGGTTTCTGCAAGCAGAGATAGAGAACAAAATCTTCAACTTTTGGTTTCTCACGACTGTTATTTTTTTTCAGATTGTTGAAGTTTAGAACATGTTGGAAGCCCACACTTGGAGTGAGTAGTGGTCTTTCAATGTTAACAATCTCTTGTATTTCAGATTCCTTTGCTCCCTCACTTTTCACATCTTCTATGTGCTTCTTAAATTTCCTACAACACGTTTTCACAAAAAAGCAATTCAAAATTTAAAATAATTTTATCTATTTTGATAACACAATTTAAAATAATGTTCTCTATTTCTATCCTTTGTGCTTATGAAATATACACACATTCACCCACAAAACACAAACACACTGTTATTTTTGGGAAATATTTTAAATTCAAATTTGAAATCTTTATAGAAGTAAAGCTGAATCACTTTGACATTATTAATTGTAAATGTCTCCATAGGAAAATTATATGAAAGTCTTCATTGTTTTGAGAATGTTTAAATATTTTGTTAACAATATATAATTTATTACATATAATCTTTGTGCAAAATAAAAATATTGATAAACTGCATTTTGATTTAAACTGAAATAAAAAGATCAGAGTTAGAGAAGTTGACATTAAATTTAGTGTAATAATTAATATATTACTTCACTTTATCTAAAACTCTGAGGTACAAAATAGACATCAAATTTTAAACCAACATAATTTCTTTTTGGCCATTCAAAAACGGCTAGGGTGCATGTAACCCCACAATTTATAATATTGGATAATATATATAATCTTTAATTTAGTGCACTTAAAAAAATAATACAATTGCTTTATTAATTTTGATAAAGGCTTATCTCATTAATCAATATTAGAGTTGTAGGAAAATCGAGTAATTACATGAATATAAAATTGAGCAATTGGTATAGATTTAAAATTTTATAAAAATATTATTCAAATTTTATATAAAAATATATAAATAAGTTAAAATGGTTAAAATTTAATCTTATCATTTTTCAGTTGTAATTTGTAAACTATGATTATAAAAGCATAATTTTTCTCACTTTTTCACTACAGTTATGAACTATTTAAATCAAATTTAATAGTTTAAATTTCTTTAGGTATTTTTTTTGGGTAAGATTATAATAATATTTTAGAAGACGTTAGTTTTTATATAATGATGACAAAGTTGAAAAAGAGTAGAGGAGATTCCCCTGTCTCGATTTATCCGTAACACTAGAGCATAAAAGGAGACATCAAATAAATACAAATATTTCAAAATAATAAATATTAAATTAGGAGTGTGAGCATTTTAAAGATCAAATTGTTTTGGTTCGATTCCTGTTAGGTACCAGCTAAAGTAATTTTAAAAAAAAAACAAATTGAAAATGAGCAGAATTACTATATACAACCAAGACGGAAGTCATATGTGTTTGTTTTCTACGAGTATAAAATAATCCTTATACAAGATGCATAAAAATATCGATAAGTCGCATTTTGACATAAACTGAAGCCGCATGACCCATAATAGTTATATATAAAAGTTTAAAGTCAAACTTTTAAAAGAGAATAAATAGATAAAATATATTTTCATAAAAAAAAAAACAGAGCAAGATTGAGACGCTATTAAATAATGAATTAAAAATAGTTACGTACCTTTGGCGCTTCCACAATTTGTAGAGATGGGCACTCTGGTTGATGTTTCTTGATGCCAATACTGATCATATTTGGTACTCTTGAGAGTTCTAGTGATTCCAATGCTGGAAGATGGATGTGAGGCTCATTATTTTCATACTCATTTGATAGACACTCTTCTTCATCGTGTTCGCCAAAAACATATTTCAGTTTATGAGCTCTCAAGATATCTATATATTTTAATTTTTGGAGACCTCCGGAAAGAGTGGATGGAAATATAAATTCCAATTTATTGCAACGCCGAACAGTGGGGCTCTGTAGTTTTGGGAAGATGGAGGCGCAGTTGAGATGGACATCATCATCATCCTCTGCCTCATTTGTTATAATGTGCTTCAATTCTTCACACCAAGCAACATGCAGCTTCTCCAACATGATGGTTGTGGCAATGGATACACTGAATAGTGTTTTTAATTTTGAACATTTTGTAAGTGTCATCTACCTTATATTTTGTAGGCTGAATGGTTGTCTTATAAGACACTCAGCTGAATGAAATGTTTCAATCCTTTTACTTAGTGCACATGATTCCTACAACCAATCACTTCTCTTAGATTCAACTTAATTATATAACTAATCACTTTCTACAATCATCTAATCCTATTTCTCAACAACAATCTGGTTAAAAACATCGCAGCTATTAATGGACCATAACATATATGAAATACAAAATAAATATGTCAAGCATCAGGTATTATAACACTGGGCATTTTAAGGTGTGATTTATAAGATACTACCTCCGGTCCTAATTATAAGACCCAGTTGACTAATTTGGAGAGATTAAGAAACTTAGTTAAGTTAGTTATTTGTAATGAATAGGTGTTGTTTTTTTCTAAAATATCATTATTAATCAAGTGTGTTGGCTAAAACAATAATTATTAGAAGGACTATCTTGAAAAAAATTGAGTAAATATGAGAGACAAAATGAATTGGGGTCTTATATTTAGGACCAATATAAAAATCAAACGGGGTCTTATATTAAGGACCGGAGGTAGTATTCAACTAACAACTCCCATGCCCCTTGATGGAATTGGGTTCCTTGGGTACGCTAGGATGAGTTTTCAGGAACTGAAATTTTATGACCATTCTATCCTCAATTATTTTGTTAATTGACAATCTTACCCATCATAATATGACCATATTTTTCCCCTATCCTCCCCCTCCGATGTTCTCTTCCAGCACCCACTTCCAGTTATCATTTCCCCCTCCGTGTTGTTTCGATGTTCCACTTCTATTTCTACCTCTACTTCTATCAAAAACTCTTCCATCATACCAGAGGGGACACAAGTGTTAATGATATACCTGTTATCACTATTTGTGTGTGCGTGTGAATATTTATTTTTCTCTTTACTTGTTACTGAAATAAAAAGATCAAGTCTGTGTAATTCCAACCCAAGACGAAAGCCATAAGTGTTTGAGTTCTGATAGTATATATATTCCTTAACTTATTAGTGCACTTAAGAAAATATAACTGTTTTATTAATTTTGATATATTTTTCAAAATTAAAATTGTAGGAAAATTGAGTAATTACACAAATATAAAATTACTTTTTCAATTAATACATAGAAGAATTCTTTTTTTGATGGTTTTGAGCTTTATCTCATGCACAGGGACAAACCTCAAGGAAATCATTTAGTGAGTTACAATCGGTACTTAAACATAGACTAATTTTTGACAAAAATTAACCTTAAATATTAATTGATTTTTTTAATTAAAAAATAATTAAATTACTGTAAAGGTACATTTTATCAAAACTTAATACTAAGGAAACCATACATAAAATTATATTGGTATAAAAAAATATCTATAAATAAAAACAACTATAAACATGACCTATTATGACTATAGTATATTAAAAGAAAAGAAACTACAGATAAAAACAAACACGACCTATCATTTTTTCCCTCACCATTTCTCTAAAGCTTCTCTTACCACATCTCCCTTCCATTATTAGATCTACATGTCTTAGAAAAGAGAAAAATATCTATAAACCATTCATGGACCATATGCTAATAAAATGAAAGTTTAATAAATCAAATATCACCTTTTTCCCAAAAAAAAAAAGAAACATAAATGTTGAATAAAAAGAGCAAGCTCAAAGTAGCATACCTGTGAGATTGTGCAGTCTTCCAGTAGGGGGGCACTAGAAACTCCAATATTACTGTGTTTAGTTGGGGCCAGAAAACAACAACCATGAGCCCATGAGAAAGCACTTATCTTAGAGTTCTTATGTCTCTCCTTCGAATCTTCTTTCAAAATATGAGGCGGCCTTGGCACACAAGTCTTGCATTTTTGAAATATGTTAACGAAACTTGGTACGCTCCGAAGTGTCACTTGTGTTAGTAAAGGGAGCATGATTCCCTGTTGCACAACTTGGCCCGCATTATCTTTATCTTTATATTCACCAAATATGTATTTTAGCTCCACACAATCATATATGTCTAAATCTTTCAACCTGGGAAGGTCTCCAGCTAGAAGAAATGATGATACCACTTCTAATTTGCCACATCTTTTAATTTGAAGAGACTCTAATGCAGGAAACAATAAGCCATGATGTTTTTGATAATCAACAACCCTCATTTCTTCTTCTGAACTCTCGTCTGCAATTAAACTTTTTAGCTCTGTGAAACCTTCAACTATTAATTCTTCCAATTTCCCAAGACTTCGAGCAAAAAAGGGTTTGAAAATTGATGGTTGGAACATTGGGCAATCTTTCAATTCCAATACCCTCAGATGAGGTAGCTTGAGATTTGCGTCTAAGAATATATTTTGCAGTTCCCTGCAACCATCTAACTTTAAAATCTGTAACTTCTCAAGAAACCTAGAAGGCATAGCACCGCGACATAATTCTTTCACATCCATATCATACATATGTAGCTTGATTAAATTATCCTTGCCTCCCTCTTCCACAGGAATAATGTCAGGGACAAGACTTTTCCCTCCTCTTTGTTTTAAATTCCCCAGCTCAAGAACTTCTGCTCTTCGCACAAGGTACTTAAACATGGGTTCTGATATTAAATCTTCCACATGTTCCGAATTGAAGCATTTTAATAGGCCATTATCATCATCAGCAAAACGTTTAAAACCATTACAAGCAATTGAAAACATTTGCAATGCAGAAAAAGATATATGGGGAGCAATTTCATCTTCACTTTCTTTGTACCAATCCTCAATACTGTAATTCTCAACAAAATGCAATTCTTCCAATTGTGACCATCTTTCAATCACTTGAAGGGGATTGTTCTTTTGAATTTCACATTTCTTAAACCCCAACAATCTCAACATCTTTAGTTCCATGATGTCTTGGGATAATTCAATAATTAGACAACTTTCCATCTCAAGTGTCACAAGACCATGTAAATTCTTCAAAACTGAGAAGTTGCCTATTTCGCAACCATCCAAGATAAGAGTTTGAATATTTTTTAATGAAACAAGTGATTGCGACAACAACGGAGTGGGAACTTTTCTGTCATATTGATTGAGCAAAAACAGAATTTTGAGGTGTGACATCCTTGCAAAGAATGCGTTTGCATCTTTTTTCAAAGTATTTCCACTAATCCAAAGAAGTAGAATCTCAACTTTCGTACCATCAAACTGATGATCAGGAAAATCATCAATGCTCCAAAACACAAATTGCTTGGTTGCTTCAAAAGTTGTTTTTGAAATCATAATCACTTGAATATCATCCTTTGCTTTCCATTGGACTACTTCACGAACCAAGTCATGCATCTTTACACATTCTTTGTTCTCAACCTTCAGTAGCAAAGAAGAAGCTACGAGTTCATTTTTCACTGCAAGTGGTTGGCTTCTTGCTGCACAATAGTCATTAACTTCCCCGAAAATTCCTGACCCTATACCAAGTCTAATAATGAGATTTAATGAAAATTCATAGTCTTTTGGGAAAATAGAACACAATAAAAGGAGCTTTTGGGTCTTCCCATTATTTAATCTATCATAGCTTAATTCCAAGCATTTGTAAACATTCACCAAATCTTCATCAACTTCAACAATTGGCTTATAATTTTGCAAGGTTGTCAAGGCCACATTCCATTCACCAACAGGCTAATTTTTTAATGTGCTAGCTAGAGCCACAATTGCAATTGGTAATCCTCCACACTCCTTCACAAAATCTCTTGCAAGACTCTCTAAATTATTCCTTGAAGGATCATCATCATCACAACTTCTAGCATGATACAGAAAGAGATGCACTGCATCCTCATCACCCAATGTTTGTAAGAGAACTACTTGTTGGCATCTCATTTGTTGACAAACTTTTGAATGACGAGTGGTTATCAAAACATAACAATTCTTGTGATCAAGTCCAGATGGAATCCCAATTTCGGTGAGGTCTAGCTTCTCCCACACATCATCTAATATTCTAAGTAATTTTTTTTTATCATCAAAAATTCTAGACCACAAATGCTTTGAGTGATCTGCTTCAACTCTTTCCTCTAAATGCAAACCTAATTCCCTTGCAATGTCGCCTCGAATCTTGTTGACATCTGGAGGATTAGACACAACAACAAAGATGACTTTCTCAAATGCTTTGGATTCTTCAACTTGCTTTCCTACTTGTGTTGCCAATGTGGTTTTGCCGTTCCCCCCATCCCTTGCAATCCAATCATGTAATGATTTCCATCGTCTAAAGCATCCATAAGTTCCTTGAATTTTGTCTTCCTGCTCTCAAAATCAATGAAGTCTTTTGAAGCATGGTACTTCATACCTGGAAGTTTACCTGGACGAGCTACTGTTTCAAAGTTACATTTTTGGATGTGACCTTTAATGACTTGCGCCCTCTGTGCTAATCTCTTGCCTTGTCGATATTTCCTAAGAAAACACCAGCTATCAAACCTTGTCTGTCTAATTTCAGCATTCATTTGAATTAGATTATCAGCTTCCGTTACCCAACCTTGAACTTCACCTTCAACTTGATGCCCATTCTTTTTGGCATCGTCAATATCCTTTTGAACTTTCTCTAATCTTCCAATCAAAAGTTGATTGTCCCCATCAAACTCATGATCATGAGTCTCGAAATGACGAAAGTAATTAACTTCCTTTATGGTTTTATCTATCAATCTCTTGGCAAGGTCTGTTAAAATACCTTCCCCAGGGATGCCATCTAAAATGGACAGGACATCAAATTAGGATTCCAAAAATAGTAATTAAAAATGTGAAAAGCTATGATAATATATAATGTTTTACAAATATGTAATGAAATATCTGGTGCAGTCAATGCCCAACCATGTGCATTCTCTTTTGTTAGTGTTCTGGGATCCAAATTTTAATTAATAATTAATTATATAAACAGATAAGTAATAAACAAATTACATTATTGCAAACACAAAAATGTCATAAAATAAAATTTTATTATATTTAAATTGTATACTATCTTTTTGGACCAACTTAATTTCCAATATCAATATTTCATAAATGCCTCCTAATTAACAGAGTTGGGGATACAAGCAGACCTGCAGGTCAAACCTAGCAAGTTAGTGTTGTCCCGATGGCTTAGTAGACTGACTATATAATTTTTAAAAACGTATGTTTCTTATTTTTAATGTCAACCTACAAACTGTGATTAGATATTTTTAATGTCAACCTATAGATTATGATTATATCTCTTTTAGTAAATTTATTCCCGTGCCACTCACATTTAAAGGACTAAAAGTCGAAACTAGAAGGACTAAAATTAAAATAATAACAAATTTAAAAAACCAAAAATTATATTAACACTTATTAATTTTATTTTAATTTTGGAATATTTCTCAAAATATTAAAATCAATTATCACAATGTATAAAAAAGATTCATTTTACATATAAGTAAAATTTTTATGGTAAAAAATTTTTAATTGGTTAATTAATTGACTTTAAAATTTACATATATGCTGTTTTAAATTAAGATTACGAAGAATGAGGAAAATATTGATCAAATAAGACATTTTGTAGCGTGTAGACTCACATGGCTTAACTGAAAATGACATAAAATTAAGATTCGCCGTACTTTTGCCTACATATTCAAATTCTAACATTATTTTTAAAAAAAATTATTACCAAACGTTATAAAATTTACCATACCATCTTTAACCTGTTTTTTGGGAATTAATTTATTTCAAATGCATTATTGAGAAACATATAGAAATGTCAAGTTCGGATAAATGTGTAGTTTTAAAAATTTTTCGGCCAAAAAAAAAAAAGTAATCATGAAAAGTTTTCCTGAAATTCACAAAATATTATAAACTAAGAAAAATAGTTAAGAGGTTTTCAAAAAAAAAAATGGAGGCTTTAGAGGCATAAATAAAGAGAATACCAATTTGTAGGAATAAAAGGGCTATTTTTGGCTGATTCCGTAATATTTAGACAAATTATATAATTTACTAAAATTACATAAAAGGCCCAAATAATTATTGTGAGAATTAATAAAATTTGATAAGAGAATTTTACCCAAGGAAATGGAATATTTTATTTTGAAATAATTTTTGAGCTTTAAAATTGTAATTTCTCAAAAATTAAAGGATAAATAATTTGGGATTAAATTTTGAGATGACAAAACTGCAGAAATTATTTTATGAGGAGAATAGATTTTGGAGGAGTTACTTATTGATTGGGAATTAATTCTGAAATTTAATTACGTACACGTTAGGAAATTGTTCTAAATTTCCTACCATAATTCCAAAAATTAAAACAAATCAATCCCAGCTCCCAAGCCCAATAAATCTGCTGATGGGCGAGGCTGGAGGTCTAATTATCCTAAAAGCTATTTGGGCCAAAGGTGGTCGTCAGAATTATGGATTTCAAGTAATTATTATGAATCGTTAATAGTCTCATTTCCACTGCTCAGACAAGGGTCAGATACGATAAATGTAAATAACATAACATGTTTGTTTCATCGCTTGTTGGAGCAAAAGCATAATTTTAAAAAGTTCTAGACGCTGGGGGTAAACATTTTAAAAAATATGCTCAAAAATTCATAAAATTCTTACAAATTCATGGCAAATGGAATAAATGTCCTGGACAATATTTGTTGCAATTGTG
This sequence comes from Neltuma alba, assembly GCF_004799145.2. Lineage (NCBI taxonomy): Eukaryota > Viridiplantae > Streptophyta > Magnoliopsida > Fabales > Fabaceae > Neltuma > Neltuma alba. Next base: position 228,407 of record NW_021635334.1, on the reverse strand, counting down.
GTGAAAATAAAGAAAATTTTCCAAAAATAAATTTTATTTAATTTCTAAAATTTTGGTGAGTTAAAGGATAATTAACTAAAATTAATTATGAAAAATATTAGGATGTCTCCAAAAATTGGATAAAATTGAAACGCATTTTTGTCCGTTATATAATGTAAATGCTAGAAGATGGAGAAATTAGACAAATTATTTAAATTTATAAATATTTATAAATATAATTGGTCGAGTATATATTTGTCAAAAGAATTAACCAAATATTCCATCAAGTCTTTTATATGTCTGCATTAACTAAAATACGTAAGTTTATGTACAATATGATAAAGATATCAAACAAATAACTATTTTCAAAAAGAAAAAAAATAGGGAAAAGAAGGGTATTATGATGAAGGGTAAACTAGTATATTAATAATTTAGATGTAAGTGTATGTGTTCAAAATAAAGGAGAGAACTATCTAATTAAGACAAAATGTGAAGGAGGTTAGTGTATAATGCTGAGCATAATTTGCAAAATTAAGAAGGGGCCTCGTTAATGTTCAAATGTCTCGAGTATAAAAAGATTAAGAAATGAATTGAGAAATAAATAGCATACTGGAATTCTTGTGGGCTTAATTGAGTGCTTAAGAGCTTTTTGATTCTTTTTTTTTTTATGTTATTTAAACCAAGTTTGTAGAGTAGTCTTTCAAAACAACTTTGGGAAAAAATCTGTTTGAATAATTAATTTGAAGAACATATATAAAACAGTTAAATAAGAGATGAAAGAATATTTTTGTACTTAATTGTCCTTAATTAAAAACACGTGTGCTTTGGATTGCAATGCCCAACCATGTACATTCTCTTTTGTTAGTGTTCTGGGATCCAAATTTTAATTAATAATTAATTATATAAACAGATAAGTAATAAACGAATTACATTATTGCAAACACAAAAATGTCATAAAATAAAATTGTATTATATTTAAATTGTATACTATCTTTTTGGACAAAGTTAATTTCTAATATCAATATCTAACATACTAATTAATAGAGTTGGGGATACAAGCAGACCCGCAAGTCAAGCAGTACAGGTCGAAGCAACTCGCTGCCCAGCAGGTTGGTGTTGCCATGATGGGTGAGTACAACTGACTATATAATTTTTAAAAATATATAATTTTTATTTTTATTTTTACCAACAAATTTTTTTTTTTAATGTCAACCTACAACTTGTGATTAGATATTTTTAATGTCAACCTATAGATTATGATTATATCTCTTGTAGTAAATTTATTCCCGTGTACCTCACATTTAAAAATTATTTATAATAATAATTGAGTAAATTATTATTTTCCTTCGAATTATATTATTGGCGTATAAAAGGAGGTAAAGTATTTTAATCCTATTTTTAAATGTATCTGTTGTTGTTTAAGCAAAAAAAAATTATTGGATGAATGGGTACTGTGTTTTTTTATCTTAAGATAAAAAAATAAAAATAAGCACTTTATTTGCATATAAAATAAAACAAAATTGTATTTTAAAAAGATTTAAAGAATAGGCAGGTCAGGTGGCCTATCAACTTTTGCAGGCTTTGAGGTGCATGAAATGCGATTATTCAAACCACTTTTTGTCTTTTTTTCCAACAAAAAAAAAAACAAATTCTACTTACTGTTATGACTATTTATTTATTAATTAAGTTAATATAATTTTTAGTCCCTCAAATTTATTTTTATTTTGATTTTAATCATTCAAGTTTCAAAATCACACGTTTTGATCCTTTAAGGAATTAAATGATTTATTTTTTTATTAGACTATAGGAACCAATGCTTTAGACGCGAAAAAATTTAAGGAATTAAAACCTTTAATTTGAAACTTGAAGAAACAAAAACAAAATGATAGTAAATTTGAAAGACCAAAAATTATATTAATCCTTATTAATTTTATTTTAATTTTGCAATATGTTCCAAAATATTAAAACCAGTTATCATGATGTATAAAAAAATATTCATTTTACATATAGGTACATTTTTTTATGGTAAAAATTTTTATTGGTTAATTAATTGACTTTAAAATTTACATAATACTGTTTTAAATTAACATTGCGAAGAATGAGGAAAATCTTTGACTAATTTTAAGGATAAGAAATTTTGTAGAGGGTAGACTCATATGACTTAAATGAAAATGACGTAAAATTAAAATTCGCGCGTACTTTTGCCTACATATTCAAATTCTAACATTATTAAAAAAATTATTACCAAACGTCATAAAATTTATCATACCATCTTTAACTTGTTTTGGGGAATTAAAAAGTTGGTGAAGGTGCTAGCAACACGAGGGAGAAGGAGGTTGCATTATGACTTCCTCGGTTGTCATGTATCATATCCGGTATTTCAAATAGAGAAACACATAGAAATGTCAAGTTGGGATAAAAGTATAGTTTTAAAAAGTTTTAAGCCAAAAAAAAAAGTGATCATGAAGAGTTTCCTGAAATTCAGAAAATACCATAAACTCAAGAAAAGAGTAACGAGGTTTTCAAAAAAAAAAATCGAAGTTTAAGAGATGCATAAATAAAGAGAATGCCTCAAAAAGGAATTTACGGGAATAAAAGGGCCATCTTTGGCTGATTCAGTAATACTTAGCCAAATTATATAATTTGTTAAAATTTCCTAAAGGTCCGACATAAATAAATCAATCCCAACTGCCAAGCCCAATAAATCAGCTGAAGTCTGGGGGTCTAATTATGAAGGAAAAGTAATAAAAATTAGGGAAAATTGAGGAGAAGGACCTAAAAAAATTAGTATTTATGGAGAGGGATCTTAAAAATTGTAATTAATTTGAAGGACCAAAAATTAAAATATGAATTTACAATTATGAAATTATCCCTAGCCAAATCCCTACATTATCTCCAAGACCCATCTCAATATTTGATTATCAGTTATCAATTGAAATATAAATTTATAATTACTAAATTGCCCCCATTAAAATTAAAAACTAAATACAGCAATTAACAAAAAATAGTCCTATTTTTCAGTCATTCATATCTGGATCTACTAGCCTTTCATTCCAATATGGCTGGAAAAATTTCCAGCTTGCCCAACTACGATTTTGCCCCTCATTCCGATGTGGTTGGAAAAATTATTAGTGAAACTTAGGTTACGAAGAGGTACTATTTACTTGATTTTCATATTTTGATTAACACAAAGAAATATATTTATATTCATCTAAGAAGCTTTGTATAGGTAGTGTGATTGTGTTCATATGTATGTATAGTTGGGATTGAATGAAGGTACAAATATATACTTTTATATTCATCCAAAAAGTCTTTATATAGAGGCCATGAACAAAATTAGAAAACATTCAGTACAAATAAATAAAAGGGAAATAATGTTCAGAATATACATACCATCCAATAAATAGTTTGCTACTTGATTCCTTTTAATTTGTCTTCTTTGTTCTGGATTTACAAGAAGATAATTGCTATTGATAAAACTTTGGGTGCATCAAAAAGAGATACACAGAGACAGACAGAGAGAGAGAGAAATCAAGTTCAATTGATATTAACCGTCAAATTGAGATAGGAGGGTATTGGAGATAATGTAGGGATTTGATAAGGGATAATTTGGTAATTGTAAAATTTTATTTTAATTTTTGGTCTTTCAAATTAATTACAATTTTTAAGATCCCTCTTAATAAATACTAATTTTTTTAGGTCCTTCTCCCTAATTTTCCCTAAAAATTATTGGGCCAATAGCGTGGTTAGAAATTATGAATTTCAAGTAATTATTGTGGATGGTTAATAATCTCATTCCTACTACTTAGACAAGGGTCAGAAGTAGTAGAAATGTAAATAAAAATATCATATTAGTTTCATCCCTAATTGAAGTTAAAGCATAATTTTAAAAGGTTCTGGGTGAGTGAGGGTAAACATTTTAAAAAATATACCCAAAAATTCTTAAAATTCTTAAAAATTGATGGCAAATGGGATAAATTTCCTGGACAATATTTTTTGCTCAACTGTGGTGAAAATAAAGGAAATTGTCCAAAAAAGGAATTTTGTTTAATTTCTAAAATTTTGGTTAGTTAAAGGATAATTAACTAAAATTAATTATTAAAAATATTAGCAGGTCTCAAAAAATTGGATAAAACTGGAACGGATTTTTGTCCATTATATAATATAAATTCTATAAGATGAAGAAATAAGAAAAATTGTTTAAACTTATAAATATTTATGAATTTAATTGGTCGAGTGTATATTTATCAAAAGATTAACCAATTTTCCATCAAGTTTTTTATATGTCTACATTAACTAAAGTACTTAGGTTTATGTCCAATATGATAAAGATATTAAACAAATAACTATTTTCAAAAAGTGAAAAATTAAGGAAAAGAAAAAGAAAACCCTTCAATACCTCAAAACATTTTCAGCAAAAGAAGATAGATTTAGTATTATGATGAAGGGTAAACTAGTATATTAATAAATTAGATTTTAGTTCATGTTTTCAAAATAAATGAGAGATTCATGTAATTAAGACAAAATATAAAGGAGATTAGTGCATAACGCTGAACATAATTAGCAAGATTAAGAAGGGGCCTCGTCAATGTTCAAATGATTCAGCATAAAACGATTAAGAAATGAATTGAGAAGTAAATAACACGCCAGTATTCTTCTGGGCTTAATTGAGAAGTAAATGAATTTAGCGTACCTTTATAAATTATTTTTAAATAAGTTTTAAAAAATTTAAAAAAATATGCTTGGGTAATTGCTCTAAAAATTCGCATTTGAAAATTAAAAAAAGCTTTTGGAATAATTGTATTTAAAATTAATTCGAAGAACAGATAGAAAATGAGAGACGGAATGGGGAGTGCAATGACAATAGACCAAAAGATATAGGATTGAGAGACAACATGGATAAGCCTAGGAGATGAAATCACGGTTCGAAACCCCTCCTCTTCCCTTTCTATTCTCTTTCACTTTCTTCTTTTTTTAACTATTAGATTAATATTTTAACAGTTTAAATTTAAATATTTTTAAAATATTATTAAAATGTTAAATTATAAAAATAAATAAGTAATAAATTACAAGCTATATAAAATTTAATTCTAATGGTTTGTAAGTGCACCGAATTTTTAAAAAAATTTTATGAATAGTTTATAAGAAAATAAATTCTAAACTATTGAAATATGTTAATCTAATGGTTAAAAAAAAAAAAAGAGGAAGAAAGAGGATGGGAAGAGGAGAGGAAAGGTTCCGAACCGGGCAGAATGAGATGTAACAACCCCCGTAATTCATGGTAAATAAACATTTTCAAAACGATAATTGCTTTAAAAGGCTAACCATGATAGGAAAGACAAACCTAATCAAATAGAAATCTACCATAGTCAATAACAATCCAAATCTTTAACAGAGTAATAGCTACTGTTCTAGAATAGTAAAGATAGTTAATCAAATCAGAAAGGATCAACATTTGATTTTTCATGTATATATCAAATCCATCAGCAATACTCTGGAATCTCAAATACAATTAAGACCAATTGTAAATGGGCTAGGGCATTTGAAGTCCACCAAAATAACTACCACTACTGCCCATTATCAATTGCAATCAAAATAACAATCACATATGTCCAAAAAGAGCTCCGCCCAATAGTACAAGTCTAGAATGCAGCGGAAAGGCTATGATAATGTTAACTAAAACAAAAAGGCCCTAAAGTTTGGCAATATACATCAGTCAAATCATGTATATCAAAAATAGAGGCTATACAGAGTGGAAAGGAAAACTCAAGTCTCGAACACCTTCCCCTTGGGACCAACACCTGAACCCTCGTCTGAAAAATGTTAAATAACCACGGGGTGAGTCAAATTGACCCAGTAACCACAATTCCAATTCAATAAGTATCCAGGGAGTGATTACAAGATAGCTAAGCGGGCAAAATACAATTTCAAATAACATATAAGTTAAACATCTTTACAGAAAACAATATATAATAATTCAAAAAGTAACATGCATGCATAGAACTTCATCAACCATCCTTATAACCTCCTTGTAACCTCTGACAGAACCCATGGGCTATTCACACATAACAGGATTCGTCTCCTTTACAAGACTGCACCAAGCTCTCCAATAATGAGGTGTAACTCGACCAAAAGTTACAGAGCTCATACCGGACCATGGGTTCCCTTTCCTTGGAATATGGAAAGGTGTCATGTTCCTTGGGCTGACCCTTGACCCGGCCAAAGGAAGGGTGATACCGAGGGCCCTAAGAATGTTAATGCCAACCATTGGGCGCCAAGTGGCGGCTATACCACGTGGTATAATTAATCAGACCTCCCACAATTACATTTCAGCACAACCAACACAGCCCAATCCAACCATCCAATTCCACACAATTTCATATCCATAAAGCATTCTCAAATTCAATAATCAAATTTGTTCAACATCAACAAGATATTCATAAGATGAAATAATTCATGCCCACTTAACTAATAAATTTATCAAAACATAAATCTTGATTTAGATATATAAATTACTTTTCATACAAAAACCACCATAACACATCTTGATAACATTTGTAATATCAACACATGCTTATAATCACATCAACAAGCATACAAGGTAAATTAAAAAGTGGTTACCTCAAGTTCTTAACACAATAACTAAGAGTAGGAGGATTCAAGACCCAAGAGCCCAAACCAAGCTCACTCTACAACAATAAGTTTATAAACATATATTAATAAAAAGACTAATTAATATAGCATTAAAATAGTTTATTAACTAAATCCCAATAATTGGCTTGCTTAAAAAATTATCTTTAGAAAAATAATAATTCATCTATTCCTCCAAGTGACAATTCCTAATACTTCCCAACTCTATTTCTCTCATTCACATCATTAATAAGAATATTTCCTTCAAATCATCTAAAAAATCTCCAAAAAGTGCTTACTTTAACTCTTAGAAAAATAACTATATATCAACTATGCCTTCAATCATTATTAAAATCCTATTCCCTTCTTCCATTAATCATTTCCCATTCATTAGAATCAATAACTTATAATATTTTCCTCAATTTCCTCCAAACACCCAACTTCCACTAATTAAAGTCTCTCCAATAATCATCAACATTACTATTTCAACAACAATCCTCAAAGTTTAAGCATTGGATCCTCAATATAACCTCAAGTGAACTCAACTAAGAGATAAATTTCGAAATTAATATCATCATTAATACAAATCACAATTTCCCAACCAATCCCTAACTCACATTGCCTCAAATCAACCATCAACTAAAAATCTAAGTCATAAGGCTTCTATTCTAACTCCATAAGCTCTATTAATATCATCAAAATAAGTTAGAAGCCTTAAATCATTAAAAATCTATCAAACCCTAACACATCTTATTTTCTACCATAAACTTAAAAATAAATAGAAAAAGTAGGAAGAAAATAGTTTACCTAAATAATTTAGAGGAGACCAAAGAATCTCTTGCTCACACCCTCAACCTCTCACCCTCACTCTCTCACGCAGCGGGATGGCTGACTAGGAACACGAATGCGAAGCAGCGAGGAGAGGCTATAGGACGGGAGGCGGAAGAAGGGAAAACAATGATTCAGATATAATGGGTCACGTGACCCCTTTACTCAAATCCTTAGCTTGTTTTGTTTTTTTTTTTTAATAAAAGGTGGTGGGTCACGGCCCACCGGGGATTAACTCCCCTCCCCCAAAACAAACAGTGGGTGGCCGTGTGCCACCCACTGTTAATATATATATATATATATATTTATATATTATATTTATCTATATATATTTTAAATATATATTATTATTATTTAACTATTATTTATTAATTAGTAGTCTACCCGTAATTAAGATTAGCTTCAATGATAATTAATTAATCTCATTTTAATAAACTAAAATCTAAATATATATATTTTTGGATGTTACATGAGAAGTGCCACTGGGAGTGAAAAGGTTAGATAGAAAAAATACAATACAAAAATAAAATTCAATAAAACATGTAAAAATTGTTGAGTTTTTTGTTTTCTAAAATATATATTTTTTTTCAGAACACCTAGTTAAAAATTAACAAACAATCAACTTTTTTTGGTTTTTAAAAATAAAAACATTGTTTCCAAAACAATAAAACAGACATGCCCATAATGTTCCTCCACCTATTTTCTAATTTTATAGAATAAAAAGATAAGAAAACATCTAACATATTTTTTTTGTTTTCTTGAACAATTTTTTATTTTTCTTACTTTTCAAAACACATAACCAAACACACATTTTCAAAAAAAAATTTTAATTGTTTTTCAGAAAAACTGTTTTGAAAACAAGAAATGAAACAGTCCCTAAATATTCAACTAATTAAGGGTTTCTCTAGCAAGCTGCATTCACATATTTCGTGATAGTTTGGTGACGAGATGCATGTGTGACAATATGAAATTTAGGGTATATACTAATTTTAAGTAAGCTGCGTATAAAATATAAGTCAAGAAACTAAAGTAGGAAAATTCTTGTAAAGCCTAATATTCTTTTGGCTAACTACTTTCCCCTGCAAGTGATTGAAATAGGTAAAAGGCTTTATCACACTTTTTTTTTCTTTCAATTAAATTATTTAGAGGAAAACGCCAATACATATTATAAAAATTGATCATTCTCTTGTATACAATTTTATTTGTTATGAATTTTTATATTTAATAGTAACTAAGATTAGTTTAACAATGCGAAACACATATTATTGAACTCATATCTTAAATAACCCTTAAATATGAAATAGATGGGAAATATAAAGTATATGTAATAAGAAAAAGAAAAGTGAATTTCAAGAAACATGTGTGCCACTTCTTTGATTGATGCCTTACGCAGAAAAGCTTCCAGGAGCAGTAAAAGCAATCAGCCAATCAAAAAGAGAACTGGGGAAAAAAAAAAAGAATATTAGTGATGATATTTAAATAATTATAATATTTAAATTTAAAATGTGTGTCATGCAGTCTATTTTGTTCAAATATCATAAATAAAATTTAGTTAATATAATTTTTGGTCCCTCAAATTTTAAATCATAGGATTTGATCCATTGAGTTTGTTTTTATTTAAAACTAGCAAAATCCCCCGTGCGTTGCACGGGCCACAAGAATATCGATCAATGACTGCTACTATCCATCACTTAATGTGGGGACATCATGTCAAGATGAGATTAGAGCAACTCTTTCAAAGCATATGCTGCTAATTACATGGCCATGAACTTCACAAAAATTACCCGATGATTTAAAAAGAGGAGGGATACATACAACACAGAAAAAGAAAATAAGAAAAATATTATGGAGGTAAATATTCCCGACAGCAATCGTGGTGCACAAGTACAACAGCTACTTAAGATCATCATCAAATAACACTCTTGTGGCACCTGAAAATGAGCTAAGCACGGGTCCACCTGCATATAACACTATAAGTAGGATAAAATATCTCACTCCGTCTAATAAACGTTGAATCTTGCTATTAATAGAAATTACGAGCATGAACTTGTGACTTATTAACAAATGAAGGGAAAATTGTTGTACCATCGTTCTTATGAAGCATGCCAATAGCATATTATATAATCAGAAAATCTTCAGCTTTCACCCCCTGGCTTCTATCTTGGCAAGAGTAATCGCAGCACACTCATCATGAAGCTTAATAGTCAACTCCTTCGGCTGACTGACAAAATTTAATTTCCATAACCCCAAAATGATGAAAGTATCAGTATGTAAATTCAAATGGGATAACACATTAAGCTTACAAGATCAAAACCATAGTACCATCCTTCTAACGTGACCATCTCATGTCTTACGATCTCCAATTCCTCCCTGTATACTCCAATAAGCTTTATAGGACTAACAAAACTCCAATATTTCAAAAGTCCATAAATATCTTTATCACCCAAAACTTTTTCAGAAATCAGATTTTCCTTCAGGGCTTCAACGGTTAGAAATAAAAAATCATCACAAAATCTTACCATAAAAAAAATTCTTCAAATATTCCATAGCAAATGTCAAAAACATTTTTCAAGTTAAATGAATAACAGGGAAACTCATCTATTCTCTCTATAACCTCGGTTGAAGCGACAAAACATATATACTATCTGTCATGCAGACTAAGACCACCAACATGAACATACCAGAAATTTGGTGCACACCACCTTCAACGAACTTCGATGCAAATCGATCAATGTGATCATTGGTCATTAACTGCAAGATTACATGACTGTTCTTGAAAAAAAAAAGGAACATTATTGGTCCACATATAATCTCTATAATAGACAAAAAAATGCAATATTAATAAGAGATTCCAAAAGGCATACCTAAGCATCAAAAAAGAATATGTCCATAGATTCCACTTCAAAAACAGGATGACGATTTTCCAAAGTATACCACACCTTCTTCCTGATATACTTCTGGTCTACTTTCACAATCACACTTGCATTGCACTTGCTGAGATTAAGAGAGGAAAGATTACAATATAACTCCATCACTACAGTCCACTGAGAAAAAACAGTGACAGAAAATGAAGCAACTTATTAGTGAATCATCAGAACAACTAAATGAAAAAAAAAAAAACTATATAGAGAAACACACTTTTAAAATGAAACAACTCATCTATAGAAGCCTTTCTTAAAAATACAATAAGATTAAGCAAATGTTAATTACAACTCAATGTTCCCTCAAAACAGCAATTAAGAAACTTAAATATTGCAAGTAAACGTTCCTAGGGAAAAGTAACTGCAGGGACATGATTGTTATCCTGAAATCAGTTTGCTCATTGGAAAATTAACCTCTTGATATGATCATTAATGAAATATAGGACTTATATGAGGTACCTTGAAGCCCAATGCCAAATCAAATATATATGTTTACATTAAATTATTGAGTTATGACATAAAAAATTCTTAAGATCTAAACCTGATCATTTAGACAGTAAAACAGAACTTAAAACAGTAGTTGAGAACAAATATAAAACTTAATACAAGAAAAATGACAACTAACAAATCAGCAAAAAAACATTAGTACATATTATAATCAAATGTCTGTTAAAAAATATAGCACATGTTTTAATTATATAATTTCAATATCATAAATTTTCTGATCATTAAAAAAAGCTATCACTTACGCATGCCAAGATTTTGAAACACTTCTCTGTAAACGACATTGGAAGTAGTCCTACTCCTTCCACTTTCACCATCGTGCAATAGAATCTTCAATCCTTCAATTGATTTCACTCTAGAAAGAGCCACATATAGTTGCCTGTAACACCTCACTTTTATATATATATAGGATCATTTTTAACGCCTGTGAATCACTAACACCAGGTTTCCATCCTGGGAAAAGACAGGGAATTTTTTTTTTCTTTTAACAATGGAATCCGTTGATCAAATGTTTCAAACCTTCAGATAACAGATTAGTGATCCAATATCAACCCTGCTTTCAACTCAATCTATTATCATCTAAAATAATTTCATACTATACAATCTTATAATATTATATTAAAAATAAAGCAACGCTCTTGGTTGACAGCATATACGTGCACCTGGCAATACTCACCTCCTTCTTCTAAAGGATACAAAATAATATTTCCATAAAGCAAGTAAAGTTACTTGCCCGAATATTTTACTATACAATTTACAGAATTATAACAGGTATCTCTGCTCTTCAATCAGCTCACCTTCTTCTTAAATAACCTCCTTGTCCTTCTAGCTACTAGCCTTCACTGTTCATCATAAATTGGGGGGTGAGATTCCGAAGAATCCCCGTAGTAGTAATTTCCATCAAACAAATGTGCAAATCACATAAAACATGCAAACAAGCCATATGGAACAAAACCTTGCAAGCTAATGAATTAAGCATTTATGCACAATGACAGATAGAAAAGCTAAATAAATAATGCTCACATACCTGGCAATCACTGCCCCATGTCTATTAGACAAGCTGAATAAATAATGCGCTAATAATTGGCAATCACTGCCGCGCATATAATTGGCAATCACTGCCGCGCATATAATTGGCAATCACTGCCGCGCATATCATTGGCAATCACTGCCGCGCATTTAATTGGCAATCACTGCCGCGCATATAATTGGCAATCACTGCCGCGCATATCATTGGCAATCACTGCCGCGCATTTAATTGGCAATCACTGCCCCCTGTTTATCAGCTGCACGTGGTCACGGCTAAAAATCCAGGAATTAAGGATTACATGTTCTCATGCTTTTTGAATAGCAATATGGCACAAACAGACATGCAGCAATCATACACAAGTGTAAGGGAGGAAAGAACTACTGCCTGGTCCGCATCCCTCCAAATCAAACCTTACCGTTCTCCTTTCTTTCTACTTCTTGGTGGGCTTGAGCAGATATAAAAACCTATCACATTAGTAAGGATAGATTAACGCTTGATCCAACTGTAAATTCATAAATTAAATAGCTCACTTAACGTCCTAGATCTTCTTCAATCTCTACCCTTACATAGTAGTTGGTCATTCTGGACAATTTTTCTCATTTAAACTATTCTCTTTGGAGGGTTTCCTTCCTTATCTCAACCCATATATATTTTCATAATTAACTAAAAATCATTCTTAATCTCTTAGATCCCAACTTAAACTTCCTTAAGCAAATATCTAAATTTAAGATTATTTTGCGACCAAACAGCCTTTAACTTTAATTCTCACTCAATCCTTCAATCTTTAAAACTTCCCATTATATCTATTCTATTACAACTAATCTATTTCCTTACTTCTCCATATCTTAAATTCATGAAAATCACTTCACATTTTATTAATTCATTTCTAACTTCAAACATCTACCCATTTAATTCCTTCAAACTTTAACATTCCTCCTCAATTACCTTTCCTTCCATTATAATCCCACGGCCCTTATATATAAAATATAACCACTGTAAATTCCCACGTAAGTCATATATTACTATATATTGTGAGACTATATACATATATATACATCAATTCAGTCTCCTCTCCAAACCAGTCATCATCTAACCATTGATTATTTCCCCTAGCTCCATGAATTCAAGTCTCACGACAGCAACAAACACACACATGTACCGAAACTATATACATATATGTCAGTTCGGTCTCCTCTCAACCAGTGAACCCAACGCCACTTAACTATGTAAATTCAGTTCCCACAAACTTGACCGAGGCGCACATAGACAAACGTGTATCATTTTCTTTCCTATCTCATAACCAACAAAAACCAGAAACTTTCCAACCTTTAGAGCTTGTCTCAGCTTACCAGAATCAGGGGTCATGAACTTAGAAACTTCACGCACAATAAAGCTAGACGACATGCAATCCCAGAACAAACCTATATACCTCATTCATATAACATCCAACCACCACAAACCAGGCATCATTATCTCAAGCTATTAGCTCCTGTGTTAGAAGCTAAGAACCACAACCGAAAACAACATGCGAGCACAAAACCCACTCCCCTGTCTCGGATTCAAGAAACAGAGCAACCTATCACATATAAACACCTTCATGATCCCGCAGCACATGCATATATTTATATATATATATATACATGTTTCGTGCTATGTCAATTCGCCAGCAAGAAAACAGAAGGAAGAAATGAACTTACAGCCTCAAGATCAACTCCTCTCACTAAGTAAATAAGGAACCGAATTCATTCTTACAGAAACCATGATGCCCCCCTGTTCGGCCAAACTAGAGCACAGCAAGAATCTAACATGCAATCTTAAAAACCAACATCAAACACTTCAATCTACCCATAGAATCCGAATCCATTGGTCCTCTTATCCTTTCCATCACTTTCTCTCACTACCCTTCTGTCTCTCTCTCCTCAAACACGCCATAAACATGACCGAAACCAGAAAATAAAGATAGTGATGGACATGTGAAGCTCACCTTGACAGTTTAACCGGTTTGCATGCAAGTGTAACTCCTCAGATCACCACCTCCGGCACTACTCCTTCTCCGTTCTCTCTCTCGGTCTGTCTCTATTTCTCTCATTCTCTCCCTCTACGTTGCAGAACAGAATGAAATAAAAGATGCCACGGTGATCAGTTATGTAATGAAGAAGTGAATCAGGTGGCTAATGGAGAAGGCAGCACGTGTATTACATGGTTGCTGAGTCATTTTGCCCTCCTAAATAATTATTCCTCCAATCTTATTCCTTCTCCTATTTTTCTGAAATATAAGATATATCCAGAAATTAAACCAAAATATCATAAATGGATTTTTCTTATCCATTAGCTTCTTTGACCCATAAAATAATTTTCCTAAGAATTTCAGGTCAAAAGTCCATTCCTGACTATTTTTCTGAAATTTTCCAAGAAAATAGCTCTTAATTTCAGAAATTAATCCTTAACCCATTTTAAGGATTTTATGCCTCAAATAACTTCTTTACCTCATAAGATAATTTCCCTAAAATTTTCTAGTTAATTAGAAACCTCTAAGTATTTTCTAAGAAAATAACCCATTTTGCTATGAAAATAGCTTTAAAATCATTTAAGCCACTTTTCGGGGAATGAACTTTTCCAAAATATTTCTAAACCTTGAAAAATCAATATTCCATAATTTTTCCTAATTGATTGAGCTATTAAATAATTTTAATGAACTTTCTCTTTTCTGCTCATCCTGAGTCAGAAAATTCGGGGTGTTACAATTCTCCCCCCGTAAATAAAATTTCGTCCTCGAAATTTGGATAATTACTTTGAGGCATAAAGTCTGGATATTGCTTTTGCATTTCTTCTTCTACCTCCCATGTAGCTTCTTGTGGTTACAATCCTTTCCAGACCACTTCTACAAATGGAATACTTTTATTTCTCAATCTTCTTTCATGTCTATCAATGATTCGTTCGGGTCACATGTCATAGGTCAGATCATCTTGTAGATCAACTTCTTCATATTCAATGACATGCTCTTAGTCTGGTTAATACTTTTTCAGTTGTGACACGTGAAAAACATTATATAACTTACTCAACTATGGAGGTATAGCTATCTGATACACCATTGGGCCTACTTTTGCAAGAATTTCAAATAGTCCTATGTAACTCGAATTTAATTTCCTCATTTTCTTTGATTTTCCTATGCCCATAGTCGGTACTACTTTCAAGGAAACATAATCTTCCATCTCAAATTCCAACAGTCTTCTTCTTTTATCAGTATAACTCTTCTGATCTTTATAGATCGACTTATGTATGTAGTTGGGGATGCATTGAGGAAACATGGTCTCCCACCTTCAACGTTGACTACCTTCTTTGCTAACTATGTAATTTTTCTCAGTGCTCTTAACTCATATGTTGTGATAGATCACATCCACAATACTGGATACCTGACATCAACTAAGACTTGTTAATGGCATCCATCATTCTGAGTACCTAAATATCAACCAAGGTATATCAATTGCATCAATGATTCTAAGTATTCGGCATCAATCAAAACATGTTAATGGTATCAACCATTCTGAAAATCTTACTTTGTTATTTTCTACCTTACCTTTGGCATTATCTTTTAGTACTCAATCTATTGATATAATATTTGGGGACTTTTTCTGTTCCTCTTACTTTCTTACCCCACACTTAGCTTGCCTAAATGCATTCTACTTGGGACTTGCAGCACTACACTTTGTTAACTCCTACTTTCCTTTGTTGACCAATTAGAATTGAGCTAGATCTTCTTAACAACTTGGCTATCTGAAGAAAAATCAAGGATACTCTCTCTGTAACAGTTAACCAGACTCAAGAAATTTTACATTCTAAACTCATCTAAGGTCATTGTCTTCCCAAAGAAAACTGCTTTATTTTGGGCATTAGTAACTCTCCTTTGGGTCTTCTACGACCATGAGATCTAACTGTGATCTCGAGATCTAATTGCGATCTCACTAGACCCATTTCTTGGATCTAACTGTGATCCCTTTCTGGGAATTCCAATACCAAAGAATGAAGTTATAGAATAACTTTATCTCTATGAAATCTGGCAACCATACTGATAATTCTCCAAAACTGATCTTAGATACCCACATTGCTTTCTTAGGCCTTACTCATTCCTTTTGGCAACTCCAACATTATCTCCTTACACTTCTCATTTAACTTCATTATCTTATTCTCAACTTTCTCAAGCTTTATATCAATTTGTCCACCATGTCGGCTAGCTCTTTGAGCTATTTATTCATCCTTGTGGCCATTAGAGTCAACATTATGCTTAGGCCACATACCATACTTGCCCTACCTTAGTATAGGGTCTTACCACATACTATAATTGCCCTGCCTTAGTATAGGGTCTTACCACTTCTAATAACTTTAGATGGCACAGGGAGAGAACTCATGATACTACCTTATCTCTCTTAAGGCTGCCTTAACTGTTCAAAGGCTTAGGTCACCACTTTGCCTTTATGATAAAGAATAGACTTATATCCCTATTTGGCTTTCTTAACTCTTGCCATTACACTCTGGTAAGGGAGTCTCTTAACTTTGACTCAACCTCAGGGAAAGTCTCTTTACTCTGCGTTAGTGGCTACCTATACTTTCTTATGAAAACATATCATTACCTCTCAACCTGACTCATCTAAGTACTATAGAAGTGGCATCCATCTTGCAATTAAGGCAATAATACTCATTAAAGTGTTTAGCATGAAATTCATCTAATTGTAATGTCAATTTCTTTGACAGTTAGCTATTTGGTAGCATAAGAGAATTTTCCTTAAATCTTCCATAGTATTCTGCTAGACGCAAGGAATATCTAATCCCATCATTACTCTTGGCCCCTTTTTTTTTTTATGCTTTCATTAACATAAGGTCAACTCCATATTACCTTGCCTCGGCCGCTTTTCTCTTTCTCTTGGAGGACCAGTTCCACTATCTTGGTAAACATTCAGTGGCCAAGACCTTTCTCATACTAAGTTTAGCAGTCAACTATGTTTAGGTTCCTCTGAAAACTCTTGCTGCATACCATAACTCTCTTACTAAACTGCCAATACTAAATCTCAACTATAAGAATTATATCTTCAATTTCATTAATGACTTGAGTACTTTATTCATATACCTTACAAATTGCATAGGCATACTATCTAGCCCTAATTTTTCTGAGTATTTAAATATCATTCAAATATATTCCTGTTGAGCAGGCACTATAGTTAGGCATCTGACAATACCTTTGCCTTTACTCATCTTGTCCCTTAGTAGCATCTATAATAATATTATCGGAATCAAAAGATATATCTTCCTATTCCTGCACTAATTTGCACCATAATTTCAGCTTCTCAAGGAATGCAAATAATTTGAATTTTAATTCCTCAAAACTCTAACTCTTACATACCTTTGAAATTTGCTGCTTTATTTGATCTTATTTCCTTAGTGACTCCACTTGTATTTGGCAAAGCAGATCAGATGTTGAACTAGTTATGGCTAAAAACCATAAACCATTGTTGCTGCTGCTCTTTTCCTTTCGTCTATATATATATATATATATATATATTTCATTTTCTTTCTTGTCTTTCTTATGATTCTGTTAATCTCTTCTATCATTTGTCATTCATTATTAAGACAGTTTAGAACCTATTGCATAAGGTTCACAGGGAATCTTTCTTCCTTCTCATGTACCCCTGTTTGTCTACTTCTAGCTAGTATAGAACATCCTTCCACTATTCAAAAGAATAGTTCCTAAGAATAGAAACTTAACATGCTGACATTCAAAAGACAAGCAGCTAATAATTTTAATCACATTCTATTATCTTCAAGCTCTAAACCAATATGCAAGAGCCTTAAGGTATGTCTTAAATGTGGTTAAATAATTGAAGACATTTATTCCTTATGATTCCAAGAATTTGAATTTCATAGACATTTATCATCATTCATATGATCTAGCATATGAGAAAGCATAATAGCAATAACCTTTTCTTAAGCTTAGCTTCTCAATTTCCAACTCCTTTGCATCATTGATCAGTCGATGGCTACTAAAATTTCCTTATCTACCTTTCAGAACCTCAACAAACCTCAAACAACAAGTTTCAATCAATTTCAACTACTCTTTCACTAACTTGCTATTAACAAGCATCAATCATCAAAATAACACTGTTATATAATTTCCTTGACTATAACCATTTAAACATTTTCACTGAATAGCCCTTACAATTAGGCATCAAGCTTATCATTAGCTCTCTTATTCTAATTTATTAAAAATCCTCTAGCTTCGTACCCAATTCTCATAATCATGTATACTAGATTCACAAGTCTAGACTATCTCTTGGGCTCAAATATTGGTTTATGACAACATATCCAAGAGGTTCTCTATTCATAATGAGTTTCTCAGGTCTTCATCCCTTTCAGTTTATTGTCTCATAGTACTTTCTCTTATCTATTCAGGATTCTAAGCTAGCTTATAGCTATTGTATATTCTCTTGTCTCATGACACTTCTCAAATCATAATGCCAAACATCTAGTTCATCATCAATTGAACTTAAAATAAGGAACATCAATGAACATCATCAAACTCAAGAAGATCAACATCATCTAAAATACAAACCTCAAACACACCTCAGATTAATATTTTATTCAGATCACATTTATATCATTCCTATATCATTAAATCTAGGCTTAGCCCGAAACTACGTTTTATAAGTTTACTCAAGCCAACAAAATGAAGTGACTGACCTTGACTTTTATTAATTGTCATGGCAAATGAAACAGTAATGGGAAACTGTCTTCGTTTCATGATAAATGGCAAACAACTATCAGAAGGATTCATATCCATTCGATGTATTAAAACCTTCTCATTTGGCCTAGATCCATTCAATGTCACTGCCTCAACAACAGATTTACCAAGATGAGTAATGCGTAGCCTAGTCCCATTACATAACCCAGATGCTTGATCAATATTCCTTAATAGCATGACTGGCATTCCGACCTTCAAAGTTAGTTTATGCATTGGTAATCCAGAACAATTTATAGTGTTCAAAAAATCAGGAGTATACAGATCTTCAACACCATCTTCATCTTGAGATGTTTTGCAAATTGAGTCACAACTAAAGTAGTCAACAGAATCACCAGGCATCATTGTACACATATATTCATTGATTTGATTGACAGCATCAATTGTAGGTGCTAATATGGCTCTATCATTGAAGTAAGAGGTACTGCTCAAGTTACTGAACAAATCTGGATAAGTTGATGAGACAATGGCACAAATTGGTTCTTCACAACTATCAACCAACAATTCAGATGGTATCTCTATCTCTGCTACACCATCATGCGACATACCTACCTTACCCTCACCAATGTCCAAAAGCCATTGTGAAAACTTTTGTATCCGATCACAACTATCATTAGATGACGATGAAGACAAACGCATATTCTTTGTCAAATGGAAAATTGTGCAATACTCCCACAAATATGAAGAGTTAATGCATGCATTAACAATATCAGCTCTTGTACCTCGTGGAATAACAGGGAGAATTTGACGGAAGTCACCACCCATTAATACACATTTTCCACCAAAAGGATGATTTGAATGCATAATATCCTTTAATGTTCGATCAAAAGCTTCAATACAAAAACGCTAAACCATCGGAGCTTCATCCCATATAATCAACTTTGTAGCTATAATAAGATTAGCCAAAGGTGAATTCTGTTTGATATTACAAACAGAATCTTCATTGACTTGTATAGGGATTGCAAACCTTGAGTGAGCTGTTCTTTCGGATGGTAATAGAGTAGCAGCTATGCCACTAGATGCAACTGTTAAGACAATATCACCTCTAGCACGAATTGTTGATGTTAATGCATTCCACAGAAATGTCTTTCCTGTCCCTCCGTACCCATATACAAAGAAAAATGCTCCAGTTTTAGAATTAATTGAAGACATCACTACTTCAAAAACATTTCTTTGCTCCATATTCAACAGATTCATAAGCCTGCTTGACTCATCTAATAACACATCACGATCATAATTCAATTCTTGTAAGATCAAATGATTTCTTACATCCAGGTTTACGCATTTCGGAGGACAAGGAAGCGATAGGAAGTTAATAAGACTCTTGCCATTCTGTTGAAGCAATAATTCAATCTCTTTCAGCGCTTCTTGTTCTTTCATGGTATCTGAAATAGATATACCTGTAGACACAAGAACAACATGAATCAACTACATACTTCGTTATTCATAAAGTTTAATGCAACAACACAATAAAACTTTAAGATACAACTAAAGCATAAAAGATATATTGGAAACTCACATGTAGACATCGGATCATTACACGGAATGTATAACAAATCCTCATACAATAATTTGCATGTCTCTTTCCATACATAATCAGGCCGACTTAATGATGAACAAAGAAGCAGGCTAACAAACATCTTCCTTAACATTGAACCTGAAGCCCATAATGATGCCTCCTTGATGCCATTTATGTATTCATTATCATCATCTAGCAATCCAAGGGCATAACATGCAGCTCGGAAACTGGGATAAAGAACACCATTCACAGTTCTAATATCCTCATATGAAGTTGGACCTCTAACCTTAGTAATTAGAATACGAAGGTAGTAGAGTTCTCCAGAAGAAGGTGGAGTATGAGTAATCCTTCCAATTGCAAACCCCTTTTCCCTTCGCTTCCAAGCTCGTTTAGTTCTAATATACACATAATGATGAGGAAATTCAGAGTAAGTCAATGTTTTAGCAAACACATCATGTACATTTATTTCCATCCATGCAAGGAACATTGATTCACACACCCTTGGTTTATCTACAAGTTCAGATACATCATCACCAGTAGAATATATAACATATTGTTGATTAGGCAAGTGGAAACTCAACCTTTCAACAGCGGGATACCTATGATGAATTTCAAAGGCAAAAATCCTCCAAGCAGCTTCACATGCAGAAATATATCGGAAGTTGTAATATTGTTGAATCTCATCAAACGATAGTTCACCATTGTGATGTTGTGAAGTATCATAAATAGAGGCCACCACACGATCATTACCCTTGCTAATGTACTTAAATAAGTACTTAATAGCAGAAGATTGATTACACTTCTCAACGTTGATATGAGCTTGGAATTGCCGCAACAAAGATGGGTTATACGGAACAACAAAGCGATTATCCAAACGAATACCTCTTATTTCTACAGTTCTCCCATCATTTCTTCTCCTGTACGTTGGATAACCGTCATCATCAATGCTTGTGTTGTCAACAAATCTTTTAGGAAAATACTTGCTGCACTTATTATCTTTCATGCAAGGTGATTTCCTATTCAAATGACCACATGGTCCATGTACCATAAACTTTTCCACTAGTTCAAACAAAACAGGATCTTGTTCCTCATCCGGTATCTCTGCAGATATAACTTTGTCAACATCATTTGCATCTTTAGGTCTATCATTTTTATCAAGAAACAACAGAATGTGTGCATGAGGTAACCCCCTTTTTTGAAATTCTACGGTGTATACATCTACACAAGAAAGGAATAAAATTTTGATAAAATAATTAGTCATTTTAATGTCATTATCACTACAAAAAGTAAAGCAAGATGTAGAATTCATATACCTGCACAAACTCTGCCAAATATCTTCTTCTTCTTAATTGTTGACATCAAGGCTTTCAACTTCATATGAAATACTCGTGACAAAATATCTGGCCTATTGGATGATAATAAAGAATTACCCTCACAATACCTTGTTATTTCAGGCCATGCTGGATTACATGTAAATGTAATGAAAATGCTTGGGTATCCAAAATATCTACAAAGAGCCATGGCATCTTTATAATTTCCAAGCATATATCGTGCGCCCCCAGTAAATGATGAAGGCACTATGACACGTTTCCCAACTGATGAAGCATTCCTTTCCCCACTTAATAACGCATCTGTTAACCCTTGATATAAATCAGCCCTTAGTTCCTTCTGGTGTGTCCTCACCCATAATAATCGTTGTGATTCAATCATTGTGTATCCATCAACAATAAATTGTTGGAATAGTTTTCCTGCATGTAGCAATACTGACATTTCATTTTCCCTTGACATCAGTCTATATGCAAAATACTCCCTCATGCTAAGCATTTTCTTCTTTCTGGTTCTACTAAGAGTCTCTGCACGATGTTCAACATCATCTCTATAACCATCCTCACCTCTTGGAAACAAAATCGGATATTGAAGCGGGAGATATGATGGATGCAGCTCATCTATACGTTGAGGTGAACCTGACAATTCATGAACAATTACATCTCTTCTACTAAAATTCCTATCAATGTCACCAACTATTAAAGCTGCAACCTCAGATGCAGATGGCAAGTTATAATTACACCCATCTTGATTTCTGGTACTGATTAAGCATAACTTCAACTCAGAATGTTGTGGCACATTTATCATTGAAGACGCCAACCGATATTGTTTGACAAGTGGATTAACCTCATCAAGAACATCTTTTATTTTGTCAACAATGTGAGGATCAATAGTGCTCTCCTTTATATGCTTGCTGTACCAAGATAATAAAAATATAAGTAAACATATAGGTTAATAATAAGGACATAAATATTATGACAGTTAGTAAAATAACAATGCATACCTGACGGCAGATATTCTATTTGAAACTTCATTCTCAGTATCATATATATATAGCTGAGAATACACAGGCTTTGCACCTTCTGGAGGTAACAAACTGCCAATCTTATGATAGTTCAAACCAGAAAGAACAAAGGTGTATGGACTGCCTCCACGATTCATTGAATGATCAATCTTGCCTCCCATTGAAGTAAAAGAAAACATGTTATTGTAAGACCTCACATTCAAATGGAAATTCTTTGATTCAGCTGATGTTTTGTCAAAGAATAACTTGATGAACAATTCAGGAGGTGGAGTTATCAATGGAAGCTGAACTTTTCCATTCAAACAACACATTGAAAATCTAGGAGTCATTATTGATTTGCAATTCCCAACTTTCTCATTGAACCACATCATAGCACCACATGATTGACATCTATAAGTTGGATCACCCTCATCTATGTAATCTGTATAGGGCAAGGTATAAATTAATAATACATGTATTGACAAGACTTTTCAAACAAACTAACACAAGAAACAGACACTAATCATACCGACTAATGAATGGGGGTTGGAAGAATTATCCTCACTAGAAATATGCACCATGTTAGATATGAAATGCATACCACCTGATTCATCAACTGCATATAGGAGACAATTCAAATAATGGTAATAATACAAATAATCATGCAAAATAAAAAATACATATCATTACCTTCAGACTGATCTGACAAATTACCATCACTTTCACTATCAATGCTATGGTTCCCATTATATGCAAAATGTACATCATTGTACCGCAAATCTATTGGTCCTATTACAACATAAAATAGATCACTACATAAATATTCAATATATAAATCACACATAATAAGAATATATATCAATTATATCACAATTTATTTCTAAGCAATATTGTTTTATCTTAGTTGAGATACTACATTAGTAATGCATAATAAAAGATGAGATACTACACATTTTTTATAACATCGACAAGTTTACAATTTAATACTAATATATATATAGACACTAAATACTTTGGGACTAAAGTACTACTTACAGTGTTCCTCGCGATATGGAAAATTAATCACAATTATCACTGCTCTTTTTGAAAACATATCAAATAACGTAACATATTTTTCCATCCTTTGACCAATATTGGGAAAAAAATCCAAATACTTCGGCTAATTAGCTCATTTCAATGACTGCCCCGTTAAATAGCCCATTCGGAACACCCAATTTTGTCCGTGGCCCACAAAAATATTAAATGAAAATAAAAAATTAAGAAGAAATAAAAGAATAATATCCTCCTTGTTTTTTTCTTGAAAGCTAAGTTTGAGAAATCCACTATGTGGCAAATTAAAAAGGAAAAAGTAAATAAGAATATCCCTCTTACAATAAATGATAATAAAATAAAAAATAAGAATTAAAAGCTAATTGACCTCCAAATTAGAAAATACAAGGTAGAGTCTTTAAAAAAATAAAATAAGAAAATTTAAAAATGAAAATCAAAGTTCCTTATTAAAGATAATTGACTCCTCAATTTAGAAATGCCTTTTGGGTTCATAATTGTAAAAATTTAGAAAGGATGAGAATAAAAAAAAATCCCAATTTGATGACGATTTAGTAAATAAGAAGTTATATTATGAGTCATAATTTAAAAAAATTAAAAAATAAAATTTAAAGAAAAATTAAAAAACCCTAAGTAGAGTCTATAAATTAGAGAGTAAAGGTTGAAGAAAGACTCTCAAAATTTTTTTCATAAAAAAGAAGATAAGCCAATTAATAAATAGAGCATTAGGTATAGACTTTCATTTTTAGCTACTGTGTTTAACTTGAATTTCAATAAATTGTTTTTCGGTATTCTTTCTCTCTATTTTTAAAGGCGCTTTTTTTTTTAAAATATGTACCATGTGAGGCTTTCAGAATCTTTGTAGGTATCTAAATTTATTGATAAACAGTATGAGACTATAGTAGTCTCCGTAGGGATACCAATATGGTTGTGCAAGTTTTCCTTTTGAAATAAAAAGAAAGAAAAAAATTTTGGGCACATGTTTATAAATGAATAATTAAAAAAATTTTTAAAAAATATGTATATACATAATCTTAAAATATTTTTCAAAGCTGTGTGAGGTTTTTAGAACCTCTGCAAGCTCGAATGATTATTCTCTGTGTGAGGTTATGAAAATCTCCGCAGGAAGAGTAATCCAAAATTTCTTTCAAAACAATATTTTCTAAATAAAAATACAAAAATTATTTTCATGTATTAAAAAATATCAATCCACAAAAGAACACCTTTATTAATTGAATAAATATTTTCTAAAAAATGACAAACAAGTGACAAGCATTTTTATCTCTGAACTACGTGGGTTTTGATCCCTCTAAAAGGTACGTAGGTCCTAGGTTTTTATCCTAGATCAAGTCCACCTTTGCAAACAATTTATTTTTTCCTTTTTGTAAATAAGAAGTTTTTTTTTGTTTCTATCTTTATTTTTTTAGGGTAATTAAAACATAATAAAAATGTCACATTAATTTTGAGTAGTTGACTCAGGTAACTGTTCTCTTCAATTTAAAGCTAAAAAAATTTATAACGAAACAATTTCATACTTGTTACCTTTATATTTTTTAGATTTTTTAATTAAATTAATAAATTATAAGATAAGAAACATTTCATACTTTCTTATATTTCTATTTATTTATTTTTAATTTATTGATATATATATTTATAACTCGAATTACTATATTAAGTACCATTTATACTAAACTTATAATAAATCATCGAAGTAAGAAATAAACATTCAAATCATGCATCTTCCTTATCAGCCCAATTTTTTTTTTTGAATGTATCTAAATTGAACATACTGAATACTAGGCTAATAAAGAAATCCTGGACTTACTAAATTAACCTATAGTTTTTATTCGGTGTTTGGGCTAACCAAAATTTAGTAACCTAAAATACTGAAGTCCACCATCCTATCAAACGTATTGGGCCACGCCTCAACATACCCAATTTAAACTACATAAGGATGTATCTTTAACACCTCGATGACCCTGTTGAATAACTTGACAAATTTTAAAGCAAATATTAACATAAAGCATAACTAAGATGTTTACACGCAGCATGGCAATAATTTGAAAACATAGACATCATTCCAAACCCAACTATCAATAAAAACCATTTACTATGAGATAATTGTATACGACAATAAAGACAAGCAAAAAATAAATTTGAATATCCCTATGACTAATTTTGGTTACCAACATAGCCAAGGAAAGACATACCTGACACTAAATCATAATGCTGAGAACCATTAACACTCTCTGGTCTAAATGTATTATGAGAGCGTCCCATTTCAGAGAATTGATGCATTAATTCTTCCGAAGAAAAAAATGAACTCCTCTTGCTACTTCTAGCAGCACCTTTAACTTAAAAAAGTTGTGTATTAAGCAAATGAACCATGAAACATAATCAATGGTATATCAGAATAAAATTAAGTCAGTAATAATAGTTAACATGGACCGGTATACACAATTAAACTGAATATATGAACATCGATTATGGGAACATCACAAAAGACTAATTATAGACAAGATTAATACAAAGATAAATTTGAAATTAATTGAAGAAACAACAGACAAGATAAAAGAACCTCAACAAACCAATTACCTGTAATCAAAATAATATTCCAGAACACCACACATGTAAGATGTTATGCAGTATAAAATAAAAGCTGGAACAAAGCTACCCAGATTTAATATAGCTGAATAGGAAGGAGTTAATAATACAATATGAAATAAAACCTGGAACAGAGCTCCCCAGATTTAATGTAGCTGAACAGGAAGGTGTTAATGTTTGAGGCCGACTATTTGTACAAAGCATTGTGCTGTCACAATCAGACATTGTTAACTGACTTGGGAACTTATCATTCTTGACACATGATAACCTCTTCCGAGCCTTCTTACCACTTGTGCCGTTCGATTGTATATCACCTATACACAAATATCCCAGATTTACAAAACTCATACAATAAATGATACCCCTCTGTATGGTTCTGTTATAAATAAAACTTGTCATATTACCAGATTTAGATAACTCTTGAAAGCTGAATTCAAGGTTAGAAGCCATATTAGTCATCTCTTGTAAAGCAATAGCTCTTCCTCTTCGTTTGCATCCAAATAATCCATTGTTCGTAACAGTTGATCTAGCATCAGTATTTCTCAAAAGTATCCTATTCTCATCATACAAGTTCTCCTTCCCTTCCATAGATTCTATATTCACAGCATTGAAGTCGTAATTAGCACCCTCATCACCAAATCAGACTATTTTCATATTTCATATAAACTCAGTACTTAAATTGAAAAAAAAAAACCAAATGTACATTAAAAACTTAAAAAAAAATAAATCATACCGGGAGTATAAGGAGATTGATTAATTAACTTGTTCAAAGCTAAAACATTGCCCGATGAATTTGTTCTCATGATTGCTGAACCACCTAGAGGTAATGTCAAAATAGCCATCACAAAAAAATAAACTACAACAACAAATCAGTTCTAAGTTAGACACTTACTTATCTCTGGATTAGAAACTGCACATGAAGAATTGGGTATCAAACTCATAGATGAAGATAGGACATAATCAGCAAAATTACTGTCAGAATCAACAGTATCATCCTGGTCCTTGATGACTCTTCTCCTAACCATGACTAAACACAAAGTGAAAACTAAGATCTAATTTGTTGTGACCAATTTACTTTAAAACCAATGATTCTTCAATATATACTTATTGAAAAGTTCAGACCATGAAGCTTACATATGCGTAACTTCTCTCTGCATTGCGTCCTGCAATAAGTATAAGATATTATAATCTTCTTACCACCACATGTGTATATCACAAGTCATCATAGACCCTATCCTTAGACATGACAAGTGCTGCATATGTCAGTTTTGTTCAGCCCTTCTATATATTTGAAAAATAATATATATATATATTACACAAAATATATCATATGGACAGTAGCACCCTACTCAGTCATTCACCATTACCAATCCCTTCATAGTTTTCTCTTCTTATGTAATGTTTTCCTTCACATGATACGAAAGATGATAGTAATCTAACAAATAAGCATACTTACCATATATGACAGTAAAAAAAAATAGATATGACTATAAAGAATGATTATTCCCATCACTGTATGTGCATGAATGATTGCTGATGTAATCGATGTCTTCCTTATAAAAAACACATAAATTCACCAGCATCTGGAATTATTTAGATACTTGAATTTCAATTAGAATAGTTATATTTGAAAAAAATTACAAAATTAGAGTATGTAAATGGTCATTAACATTACTTCAGTGTCACTACAGGTATCCTTATTTTATCAACAGCTCCCATTAATTATAAAGTAAACCAAGATACTATAGAAAAAAGCTCATTTCGACATTACAAATCTCACTAATATATATAACATTCTGCCAGTGACTAAGCTATGAATATAATTGGATAAAAATTGACATCCTATGATCAAAATTTTGATCGATATTACCAGAAAGACCACCATTAATCTAACATAAATAGCTATAACATCTCTATTGCATAAACCTGACTGACTTGACTCATAATTTGGATAACTATGAAAATTTAAAGCACTACTTATCAAACTATATTAAATTGGATTGGCAAATTTTTTCATGAAATTTATCTAGATAAAACACACACTAAGTTTTCGTAAGTAGCTAAATACCATAATATTACTGCATTTCATAATTTGACATAGTACATGCATAATATGACATGAATTCATCCCCCATTACAATGACAGATAAGTCAAGTAACTTCTACAAACAATGCCACTGAAGGCCAAAATAACTGATGCAAACAACAACTTAGCATAATTGCTGCAGACACGACCATGACAGCAAAATACAGACAAGGAAAGTAATACATAACAAAGGTGATTCCACCTATTCTTGAAAACAAAAGCAACAGGAATAACTTCAAGTCCTCAGTTCTTCTCCTGTTTGATAGCCTTCAAAGGTTTCCAAGCATTCTTCACAGGTGATACGTCGGACTTAATCACATCCTTGGATTTGACAACAGAACTCTTTTTTGCACCAATCTTTCTCTTTCCTTTATATGTTGCTGTTGGATTGATTTGAGATAAAGGGACCTCATCTAGATCAGCATGCTCCTCCTTTCTTCCCTCAGTAATATGTTGCACAGAGTCGGGGATAATATTGGGCTCAGAAACACATGTCACAGACTCAAAATCAATACTGGCATTAGTAACACATGGTACTGACTCGGGGACAACACTGCCCTCAGTCAACTCTTCATCAACTATTACATACTGAGAATCCTACATGAAACATTAAAATCACATTTAAAAATCTCTACTCTATGATAAGAATCTAAAAGATTATTATAATAACCATTTATATACCTTATCCGCAACATATTCACTTGTCTCTCCAACCTTGGCAAAAAAATAATAATAATAATGACATCATAAAAATTTTGAATTACAACATAAATTGATAATAACATATAAAAACACAAAACAAAATAGTTTAATATATATAATCTTACTTTGTTAAATTCATCCATAAGATCCGCAATATGAGTGTAAGAAGATACAGAAATGCTTGAATTTGGGAATTCAGCATTATACTTCTTGAGTTTCAGCTTCAATAGTAGTGTCTTACCAACAAGAATGTCCAGGTCTTCAGGAAAATCATAGTGACGCTCCTTCTGCATAAATGGAGTAACCTAAATATTTAACCCGTTAACTCATTCACATAAAGCATTAGTCATTGAATATTATGATTCAACCTTGATAAGCTCCTCTTCCAATTGTGCAAGAGTTTTACCAACAAATTCTCTAACCAGCTTGTCAAAGAACGCAACAACAACTCTTCCTGACTCATCTTCCACTGTATAATGCACCCTCATCCTAAGCATGAAACAAAAATTACATAAATTCATGCCAATCGATGTCACACAAAATTATATAACATCAATAGTCAATAATAATTGCAATATCATTACTTCCACTCGAAATACAATGGCCTCTTCCTACACACTGAGCTCAAACATGTCTTCTTCCCAGCCTCTTCCTTTGGCTTACAGCCGCACCTTGTACATGCCTCATATTTCCAATCATGAGTAGTCTCTAGCTTGATAACCTTACACTTAATCAGGAAAAAATCATCCTACACCAATGCAATAAATCACAAAAATGTATTCCTTAGTTATATGAAAAATAAGCAAACAAAAAAATTAACGAATCAAGTATTTATATACCACACTCTGTTTTGGTATATCAGCAATGGGAATTAAAGGGTGACTACTAAGAAGAGTGCTTTCAAAAGGATTGGAAGTTTGAGATGCAACACTTGCAGATATCGTACTGATTGTTGGAGAGGGAAATGTCTTTGCACTGTGATGATGCCTTTTGTCGTCAAAGCACTCAATTAAACTAGGTCCCAATTAATTTGTAGTTTAGGGTCGACCTAGGTCATTACTTCCAAGGAGCAAGTTATGGGTTTCTTTAGGTAAAAATTCAGGTGATAAATAAAATAAAATAAATTGGACCTAAACTAAAATACAAAATTCTAATTCTAAATGCAAGATGCAAATGCTCTAAAATATGTATGAAAATTAAATTAAACTAAATGAATGCAATGTAATTTTTGGGGGGTTTTTTGAAAGAAAATAAAAATAATGGATAAAGAAAATTAATCAGAAAGCAAAGAGAGTTAACAAGTAAAAATTCAGAGATTTCTCTTCAGGTACGGTAGAGGGGACAACTCAGGATTCGCATGAATTTAACTTTCATAACCTTAATCGGTTAATTAGATCAAAGGGAGGTGATAAGAGAGTGGAATTAATAAACTTAATTACCTACTTGAAATAAAGGGAACCCTCAACTTCAAAAACCCTTAAACTATTAGAGAACTCATAACAGAGTAAGGTTGGTTAATTAAGCCTATTAAAACCAATGAAGATAATTCAATTTAATTTTGGAAATTATGTTTCAAATTATCCAATTAAACAATCAGATAATCAACCAACTTAATTAAACAATTAAGAGGTGAAAGAACCCAAATTTTGCAATTCAAACCACACTGATAATTAAACTCATAACGAAAACTCAATTATAAATTCAATTAACAATGCAAAGGTTCTAAACATAAATTCCAACAAGTGTCTCAACAAAATAAAATCCAAATATCAATCCAATCCAAGCATAAAGATGACAATCTAGAACTAAATTGTCTCACAAAATTACAACTTAAAATTATTTAAAACTAAATAATTTCAAGTCCTTGAATTAAAAAGATGAACGGAACATCACTCCCTTGTGGTCTTCAAGTGCTAGCCCAAGGCTCAAGTCTTTTCCATGCTCCTCCCAAGTTGCCTCCCAAAGAAGCTTAAGCTTCCATCAAAATGTCTCCTCCTCCAAGGTTATTAGATGCCATAGCCATGAATGATAAGATGTAGATGGGAGTTGGCCGTGCAATGAGAAAGGGGAGGAATGATTGAAATTGGTGGGTGAATGACGTGAATGAGGGGGAGGAGAATTGGCGTCCAAAACTTATATCCGTGCGTGAATCAATGGAGAATCAAAAGGTATGATTTGGCGTGAACCCTTCTCCAAAAATAAGGAAAATAATATAATGAGGGAAAAGGAAATTTTTGTGGATCCAAAACTCAAGCCCATTAGTAATTAATTGACCCACTTGATATTAACCATTGGATTGTGCTTGAATCCCAAGAAACAATCTTGCACCATTGGATTCCCCATATGCTCTTTCTTGACCTACAAGAATTTAAGTGCATTCATTAATGTAGATTATATCCAAATATAATCGAAAATTAAATATCAGATATGCACAAAAATTAGGCAAGAAATTGCAAAACTTTCTAAGAATAGTCTTTCTAAAAATATGAGACTTGTTTCCAAAGAAATAGGAAAAATTAATTCCAAGTCAAAATAGGAAATCATAAAATATCTATATTTTTAATCTAAAATCTCAATTTTTATGCAAAATCTAAAAATCAACCAATTAATTCAATAATGCATAAAAAGTTCATTTAAGCTCAAAATTATCATTTAAATTCTAAATTAATGTGGGATAAAATATATAAAAATTGGGCTTTATCAATTCCCCCACACTTAGCCTTTGCACTCCTGGACAAAGCAAATGAAGACCAAAGAGTAATAAGAAAAACAAAAGAAAATCAAATAAAAGAGAATGTTCCAATCACAAGCAAAAAACAAGTCAAAGCATCCAACATCTCTCTTATCCAAATAATCTTTTCATGAATCAAGAAAACAAACATCATGGCAATTTACTTGACAAAGGGGAATCTAAGTCAGAAATCCCTTACTAAGGTTAATGTGTATGTCACTCATCACTCAAAAGTGTATTGGCTTGTATTTACACTCAAATTCATCCTACCCAATCCTCTTTCCATAGGCTTGACAAGAATCTAAATTCTCCACCAATCATAAAGTAATTACAAGCATAAATCAAAAGGACTTTTATTAGGTTGTAATGGGGCTAAGGTAAATAGAGAACGGATAAAGTGTTTGGGAAAACAAAGTTGAACATCTTAGAAAATGAAGAGAGTCAATAAAAAAAATATAATGGAATGTAAGAAACTAAACTAAACTTGAATTGGGTCATTCTTTTTCTTTTTCTTTTTTTTTTCTCTTTTTATTTTCAAGCACTTTTTTTTTTTTAGACTTTCTTAGGCCGTTATGTATATGCTCTTTTGACGCGAACCTTCATATTGGTGATAAAAAGGCCCGGTTACTCAAGCATGGATAACTCATTGGCACTAAGATGCTACTAGCACGCTCATAGCCTTTACTGGCCGTTTGACGCGAAAATCAACATTGGTGATGAAGATCCTCAGTTACTAAGCTCAGCTTAAACTAGAGGAGCGGAATCTTATTACAATTTTTTTTTTCTTTTTTTCAAATTGACCCAAACCATAACTCCAAATGTGTTCCTCCATCCCAAGCACATATAATATAACACTCTTCAACTCCTAAGACATTCAAAAAGGGTAAGATTTTTTTTTTGGCTATGGGTTAAGAGAAAAAAAATGATGAAGGCTCAAAAGGGGTTAAGCAAAGGATAAATGTAGAAAAGGGTAGGCTTTTGGCTTATCTGGCTAGAAAAATTAAAATGAATGCCTTTATCATCTTTATGAATGCAAATGCACAAACTTGGTCTCAAACAAGATTCAAGTCAAGTTCTAGATCAAGGAAAGAGATAGGGATGTACACACATGAAAAGAAGAAATGCATCAGGCTCAAAACCTCACTAGGTACATGATTGCTAGCTTAAATTCACCTAAGTCAAATCCATTGCCACTTAGCTTATTTGCTCAAAACATGATCAATCACTTTTCAAATCAAGAATGCATCGTACTTGAATCACTTCAAACTTGCAATCTTCACATTCAGAATAAAACAAACAAACAAACAAAAAATTTTGAACAGAAAATTTCTTTCTTTTCTTGAAAATAAGAAACAAAAACCAAAGTAAAAACCAAAATATTTTTCTTTTCCTCATTTTAAAAACAAAAAACAAAAACCAAAAGTAGGAATAATATCCCTCCCCCACACTTAAACCATGCATTGTCCTCAATGTGAAATGTACATCTAACCAATACCAACAAGTAACGCAAGTAAAAGAGGAAGGAAGGAATACGACCAGATGAGCAGAAGTTTGAAGACCCAAATGAAGCAGTAGAGTTGGCATATCTCCTTTGTCTGGTGGCAAGTCACATGAAAGCACCATTGGTATTTGCTTTTGATGTTCAAAAGACATTATCTCCTTCTTTAAGATCCTCAAAAAACGCTTTAATTCAAGTATGGAAGGTGTCTGGATAGGAGGAATCAATTCATATACCTGCACAAAACCATGACTCCAAGCAATATCCTGTCTCGTAAAATATAATCAATAAACTCAACAAACTTTTAGCAATTAAAGAAGATCCCAAAATAAATTGATGAAAACAAAGACTTGAAACTCCCAAATATTTTGAACAACCCACAAAATCAATATGACTCTCCTCAGTAAGAGTCAAGTTTGTTAGAAAATGAAGTGACAGGTGATTGCTCAAAATGGTCTCCCCATGCTCATCATCATCATTACACAAAGCAAATCCTACATGTGAAGTCTGATCAAGCAACATGTCCTTACTGTTTAAGTACACATCCAACTCAAGATTTCCCCCACATTTATTCTCAACAACATCCTCATTAACAACAGTCATGTCAAGGACACAAGTAATATCAGTAGAATCAAAAACACTACCTTTATCATGTAAAGCATTAATACACAAATGAGCATCAACACTCAAAGAGGATGTATTATCTTTGAACTCAATAATGGATGGGAATTCAACAATAATCTCTTCATCAATTTCATCATCAGAGTCATCTTGCTTAAAATTCTCTATTGAGCCAACAACATCAAAAGAATTTGGATCAGCGGCATAGGAAGAAGTGTCAACGCATGAATTGCATGATGCAACATTATTTGACCCAATAGAACCAGTCAATCCAAAAACATCATCAGTGCATGTATATTCAGTTAAATTACTATTCATGTCATCATGTGAGATGGTGGAAGCAAAAGGATATGAATCATTGGAAGGTGAAACAGCATTACCACACGATAGTTCACCATTAACTTCTAATTCATCACTTTGCAAATTGCTAATTGCATTAGACAACTGCTTGATTTGAGTTTTTAGAGTCTGAATCGCCTGATTGTGTCGCAATTCCCTTTCTTCAAACTTGTTTAGTAGGATTTGCATCATATTCTCCAGCCTGTTCTCTAACTTTAAGTCTTCTTGAATAGGCATAACTTCATGGACATATCCAAGATTTGAGTAATCTTGCCACATTGGAACATTAGTCATAGTCTCCAACCTACTCTCTATTCTTGAATATGGATCATATCCCTGTGTCACATCATGGACATAATGATAAGGCATAGAAATATAAGAATGATTTTCATAAGGAGAAGCATTCCAAGCCATCATAAATTTAAGATCAAGAACATCAACACAAATAAAAGGAAAAGAAAAACTAAACTAGCCAAAGAAGGCTGAAAAAATTCAGAAAAACTAAAGAAGAAAAACCTGGAAAATTGAAAAAAAAAATAAAGAAAATTCGAAAAAAAAAAAAAGAAAACTCAATGAAAATGGTTGAATTTGGCTAAAATAACCCAGCCCTGATACCAAAAGGTATCAAAATTGATCAGCACACCCAAAGATGTTAAGAACCCAAATCTTACAAAAATCTGGGCAGTGAAAAGTTAATTTTCAGAGCAGGATAAATTAGCAAAATCAACCGAAAATAGAACAGGTAATAAAGAGAAAATAAAATACAAAGAAAAAAAATGCAGGAAAAACAAGAGAAATCACCTAGAACTCAAACCTCAAGTTTAACCATTGCTCCCCGGCAACGGCGCCAAAATTGATGATGCCTTTTGTCGTCAAAGCACTCAATTAAACTAGGTCCCAATTAATTTGTAGTTTAGGGTCGACCTAGGTCATTACTTCCAAGGAGCAAGTTATGGGTTTCTTTAGGTAAAAATTCAGGTGATAAATAAAATAAAATAAATTGGACCTAAACTAAAATACAAAATTCTAATTCTAAATGCAAGATGCAAATGCTCTAAAATATGTATGAAAATTAAATTAAACTAAATGAATGCAATGTAATTTTTGGGGGGTTTTTTGAAAGAAAATAAAAATAATGGATAAAGAAAATTAATCAGAAAGCAAAGAGAGTTAACAAGTAAAAATTCAGAGATTCTCTTCAGGTACGGTAGAGGGGACAACTCAGGATTCGCATGAATTTAACTTTCATAACCTTAATCGGTTAATTAGATCAAAGGGAGGTGATAAGAGAGTGGAATTAATAAACTTAATTACCTACTTGAAATAAAGGGAACCCTCAACTTCAAAAACCCTTAAACTATTAGAGAACTCATAACAGAGTAAGGTTGGTTAATTAAGCCTATTAAAACCAATGAAGATAATTCAATTTAATTTTGGAAATTATGTTTCAAATTATCCAATTAAACAATCAGATAATCAACCAACTTAATTAAACAATTAAGAGGTGAAAGAACCCAAATTTTGCAATTCAAACCACACTGATAATTAAACTCATAACGAAAACTCAATTATAAATTCAATTAACAATGCAAAGGTTCTAAACATAAATTCCAACAAGTGTCTCAACAAAAATAAAATCCAAATATCAATCCAATCCAAGCATAAAGATGACAATCTAGAACTAAATTGTCTCACAAAATTACAACTTAAAATTATTTAAAACTAAATAATTTCAAGTCCTTGAATTAAAAAGATGAACGGAACATCACTCCCTTGTGGTCTTCAAGTGCTAGCCCAAGGCTCAAGTCTTTTCCATGCTCCTCCCAAGTTGCCTCCCAAAGAAGCTTAAGCTTCCATCAAAATGTCTCCTCCTCCAAGGTTATTAGATGCCATAGCCATGAATGATAAGATGTAGATGGGAGTTGGCCGTGCAATGAGAAAGGGGAGGAATGATTGAAATTGGTGGGTGAATGACGTGAATGAGGGGGAGGAGAATTGGCGTCCAAAACTTATATCCGTGCGTGAATCAATGGAGAATCAAAAGGTATGATTTGGCGTGAACCCTTCTCCAAAAATAAGGAAAATAATATAATGAGGGAAAAGGAAATTTTTGTGGATCCAAAACTCAAGCCCATTAGTAATTAATTGACCCACTTGATATTAACCATTGGATTGTGCTTGAATCCCAAGAAACAATCTTGCACCATTGGATTCCCCATATGCTCTTTCTTGACCTACAAGAATTTAAGTGCATTCATTAATGTAGATTATATCCAAATATAATCGAAAATTAAATATCAGATATGCACAAAAATTAGGCAAGAAATTGCAAAACTTTCTAAGAATAGTCTTTCTAAAAATATGAGACTTGTTTCCAAAGAAATAGGAAAAATTAATTCCAAGTCAAAATAGGAAATCATAAAATATCTATATTTTTAATCTAAAATCTCAATTTTTATGCAAAATCTAAAAATCAACCAATTAATTCAATAATGCATAAAAAGTTCATTTAAGCTCAAAATTATCATTTAAATTCTAAATTAATGTGGGATAAAATATATAAAAATTGGGCTTTATCACACTGTCATTACCGAAATTCATCAAAACATGACATTAGGAAAACATAAGAAAATTACACATAAACATAAATTAAAAAATACTCATACCTTTCAATAAATTGCCTAACCTCTGGATAATTCATATTAAATGATATCTTAGTTGCATGGAAAGCACTACAAATCTCTACCTTCCCTGCATATTAAAATGACAATTTACCATCTTAATCTTTAGCATCTTGCAAACTACACAAACAAACTATCAAAAATGTCTACAATGATCACCTTTCTCATCAAAACCAATCCTTGCAAGTTGAATGAGAATGACCACTGGGGCGTCCATCTTAGTAAAATCAGTCATGCACACATTTGTTGCACACTCATCATACAAAACACAAGAAACAGAATTTTCCCTAAACATGCGACAATGAAGTTAATATACTGACATAAAAAATGCAAGATCAATGCATAATTATCATTACCCAAAGAAAAAGTGAAGTTAACACAAATATTTTTTAAGTTTCATACAGGTTATCAGATAAAGTCAAGCGTATCCTATTGTTTGTCTCAGAATTGAAATGGCACTCTTCAAGAGATCCAACGGTGGTGACAAATCCAATAACATCTGTCAATAAATACAATAATTAGATGCTTAAAATTATTTTCTACATACAAATATTATTAAGAAAATTTTAAAAGTACACACCATATCCAATCTAGAATACCCACCAATCAGATAATCAATGTTATTCTGTCGGGTGAGCTCAATAATCTCAGAAATAGGTAAGAAATTGTATGAATATTCAGGGATATCAGCTTCTCTTTCCTTGACATAGGTCCGATAACCCATAGTAATCTTGAATGAATGATTAGTGGGCCTGTACCCCTTAGTGTTTCTAACAACAGAAAAATTAGCAATGAAGTAAACCTTCCCCTCCAAGAGCTTGTCTTCATACAACTTGAAAGCAGTCCTGTTTGTAACAGCCGCTTGGATCCTTGTTCCCTGTATTTTTTAAGTATCCATCCATCAAACATTTATTTAGCATAAGCTTAATAATTCAAAGTAATGGCATATACAAGTTAACATTGTAAATAAAACAAATGAATAACACATTGAATATATGCCAATTTAATTTCATAGCTGTTATAACAAACCTCATGATCGATGAGAAGGAAACAAATACAGAAAATGTCATTGGGTGAGTCCTTTTGATATACGTTCCACCTCCCAATAACACGAACAACAATCTTCCAACGATCGGTAGAATCATCAACAACTCTAAGCATTGATATATTTGAAGAAGACATAGTCATTAACTGTTTGGATTTTCAAGTTACAAGATCTGAAGCTCCACACAGGTAGAAAACATTCGAACACTTGACATCAATTTATAATGATCTATGCATGAACCTATAACTTCTGATAAGAAATGTCACAACCATGCTGACATGACTAAACCCGAACACAATCAATAAAGTAATGAATCATCTGTCTAAGGCAACAAAAGACAGCTACATAAAATAATTCAATTCATTGATTCATTGAGTATTACGAAAAAGTCAACCCACATAAACAGACTGTAAAAAGATATATGCATGCCACACAAATCTCTTGCACGTCGCTGCCATTCATGAAAATCAGCAAACCCTAGGAACCATGACATGGTACACTAACTTACTTGCAAAGTTGTACAAAATTAATGAATTCAGTACCTAACACACATTGTGAAATCAATATCCAAAAGTTCTGACATTTATGCATGCTTAGACAATAAGCTTTGCTTATTTTCCCTTTGTATGCAAAAGTGCAGTGAGCATTCACACTGATCCAACGACACGCATAACATGTCAGACTGTAATCATCCATTGTAGCCATGCCTTCACATTGCTCAAAAAAGATAATAATAAGCAACACACTCAAGACAACACAAAATGGCCTATTGCTACACTAATTTACTGATATGTGCCATCCCTGAATCTATCATGACTCTAACAAACTACCAATACTGATTTGAACCATCGCTATATGACCCTCACAAAAATGATTTGACCCATCACTCTATGACAGGTTCAATACTGAACAAAGTAATGGAAACAGAATATGGTATCATATCTTCACATTAATGATTTAGCATCCAGAAGTCAGAAAAATATGAAAAAAATAATATATGACCAGTAGCAAGCAAATCGATAAACTAAGAATACCTTCAAAGACATTGTTATAAGAAATTATATTAAATAAATTTGGCTACCACATTCTTTTAATTAGCAATGACAGTGACAGAGACAAAATTCACTAT
The DNA here is from genome assembly GCF_004799145.2 of Neltuma alba. NCBI lineage: Eukaryota > Viridiplantae > Streptophyta > Magnoliopsida > Fabales > Fabaceae > Neltuma > Neltuma alba. The sequence goes on along the minus strand of NW_021635334.1, from coordinate 189,397 downwards.
CCTGTCCAAAAGTACCACTATGAATTGGGTAATATCTTTCTGGTAAAAAAAAAAAAATTTGGGCTCACAACTTCATTTTACATCATACAAACTAATTGTCCACCAGATTAGTTCCACACAGTTGTTGCACTGGGAACTCCTTTGGAACTATGAATCAGGCTACTTTTTCAGCTTTTATATGCCTACTTGCATTATTTATTAATAAAAAACAAAAAAAGTCAATGTACCTTGGCAAAAACAGAACCAAAGTACAATCACCAGCATCAACTTGATAGAATAACATTATGATTAGGATATATTTAGTTCGGCCATTACATTATACCATTTAACTCATAACAAAGGACCACAATAACCAACTACATAACACTAGAAACTCAAGAAATCAATTTTTGCATTACTTGCTGGATTGGAAAAATTATTCAATAGCTGAAAAAAAATTTAACAGGTTAACTATTTAAATACCGTCACCAACACCTTTGTTACTATACAAAAAAAAAAATATTAATGCTTCCTTGAACCATATAATCATGTTTACGTTGAGTACTCAAACAATCGACTGTTCCCTGCTAAAGCTGATATTAATGCTTCCTTGAACCATATATATATGCAGGGAACACGTTCCCTGCATATATATATGTAGCATTCATCAGTCATTCATGTTGTTGTGAATAATTAGCAAACATATAATCCGCCTAATAATTATAACTAATACAAGCTCATGCATATCATATACAGCGCGTAAGCATCGCGGAAAGTCATAACTAATATATCAATAATTAATACACCATATAAGTTAAAACATCCAACAACCCATACAAACTTAAGTATGAAGTACCCCATTACATATGAATGATTACCACCAGTAAGGACCTAACAAAACATTTGTCATCAACTTATAGCCCAAAACCAGTAGATACAGAAGCTATGGCCCTAACTACCCTAATACAGCTCCAAATCATATTCATCTTCTCTAAGCGGGCCTCAACAATTCTCTCTTCAGATACATGATCTCATAAAAATAAGGGTTCCAGTACACTCTAGTAGCATTTGTGTAATTTGCCAAGAAGCTATCCCTGCGGGGAAAAAAAAAACATTGTTATAAAATCAATCATACTACATTAAACACTCGATTTTTATGAAATGAATGACAAAGAGAGACCATTAAACCTTTGAAAGCACCAACCATAAAAAAATTATTAATCTTTATGACAAGATGAAACAAGATATGAGGGAATTGGTCACAAACAACAGAACACATGAAAATGCAAAGAGTGTATTCATTCTGGAAGAAAAAAATACCAAAGTGCAGTTACATCATCATCAAACACAACCATATTCGTGCGTTCAACGGTGTTTTCACGCCCTGCTTACACCGAAATGAGTCAAGAAACTACTGCCAAATAGTATAAAGAAAAAAGAGGTTGAAGCGAATTAGGAAAGAACTTACCTCAACTAAAGACTCTATTTACATCTTCATTCACCCAATAAGACTCTATTTACATGGGACTCCTTTTCATTGACAGCGAATATATAAGGTTTTGCAAAATGCCTGACTGTTAATTTTCTTTTATACTGGAAGGCAGAATATTGGGGTGAATGCACTATTGAGCCATAATTACCTTTGAACCAAAGATGTTGTTCGTGAAAACATTTGTGTGCTTTGCCGGGGTCCACTAATGAGACTACAAAATGAGAATTAGCCCACTATGTTTAGGAATAAGTCCTGCATCAGCATATGCTACTGTAACTTAGACGAGAAAAAGAATTAAAACCTAGTATTTAAAGGTGAAACTTAGAAAGCTAGGATGAAGAAAGCTAGGATCTACCTGTAGGTTCTGCTCCAGAAGCACTCCTTGCTGTTATATGAGAGCGTCCTACCAATATCTATCACCACCCTCACCCAACGGTTGCCGACATCGAAGACCGCAAACTCAAGCTCCCACAACGGTTTTGCAAGAACGATTCACCTGGGAAATTGAGGAGAAGAGGGGGAAAAAAGAGGAATGGGAAAAGACAATGGGAAACACGAAGGAGAGAGTAAAAAATAAAGAATAGAAAGAAGATGATTTACCAGGCAGAAGAAGCGAAGGAGTCCACATCTGGTAACAACCTGTGAGAACTTGCTAAGAGCATAACTAAAGCTAAAATGACGAAAAGATGAAACTCGAAGCAAAAAATGAGGGCAACGGAGAAAAGTATACGACTTATCAAGACTACAGAAAGCGTGTTGCAGGGAGGAAGCGTGTGGCAGTCAATTTTGGGATATGTTATAATTAATTTTTTTTTCATTTTTCCAAAAGCCAAAAATTTACAAATTTTAAAAAATCTGAAAATTTTACTATATTATGAAGGTAAGCAAAACTATTTATATTACTACGTCAAAAAATATTTATATTATAATATTGTTATATTTTCAAAGATAAAATTATTATAAACATTAAAATATTTAAATATTGATTTTTTAACCGTATTAAAATTCAAGTACTTTCTGCATCTATTAATTTTTAATTTAAAACTGTTAATATTAATGCCATCCGTAAATATATGTGCAGTAATTTTATATTTACTTCTTATATTTATATCATCATATACATTTCTAATATTAATTTTTGTTTGTTTATTATACTTTAAAACTTTGGATATAACGTGGGGAGGAAGTCAAAAAAGCATCATAAAGAAATCCTGCAGATTTCGAAACCGAAGAGTGAGAAAGAGTTGAAATGGAGAGAACTTAAAATTTTGAAACTCTCATCTGGACACTTTAAAAAAAAGTACTTGGGAAAAAAAAAAATACTATGCACAAAATTAAAAATAGGCGCAGCCCAAAACTGAGCCGCTACTATTCCTAAGCTGGTACTGTTCATAGAACAGTATTTTAAGTGAGGAGCCATTATGGGGGTGCAAGTGAGCCGGCTTGTAGTTGATTTTGATTTAATATTATAGATTGATATTAGTCTTTGTAATTCAATCAAAACCAAGATGTTTTGTTCTGTCTTGTTCTGTGAGGAATAAAAACTTATAGTTTGAAACTTAAGGGACAAAAATTAAAATGAGAATAAATGTAAAGAACTGAAGATTATATTAATCCATAAAATTATTATATCTAAGACAAATTTACTAATGCAAACCTGAAGGAATAAAAGAAATTAAAGTTTCACGAAATGGAATTTTGCTTCTAAATATTAAGTTGTTAGAAAATTATAACTTTACTGCGATCGAATCCATTGCGATTTGCGACTTAACGCAAAGAGAAATATGTCAATCCCGTTATACCAAAATTTAAATATTCTTACTTTTTTCCTCTCTGGAGAATTCAAAGTCCTTTGATGATGCTTTGAACAGAAAAGTGTCTTTTTTTGTCTTTTGTTTTTTGAAAAAGATTATTTAGAAGCACAATGCTATCAAATAAGCAGAAGCTAATAAGAAGAATCCAAGCGCGAGCAAACTGCAAAATAAAAGGATAAACTTGTCAATAAAATAGGGCAAACCAGAGTCACAATAAATGATTGTTTGGTTGAGGGTCCCATAATTAATTGATTTTATCAAAATATGAGTGTTTGGTTAAGGGTCAAATGATTTTATAAAATATGGCCGTTTGGATAGTTTTTAGAAGGGGGTTCTTCCCCCTTCCTTTCTCTTACAGGGCTTACCTTTGTGGGAGCCTGTTTTTCACCGTGAGTGGGAGCATTTTTTCCACCGCCTTTTTCCGGCAACTGCGGTGGGAGAGGATGTCCGGTGGTGTGTGTGAGTTGAGGAGACCTCTGTGTGTGTGTGTGTTGTGGTTTGCGTTTTTTGGAGCCTATTAGGATCAAAATGGAGAAGCGATTGTTTTATGGATCTGAGGAATTAGGACCGAAAGATGATGGCCAAGGCAAAGCCAAGTCAGTTGAAGACAAATCTGTAATGGAAAAGACGTCGGAGCAATGGAGATTGAGATCATCAAAGATCGCGATGCAGATATTGAAGAGTGGTGAGGATGATCGGTCTGCTGAAGCCGACGCCTCGTTAGTAGAATCGCTGGTATAAAAAGTATTCAGAAGCAATCTCTGCTGTACTAATGTCAAAATGAGAGCTCTGTTTTTCTGATTTAAACATGGCAAGCAATTGAAGGTCTGTTTGAAGCTATCTTCGTGGGTTATGTGTTCGGTGACGATCCCATTTAATACGAAGCATTAAAAATAAAGAATAAGATTAAGATTGTAATTTAAAAAATCATTAAAATTTTTTTGACATGAGTAATTGTTTATTATATAGAATTAAATAAACCCATGAAAGTAGAATTGAGAAATAACACCTTCTCTTATAGTATTCCTCAATCCTATATATATGAGTTCATCCAATTCCAAGTAATAAGTAATTTCTCATACTAAATACTATTTTCTCAATCCTTATTTCTTATTCTTCAATGTTTCGTACCAAACGGTATGTAAGGTGGTACTAGTATGGTGATGGAGGCTTTTTGAAGAACCGAATGTCCCTAAGGTATGCTAATTCTTGCTTGGTCCTGCTTTGTTTATTGAAGAATTAATTGTATCATCTTGATGAGCTAAATTGGTTGAAGAGAGCTTCTGGAATATATGTTAACTTTCCTTTACATGGGAAAGAATTGGAAGGAAAGGAGAGTCGAATGAGGCTAGATTTGGTTTGAAATGTAATTATGCATCTACTTGCTATTGTTTTAGCTGAGAATCTAATGTATGGTCCTTTTATGCTGATTATGAGGATAGTTTGTGGCTGCAATACTGCTCTCTCACTAGGTTAGATGGATCTATCATGGGGCAAGTATCACCTTCGTATTTTTGTTTTGCCTTTATTATTTGCAAGAAAAGAAATCATACAAACTTTGGACAGGTTGTTTTAAAGAAGTAGGATGATTTGAGATGGGTTCCATCTATGCACGGAAAGCGGAGTGTGACCGCCAGCGTTTTGAATGCTGAGCAAGGAATGCGGAAGCAGAGAGGCGCATGCATATATACAAACCATGATATTCGTAAAAATCACAAATTAGAGAAGATTATATGCTATTTCTGGTCCTTAACATAATGATTCATTTGACTTTTATTTTGGTTCTAATTATAAAATCATAATTTACTTTGTCTCTCATATTTATCTTTTTTTTCAAGATAATCTTTGTAATAATTGTAGTTCCAGCCAATGTACTTGATTAGCAACGATATTCTATGAAAGACTGCATATATTTATTACAAATAACTAATTTAATTAGTTTTCTGAATCTAGTTAAAATAGTCAACTAACTTTTATATTAAAGACCGAAAGTAATATTATAGAAGGAATAAAACGATTACCTCTGTTGAGTCCTCAAGGCAGATAACAAAAAGACAAATACCCAAATTTTTGGGTGAGATTATTGCCCTGATGAAGGAAAAAGAAATTGAAATAAATGTCACCAATAAAACGAAAATATCATTAAAACTCTTGTTGAAATCCATATTAATGCGACATATGCGTCAGGTCAATAATGATCCCAGCCAAAAAAAAGAAGAAGAAAATTAGGCAAATTCAGGGAAAATAGGAAAAAGGTTTCTAAGTGATTTTTAAGGCCCAGTGGATGCACTAAAGGTTAAAATAAAATACCTTAAGAAAATATGTTGAGTTTAAAAGCCTATTTTTGGCTAATTATTTCGTATTTGGCCAAATTCCATGACTCAAAAATTACGCAAATGCCTTAAATGATAATATTTGGATGATCATTCGAAATAATTATTTGAAGATTTTAGCGGATTAATACAAAATATTACACCTCATGATTGAATTCATAAATTTCCGTTTATTTTGACTTGTAATTATTCCAAATTGACGTGAAAGTATTTGAGAGCCAAATTGGACCCAATAAAAGCAAGAAAAATCAGTGTATGAAAGGAGGTGTCATATGCCAAAATTTGGGCTTACAAGCTCAAGAATAAATTTAAATTAAGTAGGTTGCTAAGCTATTTAGCCACGCCTATCCCTCTTAAGGCTAATTTTAAAGGTTTTAAATCATCAACTATTTTTTCAAACTATTTTCTGTCACATAGTTTCATCGATTTATTTAATTAGCCTTCAATACTGGTAATCTACGTTACAAGAACAAAAAATATGATTGAATAATAATTTAAATATTTAAATTTAAAACTTGAGCACCCTACATTGCTCAACTATCATAAATAAAATTATTATGTATCAGATAAAATCGATAGTGAAAATATATTATAAAAAAATAAGATCATAAAATTTGAACGAAATAAATTTAAATGTTGAAAAATATAGTTATGAATTGTCATGAATGGCGATTTTTTTTAAACATTAAGTAGTATTATATTTAGCTTGAATATTTACAGTAATTTGCTGGCCAAAAAAGGAATATTTACAATAGTTATAAAAAAATTCGTGTTTATATATAAATTATTCAACACAATATTTGAGATAAGACATGCACGACCAAATGGCTCAATATTGGTAGAGGTCAAGGACCAGAATATTAACCTTTCTTGAGAGATTCCAATACTTTTGAATGATCCTTTGACATTTCTTTTTTAATTTGTAGAAATTAAAAACAATCCACCGAATGGAAAACCATAAATCAAGAACCCAAACACGAACTAATCAGTGTATAAAACCTGCCAAAAGAAAAAAGAAAAAGGAATTTTAATCATCTTGCCATACAAACAAATAAAAGAAAATCAGCACATATAAGAGAATGATATTATTAATCTCTCCTTGTCTTTTCCCGAGATTTAAAGAAGCTAAAAATATCTATAATTATTCACTGTATGTGCCCTCAATTATTGGACTCACAAAGTCAAATTTCCAAGTCTTTTATTATTATTTTGTTGATGAATTCCTAGGCTTTAATTAAGCAATTAATCCGCATTGACAGTAAGATTGACACGATCAAAATATATAATTACCTTCTCTGTTTTTTTTCCCCCAGAGGTGCCGACGTTGCTCTGATGATTCTTGGACGGTGAAGTACTGAAGTCTTCTTTTTTGCTTTTTTTTTGTAAATTTTTTTGTTAATTTTGTAGAAAGACAAAGCAATCAGACGCGTGACAGCTACAATGAAGAACTAAATATGATCAGAGATCAGGGCACACTGCAAAATAAAAGAACAAAACTTAATAACAGGTTTCAGCTGATTTTTAACAACATAATAGAAGGTATAATAAATTATACTCTTCCAGTTCTAAATATAAGATCTATTTTATAGTACAAAATGTGTCTTATATTTAGGATTAAAGGAGTATATCATAATACTATGTCTTTCTAACCCTCTCAATATATATTGGTAGAGGTTAAGAGAACGACGAAACAAGAGTGAAAGAACTTAAGAAGCAAAACGAAAAATATAAACACAACAATGAAATTAAACCAAAGGAAAGATACATACAAGGGGAATATTCCTTCCGGCGTATCAAAAAATAAAAAAGAACAAGGGGAATGTATAATTATAAGGTGAATATACCTTAAAGTAATTAATTAACAAGAGCACATAGAATCACTGTTATCAAATTCGTGAATTGACTCTCCGAATTTGATGTTTTTATATTTTTAGCTAATAAAATCATGTCGATTTGCTCTTAAACTCATAATAACTATAAACTCGGTTAAACTTACGAATTTATTTACCGAGATTACCGTTTTTACATTTTAAACTTGTAAAATCGTGTCAACTCGCTCTTAAATTCATGCTAAATTTTTGGATTTGGTTATGTTTAGTGACTTTATATGTGAATTTTATAGAAATTTTTTTGTTGAATATGATAAATTATGAACATTGATAGATATAATTTCAATTATTTAAATTTAAAGTATATTTAAATGAAATTGATCTCATTTTTATATCTTAATTATTTGATTATATACTTTTAATACTAGTTTATTAATAACAGTAAACTCTTACAAGTTTACGATCTGAGTTTATAATCCGAATTTATATCATTATCACGAGTTTGTTTAAACTCGTGAGTTTGATAACATTGTATAGAATCGTGCAGCAATTAATCAGAAAATAAAGAGAACGATTTTAATTTGTCTTCTTTGCCTACGGTACAAAAACTAGCATGGTAAAACTTTCACCGTATTATTGAATATTATTTTTGAAGAGATTATTTATCAAGTATATATTATCTAAGTTAAAACATTCACAATCATAAAAAAAAATCGGGTTTACATACAAATTAGGGAGTATTACTATAAAGTCCCAAATAAGAAATATATTTATTAAAAAAATCTCACAACAACTAAGTAGCTTGTAAATATTAATGACAAGTTACATCATAAGAAATAATAATAGATTTTAACTGCTCACTTATCATTGAGATTTTTCAATAGTTATGTTCCTTGTTTGGAATCTTAGGATAATTTTCCCTACAAATTATTTGTCACGATATAAAGCCTAGAATCATTTAAAGGTATCTCATCATAGTAATACAGTGGAGTTAATAACGTTTACTTTAAGTCTCAGTACTGAAGCAGAAGACAGGACTTATGAAGCACAGGAGGCACATAAACTTATAATATAAAAACACTAGCTATGATAAACGAAAAGTAAGTAATTAAGAGATAAAAAGGGAAGGTGATGTGATGAACTTACCAAGTTATTTTTGCAGATTGCAGATTGCTTGACGATGCCTTCAGGCTTCAACAAGCTAAGAGAGTAGTCTTCTTTTTTCAGTTTTTCTGTTCAAATCAATCACTTTGAGGGGGGGGGGGAAGGAGAATAACAAATCAAAGTTAGCAAATTGAGAGAATACTTTAAAGGATGAATCAACGCACGCTCTTACCGGGAAAATGGAGCACACAGAGAGACAGCACAGAGCACAGGGGAAACTTCAGTAATGAGATTTGAGGCTTCTAAAGTCGATGGTAGTATTATTGAAGAAGGTCTGAATATGAGAATAAGCACTCTCGGATCTCAAGAAAACCCTCTGGCTAAGAAAATATATAATAATGAAGTCAATTTTTCCAAGTCTTTCTTATATTACTATTCTTCTGTTGATGAATTCTTAATCTATTTTAATTATTATGAAATTTGTGAATTAAACCAAATTCGTCCTTCTTTTTGTTTTGTTATACATCCACTTGCGAATTTGATGTATGCCATACATAAGTCATTTGTCAATGAGTTAGATGATTTGGATTTGGTTTTGGTTTTGGTTTTATTATGCAAGTAGTATATTTTATATATATGATCCGACAACGTATCCTGCCCCAAGAAGCAACTTTCAATAAATAAATTTATTGTCCCCTTCACATTTTTTCAAAATATAATCCTTTGGGCCTCCTAACATCTAGTACTTTTTTAAAATCTTATTACCAGGTATTCTTAACACTGCTACATCTCCGGCACTTAAAGACAAGACCACTAGTTAAATTGGACGAACCCTTTACCAGTATGATAAGTGCTTTTTGGTATGCAACAAAATTTAGGTTACAATTAAAGTAATATACCATCCAAACAAATTTTTTGTTAAACTAACTTTTCTATAAAACAATGTTACCCCAATATTAGTTTGCAAAAATTAGATAAAAAATAACTTTTATTACCGCTACTTCAAAGCTAAGACTTGAGAGGGCGACCCAGTGAATCTAAATGGGGACTGTATGAACCTAAAAATGACGTTTTAAGAACATAGTAATTAATGATGTTTAGGAATCATAATTTAAGGTGAAGATGATGGCAATGACGAAGCCGAACATGAAATTGAGCTTAGAGTGTCTGCTAATGGTGGAAGCTGCATCTTCGTCGTCTTCATTTGGAAGATAAGTCAAAGTTGATTCCTGTGTTGAAGGGCTTGGTGCCAATCCTTCTCTTGGTTGATCGTCTGCAATTTAATGGCAGTAAAAGCAAAGAGATTAATAAATTGGTTCTCATGTGGAAAAGTTCTTCAAAAGGATTTTTTTTTTATCGTTAATATTTCATTTATTCTTTTTTCTTAAAAAAAAAATCTAATACTAGATTATGATCATGCATTATCATATTGAAATATTTTAAATTCAATTTTTCAAAAATTAATTAAAAAAAGTTGAAGCCACTTTTAATCAAACACACAACAATTCATTTTCTTCTCCATTATTGGTTATACATAAATATATGAATTGTGGGTAAGAAAATTCATCAGATTTATTAATTAGTTACTTCTTTTTGGCCAAAATTCATATTAATTACTTGGAGTACGGAGCAGTTGAAAAATTAACATAAATGGTAAAGTTACATAAGTAGCTCCATGTGAGTGTAATCAATCATCAATTGAAAAATAAAAGTAGCGTGGCACATGGTGGGGACAATCAAAAGGAGCATGATATAGAAAAAGGTTAAGAATAATGAGTTCTTTATTTAAAAAAAAGGTAATATCAGCAAAAAAGGTAATAATAATGATAATGGAAATATTTCATTGTCTTACTCGGAGACATGGCATCTTGACTTATTGGAGCCAACGACACTGGCACTCCTGCAGCTGCATCTCATAACAGTAAATATTTAATAAATATTCGCTCACACATTTAATTAAAAAAAAGGAGAATTCGGGAAAATGTTCTCATTGGGCAATTTTTTTTCGATATATATTATCTATTAGAGGCAATCTTATCTAAGAAACTATCAGAGACTAAACGTGAACATATCTCTTAGCAAAAATTCAAATATCGGTTTATCACAATATGAGTAACTAATCTCCACTCCCAGACCAAATGCCCATTGGTTCATGTGGCAAACCTTTTTGGTAAAAAGACTTGGCACAATTATCTTCAGCAATGTAATTCTTCCTCATTTGAATGCAACATACCGTCAATTACACAGAAAAATTTTCAATACCACATAATGAAAAATATATTGCATATAGTTAAAAAAGAGTTGCATCGGAGAAAAATAATTGCACACACTCAATTCATGTCCTTTTGCCCAAAAAAAATTGCTAATTAAATTGGGACTTATTTTCGAGAAAGGGGAAAAAAAAATTAGACCACTGTCGATATGAAATTGCAAATGACATCACATTATCGAAGACAGTGCACTGCACATACTCCAGCTTTAGCTTGATTAAAAAAAAATTATTTTTCCCAAAAAAATACCGTGATTATTGGATCTGCCAGCATCACTAGTATAAACTAGCATGTCTAGGATTCTTTTGAATCATTCTCTAAATTTTAACAGTGACCAAATAACCAGTTCCTGATGATGAAACTAGATTGATTCCCAGAATCAGATTACTATCTATCATGATTCTCAGAAAAAACTAAACAGATCGAACAAAAATGAAACTCAGAGAAGACAATGATTGAAGTTTAAGTAGGGATACCTGAGCAGGAAGTAACATTAGGAGCAGAAGACACTCCACAAAGAGAAGGAAGGTTGAGAGCTTTCTTGACATCAATGGTGAAACCAGTAGCTTCAGGATGCCCTAATAGCTCACATAAGCAAATGGGGTTGCTCTCTACTAGTCCTGCGATCTCCGGGCAGCATCCTTTTTCTGGTTTTGTGAGGTTGCTTTCAGTTTTCACAAAGCTCAGGCAATCTGATGTGTTCACTAAGGCTCTGAAGCATTCTGTAATCACCTTTGCAGGTGCCGGAGCCATGCCGCCGGGAGCCGGAGGAGATGGCGGGGCTTTGGCTGATGTTGTGCTGTGGGATGAGGACGCTGTGATTATTATTAAAGCAGCAACAATGGCTGCCATTCTTCTGAAGAGGGCCATTTGATTGTGATGTGTTTGGGAGCGTCTCTTTTTGTCTTGCAGCAAGATGTGTGAGGCTAAATAAGGTTATTTGGGGGTCTTTCTTTTTTGGTAAAGCTTAGACGGAGGCTGTTAGATCCATCAGTAACAAAAAAGAACGAAGGAAAAAGAAGACAAGATAAATAAAGTAATAAATAAAGTGGTTATAAAAGCTGAAACTACTAATAACTCTTTTTTTTCCTTTTTTTTTTTTTAAATTAACGAACGTCCAATGGCAGAATAATTTCACTAAATTTTTAATCAGGTCCATCTAGTTTTAATTTTATTTATTAATTAAATATAAACTTAATTAAATATATTAATATTGAAATATAAAATATTAATAATTAAATTAAATTAATAATTATATAATAAAAAATAAGTAATATAATTAATTAATTCAGGAAAATTTTTTAGAACAATTAATTTTTTTTTGGCTGAAAAAATTAAAATTATAACAATTCATTATTTCTAAAATATTATTGTTTATAAACTAATATTAAATAATATATACTATTTTATTTTTATAGAATAGTACTATTAGAATTTATAACATAAAGAATAAAAAATTCAGAGACTTAATTAAAAATAAGATGAACTTATAAGGACTTGATAACAAAAAAAACAAATGCAAAGATCTAATTAAAAACAGGTGAAAGTATAAGATCCTGATAAAAAGAAAAAAATAATGAGGATTTGATTCAAAATTGATTGAAACTATAAGGACTTGCAAATTAATTATCCCTAACTAATTTAACTAGTATTTTTAATCTACTCAAATTAGTTTATTAACTTTTACATTAAAGACTATAGGAGTAATAAGCAATCCCTTAATCTTAACAATTGGCTGCATCATCTAACAGTATGCTCCTCTGACCCTTACTATAATTTCTAATTAACTAATTTAAGTAGATTAAATATACTTGTTAACTTAGTTAACATGATGTGTGTTTTTTTTTTCAAAATTCCCTAATCATCTTAATTTTCTCATTGCCTCTCCTATTTTGTTATTGTTGATAGAATACCAATAGGATTAATTTGAAAAAAATTAATAAATATATAAAATAAGTCTTACATAGAGAATTAATATCAACTTTCTAATTAAGTCATACAGTATTCCAAGAGCAGATTGTAAGGAGTTCTTTCTTGCGAAGAAATTTTGATCTGAAAATTGGAGTGGCAAAACCTCTTATTTTTTTAACCGCATTGTCAAGCAAGTCATGTGTTTCTAAATAGAGATTTTTCATCTATTTTTCTAAATCGCATTCCACTATTTTTATTTGTTCTTTTAAAAACGGATGGGCGCCGGCTTTCTACCAATTCTGGGCTTAGACGTGCTTCAGCTTCTTTCGGCCCATGCCCAAAGCAATTTAAATTGAACGGACGGCCAGGATTAATTTACAGGTTCAACGGCGAGATTAGGGAATCAGGCGCCAACAACGGGAGGCGCGCATTATTCATTCTTGAAGAGGAACGGGCGCGCATTATACATTCAACGGGCAAAAAACTCACTCGCGTCTGAGAATTCCTTAAGCTCTCAAACTTCTTCAATTCAAAATCACAAGCCCCTTGAAGAAATTTGGGTACCGCCCAGAATTTTTCTGACTCTTTTGCTTCTAATACCCACTGCCTCTAGAGAATCAACGCCATGTCTCTCGAGACTCTTCCCAGACAGATCTCCTACGCCAACAGTGGCGCCTCCGATCGTCGAAACGGTTTTACGGCTGCACCGGCGGATCCACGAGTGGATGATAAGCCCAAGAAGGTTACCCAAATGTAAGATCTCAGTAACCACAATACACTTTTGGTTTTTGGGCGATCATGGTTCAACTCCCTCTTTTTGTTTTGCCTTTTTTCTGTTTCATTTTGTTCCTTATTTACTTAAAAAGTTTTCTTTTTCAGTTCCCTGATGGAAGCTTCACCGGAGGACCCATGCTCTCCTCCTCCGACATCGTTGCTGGGTATTGCCTCGGTAGCGTCGAATGCTCCAATTAGAAAGCGCCCCACTGCAGACAAAATGTTGGCTAAAGCAATTCTGTATTCTGATGATGAGATTTTCCAGAAATTTATAGAAGATCTTCGAATTGATGTTACTTTGGCTGCAGCAGAGGCAAAGAGAGTACGACAGATGCATGTTTTGATGTCTTTACGGTAGTATTATTCTGTTTATTATCAAATTATCCCCGTAAATCTGATTTGTTTTGATTGCTGTTAATGGTTTGAAATTGATCCTTTTGACGTTGTTTGGGCTTGGTTTAAATATGTTTGGGTCATAACTGGGAAAATAAGAATTCAGCCGCCAAAAACCAATCTAATTAGGAACTAACAGAGTGGTATTAAGGTAGCGAGTTAACTACTTCCCTATTTTCTTTCAAGGTATAAACTTACGAGATTGAGAGAGGAGGGCAGGCAGGTTACTGTGTCATGGATATCAATGGAGTAACAAAATTCCTAATTCCTTAGTAAATAAGATAGCTTCTGTGAGTCGATGAAATGGTTAACTGCAGCTTGCATCAGTTCTGCTTAATTTCTGTTTAAAAATTTTGCCTTGAAAAGAACATTTATTTTAATGATTTATAGATGATAACTACATATAATAGTAGCTTAACTACTATTTAAACTTCTTTGCAAGTTTACAGCTGGACTGTTTGATCAAATATCTGTTTCCAAAATTAGCTCATGTTTTTCTTGATATTGTATATTTAGTAGTTTTTGCCTATCAAAAGCCTATTGAGCCTGCTATATTAGTTTTTATATACTTATTTCTTAACTGGGCTTTTGCTTTATTATTGTTAATAGTTGAATGATTTTGCTTTTGAAAGTTATGGCCTCTGAATGATTATGTTAGTCCAAGCAAAGAGTTGCGTTAACTGGCCTCTTTCCTCACATGCATCATCCTTTCTTTTGTTTCCCATAGATTAACCTGCTCTTGTGAGCTCTCTGTTGTTTGAAGGATAGGTCAGGTGAGTCATGATGAGGATCCAGGGGACATTGCTGGATTGATGTTCTTCTCTTCACGCACCAGTTTGTTTTGCTTTATGTGGTCCGTTATTTTTTATCTTCTCTACCTGGGGCCCATGGTTTCATTCAGCATTACCATGACATTTACTGCTTATAAGTACTTGGAATTGATTTCACTGCTGGGTGTGCCTTGAAATTGGTAGCTTAGGGAATATTATTGATATGGATATCCTTGTCAGAGCAGCTTTCATTCCATGAATTTGCTTCTCGTATGGCCCCAATGGCAGACTTCATTTCATGTTTTTCATTCAACCATCTCTCGACATTCTTGGATATGCCAGAAGCACGAGTTGGTGTTGCCAGCATCTCCTACACCGGGGATGGGCAAAATTTTCCAACTCATGGATTGGAAAGAAGGTGGACCTGCCCTCCACACCATTGTGCTGGAGCGATTTCCACAACTAAGGCTACCTTGCGAACAACACACTAATCGAATCATACAATTTTCATATCAAGTGCTACTTGATACTTTGGTCATCCTTGCCACCAAAACTCCCTATGACGTCACTGCATCAGATAGATCAATTGTGGAGGCAAACATAGGGGAAGCAAATATCCTTGGGTTTGACAAAGAGTGGATGGAATGAGTTCTGGCTCTGATACGCTTGATGTCTTGGCGGTATAGATGGAGGCAAAGCTAGAAACATATGAACTTGCATTAGATCAGTTTCATGAGCAAAGAGCAGAAGCAAAGGAATGGCTTGAAGCAATTGATTCTCAGTTGGGTGGGTCTCTTGGAAGATCACAAGAAATCGGTTCTCAAGATGGAAGGTATTAGGTAACTAACGAGTGCCAAGGAGAAACCTTTTGGATTGTAGGCTTTCCAATTCTTATTGCTTTGCATCTGTTCTGCTTGATTTCTGCAAATTTTATTCTGCATTTGGCTATACTACTGTTAAGGGTAGACATCGCAAGGCACTATGACTTGCCATTAGATGAAGGAAAAGGAGGAAGAGCACCTGAAGATATTGTGCTTCCAACCCATCACTTTAGTGCTCATTTTATATCTTCGATGTATGCAAGATCAATGGAGCTTTGTATGACTATTTTCTCCTTAAAAGTGGCATCCCCAAATACATTCACAGATTATTGTGTTTGTTGACTCTCATCAGTTCAAGTTCTGTGCTTCTTAATTTGTCTGTGTAAGATGCTAAATGTAGTTTCTTGGTTTATAACCCTTTTAATAATCAATTTGTAATTTTCATGCAATGCTGAGGTTGTAGCCGTAGTGCAAGGCAATAAATATGATCAATTCCTGCGATGAAGTTAAATACCCAGTCAATGTTGGAGATGTAGCAGATCTAATATAATAAGGTGTCAGAGTTTACTATATAATCAAATGGTTATTGCTTAAATTACAGGCTGTCCGTCTCAAGGAATGCCTCTTAGATTTGCTGCAAAAATTGCTTGTATTGATCCCAATCTTCGGAAGACAAAAAAAGACTGGGTGTGATATTTGCCAAACGTGCAGTAGACAGGTTGGCCTAAAAAGAAAGTAAAGTGACTTTTTTTTTTTTGGAAGAAAAAACAAAGAATCCACGGAAAAAGGAGAGGTATTTTGAAATACCTCATCAAGTGAGTGATTTTCCCTTTATTTCTTCTTCTCTGCCAAGTCGAACCTCTGACTATTTGGTTGCATGCATAGCGCACAAACCAAATCGCCAGAAGTCATTTTGGCACCTTTATGTGACATGTTATAAGGTTTGTTTAAATGAATAACCATTTCATTTGTCACAGGTAAATTTTTTACACGCGTCAATTTTTTAACGTTTAATTGGAAATATCTTTTTTTTTTTTTCCTTTTGGGGATAAAATAACAGTGTTAATTAAAGCAAGTAAAAATTTACACACCTAAAAGGCTCTCCAATTGAGCTTGCAAAGCGGGAGAGCCCATCAAAGAAAAATGGAAATAGCATTATAGAGTGCAGAAACTTAAAACTAGAAATATCCTCATTTGTTAACAGTAGCTATCCTTTCTAGAAAATATAAAAAGTAAATAGAGTGTACATCTTTTAATTAGGTTTGTTATTCCCATTCACAATCACACCTACCTAAATGTTGATTGTAATCAGTTTCAATATCAATATTTAAATTTATTATTTGTAAAAGCTATAAATGAAAGAATCTCTTCGAAATCTTCATACTAAAAATCGTGAGAAATAAAAATTTATAAATAATAAAAATAAAAAGAATATATAAAAAGGAAAATTTAGGTTATATGGATTTTTCTTAATAATACAAAAATTGCACTGATAAAATTTCAAAAATTTAAGTAGACAGAGAACGACGCCGCTTCAGTGCTTCAGTTCTTCTTCTTCCGTTCCTGGAGTCCTCTTCTGCTGTGTCTTCAGGCTCTGCAGTTCTGCGCTTATTCCCCAAACCCCAAATTCTCCTGTTCCCTCGCCCTCGTGCTCCTCAGCTCCTCACCGTTGTGCTCCTCAGCTGGTCACCGTTGTTCACTGCTGCTTCGTTCTTGGCCAGAAACGGTGTGGCTTCTTCAATCATTAATGTTCAAAACTTAGACTTACTCATGTAGCTTTGCGAAGTCCACAAATTTGCGGAGAAGCATAGGTCATTCTCCCTCTTCGTGTGGCTTCTTTCCTCCCGGTAGGCTCTCCCTCCCTCTCACTCTCCACTGTGGTATTCTGGTTTCTTGAGCATCCATATGACTTTAGAAATCCATCTTCATTTTTGTTTCGTTTCAAATTGAATTTTTCATCTCTGTGCTATGTTCTCTGCTAATTGTGTACTTACGGTCTAAATAATAAACAATTTTTCCTCCAATGCAAGAAATTTTGTTGTGACTCTGTGCTGATTGCTGATTAAAACTCTGATTGCTAATCTTGTCGTAATTTTGCTAATTTTGTTGTGACACTACTTGCTAATTGCTAAGGATAAACTCTATTTGCCAATATAAGAAATTTTTGCCTTTTTGATGATTGTAACTCTCTTTGCTGATTGCTAATTGTGAAATTCCACTGCCTTAGCTGATAGTTGACTTTCGGACTTAGTAACTCTCTTTGAGTGTTTTGTTAATTTGTAGCTTTTGTTGGATTGTTTGTGCTGAGAGTCTACTGAAACTGAGCATTATAAGATTATTACACATGGATATTGCAAGCAACCCCATTTTAATTAAATTATATTAGTTTAATTATCACCAGTCTGGCCCTGGTTTGAAGCACTACCTCTACAGATTTAATGACTAGTCTGGTTTTCAATACCTTGGTACTCCCATCCTAATTCTAAATTGATATCATATATTGATATTTTTTATGACTTTTTTTTTTCTTTTCTTTTCCTTTTTATGTACTGATGCCTTTGTTGATTTCTAATGAAGGTGCATAGAGTCTCAGAAAACTTTTTCCATGAGAGCAATAAGCTCATTACGATCATTGTGTTCAAATTTGAACTTTCGAGTTTCGCAAACTCAAATTTCACATCTCTCAGACATCTCCAATTCATCTAAGCTTCACCGGCTTCAAAATGCCCAAGAAATTGCAAATGAGCAGCCAGAAACTACTCGATTTGATGCGCTTTTCAAGGACATTACGGAGATTTTTGGTGCTAATGACCTGATTCCTGGTGATACCTTGTCTGAAATATTGAAATCTGGGAAAGCTCATGGTGGTGAAGAAGATTCTAAAGTTAACTCAGCTTGTAGTCAGAATGTTTGTACAAATGTCAAAGAGAATACATTGCAGAGGAAAGAGAATATTATGGTTCTAAGCAAAGCCCAGTTAGGAAATTTGGATGAAGATGATGTGAGCCGAGTAGTCGGTGAGATCACAAGAATTGTTCGGGTGGAAAATGAATTGGCTTCCATGGAAGAAAAGTTAGATAATTTGAACTATGTGATGAAACAAGAGATTGTCGAAAAAGTGCTGAAAAGGTGCTTCAAGGTGCCGTACCTGGCTATGAAATTTTTTGAATGGGTGAAACTCAAGGATGGCTTTAGTTACACAACTCAGATTTACAATACCATGTTGAACATTGCTGGAGAGGCAAAAGAGTTTAGGTTGGTTGAAAAGTTGCTGCAGGAAATGGACAATTATTCTCTTAACAAGGACATTCGTACGTGGACCATTCTCATGTCCCAGTATGGGAAGGCAAATCGAATTAGCGAAGCATTGCTGGCCTTCAAAAATATGAAAAAATCTGGTTGTGAACCAGATGCTACTGCCTATAAAGCAATAATAAGTTCACTTTGTACTGCTGGAAAAGGAGAACTTGCCTTGGAGTTCTATAAGGACACGGTAGATAAGGATTTGGTGCTTGATATTGGAGTGTATAAGATGCTAATGAACTGCATGGCAAGATTAGGAGATATTATGGCTGTTCGTTTGGTTGGAAATGACATGACAAGGTTATCTCTGCTTTCAGAAAATAATGTATATGGTTGTGTGTTGAAGAGCTTTTGCAATTTTGGGAGAATTAAAGAAGCTTTAGAATTGATCCGTGAGCTCAAAAACAAGGATTTTGCCCTTGAACACGAATATTTCAAGACCTTGGTCAGAGGGCTATGTAAGGCTGACAGAATCACTGATGCTTTGGAAATGGTTGAAATTATGGCAAGAAAGGGAAATATTGACCACGAAGTTCATGGGATCATCATAAATGAATATTTACTGCGAAATCAGGTTCAGAAGGCACTAGATGCATTTCAAAGTATGAAAGAAACTGGCCATGCTCCTCCAATTTCCACATACACAAGACTGATGCAGCGTTTATTCAGGTTGAATCGTTATGAAGAAGCCTGCAAGCTGTATGATGAGATGCTGGGAAGAGGAATGAAGCTTGATATTGTTGCCATCACAGCTATGGTTGCCGGTCATGTTTCCAATAATTGTATATCTGAAGCATGGAAACTCTTCAAGAGTATGGAATACCAGGGCTTCAAGCCCACTTGGAAATCATATTCGGTATTTATCAAGGAGCTTTGCAAGGCTTCAAAGACAGACGACATTGTTAAATTATTAAATGAAATGATGGCTTCAAAGGTTGTAATTGGAGATGAAATATTCAATTGGGTTATGACTTATTTGGAGAAGAAGGGGGAGCTTGGGGTGAAAGAGAAAGTTCAACAGATGTATAGAGCTTCTAAACTTGATCCCCAGACATGTGATGAATCTGGAGAACAGTCATCAGTAAAAACTAAGCTCAGCATGGATGTGATACATCACCAACAAAAGCCAGAAAAAGTGGATTCCTCCTTAGTAAATCCACAAGTTGATATTCACACAGAGCAGGATGTTCAAGGACTTTCTAAGATTCTTTCGTCTTCCATGGATTGGTCCTTGATCAAAGAAAAATTAGAGAAAAGCACCATTAAATTCACCCCAGCACTTGTTTTGAAGATCTTGAACAATTGCAACATCCATGGTAGCAATGGACTAAAATTTTTCTCTTGGGTGGGAAAGCAAGTTGGTTATAGACACACTACAGAAACTTACAACATGGCAATCAAAATTGCAGGAAGCGGGAAAGATTTCAAGCACATGCGCAGCCTATTCTTTGAGATGAGAAGAAACTCTTATGCGATAACGTCAGATACATGGACTATTATGATAATGCTTTATGGACGAACGGGCTTGACACAGATTTCTGTGGATTGCTTTCAAGAGATGAAAGCTAGTGGTTATAGCCCAAATGGGAGTACATACAAGTGTTTGATTATTGCCCTTTGTGAGAAGAAAGGTAGGAAGGTTGATCAGGCAATCAAAATCTACAAGGAGATGATTTCTGCAGGATGTGTTCCTGACCAAGAACTGATTCAGACTTACCTTGGTTGTTTATGTGAAGTTGGCAAAATATCGGATGCTCGAGGATGCACAGATTCTCTTAAAAAAGTTGGCTACACAATTCCCCTCAGCCATGCCTTGTTAATTCGGGCTCTCTGCCGAGCCGGAAGAGTAGAAGAAGCGTTGAAAGTGGCCAATGAAGTCGTAAAAGAGAAATCTACCATAGATCAATTAACCTGTGGAAGCATTGTCCATGGTCTATTACGCATGGGAAGGTTAGAAGAGGCAATAACAAAGGTGGATTCCATGAAGGAAGCAGGCATAAGACCTACCTTCCATGTTTATACATCCATGATGGTTCATTTCTTTAAAGAGAAACAAATAGGAAAGGCTATAGAAGCTTTTGAGGAAATGCGAAGGTCTGGTTATGAACCAACACTTGTTACATATTCAGCCCTTATACGTGGTTACATGAATGTTGGGAAGGTTACTGATGCATGGAATATCTTCTACCGTATGAAATGTAAAGGTCCATTTCCAGATTTTGAAACATATTCCATGTTCCTTACTTGTCTTTGTAAGGTTGGTAGATCTGAAGAAGGCCTGAAGCTAGTATACGAAATGCTAGATAGTGGGATTGTTCCTAGCACCATCAATTTTCGAACTGTATTTTATGGGTTGAACAGGGAAGGCAAACAAGATTTAGCTCGGGTTGTATTGCAGAAAAAGTGGGAATTGATAAGAAAGCGCAAGATTTAGCTTAATTTAAATGATTATTCTGTCTCCTTACAATAAACTATAAAATCTTAGAAAGTTGTGAAATTTTTTAAAAAAAATATTAACCTATTTTTATCTAATTTCATTAATCTTGAAAAATTAGCCATGATGACCTTATAAAAACTTGACAGGAGAAAATGTAAAAAATTAAACTAGTTTTATCTAATTTCATTAATCTTGAAAAAGTAGTCATGATGACCTTATAAAAACTTCATGGGGGGGAAATATTTTTTCATATATAAGGGTTCGTAATATTATTTCCCAAAAATTGTATGCCATCATCCTCCAAGAGTCCAAGTTATAGTATTTACTTTAATTTGCAATCCTTACAAGAGATTTCAGTTTCAGAATTTATTTAATGCGCATGAAAGTTTAGATTTAAAGATTCCCTAAGATTGAGAAGGTGTTAACACTTTTAAGTATTTTTATTCTAGGGTTAATGTATAAATTTAGCCTGAAAATCTTCATTTAGGAATGTTAAACACTCAGAAGTTAAAATGTTACTTTCTGTCATTAAAATATCAATGATCAACGTTAATTTTTTTTCGTTAATAATAATAGGCATTATTGTTATAATTTTAAACTTCTAAGATAAATTTGTTGTAAAAAAAAATCGGATATCTAGCATTCATGAGTAAAACCTTTCAGGATAAATTAAAGTAACTCATAAATTATTGATGCCAAGTTTCAAACGTACATATATATGAATTGGGTCCTTACTAATTAGATCAGTTCAGGATTATTATTCCGGTCGAAAAACAAAGTTCAGGATTATTACTGGCTAATTTCTAAATTTTTGAAATGTAAGAAAAATTTATAAATAGAGTTATTAGATGTCATTTTTCTTAAATATACGTAAAATTAGTGGTGCTTGACCATAATGATTAACGTTTATTATATTCCCGGATGCAACAAAAGAAACTGTGATCCTATAATCTCTCCCACATTTGCGTATTTCTCTCCCTCCTTCCATTACACAAATCACATATTCTCGTTCACTTTGAATCGAAACGCTTCCTCATTTCATCACTCGCTCTCTCTGAAGCATCCAATGTCCGACGATAACGCCGCCGCCACTCCGTCACCGGACGCCATTCGTAAAGCCCAGTCAGCCATTCAATCTTTGTCCTCCCTTGTCCCCTCCATCCCTACCTCCCTCTCCTCCTCCAACAATCCCGCTCTCTCTCTCCTCCACGACTCCGGCGTCTCCTCCTGCATCTCTGCCCTCCTCAGGGAACCCAACTCCGGCTCCGGCGACAACAACCTCTGCCGTTGGCTATATGACACCTTCCAATCTGGCATTCCCGAACTCCAGCTCGTCGTCCTCCGCTTCCTCCCCGTCATCACCGGTATCTACCTCACCCGTATTGTTCACCGGAAACCTCAAGCAGGCTTCGAGGCCGTCCTCTTAGCCCTCTATGCCTCCGAAACCAATGCCCGCTCCGGCCAAGCCGTCACCGTCACGATCCCAGACTTGTCCAATCCAAGCGTCTATCATGAATCCAAATCCACCGTCAAGAACAATGCCACAAACCTCGACCTCGCCGTCGTTTCCCACTCCCTCGAACCCCACGGCACCGTACGTTCCTCACGGCGAGCCAGGATCGTCGGAGTCACATTAGAATTATACAACAGCAAGATTTCCCAGATGCCAGTCAAGTCAAAAATCGAGCTTTGCGAGTTCTGCAAGATCTGGGCAGGTCAAGACGGAGACATGTACAAGGGATTCGGGTCTGAAGCCGAACATAAGCAGAGTGATGAGGACGAGGAAGACGAGGAGGTTGGAGACGGAGAAGAAGAAGAAGAAGAAGAACGAGACATCATTATAACAGAGGAAGAGAAAAGGATGAAGAAGAAAGAAGGGAGGATTCCTTTGCCATGGGAATTATTACAACCAATTTTGAGAATTCTGGGACATTGTTTGATGGGTCTAAATAATTCTAAAGAGAAGGAGCTTTTTGATGCAGCGAGCGATGCTTGTAGGAGTTTGTATGCGAGGGCTGTGCATGATGTGAATCCAAAGGCTATTTTGGCCACTGCCAGTTTGCTAAGGCTTTTGAAAAGGCTTGAGGATAATAAATTTGATGACTTTGATCATTTCACTAATGTAATACCTCTTTGAATTTCTTTTTTTTTTTTGGTTGCTTTTCAAGTTTTATTCTTTGTATACTTTCGGATCTCGTATTTGTTGTGATGATCTATCTGTTCAAAACTTAAAGCATGCAGCTTTCAGATCTCCGTGCATAAGTACGTACTCATATTTATAAATGATAAATCATATTAGAGAGTAATTTAGTTGAGCGGTAAAACTTAGAGAGAAAGAATACGATCGCATTTCTTTTTTCAGGTTCATAAGATGACAGCTTTGTTTGTATGTACGTATATTCCATATGAAACGGGGTATATAATGATGCGAATTAGTGAGCGTATTCCATGCAGATCAAAAAGATGAGCACAGGGTGCTCATTTTAATTGAACCATTTAGGAGTTCGAGAGGTCCAAATTTATGTCCAACCCAGTCCTGAAGAAGCCTGCAATGCCCACATGAGGCTACTAAAATTATGCACAACCCAGTCCTAAAAAAGCAACCCAGAAAATAATTGGATATTTTTAGGACGGGCCAATATCGGGTAGGATTGGATCGGGCAAGATATACTTCGGTCTTTTATTGGGCAGGGGTGAATAATAGACTATAAGATACAGCTTTGTTTATCTTTTGGGCTGAGAATCAGGCAAGGGTTTTTGTCCTACCTTGCCCTACCTACGTGCAACTCTAGAATCATCTATATGGATGATTTAGATCAATTTGAATATTTTTTTATGTCTTGAATAATTTTTTTATTTTGATAAATATAGAATTTGAAATAATTATAACTATCACTTCACAATTTAAAAAATTAAAAATTAAAAATTTGAAATCTCAACCGTCCAAGTTAAATTTTAAATGATACAGATTGTAGGTGCTTGTTTGATGAGCATGGGATGAGGACCGAATTAACAATGGGGCTCTGGAAGTGAAGTGCCAATGCAATGAGTAAAATGCTTTCTTCAAGCTGAAATGTCATTTGATATTTTTTAAAAAACAAAGCAAAGTAACAATATTATTCCAAAATACATCATCTACTTAATTAATCGACCTTCTAAGTTCTAACAACAGATTCATACATTCATTAGGCACTAAATAATATACATTGGAAAGTCCAAGTCCAGCTACCAAGCTTTCCTAGCCTGCAAATCTTTATTATTATAGAAAGAGAAAATTAATCATTCAATTTTTCAACTTTTAACTCATCTATAACTTAATCTTTCAACTATAACTCTGCGCAACTCACTCGTTAAACTTTTAACTCGGGTTGTAACTCAATCCTTCCCCCCCCCCCATTGTTAATAAAGTTTGTCCTTCTCCGCTAAATCCCTCCTTTCATGCAAGTGCCACATTAGATTACCATTTTGTAAGAACCAGATGGGATTGAGTCAGCACAAGCAAAAAGAAAGCTATTGTTTTTACTGGCTGTTCGAAATGATTCTCCAAACCAAGTCGTGTTGCTTGAATTTTCTCTTAACACAGAAGGCTCGCTCCCTCTTGCTTGCCTACGGGTCATCCTCCATGAGGCATCAACGTCGTCCGCTCTCAACATATGAGTCCTCTTCTCTCCATCGATAGGCTCTCACAATAGCTAAGCCATGAGTTCTCAATCAGCGTCCTCTTGTCACTCCTCTATGGCTTTCAGATGAATTCCCTCAACTATTATTGCAGTGAAATACTATTACTATCTTCAATCTTTAGTATAAAAGCTAATTGACTAATTTCAGTAGATTAAGAAAACTAATTAAGTTGGTTATTTATGATAAATATGTGTTGTCTTTTCGAAAATATTCTTAATAATCAAGTATATTGGTTAGAACTAAAGACTATTTTAGAGGGAAAAAAAAGATAAATATGAGAGATAAAATATATTAAAGTCTT
This sequence comes from Neltuma alba, assembly GCF_004799145.2. NCBI lineage: Eukaryota > Viridiplantae > Streptophyta > Magnoliopsida > Fabales > Fabaceae > Neltuma > Neltuma alba. The sequence continues at coordinate 164,185 of NW_021635334.1, read as the reverse complement.
ATATTTAGGATCAACATAAAAGTCAAACGATATTTTATATTAAGGACTAGAGGTAGTATTATTTTCTCAAGTGTTTGGTTGCAAATTTTTCTTATGTCTAATGAATGTTCTTTTGGTTATTTCAGTGTTGAGATTTATAAGCACCCCAAAGAAGAGAAGCATGTTGAAGAAGCTGTAATTCGTGTGGGCAATAGACTGATGGGGGCAATGCAGATGGCCAAGGCGCAATGACAATGTCCTTTGCCCTAAGGTCTTGTTTAGTATGAAGTATTGAAAATAAGGGATTGGGATTGTGATTGCAATTGAAAAAAAATCATTGAAATAGTATTTAGTATGAGTAATTATTTATTATATGGGATTAAGTAGGCCCATAGAGGTGGGATTTGGGAATACTACTGTCCCCCTTGGTATTCTCTAATCCCATATATATAGTTTTGGCTAATCCCATATATCAAGCAATTTGTTATACTAAACACTCTTTTAAAGGATTTTCTCAATTGCAATTCCAATCACAATTCCTTATTTTCAATACTTCTTACTAAACATAACCTAAATTCCCCGCAAAAGAATGATGATGAATTCCGGAGGCATTGATTCAGAGATGCAAAAATTAGCCTCGATGAATTTTGATGCTGTTGTAATGACTTTTCAGAATCAATGAAAATTTTTCTATGAATCTGGCTATGATCATCATCCTAAAATTTTATACCTACATGAATATGCTACTAAATGGTCTGGATATAGTGAAAAACTTAGTCTGGATAGTTTGCAAAATGTCTTCAGTGAAAGCTTAATTTATTTTATCACCTTTCCCAGACATAAACACAAGAAAAAGTTCATAGGAAAATATACTAATAACAAACCTTAGTTTTGGTCCAACAATAGTTAACATTGGGCGCCACTCAAGCAACAAGCTTTTACCCTGAACCGAGAAATAAACTTGGATTTTACATTTTAAGACACAACAGAAACTGGTTAAAATGTGATACCAAAGACTTTCTTCAAGGCAGACAATTTCAATGATGAAGCACCAACGTCTTACTTGCAGAAACCTACAGGTGTACAAGCACTTCTATTAAGCATCAATTTTGTGCGACAAATTTCATGATTAATGACTGATTAATTTACCATTATAGAAGGTCCTAAGGCCTTGACATCAGCCATGGCCTTGGAGGATAAGAGCCAAACTAGTGAAACCCATCTGAGCAAGAAAGATTAGGTTTTATTTGCCATTACGATTGAAATCACTAATAAATCCGTTTTATGTAAGTCAAGACAAAATTTTTCTCACATACTTATCTCGTATTCCGTAAATCATGATGAAAAAGTTGCTTATAAACTATTTCAAATGGGCTGATATCAATGCTATGACTGTGAACCATGAAGACGATGACTACTCTCGCTGGAACTGCAGGACCTCCGATTCAAGCTCCTTTAGTTTCCGACCCCATCGTTTCGAGTTGGCAGCCATAGCATCACTTATTAAAGGCGTTAAATAACATTTTGTTGACATGTAGGATGACTCAATTATAAGGTAGGCGTGCTGATATACAAATGATAGGGATTATCTTTTAAAAAATGTGAAAAATAAACTGAGTCACAGCTAAGTCAAAAGTTGTATTGAGTCATAATTGAATAACTAAATTATAAATAAGTTAAAAGTTGAAGGATTTAATAATTAATTTTTTTTTCTTTTAAGAATTATTATACTTTTTTTTTATAAAACTTAGTTTGTAGGACAATTTATATTATAAATTAGGTATTATATTTAAAACCAGAAATAGTAATAAAATAGAGGATTAAAATAGGCCAACAAAATTTTCGCATAAAAGCAATAGATATTACTTTTTTTTTTTTTTGGGTTTAATGTTACTCAAAAGCATTGAAACAAGAGTGATGTCAATGGTAGCCAAGTGGACATACCCTACGATGAATATGATTACTCCTATTTTAACACTTTTAGAATCACATTGAACCTAAAAAAGACTTCTAAATACTCATGTTTTTTAGGTGAAAATTTTAGAGAAACAGATGAACATGAACCTTAAAATAAAATGTAAACTAGGTGGATGCCAAGTAGGACTAAAATGATATGAGTTGTGTATTTATATTGGTTAGAGAAAAATCTCCAATGTTTCTGGCCGCCTTCTTACATTTATTATTATATTTTTTGCAAAAAAAAAAGAACACATTTATTATTATTTTTTGTCAACATTTATTATATTATATTATATTTATTACAGGGAAAATAGCAAAAAAAAAAAAAACCAGTAGAAAAATTACACATAGGTACCAATTTATAAAAATTATTGTCCAAACTCATATTAATATTATGATGGGTCTTTATTTATAATTCTTTTATTTTAGTGATTTTTTTTGTGCCATTTTCCTATATTTTTTTTATTTTTCCAATGAAAGGCTAATAATTAGCAGAGTGGGCATCGCGGGATCTCGATCTACCGCCTTGGACCATATGACCATCTCTTCTTTTTTCCCTTCTCTCTGTTGCCTGACCCTGGTCGCAGTTTAGGATTCCTTTGCCCCTCTGTTTCTCTCGTTGTTCTTCCCTGTTCTCTTAGTCTCCCTTGGCTTCGCCTCTCAGGTATATTAATCACTCTATCTTCTTCATCTGTTTTTCAATTTCCTCGTTTTCCTTCTCCTTTCCTGAATTAATTTGTTAGACGTATATCCCATTAACCCTCAATTGCTCTTCGCTTTTTATTCCTTGGTTAATTTTTCGTCAAAAGTTTTAGGAAATTTTCTGACTCATTCATTCCTCTGGTTGTATCTGCGCTATTTTCCAGGGTTTCTTGTCGTGACTTGCTCTTAATTGAATTTCGGTTTCATTGCTTTCGATTTTTTTTCCCCTTCCAAATTCTTTTCATCGGTTTCGACCCGGTAATTTTTTCCCAATCCTTTTTCATCTTCGGGTTTGATCTTTCAACCCTTGAATTGAAGTGTAGGATCCCATATTTTTATGGCATTTGAATGCCCAACGAGTACCGAGGTTTCAAAAAAATTGGTAGAACTTGAGTTAGATCCCGGCATTGAGATAGCTGAGCCAAACCCGCATACTAACAAAACCGAGAGTGAAGGGATTGCAAAATCTGGTAATAGCAAACCTGAATATGTGAGGATTGACAATTCTGAAAGAGCATCGAAGTTTCACTCTAAGAAAGGAGTTAAAACCCCATTTCAAAGTGATGCTGTGGCTGACTATTGTCGGTCATTTGCTGATCTTCCTCCGGCCTTGATTTCTGAAATTCTGAATTACCTTGATCCTAAAGAGCTTGGTATTGTGTCCTGTGTCTCCACAATTTTCCATAGACTCGCATTTGAACACCATGCTTGGAAGGAATTCTATTGTGAGAGGTGGGGACTTCCAACAGTTCCCGCGGTTCTGGATTCAGGAGTTACAGATGAGAAGTCATGGAGGGAGCTTTTCGTGGAAAGGGAGTTTAGGAGTAAGACTTTTATGGGACGTTATAGCATTGATGTGTTGTATGGCCATACTGAGGCGGTTCGGACTGTTTTCCTGTTGGCTTCTGCAAAGCTTATATTTACCTCAGGATATGATTCAGTTGTGAGGATGTGGGACATGGAGGATGGATTATCTATTGCATCATCAAAACCCCTTGGCTCTACCATTCGTGCTGTTGCAGCAGATAGAAGATTGCTGATTGCTGGGGGTACTGATGGGTTCATTCACTGTTGGAGAGCAGTTGAAGGACTCCCCCATCTATTTGAGCTTAGAAGCACACAGAACCAGAACATTGAGTTTCGACTTTGGGGACATGGCGGTCCGATAACTTCACTTGCTTTGGATTTGACTAGGATCTATAGTGGTTCTTGGGACATGACCGTTCGACTGTGGGATCGTTATTCACTGAAATGCACGCAGGTGCTTAGGCATAGTGATTGGGTCTGGGGACTTGTCCCCCATGATACTACAGTTGCCAGTTCATCAGGTTCCGATGTGTATATTTGGGATACTAATAATGGAACTTTGATGACCATTATTCATAATGCTCATGTTGGTAACACTTATGCTTTGGCACGAAGCCATACGGGTGACTTCCTTTTTACTGGAGGAGATGACGGTGCGATACACATGTATGAGATCATGAATGATCATGTTGACACCAAAGCTTGGAAAATTGCTACATGGATTCCTCATACTGGTCCTGTGTATTCCCTTGCCTTTGAGTTTCCCTGGCTTGTTTCAGCATCTAGTGACGGCAAGTTGGCTCTTATTGATGTAAGAAAACTTTTGCGAACTAGCAAGCATGCTCTGGGGAAGCAACCTACAAGGGCAAAGCATTTGCGCCAGAGCACAGTAGAACCCCCACAGAGGATGCTGCATGGATTTAAAAGCAATCTTTTTTCAGTTGATTTAGGTGCTGATCGAATTGTCTGCGGAGGCGAGGAAGGTGTTGTTAGGATCTGGAATTTCACACAAGCTTTGGAAGTTGAGCGCAGAGCCCGTGCTTTAAGGGGGATGCGATTAGAAAACAGGATGCGGCGTCGAAAGCTCCAAGCTGATGTGAGCAATAAAAGTGGCAGAAATGATCAATGTTCAGTAGCAGCCAAGAAGAATTCAGGGACTGGCATTTGGCCAAATAAGCGTGGGGTGAGTGGAAAGCTGAAGGCATAGCAGCGTCTAACAGCATTACGCTTTTGTTTCTATTCTCACTTAGTTTTAATGCGCATTGGTAGATACAATATTTAATTTTGTAGCAGTCATAACTAGATTTCGATCCTGTCAGTTTACGAAGTAACAGTTTCTCTGAGACGATTTCCTTTTCGCCTGATAGAGACATGATTGCTGTATCATGTATCTCTCAGCATCTGCCTCATTCTACAGTTTTAAACCTATGAGTAATTAGAAAGAAGAAAATATTTAAGGGTACTCACCATGATGTTTAACATGCTTAAGGGACAAGTAGGGTTTTGAAAATCATAGGACGTGGAGGTATCCGACCTTTTTTAGCTTATTTTAAGATTAAATTATGTGTACAGTGTCAAAATTATTGCAAATATTTTGATGATCTTTGACATCTGTTTATCTATTATGTATATGATATAAAATTCACGATAAATTGTATCATTCGTAGGCCATGAACAGAGCGATATACGCTGAATTCTTTGTAAAGTGTTAGTTTAGAATCTAGTTTGATAATAAATGCAAATATGAGAAGTTAAATATGTGTAAATAATAGTTTTCTTTCTTTGTTTTTTTTAAATGAAGGGCAACTTGTATTCACAAGTTTGATGATAAATTAAAAAATAACAGTCAGATGACCGGAGGTTAATTAAAAATTTTTTAAATTATCAACAGATTAGCTTAAAGTGTAGACAGGAAAACTCAAAATAAATAAATAGATAAGTATTTAAATCAATAAAGTTTGGAAAAATCTATTTTGAACAATATGTAATACTTCGCTAAACGAGCTCACTGGCTGTAAGTGTTTATTTGGACAATTTTGTTTAAAAGATTTAAAGATTATTCCATGATTTAAGATTTAAATTTTTTTTAGTAATTTAATATAATAAAAATCCATTTGGTGGTAATGTTTGTTGACATATACAACGGATATATTGACACGTTTTATTACGATAAAATTCAATTCCCATTATGTTTCAAAACTGATCACATGAGAAAATGCAAGCCTTATTTCTATTTACTTATTTTTTTGGCCAATTTTTAGTTTTTTTAACCTATAATCAGAGAAATAAGAAGTTCTCTCTTCTTCCTGGTTAAGCCTGCGGTTAACTCCATAATCACAGGGCTCTTGTTCAAATGGTCTCAGTGTCATAGACTAGTTCTTGAAGCTTGAACAGAAGAGAACGCAATTCGAGTGGGAAAAGAAATATAGAAACGAAAACGAAAGAGAATGAGATGGTTTGTGATTCCTTCTCTTCTCCCTGCCATCGTTCTGTTGATCAATTCACTTAGCCTACCAGTTCACGGCCGATTCCCAGAGACAACTACCAGTTCGAGAATCGGCTCGAATATCTCGGCATTGTATGTGTTGGGTGATTCTTCTGTTGATTGCGGAAACAACACTTTGTTCTATCCCCTGCTTCATTCTCGTTTCTCTCTTTATCCCTGTGATGGCTCCGATGCCTCTCTTCTTCCTCAATTACTCGGTAGTTTTCTTTTTCTCTGTCTTCCTATTTCTTGTGTCTTTTCTTGACCTTGTATACTCTGGTGCATCTGAATTTCTTGACGAAAATGGGATATATTACCTGCTTGGATATGTACTTTTCAATCTGTTTGTAGGAAGTCTTTATCAAAGAAACCTCCATTTTGCCAATGATTAAAAGTTAATACGATGAGATCTTAAGCAATTCATGTAGCTCATTGCGAGTGATGATCTTCTGTTCGATGAATTTACGCACACTTTATAACCATTTATTGAACATTTGAACGATATTCACTCAGGCAATGAAAATTCACTTCCGAATTGTCTACTGATTCCATTTCCAACGGAAACTCACAACAACCCCATCTTTCCGCTGGTCCCTGCTTGCATGGGACCCTAGTTATGTTCGAACAAAGGCTTAATAAGATTCTTCCATGCACATTTGTGCTAAAAATCCATTATGTGATCAACTGGATACAGTGTTTAAATGCAATTAAAACGTTATGTTGTATTCTATAAGTATTGGATGAACAGAAATTCAACAAGTATATGAATGAATTCCGTTACTAACAACACTCTAGTGATTTTTTTATTCGCCACTTAATATTATACACGTTCGTAAGAATTTGTGTTACTTGTAGCGTGTAACTAATCAACAGAGAATTGCCAAAATGGTGTTAATAGATCATTTTACTGCATGAAACACTCATTATAATGATTTTTCATCGACTTGTTCCTTAACCACTTGATACATTATTAATTATTATAAATACATCAGAATCTCTCTTCTGACGAAATCTTTTTCTGCAGGGGAAAAAATGGGATTGCCATTAATCCGTCCGTTTTATACTCAAAATGGGTCTCTGAATGAGGTTATTAGAGGCCTCAACTTTGGGTCGACACAGGCAACAATCATGAGCAGAAGGGGCAGACAGAGCCACCAGTCTCTCACTCAACAACTCCGTCAAGTTTCTGAGACTTTACAGCTCTTGCAGCTTCATCTTAGAGAGGACACTGCTCTTCAATTCACAAAGTCTTCCATCTTCATCCTCTCTTTTGGAAAAGAAGATTATACTGATCTCCTCCTCCGTAACATCTCCAGCAAAACGTTAGATTACGATGTCCACGACTTTGCCACCATTTTGGTCAATCAAGTGACGAGTGCTATGAGATATCTTTATGACGTAAATGCAAGGAAGATCATATGCTTGGGAATATTACCTTTGGGATTCACCCCACGTGTGGCCTGGACCTGTAATAAGGCATCATCAGCACGAGATGATGATCATGGCAAGGGTTGTGTGGATTATGCCAATAAGTTGGTCTTGGAATACAACGAATTGCTTGCTAAGCATACAGAGGAGCTTAATAAGGAGTTAACTGATGCCCAGATTGTGTTCTGTGACGTATACAAAGGACTGATGGAGATCATGAGCAAGCGAAATCTTTATGGTATGCTTTCTTTTTTCACGATTCGCATATAAGTTGTCTTAAAAACGAACTATAATGGTTAGAGATGCAGGGTTTTAATGCTAGACTCGAAAATAGATCTTGAGTTGTCTGGCTGCAGAATTCGGCCATGTTGCTTCAGTTATGAATTCATGCATCTTTATTTTGGAGGACCTATGTGTAACCAATTGTCATGATTTTGAAGACCGGCAAAATCAGATGAAGAAAACAGCGAAATAGAATTAAAAAATTACAAACGAACCTCCTTGGTGACACAATTTAACATTTTCTTCTTCCTTAACTGTTTTCTTTTCAAGAAAACAATAGTTAAGCTAAAGCATTTGCGATGTTACATGACTTGCCAACATAGTCCTGTTGAATTCTATTCCTACAACGGCATCCGTCCTTCGCAGATTAATGTTCAATAGCAATGCAATGCAATGTCAACATATTTTAATAGCAATGCACTAATTTCATTATACTCATTATGTTCAATGTCATGTCTCAATCATTTGTAGATTTAGTATCATTGTCAGAGCTTACAAACCTATCATACATTTCTAATTTTCTTAGTGTGTCAAACTAACATTACTCCTGTACTATGTTCAGGTTTGAATTCGGGTAGATGAATAGTAAATGTACAAGAATTCTAGACAGTCAACAATTTTTGTTTTTACAATATATTGATATATTGATTACAAGACTGGAAATGAATTATAACTTTCTCTATCCATTGTCCAGGTTTTGAGGACACAAATAGTGCATGTTGTGGGCTTGGCTTGTACAATGCTACGGTTGGGTGTATCTCCATGGACACAGCCTGTGACCAAGCTTCAAAACATGTTTGGTGGGACTTGCTCAGCCCCACATCTGCCGTGAACTCCATCCTGGCTAATGCAGCCTGGTCTGGCCGACCCTTCTCTGGCCTTTGCCACCCTATCACTATCCATGAACTAGTCACCAAGGTCTAAAGCATCTTGCTAGAGAAATCAGAGCATATCCATTTCCATTATTGTAATGTGAATATAAATTTTGAATGAGTAGATCTTATCTTCCCATCCCCTCTTTTTTATCTTTTCTAAACTAACCTTAAAATTTCCTTTTCAGATTGTTATTTGCATGCAGTTTTTATGTTGCAGAACATTTTCAAATTTAGCCTCCCTTACGACAATGGAAGCCCTTTAAGTATTTGGAGTTTATCCTGTCTTAAGCTTGAGTCCAGTCTCACGTAAAACAATCTCAAAAGGGTGTGCGTTCAAGAGTGTGCGGCTTTGCATTAATATTAAAATAGCGTGTAGGACATACGGTGCTGAAACCTTGTCTTTTTGTGAGCTAATACTGCATTAAAGTATGAATTCTTTAATTTCAAGTTGGAGCTTTGGCTTGATGTGCTTTATTAGAATATCAGTGATAGTAACACAAAACAAAGTAAAATACTATTATCTTTGCCTTTACAGCAACTCAGTTAAAAACCTCACTAACGGATTAGTTTATCTAATTTCTGCTCGTTGTTCCTCTTGGGCGTTGATTAGTTTAGTTAACTAAAACCCTAAATTGCAGTTCTCATAGCTCAACATTTTTCCATGGCTGCTCAAATTCATCATCTCCGATGCACCTTTTTACCTTCATTCTCCACTAAAAACCCAAGCCCAGATTTTAAAACCCATTTCCGTTCCTTCACAGTCTCAGCCTCCAAACCCGGTACCTCATCCATCGCCGGCCGAAAGCTCCGAGCTGCCGTTGTTGGTGGCGGACCCGCGGGTTCCTCCGCCGCTGAGGCCCTAGCTGCCGGCGGCATTGAGACCTTCCTCTTCGAACGCAACCCGCCATCAGTCGCCAAGCCATGTGGCGGCGCCATCCCGCTCTGCATGCTCCAGGAGTTCGATATCCCACTCGAGCTCATCGATCGCCAAGTCAACCGTGTCAAGATCTTCTCCCCTTCCAACATCGCCGTCGATTTCGGCAAAACCTTGAAGTCTCACGAGTTCATCGCCATGCTCCGCCGCGAGGTGCTCGATTCCTTCCTCCGGTCGCGAGCACAATCCGCCGGTGCGAATCTCATCGTCGGCCTTGTCACAAATCTCGAGGTCCCGACCTCACCAACCTCACCCTACATCGTTCACTACACCGCCAAGAACAACTCCCGGCGCTCTATTGCCGTCGACGTCGTGATCGGTGCCGATGGCGCCAACAGTCGAGTGGCCAAATCCATTGACGCCGGGAGCTACACTTGCGCCATCGCCTTCCAGGAGAGAATCAAATTACCAGACGAGAAAATGGAATATTACGAGAATCTCGCCGAGATGTACGTCGGGAGTGATGTGTCGCCAGATTTCTACGCATGGGTTTTCCCGAAATGCGACCACGTGGCAGTGGGCACGGGTACAGTGTGTCTCAAACAGGACATCAAGTCGTACCAAAGAGGAATTAGAGAAAGGGTCAAGCCTAAGATCAACGGTGGAAAAGTGATCAAAGTGGAGGCCCACCCGATACCCGAACACCCCCGTCCGGTTCGGGTCAGAGGACGCGTGGCACTGGTAGGTGACGCTGCTGGGTACGTAACGAAGTGTTCAGGGGAAGGAATATACTTTGCTGCGAAGTCAGGAAGGATGTGCGGAAACGCCGTCGTAAAGGCGTCAGAAGGTGGGATGAAGATGGTTGACGAGAGTGATTTAAGGAGGGAGTACCTGAAGGAATGGGATGCGAAGTATATTAGCACATTTAGGTTTTTGGATTTGCTTCAGAGGGTGTTTTACGGTAATAACGCGTGCAGGGAAGCTCTGGTGGAGCTGTGTGGGGATGAGTACGTGCAACGCATGTCGTTTGAGAGCTATTTGTATAAGAAGCTAGCGGATGGGGATCGGTGGGAGGATGCAAGGATGGTGACGAACACTATTGGGAGCTTGATTAGAAGTAAGATTCTGCGAAAAGAGATGGAGAGATTGGTAATATAGATTTTTTTTTTCTTTTTTCAAATAATTAACCTCCATGCATTTTTGCGTTCTAAGGTATGGCGTCTTCCAACTAAAACCAAGAGGTTGAGACATTTTCTTCTAATTTTAATTGTACTTAAGAGTCACGGGATCTTCTGCAATGTTACTGTATTACTACTATTACTGCTTGGCCTGCATGTGTGGCTTGTGCAATCCTAATGACAACCGTACGGGGAATACTTGTTTCTCTCCCTGTTTCTTCTTCATCTGGCAGACACTGATGAGTGAACATTACAAATGAGATGATACTCGTGACCTTCCACTCAAAGAGCTTTCATCTCACTACGCATTGTGTTCTGTATACAGTGATTAAAAACCGCCATTTTAAACAAACACAGTCGAGACAAAACTCTCTTTTCGTACCTAGTCTAGATTTTGTAAATATCCATAAAAAAACCAGTTTTGGTTCTAACCGCCATTTCAAACAAAAAAATTCCTGGATTACTTTTCAATAAGCATACTAAAAGTCATTGTGAAAATTCCATGAGTGGAAATTGATTTAGATACATCCGCATTTTGTTTAGTATAAACTTAAAGCTTTTTTAAATCATTTTGGACTTGAAACTGATATATGTAAAGTTATGAACGCTAAGATTAAAGTTTTTTCAATAAGTATGTTTTTCGGAATTTAAACTTGTATTCTGTCTTTTATGGGTTAATCAATAACTCACATTTAAAAGAAAATACATCTTCAAAAGCCTTTCCACCATTATACGGCTTTAAATCTCAACTAATCCATGAAATTTACGCATTTACAACTTTGTCTCGACCAACTTGATTTTGGTTCTTTAGTAATTCATTTCAATTTTTTTTTTGCCCGAGAATTAATTTCAATTGAGAGCTAAATAAATAATTTTTTGTCTAGCTTTTGACTTACCATTTTAACATTATTTTATCTTGCCAAGCTCTATCCTTTCTTTATATATGTGCACATTCTCAAAAGGTTGCTTTCAAATTTTACTAATTCATTCAGTTGAAGAAAGCTGCTTCTCACTTGTAGCATTCAAATTATAACGTAGTATGAAAACAACCCAATAAATTTAGTGATCAAGCTCAATTGATAGAAAATAAGACTTACCATTTATGCCAACTTGTAAGAGGACATGCCTCGTTGTGATTTTATATGTAGTCTAATTTTAGTCCTGAGTTGAAAATTTTGAGGTTCTTCAACAATTTAGGGATTAAGTTATCAAAACTGGGTTTGATTTGTTATCCTCTTTTTTCACCCCTTGACTTGTTCATCAGATTTTGATGCCATTTGCTTGCTTAAATTTTTCAAAGATGAAATTGATGATGGTAAGAAGTGTGATGATAGACTGATCAATAGGGGTGAAAATATAGTTGCCCCTTTCAAAGCAATCTATGACTTGACCTGCTTGAAATTCAATTCAATTTGGGTATCAAATATGGAATTTCGAAGTTCTAGATTGATTTTTTTTTTAATTTCAACTTTTGAAAAATTATTTTAATATGTACATAATCTAACATAAATTAATAATTTCTCAAATATCATATTTTTATAAAACAAATTATTATTTAAAAAATTTAAATTTAAATTATATTTAAACGAGTCAGATTTTATTGCAGCAATAGGCACCACCATCATGATGCATTGATGTTTATTACCATGATAACCATCAAAATAGATTTATTGTGAAGCTTGGCCAATTTACTCCCTGCCTACGTCTAACATGTTTCATTAATGTAATATATTTGTCTAAAACTTTAATTTTTTCCACCTAAATCCCTATTATAGAACTTTTTAACTAATGAACCCGTTATTCTATCAAGGATAATTTTGATATTTTACATTGAATAATTAAGTTTAATTAGTATTTTTATTAATTTATGTAAAGTCATTATTATGTGTTTATAATAACTAGAGGAGGAAGTACTTTTTTTATTTTTATAAAGAAAGAGTAAGTAGTATTCTACTAAATAAGTGTGAGGCCTTTTTAATCAAAGCTGATCTAAGGTTTATGAGGCAAATCTAATTACCAATTATATAACATGTAATTTAATTAACAATTAATACATATATAATTACAGCTACAATACCTATGAAATAACTAAAGTAAATGATATATTCCTCCTGATCGTATTATAGTGTTATATAAGCTAATTAAGAAGTTAATGTTCATATTATATATAAAATTTATTTCACATATTTATTAAATTTTTTTAATAATAATCATATAAGAGGGAGGAAGAAAAGAAAAAGGGAAAATTACACTCAGGTCCCACAGAGCACAATTAATATAAAAAAGGTCCCTCGAAATCCTGAAATGATTCTGAAGTCCCCAGGGACCTGTGTGTAATTAATTCTAATTGTGAAATTACGTAGTTATCCCTGTTAATTTGAACCTATTTACAACCTCAACAGTGGCTGTTAACAACCCGAGAAGAGGTGGTTAACAACCTCAACAACGCTCCTAACATTCCACAGAGTGAGTTGTCATGAGTACTGCCAAGGTTGTCAATCACATCTTCTCGGGTTGTTAACAGCCACTGTTGAGATTGTAAACGAATTACTGCAATAAAATTAACAGGGATAAGTAGGTAATTTCACAATTAGAATTAATTATACACAGGTCCCTGGGGATTTCAGAATCATTTCGCGATTTTGAGAGACCTTTTTGATATTAATTATGCTCTGTGGGACCTGAGTGTAATTTTCCCAAAGAAAAACCATATTACGAGTAATTATTTTAACTAATATTCTTAAAATAAATATTTTTTACCAAAAAAACAATTAAACATTAAAGTATTAAACATCACATATTATCTTCTGTTTGAAATATCAAGACCCTCAAGCACGCCGCACTCAGCCGCCGTTCTCCCTGTTACTGGCACTCAGTCATCAACCCCATCCTCGCCGGTGCCTACTGCCTACCGTTTTCGTCCTTCACGCATCTTGCCGTTTCCGTATCGCTCGTGATAAGTCGTGATAAAGTGGCCTCAACCTTTATACGTCGCCCGTCGTGTTCGTCCAAGTCTTCTTCACCGTTGCCCACCGTCGCCCATTTCTGCATAACGATCTAGGGAAGAGAGGTAAGGTTCCATTCTTCCATATTCAGTGATTTCTTATTCCTCAAATGCTTTAAATGTCCCCCTTTCCATGCCTACTGATTGCAGAGCAAGTTGAAAATTTTGAACCTACGGGATCAATCTGAAAAGTGCCTTAAATCAGTTGTAGGGGCCAAAATATTAATTTTTTCTAACACGGATTTAAGAGTGTGCAAAAAGTTAGGTTTTTTTTTTTTTTTCCCGGTGGTATAAACCCTGCAGGTTCATTGTTCGAAGTCACTGTAGTGTTAAAGAAACGAATTGCCTCTAAGACTAGCACGATACGCAGAACAGAGACCACTGGTAACTGGCCGTATTCGAGCTTCACTCCTTCTTTCCTCCATCAATGGCAAAGCTCTGATGCCCAAAATGCGGAGCTTCCAGAGACCACCAAGAAGATGCGAGCTTCACTGGCTTCCCTCCTTCGGCAATGGAGACATCGAAAGCCCGATGCAAATAATAGGCTAAGCAATTATTTATCCAGCCGAATCCCTTTTACGGTAAGTTTTCCATGAAATTGTTCTGGTTCAGTTGAAAATGCTGTGTTTTATTGAGTACTCTTGCAATTCTACGAAAGGATCTTTTTTTTTTTTGGGTATATGATGTGATGCGTATCCAACAACGATACGAGAGACTTTTTCACGCTTGGTTCTTCCCACATTGTGGACTAGCAATTGTTGGAAGTACAGATTGCAGGGCTTGTTATGCCAGTAAACGAATATATGCTGGCTGTGGTTTTAGCGAATTTTAGTTAGGATGATTATGAATACTCTGGTTGTTGATAATGTATATTATTTCTCTTGTATAGCTAGGTCTTTTACTTTGGTCGCAGTCATTAGCATGCAGAAAAGACTCTATGGCTTTTGTTTAGGAGTTATATCTGAATTAGGTTGACAACAGTTGCCTTTTGCTTTAGTTGATCCTTGATTATCAATTATCAACAAAATTAATCTTAGTTACACTCAGTCTTTGTGACCATTCTTTCCTCTGTCAAATTTGAAGGGTAGGAACCCTGTGTCCACTTGTTTAGCAGCCATGTCTCACCAAATTCTTCAACGCCATCCTTATTCTGAATCCAGTGTGTCTTCCTCCCATCCCCGAGCTAGGCATCCACAGCAGTTGGTCTCTCTTCTACTCAAAGACCCATCAAACCGCCAAGCTGCCCAGCAGGTCCACTCTCATATCATCACCTCTGGGATGCTTCTATACCCCTTTTATTGCACCTCTTCCTGGTTGCTTCTCTTCAACACGCTGATTCGCTGTTACTCTCTTGGCCTCTTTCCTGAAGAAGCTGTTAGGTTTGGTATATCTTCCCTAAACTGCCATGCATTTCTGAGGTATTGTTCCTTTGACAGCTATACTTATGCCTTCCTCTGTCATGCCTGTGCCAACTCAAAATGCATTCACCTTGGAATCCAGATTCATTCGGTCATATTCAAAGTGGGTTTTCAATTTCACTTATATGTTCAAACTGCTTTACTTCATATGTACTCAACCTGGGGTCTCTTAATTGAAGCGGCACAAGTGTTTGACAACATGCCTGAAAAAAATACTGTTACCTGGAATGTTTACATTACTGGTTTGATCAGATGCGGTGAGTTTGACCTTGCCTTGTCATTATTTAATAAAATGCCAGCTCGGAGTGTTGTCTCCTGGACGATTATTATGGATGGATTTACACGCATGAATAAGCCTACTAAAGCATTGACTATGTTTAGGGAAATGGTTGTTTGTGATGGCATAAAACCAACTAAAGTGACTCTTCTGACCATTTTCCCAGCCATTTCAAATCTTGGGTTCATTGTGATTTGTCAATCCATCCATGGCTATGCAGAAAAGAGAGGCTTCAATGCCTCTGATATACGCATGATGAATTCACTGATAGACTCTTATGCAAAATGTGGGTGCATAGCAAGTGCAAGCAGATTCTTTACGGAGATATCTGTTTACAAGAAAAATTTGGTATCATGGACATCAGTGATCTCAGGTTTTGCAATGCATGGTCTGGGAAGACAGGCTGTAGAGTATTTTGAGACCATGGAAAAGGCTGGGTTGAAGCCAAATCATGTGACATTTTTGAGTGTTTTAAATGCGTGTAGTCATGGAGGATTGGTTGAGGAGGGGCTCAGGTTTTTTCATAAAATGGTTAATGATTGTCAACTTGTGCCAGATATCAAGCACTATGGCTGTCTAATAGATCTGCTTGGAAGGGCAGGTAGGTTGGAAGAAGCTGAAAAGATTGCTTTGCAGGTACCTCATAAGGTTGCCAATGTTGTGATTTGGCGGACACTTCTAGGTGCTTGCAATTTTCATGGAAATGTTGAAATTAGTCAGAGGGTGATGAGGAAAATACTTGAGATGGAGAGAGAGTATTCTGGGGATTATGTTCTTATGTCCAATATTTTTGCTGGTGTTGGAAGGTTTGGAGATGCTGAGAGGTTAAGAAAAGTAATGGATATGAGAATTGCTTTTAAACTTCCTGGCTACAGTTTATTCTGAATGCTATAACATTTTTATTTAAAACAGACAGGCAATTTCGCTATAAAAGATATTCAGAATATGCTCAAGGCATCATATTGTGGTAATGCACATTACTATGTTTGCTTTGTTTCCTTCGGGTTTTCAACTGTCTAGATGCATATAAAAGGTTTTTTAGAATTGTCATTTATAAATTTTCAAATGTGTTTGTGCTCCACCTTCCAAACCTCAGTGTGGCTTCTGTATGAAACAATTTTGTCTGATTGTAGGAATACAAAAATAGAAACTATTTACAAAGTTCCCACATATGAATCTAAGCTCGATAATGTGTATCTGACACTGATACTTGTGTGGGCTTTGGCGTATGAGTGGTTCCTGGACTTACAAGCATTCCAATATTTATTTTACTTCTAGGTCTTCCATTCCTTGCTGGGATTTTGACAAGGTTTTGCTGAAAGCTAAATTCTGAGCTTGCATGAACCAATATTGAACAACTCAGTCATGGCCTTCAAGTTCAACAACAGCACTTGTGAGGACTACTGTAGCATGCTAATGTTCTTGTGAAAGGCTCTGACCAAATAAAAGAAAGAACTCTGATTGTGTTTTTGGAATGTGTAGTTTATCTTTATCATTATGCTTTCCCTAATATATGGGATATTGCATAAGTTTTGTAATTCATTTGCTACCATTTGGCCACTCTGTTGGTTCTGCCTTGCTTGCATGGAATAGTGATGGGGAAAATTTGCCCCTCATTATGGGGAAGCCGTGGAAAAGGTTGGGACAGAGTGATGGGAGGGCCTTCTCACCTAGGCTTAACCCTATGGCCGCTTGTTGTGCGGGTAAAAATTTTATCACTCATGTAGAAGTAGGTTTGAGTTGTTTCTCCCTTAAAATCTCCTTTTCTTGTGCTTTTTCTTTAATTAATGCCTTCCACGTTTATAAAATATATTTCACTTTGGATAAATCATATACGTTAATGTACATGATTTTAATGTATATGATAGAGTAGAGTTCTGTCTTGACATTTTGAGCTTTTGAATTTTGCCGTTTGAATGTCTAATTCCTTGTCTGTTTTTACCTTTCTTTGAAAGCCAGCCACAAATTTAATTCATGAGTTCCAATTCTCTTTATTTGATTATGTTTAATGTCTAATCTTTTTCATTCCTATTTTCCTGTGATGTGTCCCTCAGTTGAGGAGCTATGGTTCAATTGCAAGTGAGAACTGCGGATCTTCTCTATGCTTTTCTTCGTTGTAAACTAAAAATGACCTGAAGTAGCTGAGATCTTGTACAAGCCAGATGCATCGACAACTAGCCATCTTTAGTCACCAATTTATTTCAAATTCCAATATTTTACGTACACTTAGCAACTCCACTTGGATATTTTCTCAACCTAGTTGCAGAAGTCATGTAGCCAATGGTTTTGCCAGCTATCGATCACCCTCCTTTAATCCAGTGCGCCCACATGCACCAGATCCTAATGATCCCTCCACTTTGATGAAGGAGGATGGGGTTTCAGTTTGTTGTCAAATGTGGATTGAGAATTACCGTGAACCTGATAGAGTTGTCACCAACTTGACCTCATATCTTCGTCGGTTTGAATTGTGGGTATTGGCATACCAGAAGGTTTGTGCTGATGAGACAGGTGCTTATCTTCCTCGTAACGCTGTGCAGAGGTCGGCTCTGGAAGATTTGTTGGCTCTTAGAAATGCTGTTCTTGATAATAGGTTCAAATGGGGAGCTCGGCTGGACTTCTTTATAAAATCTCCCAAGGATAAGACTGATTATCAGTCCTTGTCAAAGAGAAAGATTAAAGCAATTTTGACTACTACACAGCCAGCACCATTTCAAGATAAAATTGTTCAAGAGGTTTTGCTTATGATTTTGGAGCCAATTTATGAAGCTCGGTTTTCACAGAAGTCATTTGCATACAGACCAGGAAGGAATGCGCACACAGTCCTGAGGGTAATTAGGAGGAATTTTGCAGGCTATTTGTGGTATATAAAGGGTGATTTGAGTACAATTTTGGATGGAATGAAGGTAGGGTTTGTGATAAATGCTTTAATGAGAGATGTGAGGGACAAAAAGATTATCGACCTAGTGAAAGCAGCATTGACAACGCCAGTCGTCACCAGTACTGTTGATGATGGGGAGAAAAAGAAGAAGAGGAAGTACCAGAAGAAAAGGGTGCTAGCAGAGGATGAGCCCAAGCCTGATCCCTATTGGTTGGAAACGTTTTTTGGATTTGCCCCTGAGGAGGCAGAGAAAATTCCAAATTGGGGGCATTGTGGAATTCTTAGTCCTCTGTTGGCCAACATTTGCTTTGATGAGTTGGACCGCTGGATGGAAGGGAAGATCAAGGAGTTTTATCGTCCATCAAAAAGTGATGTCATATGGAACAGTCCTGAAAGTGAAGCAGAGCAAGGAAACACATCCTGGCCAGAATTTGTGCCCACAAGTGGACCTGATAAAACACGGAAGATGGATTATATACGTTACGGAGGGCATATCTTAATTGGTGTTCGTGGTCCAAGAGCAGATGCTGCAACACTGAGAAAGCAATTGATTGAGTTTTGCGATCAAAAGTATATGCTTAAGCTTGATAATGAGAGCCTCCCTATAGAACATATAACTAAAGGTATAATGTTTCTTGATCATGTATTATGCAGGAGGGTGGTCTATCCAACCCTTCGATACACTGCTACTGGTGGCAAAATCATCAGTGAAAAGGGCGTAGGAACCCTTTTATCAGTCACCGCAAGTTTAAAGCAATGCATTAAGCAATTCAGAAAGTTGAACTTCCTGAAGGGAGATAGAGACCCAGATCCACAGCCTTGTTTTAGAATGTTTCATGCCACTCAAGCTCATACCAATGCTCAAATGAACAAGTTTTTGTCAACCATGGTTGAATGGTACAGGTTTGCAGACAATAGGAAAAAAGTTGTTAACTTTTGCTCTTACATAGTACGAGGTTCTATTGCAAAGCTATATGCTGCTAAATACAAACTCCGTTCACGAGCAAAAGTATATAAGATTGGTTCCCGAAATTTGAGCCGTCCGTTAAAGGAGAAAAAAGGCCAGTCTCCTGAGTACCATAATTTGCTGAGGATGGGTCTTGTTGAATCAATTGATGGCCTCCAATATACTAGGATGTCTCTTGTGCCTGAGACAGACTACACTCCATTTCCAGGTAATTGGATACCGGACCATGAAAAGGCATTGCTAGAATATATAAAACTTGAGGATCCAAAGACTTTGGAGGAACAAAGGAATTCCATGAAGGAACAAGGCCTTGTTTCACCTCAGGATTACATTTCTATGCTTGTTTGGAATTACAAAAGAAGTTCTTCCTTGGTAGATCAGGTTTCCTTAATGCAGAGTGACGAAAGCATTACAAAAAGCAATCAGCAATTGCTGGAAGGCTCCGACCAGGGCAAACATATTGACGTAGGCAAAGAAGAGGAAGATACTGATGAAAGGATTGATGAAGCACGGATGTCACAAATGGTTTTGTAATTCTGTAATTTTTATCTAGTAATCTATAACATGTCCTTATTATTATTATTTTTTTCTTCCAAAAGAATGTTGCGAGAAATTTTGGAGTCTCAAATGGCAGAAAATTTGACACTTTGAAGGTAGAAGTTTTCAAACTATGTTTAGCCTGGTCCATATATGATGATAATCAGTGCACTTGTAAAGTTCTTTTCTAGTGTCTTAACTACAGCAGCACGCTGCATGTTGAATAATGTAATTAATACTCTTGAATATGATATTGAGACCTAAGAGCGTAGAAGACTAAACCATTGGTCAAATTATTTGCCTAACCTTTGTGTTGGTATATATTGTCGCGACTTGAGATACAAGTTGTAATGATAATTGATAGTGTAAGCTCTCTAGAGAAGCCACGAGTTTAATGCAGCACCTAGTAATCAATATGTTAGTATGCGTCAGCTTTTAGAAATTGCTGAGCATCTTGAGGTAGCCTCTCGCCACATATGGGATTACTATTAGCAGGTGCCTCTTAAAAGTGGCCAACATGTTGCATTCCCAGTCCATGATGTTGATGGTTCCTGTCTTGAATATAAGATTGAGTTTATAGTTATAGATTAGATGTTATATTTAAGATAAGAAGTAGTATTTCTCATGTTGAAGCGAGATTCAAATATTCAATTATACATGCAAATATAAGAATTACTTTGTGATTATACTGTTGAAAACATTGGAATGCCCGATAACTATAGAATAAACATTTTAATTTCATCTGATAGCCCAAGAACTTTTGGTGAACTTTCAGTCTCCTTTCGCATCATATGCATCCAACATATCTTTTTTAAAATATTGTCTCCAGTTCTTAATATAATAGTTAGGTAATGATTTGATTTCAGGCAAAAAAAAAAAAAAAGATTTGATTTGGTTTTAAATATAAGATTTTATTTCACTGTCTCTTAAATTTATAATTCATTCTCTAAAGTATTCATATTAGTTACATATATTAATGGTAGTTATGATTATAAGGACTCTTTTGGAAAATTAGCCCATACTTCTTAAAGATAGCTAATTTAACCAAATTTTTAATATATCTAAATTAGTTAAGCAATTCTTATATTTATGATCAAAAGCAGTAAGTTTTATGAGCATGACATAGAGAAATGACGACTTGTTTTGGTAATAAGTTTTGTAGAAACACCGAGGAATTGAATATGTAAATGACATATGGGCTATTTACTACCTCCAATCCTTATTATAAGAATTAGTTGGATATTTAATTTGGTCTCAAAAATATAAGATTCCAATTCACTTTGTTTCTCATATTTATTTATTTTTTTCAAAATAGTTCTTATAATAGTTATACATGTTAAATGTTTCATTAAATGGTAGTTCTGACTAACACACAAGATTAGATAACATCCATTTATTATAAATAATTAACTTAATAAACTTTTTTAATCTACTCAAATTAGTCAACTAGCTCTTATATTAAAGATTGGAGGTAGTATTTGATTATTTGATGATGAGTGTGTTTATGTGGTATTTTTTTTTTTTCCAACTTGTTTTGCTGGTTCTCATGCACCCGTTTATTAGTAGTCCGCTGAAGATCAAGTTGCTGATTGAAGTTGGTGAGGATGACAACTTGTCTTCATTTTTTTGTGAATAATGAGTCTGGTGGGTCTAACAAATAAATAAACTTAATTACATTGTTATTGTTTATAATTAATACTATTTTTAATTCTTAATATAAAAGTTAATTGTAGTTGGATTTAGTCCGAAATATAAAATCATAATTTATTTTATTTCTCATATTTATCAATTTTTTCAAATTAATTTTCCTAATTTATAAATTTATATATATGTATTCTTTTGTAGGAGTATTTTGGAAAGATTGTGTTATTTTTTTTATAATTAAAAAATTTATTTGATTTTCTTAATTTATCTAAGGTTAGTATATTTTATCATAAAGTATGTATACATATATATATGAAAAATATGTAGGTTGAGTTTTTTTCACGTCTATTATGTCGACCAGGTGTTATATTTCTTCTATATAAGTTTATAATTAAATGATAATATTTTAAAAATAGGACTGATGTAAAACAAAAAAGGATTGGAAGGGATGAGAAGTTAGAGAAGAGGAAGAGCATCAAGGACACATGTTTATATGTGATTAGAGAATTTGACATAATAAATATAAGAAATTTGATGTAAGTATGATCATATATACACACATATTGATTGTTGCATAAACAAACAAGTCATAAAATAAAAGAAAGGACAAATGAGTGTTTTTGCAAGGTGCTTCCGTGTTTTGTGCATGTTTATCCGAAGTTGATGATCAAGTTGGGGAGAATGAAAAGTTTTCTTCATATTTTTTTTTTAAATGGAACGAAAAATCCCTTTCCCGTGTTTGATACAAAATCTCAATAAATAAAATAAATTATTTTTCAAGAATTTTAATTATATTCCATATTAACATAATGATAGTTGTCGAAACAAACAGGTAAAAAATATCTATCTTTATAAAAGTTACAATTGTTATAAAGTTCTAAGTAAAGAACATAATTACTAAAAAGTTTTAATAACAATAAAGCAGCTTATAATGATATATTTTTCAATAGTGAATTACAATTGCTCGTTTGTTATTGGGATTTACTAGTAATTATTTTCTTTTATTAGATTTCATTGTAATTCTGTGTTCTTATAAAATTAGTGCTGTTAAATAATGAATATGGGAGAAAATGATAGTTTTTTTTATAAAAATATCCAGCCATTCACATTTGCAACTTGTAAGTGACATCAACTATATATAACTTAAATAGCACAATAGCCTCCTACTTACGCCTAGGATAACACTGCATATCTTTTTAACATCAAAATGTGTTTGATGTATTTTTATATGAAATCTAAAAAATAAACTATGTATCATAACTTATAAATAATATAATTTATTTTATTATAAATTAGCACACACATGCATACACATATTTACATATAATACTACCGCTAGTCCTTAATATAAGACCCTATTTGACTTTTATTTTGATCATAAATATAAGACTCCAATCTACTTTATCTCTCATATTTATATATTTTTTTTTCCAAAGTAGTCATTCTAATAATGATAGTTCTAATCAATATATTTGATTAGCAAAGATATTTTAGGAAAGACAACACCTATTTAGGATAAATAACTAACTCAACTTACTTTCTTAATCTCCTTAAATTAGTCAACTGGCTCTTATAATTATGACTGGAGGTAGTATTTGAAAAGTCGTTTGGCAAAAAAAAAAAAAAAAAAGAAAAGTCGTTGGCGGCCAGTTAAAAAAAAAAAACAGAAAAAGTCATGCTATCCAAAAAATTATGCTAGTTTTTCACAATTCTGTTTTTTCCCCCAAAAGTTTTCCACAATTTTTATAATTAACTGGGCTCGAACTAGTTTTATACTCTCTCCATTCTAAGGAGCTATTTGATGAATTTTGTTTATTTTGATCTTAAGCATAAAATTTAATCCCTTATGTCTCCCATATTTGTTAAATTTTTTTTCACAGACTACCTCTACCAATTGCACACATTTAATTTAATTTGTGCTATCAATAACGATAGTTATGAAGGAGCCAACTTGAAGGAGATGCATTTTACAAACACTAATATGCTTTTTTTTTTTTTAACATATAAATAACTTAACTATTTTTCTTAATTGATATAAATCAATTGTTTATCCCTTACATTTAAAATCAGGGATAGAAATTTATATATATATATATATATATATATTAATAGAATGATATTTTATGCCACTTCCTTTATATTAGTTACTTTTTGAAATGCCTAATTTACAAGTGAGATTTTCAATCGTTTGACTCTCCAATCTCCATTATTGAAGTTAGAAAAGCCATCTCTCCCTCCCTCTTCCCTTCTCTCTACTTGTAATGTTCCACGCAGCCAAGTTGGTTTTTTCTTTATAGAAGACAAAATCATATTATAATAAAAGTATCATGACACAATACACATATAGAAAGTGAACAAGAATGAGAATTAAAAAGCCTATAAAAAAATGTTGGTTGTGTTGTTCAAATTGTGACATCTGAAAAAGAAGCCGGCACTGAGAGGATATTCTATTATATAACATATGCTTCAAACCATAATTAGAACGATTCAATTGAATGAATTACTGCAGATAACCTCTAGATTTAATCTTCGTGAAGCAAAAAAAAAAAAAATTCATTTTTTTAAAACCCAGCATATATTAGCAGCACAAAAACATTGAATGAGAAAGACATTACAACCTGTATATATATTACCTGTCCCATATAAACTGCTGCAAAGCTAATCCATTAAAAAAATAGAATTAATATCATTGTTGATCCTTATAGCTTTATTCAATTTTGGTTTTGGTTTTTATATTTTCAAATCGCTGGTTTTAATCTTTATAGTTTCACAAGGATTTAATCTGATTTTAAGTACAAGGGATAGAAACTAAGGGTAGAAGCAGGCCAGAAGACCTGTCAAGGGTTTATAGCATGGCCTGTATTTGGCTTGGCTTGGCCTAACCTGTTATACAAAAAAAGTAGGTTTAGGCCTGTTTAAAGGCCTGTTTAACTTAATATGTCAGATTTAGACTTTTTGATGCCTGTTATAAATTTATAATTATAATATATAAGAAAAATTAGTTAATGGTACTATTATTAATATGCTCCTTTAATTTATTTTTTAATATATATTTAATGGCTTAATGCTTCCTTGGATTTGAAGTTTAGTTGACAAGTAAAGATAAAAATATAATTTAAAATAATAATATCAATAACTAATGTGATCTTTAAATTTTAAAAATATAGATAAAATAGGAAAGAAAAATTTTGTTCCAAGAATGATAAATTAATTAACTATGTGTTATGTTAATTAAATTATGATACCCTCTTTATTCATTGTAAAGTTAATAGTTTTTTCTCTTTATTTATTGGAAAAATTGGTAAAAAATCTCTGGTTGAAAATTTGCAATCAATAATGTGTAACAATTATCAATACGGAAGTCATTTGCACACAATGAAAGATAAGTTGCACACACCGAAAGATATGTTGCACTCACAGATCATACTTGTATGTGCTCACATTCAAGTCCTTTTAGCCAATTAAATTTTCAAACAGGGATTTTTTTTATACTAATTTTCCCTTATTTATTTGTCTTGATTTTAATTTTTATTTTGTACTTAAACGTAGTCTTGTTCCAAATTTTAATATACAATTATAATTAGTTTTGAATAATATATATCCTTGTAAATTGTAATTAAGATTTAAAATAGGACTTATGACACTAAAATATAAATAAAAAACAAGACTAAAAAATTAATTATAATGTACGCTTTTTTTAAGCTTAGCTTCTTTTTTTTTTAAATATCACTATGTAATTTGAATTTTTTAAAAATACATGTTTGTTAACAGGCTTCAGGCCAGGTCAGGCCAGGCTAGGCTTTTATATAAGTTAGGCTCAGGCTGATAGGCTATAAAACAGGCATGGTTTGTTAAAAGTAAGGTTTGGCTTGACTTGACTTGTTTTCACCCTTATAAAAACCATAGCTCTTTAAAAATATAGAGACCGTTTGTTAAACTCAGACCAAAAAGTTATGAAACTATAGAAACCAAAACTAATAATTAAAATTATGGGATCAAAATCGAAATTGGATCAAACTATAAAGACTAATAATGGCATTAACTCATAAAAATAATAGCATCAAATGATAAGATCCGTTTGGAAAATGTGATACTCCAGCCATCAATTGATAAATGATTTATTGAGAATGTGGGCTTAATTAGTTGATCTTTCTTAAAGCATGATATATCTTTCACATGATACAAGGCTTTTGCTCCATCCAGTTTCTTTTGCTCAGCTAGATTTTTATGTTATGTAATCTATGTTTATTTTCTTTTACTTCTGTATTTCAATCTAACCTTCTTCAGTATAAATCTTTTGGTTTTCTTTCCAAAAAAAAAATTTGTTGATCTTTCTTGATGACTTGCAATTCTTAGTTAGAATATGCTAAGTGTATGACAGAGAGCAAAAGCCAAGTTGCTTATTATGTATACCACGTGTTGCTTCTGTTTAATAGAACTTGCTTTTACTCAAAAAGAAAAGAAGGAGAAAACCCATTTCAGGGGGGAAAAGTTAGAAAACCAGCCCCTTGTTTTCGCACGTTGTTTTGTTTTTAACAAAAACAACTGCTTTACCAAAGTATATCTGTTTTGAATCATTAATTTTCGAAATATTACCAACTAAATAATGCATCGCAATTGGTGTAATTAATTTTTTTTAAAATTTTTTGGGTCAAGGGATAATTTGGTTATAACTTGTAACCAGTCTTGTCATGGATGCGCCTATGTCCAGGAACAAGGAATCACTCAATTTCCGGATTCGCATAGATCAAGTAAATTTGTCGTTTCATATCATAAGTCCTCATGGCTTCTTTCCTTTTTCGTATTTTTTTTCTTTTTATCCTTTCGCTTTTTTAATTAGATGCCCAAGCTTTATGGGGACATGGAGCCGTCCCAGTTGACAAGTTTAATTTGGTGAAGGCAAAATGAAAATTGGATTTGTTTGGGTTAAAGAGTTGGTTTTTTAACAATAGTTAAATATGGGTTAATCTAATTATAATTAAGATAAGTTATTTAAAATGTACAAATATATATAATATAGAAAAGAATAATATTTAAATAAAGTGGCATTAATAATCCACAAACAAATGGAGCATCCATGCATAGATCTTATACAATTCGACAAAATAGAGTTAATAGAGCACGAATGCGACATGTTTTTTCAAACTCAAAATGATGTCATTTTAACGTTAACAAAGAGAGAGAAAAAAATGAAATTTAATCCTTCCAACTAAGAAATTGGTTTATTAGCTTGACTGCCTAATCTGGATTGAGTTTTCATTACATGAGTATCATATAATTTTGAAGGGAAAAAAAAAAAAAACAATTGACATAGACCTTTCTAACAAAATGCTTTTTCCTTTAACAGGACACGTAAAACCAGCTAGTATATAAATCCGTAAACACCCTCCAAATGAAGTATCAATCTCCTAATACTAAACACACTTATTGTCCATATCTCGATCTTCTCTCAAATTCCCCACTTTGATTTTGAGAACTTATTAATGGCGGCGCTACAAGCTCCTTCTAATCTTGTCTTCACCGTGAGCAGGTGCCAACCGGAGTTTATAGCTCCGGCGAAGCCTACTCCTCAGGAAGTGAAGCTTCTTTCAGACATAGATGACCAAGCTGGTTTACGAGCCCAGACTCCATTCATACACTTTTATCGTTCTGAACCTTCCATGGCAGGGAAGGATCCAGTAAAAGTCATCAGAGAAGCATTGGCTCAGACACTTGTGTTTTACTATCCATTTGCAGGAAGACTTAGAGAAGGTGAATTTGGCAAACTTATGGTGGATTGTAATGGGGAAGGCGTTATGTTCATTGAGGCTGATGCCGATGTCATCCTTCAACAGTTTGGTGATGATCTTCATCCTCCATTTCCATGCTTCCAAGATCTTCTTTACTCACCCGCAGGTTCAGATGGAAACCTTCACTGTCCCATCTTGCTCATTCAGGTCTCACATCCCCTTCTCTCTCTCTCTCTCTCTGCTTGCTAAAGTATATACTCTCTCCTCTCCTTAGGGAATTAATTAATTTGTATAGATTAAGAAAATGTGAGTTGATTTTTCATAAAATATTCCCTTTTATCTATTTTATCATCTGGATCAGAAACCACTTTCTTAGTATGAAAAGCCCTTTAATATGTGCAATCGATAAAGAGAGTTTAGCCAAAAATTATAAATTTAAAAAACGAAATAGACTGAAATATTATATTTAGAATTAAAACAAATCCCCCTACTAGAGATTTGGATCCTCTCTTCTTATCATTTTTCTCTTCTTTTTCTCCTCATCCCATCCTTACCATTCTAAATATAAGATCAACTTAAGTCTTAACTAATTAGAAAAATGAGAAAAAATGCCTGTTGAATTTCAAAATGATAAATGGGTGATATTAACAGATTCTGACTTATAAAAATTATTACAAAAATAGTCAGCACCAACTATTTGTCATTTTGAAATCCAACAGGTATTTTTTTTTGGCTATTTTCCCTTAATTAATTAATTGTAATTTATGATATAGATAATTTGTGACATTTCTTCAAATATGACTCTACTATTTAATTACTAAAATTTAATGCGCAGAGATAAAATAATATAGTTCAATAAATAGGATATATTATAGAAAAGAAAATTTTAATATATGGTTGACAAGAACAAATGTGACCTTATATTTAATTAGAATCAGGATAAAATCTTCAAGTAGACGTTATATTTATGATAAGCAGCAGTGTGTGAGAGAGAGAGAATTTTGCAATACTAATATGATCCATCTTCATGAATTATAGGTAACACGTCTCAAGTGTGGTGGCTTCATCTTTGGCCTTCGCATGAATCATAGTATGAGCGATGGACCTGGTATTGCACAATTCATGAAAGCCCTGGCCGAAATAGCCAAAGGTGCAACCCAACCTTCGATTCTACCAGTCTGGAACAGAGATCTTCTAAACGCAAGAGACCCACCAAACATTACACTCACCCATCATGAGTACGATGAAGTGGTCGGCGACCATATTCCCTCCACCAACATTGTTCATCGGTCTTTCTTCTTCGGACCCTCCGAAGTCTCATCCCTCCGTAGATTACTTCCCAACCACCTAACCCAATCAACCTCATTCGACCTCATCACGGCTTGTCTCTGGTATTGTCGTACAAAAGCTTTAGAACTAGACCCACAAGACGAAGTTCGTCTCATGTTCCTGGCTAATGCACGTATGGGACGAGATAGATTCAACCCTCCATTACCAAAAGGGTATTATGGGAATGCCGTGGTGTTTCCGACGGCGTTTTCGATTGCTGGAAAACTGTGTGAGAGTCCGTTAGAGTATGGTTCGAAGTTGGTTAGAAAAGCAAAGGATGTAGTGAATGGCGAGTATTTTCACTCGGTGGCTGATCTGTTGGTGAGCAGAGGACGACCCAGTTTCACCACAGTGAGGTCATTCATTGTTGCAGATTTTTCTCGTCTTGGATTTAAAGATGTTGATTTTGGGTGGGGCAAGGCTGTGTTTGCTGGTCCTGCTTTGAGTGGACTTGGCACATTTCAAGGATTCACTTTCTACGTTGGATATACGAATAGTAAAGGTGAGGAAGGAAGAATCATACCTGTTTGCCTGCCGCCAGAAACCATGGAGAAATTTGCCAAAGAGTTGGATCTCTTGCTTAACAATGCTAACCAATCTGCCATTGATGGTTAATACGTAGATGCATGCAAAAATGCCGTCAAGTATTTGCATAGTTATTGTGTTTTTGTGTGTGTCTGTGTGTGTATGTGTGTGTATGCACGTCGTATATATGTTCATGTTTGTTTATGATGATGTCCGTTGTAATGCATTGAGGCTGTTCCGCAGTAGTATACCATGGGTACGGTAGTGGAGGTGCCTTTATTAATATGAGAGTTTTGTTTAGCAAACCATAATTTTCCAGTGAAGTTGTTGCTAAGCTAGATTGAAGTTTACCAGAAACCCCAATCTGATTCTGGGACTGGTGGTTGATATGGGATGATGATCGAGCCAGACAAATACTTTTGATCAGGTTGAACCACTTTGGTTGCTGGTAATCGGAGACATTATTGCTTCTGTGTATGGTCAGTTTGGTCATCTAATATATGCTGGGGGATGAAACCCTCTGGTGTCACCAACTAAGGAAAAGAAGAAAATATGTGACCAAGTAAGGCTTTAATAAAATCTTGTCCCATAATGGCTGCTACCTTTATGGTTTGATCCATTATCTCTGAATGTAGTGGATGTTAGTGGATAATTGTATTATGTAATGAACATAATGGTTAAAAGGAGCCATACTTTTTCTTTGCCAAAAAATAGAACCACAGATGATGAAATTTCTAATGTAACACTAACACTGCAGTGATTACATAACACTCTCAACACGGATTACGGAACTTTGCAACGGCTGACAAGTGACCTGGCTTTCATCTTACATGAAGAGAAAGAAATATAAACAAAACAAGAAAGTAAAATAGAAGAGCAGATCCAGTCGTGCTCACTCGTAATACACCATCCCATTCCCGATGTAGTCGAAACCTCACCAGCAAGATGATTATTTCTGCAACTTTCTCCAACCATCTACGTAATCAAGCAAAGTTGTCACATATTCTTAAATTATACGAAGTATATATAGGCTTAGATACAATTCACATTTGTCACATGCTATCAACAATTCACTAATTTGTTGCAATGTGCATGCTCTTCAACTAGCTTCAGGGCCTACATTATATTTTATATTCACATGAGATTGAGAGTAACAAACGTAACATTAAGAAATTTTTTTGAATAAAAATACGTAAAAATTTTGAACTTATCATCATAGTAAGTAGTTTCTCTAGATTGATGATATGTTGCAATTCACAACAACAATCTAGCAAATGAATAATCTTATTATCAGGGTATCGCAATTATATTGTAAAAAAATGCTTACCTGTCAGTGTTGGAACCTTCTCTTTATCTTCGCCTTCAAAATAGCAACTTGAACATAAATCCAATCATGCGTGTTTTCAAAGAAGTGGAAAAAGGAATGCCGCCAAGACTTTTTGAGAATTAAAGTCCCACAAACTCCCCAAAACCCAGTAATGAAGCCAAGAGCCATGCTCGCATAAAACCCAAAGCTTATGAGATTATCATCTCCATCTGCATCAATGTCATGTGCATTGGGATTCAGATTTGAAATCCCATCTTCTGGACATCTCTCTGTAAGTGGCAAGCCACAAAGCCCCTGGTTTCCTATATAACCGGAGGCAGTGAAGGATTGAAGTTGGGTGCTAGTTGGAATTTTTCCTGATAAATTGTTGAAGGCCAAGTTCAACATACTAAGAAAACTCAAATTTGAGAAGCTGATTGGAATTTCACCAGAAAGAGAGTTGTATGACAAATCAAGTGATTCCAACCTTTCCATTTGACCCATGTTGATAGGAATGCATCCTTTCAAATGATTTCTAGACAAGTTTAGGGAAGCCAATGCCACAAGTGCAGCTATGCTACTTGGGATTCCTCCTGTTAAGTCATTGCAAGAGAGATCAATGGTTTTCATGAATCGAAGATTCTTACTGTACTCAACATATGCTCCTTTCCATGACAACATTGCTGTGTCCATGAGTGATGATTCAAAATAGTTTCCAGAAACACGATAAGAAATTTCTTGGCTCACATATGTCATATTTGACATAGCATTCAAATTACCAAAGCAACGAGGTATATTTCCTGTTAAATTATTTTTTGAGAGATCTAAGATTTGAAGATGTGGCAAATTACATAAATTTGTAGGAATGCTTCCGTGAAGCCTATTTGCTTGCAAACGTAAGCCGATCAAATAGTGGCAGTACTGCCCTATCCATGATGGCATTTTTCCAGTCAAATTATTCTGTCCAAAATCAATGAACAGCAAGTACGAAGAATTCATCAAAGCTGGCAAATTCCCAGAGAGGTTATTGCTATTCAGATGGATACTTGCAAGAAAGTTCAAAGTACCAACTGAGTTTGGTATTGGTCCAGAGAAATGATTGTTTCCCAATCTTAGAACCTCCAAGAAAGGAAGTTGGCCCCAACAATCAGGAAGTTTTCCCGACAAAAAATTGCTTGAAATGTCAAGATGAGATAAACTTGCTTGAAGAGTTGCACAGATGAAAGATAAGGTTCCTGCAAACATATTGTTTGAGAGAAGCAACGCTCCTATTGCATTTGGTGGGAAATATGGTAGGGGACCGGAGAGATTGTTGAAACTCAAATCCAAATTAATATTGTCAATTTTCAAGAGTGATTTTGGCAACTCCCCATAAAGTTTGTTATGGGAAAGATTCAAGTATCGTAAAGAAGATTGCCAAAGCCATTGAGGAATTGAATCTGAAATTGACGCATGAGAAATGTCCAACATGTTAAGCTCCCTTTGATACTTTAACCAGCAGGGAAAGTGGGGACCAAAATTACACGATGCTGCACGAAATTCTCGCAATTGAAAAGGTGGCACCCA
Source organism: Neltuma alba (assembly GCF_004799145.2). Taxonomy (NCBI): domain Eukaryota; kingdom Viridiplantae; phylum Streptophyta; class Magnoliopsida; order Fabales; family Fabaceae; genus Neltuma; species Neltuma alba. The sequence goes on along the minus strand of NW_021635334.1, from coordinate 132,436 downwards.
ATGCGAACTGAAGTTGAAAAAAATATTGTGTGACACATCTAAATATGCCAAGTTAGAGAGAGTTGAAATATGTGTTTCATTAATGACAGAATTCAACCTATTGTTGGACAGATCTAAGTACATCAACGATATAAATCCGGCAAACACCGGCAATGGCCCTGTTAAATTGTTATAACTCAAATCCAATACGGAAAGGTGAGATAAGTGCCCAAATGATTGTGGAATTGACCCATGAAGACTAGTGTTCTCAAGATCTAAACGCACTAGATTTGAAAATCTTGAAAAATTGGGAAATGGTCCGCTACTAAAAGGATTGTCACTTAACTGCAAGTCCTCTATACTATTTTGAGCGCACCTTAACTGTGGTATCCAATCACTTAATTGACCTGAAAAATTGTTGTAGGCCAACCACAACCATTTCAATCGGCACAAATTGGGGATGGATTTTAGCATGCTGTTCTCAAGTTTATTCCCTTCAAGATACAGAAATTCAAGAGAAGTGGTGTTTTGGAAAGCATCTGAAGGAATATGTCGCAAAGAATTACCATAAAGAGATAAAGATTCAAGAGAATTCATATTTGAAAAAGTATTTGGAAAAATATGTTCCAAAGCGTTATTACTGAGATCAAGATCTGTTAAGACGTTGCTAATGTTAGACAGCCAGGGTAGGATTGCAGAGTCTAAATTATTTTCTGCAAGAGAAAGGTTTTTGAGGGACGTGGAAGAGTTTGTGTGGACAAAAGATGCAGGATTGAAATGATGAGATATAAGATCACAACCTTTCAAGTAAATCTCAAACAGATGAGGAGCTTTGGATAATGATGACTGCCAATCAAAAGCTTGACTTAGATTAACGCCTGAGAGGTCAAGAGATCTCAAAGAAGAAAGGTGAGAAATCCACTCAAGATCTTTCACAATCAAATCATTAGAGCTAAGGTAGAGAGTTTGCAAATTGGATAGATTTTGCAGCCCACGGGGAATAGTGCCACCAATTGAAGCACCCGGAATAGTTAACTCTCTTAGTTGACCAAGTGAGCCAATGCATTCTGGAATTTTGCTCCCTTCGAAATTGTTTCCATCGAGATACAAGTAAGTTAGATGCTGCAAATCACATAATGAGGAATCGATATTACCTCCCAAGGAACTAAGACCGAGCTCGATTACATGACCGGTCAAATTACTGCATGATACTCCACTCCACTCACAGCAATCAGCTTCACTTTTCCAGGTGGATAACATGCCGGACTCATCAACGAAACCATGTTTTAATTTGAGAAGAGCTTCCTTATCTGTCTCTGCGCAACTGATGTTTACATTGGAACATCCTGCACACCAAAAGAGACATAAAGCTCCAACAAGCCAAAAGAAATTGAACTTAGAGCTGAACATGCCTAGGATTCTTTTCATTTGGATATGGTAAGAACAGGGGAGGCGTCTTGTGGATGTGAAGTGAGTGATCCTTGGGTCATTTATACACAAGCGGCTCACCAAAGTTTTCAAATAATTTTATTTTAGAACGTAGAAATATTGGCGTCAACCAACGTGATAAATATTAATAACTCAGTAGAGGAAGATTTTTGGTTCATGAAAAAGGACTATAATTTTTATTTAAAGTAAAAACAATTGATGTTTAAAACATTCTTATCATTTAATTAATTTGATTAGTCTAAATTTTCTATTCAGAAAGCAAATTATCTGAATCAGCTGATGAAATTTTATTTGAAATGATTGTTTAATTTATAACCTCAAATTAATTCATCAATAGTTGACATTAATAACCCTCATATGAGGCATTCTGGTCATGAAAGGTCTCTAAAATTAATACGTAGAAAAGGTTGTCGTTGCATGAACGATTGATTTGTGTCATTAATCTTTAACAACGTCAGTGACACACTCATCGACATCACTATCATTTGAGGAAATTACCATTGACGATTATGTGGTTGGAAATTTTTGTTCATGCTGTGAGAAGGTTCGTCTCTTTTTTCGTTCTTCAATAGATGAACATATGGATCAGACTTGAACCAAGATCTACGTATAAAGCACAAATCACGCCAAATTTCTTTTAATTTTATTGAAGTTAATATTAATTATCTGAGTCTAATGCCTTCAGTAGAATTTTAAATTATTCATCCACATATATCATTATTTATTTATTTATTTATTTATTTATTCTGGTGAAATACGAGGAGCATATTTTACCAGCAGTAAAAGCTAATCTCTTTTGGGTAATATAATAAACAAATCTCTTCAGCTAAATTTTCTCCATTCACAATTATTAAGAACCAATCATCTAATTGACACGCATATTGTCTCATTTTGATTGGTTGAAGAATATATGTGTGTGAATATATGTATTACTTATAAAAATATTGTTATAATTCATCAAGTAGATGTCCGAAAAATATCACAGAACATCAATATTCTCTCAAAACCTTCCCTAATTTTCTAAAAAAATTTCCTATTTTTATTTTTTAGATATATGTATTAATTATAAAAATATTGTTAATAATACTTGTAATGAATCAGCAATTGCTTCTATTATTTTTTTTTCAGAATTCAAATTGCTTAAATTTCATTTGAGTTTAAGTTAAAAAAATTCTTATCATTTAATTAATTTGATCAGTTAAGTTTTCTCTTAAAATGGAAAATCGTTTGATAAAAGTTCATTTGAAATAATTATTTAATTTCTAACTTAAAATTAATCAATAGTTAATATCAATCACTCTCATTTGAGGTATTAGGGTAACAAAGGGCGTCCAGAAAAACAGAAATAAGAAGTTGCTGTAACATTCATGACTAACTTGTATCATTAATTTTTAATAATATATCTGACCGTTTTCTACGAAATTTTTGTGATCGCAAATTTTCATTCATGTCATATGAAAAGGTTCATCTCTTTAACTGTTTCAAGCTTGAATATGCCAATCAAGCTTGAATCAAAATATAAATGACGCCGAATTTAATATTCTGAACTTAGTATTAATTACATTTATATGAGACTATAAATGACGCCAAATTCCTTTTAATATTATTGAAATTAATATTACTTTCATTTATATATATGAGACTATAAATGACACCGAATTTTTTTTAATATTATTGAAATTAGTATTAATTTTATTTATATCAGTCTCATTCCGTCAAAATATAAAACTTAAATTGATCATCCACATATATCGTTATTTGTTTATTCTCGTGAAATACGAGGACCATACTCCACTGACCGTAACCATTAAGGCTATTCTCTTCTAATTGAACAGTTAGATATCAAAATGTGAAAAAAAAAAAATGAGTATGTTGCGTTAATTTATTAGTGCTTCCTCCCAATAATATAAATAATATAAAAATTAGATAACTAATTTAAAAATATTGGTTAAATTAATTATTTGAAATAAATATATATTGATTTTTTTTAAAATGTCATTACCAAGCGCATGCATTATAATTATCTTTTAATAAAATCTTGATATGTGTAATTAATAAATTTTTTTAAAATAAATTATAAATTATGACACAAAGGGAATTAACTATATCGATGGACAAACACGGCTTTGACTTAACAGAGTCAGAGTAAATTCCTACCTTATCTTTTTATAGCTAACGTGCGTCAGTTTGATTGGTAGAGGAAGAAGTGATATGAACGGGGTAAGGGCAAGGCGGTGCCTTAAATAATTACTCTTTTGTCTGTACCATATAAAATGGCAAAATCACTATTAAATTTTAAAATAATAAATATGTGATTTTAACATATTTTGACTCAAAATCATTAGAAAAGTAGTCAAATACTCAAAATTTTTTATAAGAGTAGTTAGCATGACATATTTATCATTTTAAAATTTAACAGATATTTTTCCTAATTAAGTTAAATCAATTAAAAAAATTAGTTATTTATAAAAAAAATGTTTAGAAAAAGTATAAATAAGAAGTTGTCGGGGCATGCATAACTGACAAGTGGCAATCGAATTTATTATTACCATCACTATCATTGACAATGATGTGTTTGGAAATTTTTGTTCGTACCGTGTGAGAAGGTTTTTCTCCTTTGTTCTTCTTCCTCAATAGATGAATACACCGATCAAACGTGAATCAAAATCTATGTATAAAATATAAATCACGATTAATTTCTTTTAACTTTGTGTAGTTAATATTAATACAAGGCAACAGCGGAGGGACTGTGGCTTTTCCAACTTTTCATACGTGCAAGTCATAATTGAATTAAAACTTAAAAGGTTAATTTTTCTCTTAAACTAAAAACAAAATAGATTAATATGTATTAACATAATTCCCACCTTATCTTTTCTTAGATACCACGTATAAATTGGTTGAAGAAGATACATATCAGGAGCTCCATTGACTTGAAGGTCAAAATAAATAAAAATTAAAAAGAATAAAGACTCGTTTGGCTCTTCTATAGAATATTCTACACGTAAAGACATAGATATTGCAGTAGTGGTAATAGAATTAATCAATGGTTAACATCAATCAATTTCATGTGAGGCATTATGGTCATGAAAGGCGTCTTAAAAAGTAGAAATAAAATATTGTCGTGGCATGTATGACTGAGTTATGCGATAAATTTCTAATTACGTAAGTAACACTTCTCGAATTTAGCAACACTGACAATCAACATCATTTGTGGAAATTATCATTAACAATTACGTGGATGGAAATTTTTATTTATGCCGTATGAGAAGGTTCATCTCCTTTGTTTTCTTCTTTTTCAATAGATGAATATATATACCAATTAAGCATGCGCATATATAATATAGATTACGTTGAATTCCCTTTAATTTATTGAAACTAATATTAATTTATCAATGAGTCTCTCGCCTTCAATAAAACTTCAAATTATTCATTCATATACTCCCTCGGGTCTATAATATAAGTCACTTCTAAAAGGATGAGTTGGTTCAAAATATAAGTCACTTGAAGAATAATTAATACTTGTTTATTAATTTTGTCCCTACAATTAATACTTAAATATAACTCATTGTATTTTTAACTCTTTTTCACAGCTTTGATTAACATGAACAAAATTGAAAAAGAAAATTTATTTAAAACACAATTAATGAATTAATTAACATTTTTTAATATGGATGAATTAGTTAAAATGACTTATATTGTGGACCAAAGGGAATATATCATCATTTATTTATTGTGGTGAAACACGAGGAGCATTAAAAGCTAATCATTTTAAGGTAATAGACCAATCCCTTCCAACTAAATGTGCTCCATTCACAAAGATTACGCATCAAACGTCTAATTCATCTATCTAACCACTTATTTAAAGTGTGGGAGTGCTACGACGCATGTTGATCTGATTTCGGATCCCGTAAACCAGTTAATTAAGTGAAAAAAAAAAACACTCCAAATTAAATTAAAAACATAAATATATACTCAATTTGCATTAATTAGATATCTATATCGATTTGCATAAATATATGAGTGAGTATATATATATCCAATTAGATATCTTTTGATTTGCATTAATTAGTAGCTTGCTAATAGCATGAACTAGCTTTGATTGATCAGAATCAGAATAGTAGGTATATATTATATAATTCCTGCAGGGAGTTTTAAAACATAATACTTGATGGTTTTTCTTTGTAACCATCAAGTATTTTAAAATAATATTTGACGTCTATAATGAAAAACTGTCAAGTATTATAAAACTTGACGGTTTAATCTTTAAACCGTCAAGTTTACCTTAACAATACTTGATGGTTATATTAAGTATTATTATAGAAAACTTGACTGTTTTTAAAAAACCGTCAAGTATTATCGAATGAAACTCGACGGTTCCTATTAAAACCGTCAAGTTTTCTCCCGACATACTATATTTGAAGGTTTTTTGTTATAACCGTCAAGTATTTAGCGTCAAGTATTCCTTATTCTGTAGTAGTGTTGGCTTTTCTTTTTATAGATACCATGGATTTGTTTGATTGGTTGCGGCACACACACACACATATATCCCCCGAACTCCATTGACTTCAAGTTCAAAGAAAAAAAACAAGAAGAAAAAGAGAAAAAAAAGTTTCTACACGCAAGGACATAGATATATTTTGAAGTATGATTAGAGTACGTGTCCGAAAAATATAACACAACTATATTAATCCATTTTATTTGTTTTCGAATATATTTTCCTCTGATCCATACTTCAAGTCTCTACATTAAACTGCTTTTGGTTGAAACTCACGGTTGAAACAACAATATGATGAAGGGGAACTAGGATGTGTGTGTGTGTGGCTTGCAACATAATTAAAATGCTGGGGAATGAGACTAACTTCAAAATAAACTCCAACAAGTGATGATGGGATAATCTTAATATCAATTAATTTATTAATTAACTAGAGTTTGGGTGATAACACCATATGGGTCATACTGATATGTGATTGGCCCGACCAGAATATCAATATATTAAAATATAAGTCGCTTCTGAATTTCTTTCAATTTCATTGAAATTAATATACCATGCATCTTTTTGATTGGTTGAGGAATATGTGTGTACCGAGCTCGTTTGAATTGAAGGTCAAAAACAAAACAAAAAACAAAAGAAAAGAAAAGAAAAAAAGCTCGTTTAACTCTTCTACATTTTATTCTACACGTCAAGATATAGATACTATAATTACTCTCAATTGAGGCATTCTGATCATGAAAGGTGACTAGAAAAGAAGAAATAAGAGGCTGTCGTGGCATGAGTAACAGATTTATGTGATTAATTTCTAACAACGTAAGTGACACTCCATAAATTTATTATCCCCATCACCATCATTTGTGGAAATTATTATTATCGAGGATGATGTGGTTGGAAATTCTTGATCATGAAGTGTGAGAAGGTTCGTTTCCTTTTTCCTTCGTGAATAGACCTATTGCTTATAAAATTAAATGTAAATCACGCTGAGTTTCTTCTAATTTTATCTTAACAAATTAATTTTATTGATCTCAGTCTCATGCCTTTAATAAAACTGAAATTAGTCATCCGCATATATCATTTTTTTTTAATTCTAGTGAAATACGAGGATCATACTTCATTAGCAGCAAGCTGATCTCTTTTGGGCAATAGGCAAATCTCTTCCCAGTAAATTTGCTTCATTCACAAGGTTTGTGGGAATCAAACATTTAATAGATATCAAAATAGAAGAAAAATATATATGAGATTGTGTTGCATTAATTTGTATATCAGTTTGATTGGTTGAGGAAGAGAGATCGTTTGACTAAAGGTAAAAAAAAAAAAACAAAAAGAAAAAAGCTCATTTGACTCTTCTATTTATGTTCTGCCCGTAAAGACATGGACACGGTAATGAGCAGGTATTATTACTGCCATAAAAATACTAGACTATATTAATAAATTTTATTTTTTCAAATATATGTATTACTTATAAAAATACTGTTAATAATACATGCAATAATTTCTGCTAGTATACTACTTTTTTTTCAGAATTCAAATTGCTTAAAATTTATTTGATATCAAGTTATAAGATATGTTAAATAGATACAAGCATATAATTTATTGAAAGTAAAATATTAGAATTGCTAGCTTCATTGTTAAACCTTGAAAAAAACTTCCACTTAAAATTTAGAAAAATGATATAAAAATTCAGGTAACACCTTACATCCGGTCCCTCCAATTAATAATTTTGCAAAGTTTCAAACTTCCTGAACACGGCTTTGACTAATCAGGATTAGAATAACATGCGTTGGAAAAATCCTCCCATGACTTTCCAAATTTCTAACAATATGGAAATGACCCTTAATAGTGTTTCTTCTTCATTCTTTTTTTCCGTCGGAAAATTAGGAGTAAGGATTTTTTAGAAATCAAAGTGGAAGGTCCCTTTTTCTCCTTGAATATATGTGCGTGTGTGCGTGTGTGTCTGTATTTTTTTGGGGGGGGGGGTAGCATTGTTATGGTCAGTTTATGTAGTAAAAGGAGAGATGTTTCAACACTCCTTGAATTCACCATATCATTGTCACCATCATTTGTGAAAATTATCATTCAGGATTATGCAGTTGTAAATTTTTATTCACGCCGTGTGAGAAGGTTCATTTCCTGTCTTCTTCTTCCTTGTTTGAACCAATTGATGAAAGATTATTTGAAATAATATTATCTTCTAACTTAAAACCAATCAATCGTTAACATCAATCATTCTCATTTAGGGCGTTCTGGTCATGAATGGTGTCTAGGAAAGTAGAAATAAGAGGCTGTTGTGGCATGAATAACATATTTGTGTGATTAATTTCTAACAACGTAGGTGACACTCCTTAAATTTATTATCACCGTCACCATCATTTGTGGAAATTATTATTATCGAGGATGATGTGGTTGGAAATTCTTGTTCATGAAGTGTGAGAAGGTTCGACTCCTTTTTCCTTCGTCAATAGACCTATTGCTTATAAAATGTAAATCACGCTGAGTTTCTTTTAATTTTATTGTAATTAAAATTAATTTTATTGATCTGAGTCTCTTGTCTTTAATAAACCTGAAATTAACCATCTGCATATATCTTTTTTTTTTTTATTCTAGTGAAATACGAGGATCATACTTCATTATCAGTAAGCTAATATCTTTTGGGTAATAGGCAAATCTCTTCCAAGTAAATTTGCTTCATTCACGAGGTTTACAGGAATCAAAATATATATGAGATTGTGTCGCATTAATTTGTGTGTATCAGATTGATTGGTTGAGGAAGATAGCTCGTTTGACTTAAAGGTCGAAAAAAACAAAAAGAAAAAAGCTCATTTGACTCTTCTATTTTGTTCTGCCCGTAAAGACATAGAGACAGTAATGAGTAGGTATTACTACCATAAAAATACTAGCCTATATTAATAAATTTTTTTTTTCAAATACACGTATTACTTATAAGAATGCTGTTAGTAATACATCTAATAATTTCTGCTAGTATACAAATATTTTTCAGAATTCAAATTGCTTAAAATTTATTTGATATCAAGTTATAAGATATGTTAAATAGATACAAGCATATAATTTATTGAAAGTAAAATATAAGATTTGCTAACTTCATTGTTAAACTTTGAAAAAAACTTCCAGTTAAAATTTAGAAAAATGATATAAAAATTCAGGTGACACCTTGCCTCTGGTCCCTCCAATTAATAATTTTGCAAAGTTTCAAACTTCCTGAACACGGCTTTGACTAATCAGGATTAGAATAACATGCGTTGGAAAAATCCTTCCATGACTTCCCAAATTTCTAACAATATGGAAATGACGCTCAATAGTTTTTCTTCTTCATTCTTTTTTCCGTCAGAAAATTAGGAGTAAGGATTTTTTAAAAATCAAAGGGGAACATCCCTTTTTCTCCTTGAATAAATGTGTGTGTGTATTGGGGGGGAGGGGGGAGAAGCATTGTTATGGTCAGTTTATGTAGTATATGAGAAGGTTCTTCTTAATTCCCTTTATCCCCGAATTAATCGTCCAGTTTAGATCGTAGACGATTGTGAGTAGAGGACGTCTGTTTCACAACAGTTTTAGATGATTTATTGTTGCAGGTTTTTTGAGGGTGATAAGCACCTAGGCTCATTGGATCTGGATTGTACAGATATAATATGGATGATCTAGATTTAGGCATTTTAATTATTTATTTGTAAATAAATAATTATTTTTTGAAAAAAAAGTTAAAGGATTATTTTTATTTTAAACTTTATACCCGTTAAAATCATTTTTTTACAAAATTAAAAAAAAAATTGGACCTGTAAATCTGATAAACTTGAAATGTTCATCGCCACCCAAACTCATTCCTTTGTTATTGTGTTCACTTATTAGAGACAGTATTGCCTTTTTTGTATGGTCTGGTAGTTGATCTGTCCTGATAGCTTCTGATGTCTGAATGACGCTATTCATTGTTGCTCTTTCTCTCCTAAAAAAAATAATACACGAGTTCTATAAAAAAAAATGAAAAAATATATATGATATTTTCTCACAGTCCTTGATGATGCCTCTGTCGTTAAAGTACTCAATTAAACTAGGTCCCAATTGATTTGTAGTTTAGGATCGACCTAGGTCATTATTTTCAAGGAGCAATTTATGGGTTTCTTTAGGTAAAAATTGTTATTATATACAGCCCAAGATATGATCATCCTTGAAAGTTGCCCTTTAGACGCTACAATGCTACCAAGAGCTTATGTCTCGATTCTATATCTTATGTTGCCAAGTAGGAGTGGGCGTCTGTGTGTGAAGGGTGTGTGGGTCTTTAAATTGTCTATATTAATTAAAAAAATGATGTTATAACCCCCACTGTTAGTTCCTTACCAAACATTCGTCAAACAAGAAGTAAAAGAAACAAATTAAAATCATTAACAAGTAAACATATATAATATTGAACATATTTTGAATTAGGGGACTTACAACAGCTAGCTAGTGACCTAGCTTTCATCTGACACAGAAGCATAAAGAGAAAGAAATCTAAACAAAAAAGAAAGTGACATATATAGAAGAGCAGATCCAGTCTTGTAATTCACCATCCCACTAGTCAAAACTCGCCAACAAGATGAGAATTTCTGCAACTAGCTTGCAGGGTTGCATTATATTAGTTGTGTATTCACATGAGATTGAGAGAAACAAATGTAACTTTAAGAAATTTTTTTTGAATAAAAAATTTTGAAAGCTTTGAACTTATCAACATTATAAATAGTTTCTCCAGATTGATCATATATTGCAATGCACAACAATAATCCAGCGGACGAATCTTATTATCATGGTGTAACAATTATATAGTAGTAAAAAAAAAAAAATGTTTACCAAACGGCCATGTTACACTCAGTCTGTGCGACCATTCTTTCCTCTGTCAAATTTGAAGGGGAGGAATCTGTGTCCACTTGTTTAGCAGCCATGTCTCTCCAAATTCTTCAACGCCATCCTCCTCTGAATTCAGTATGTCTTCCTGCCATCCCCGAGCTAGGCATCCGCAGCAGTTGGTCTCTCTTCTACTCAAAGACGCATCAAACCACCAAGCTGCCCAGCAGGGCCACTGTCATATCATCACCTCTGGGATGCTTCTATACCCTTTTTATTGCGCCTCTTCCTGTTTGCTTCTCTTCAACACTCTGATTCGCTGTTACTCTCTTGGACTCTTTCCTGAAGAAGCTGTTAGGTTTGGTATCTCTTCCCTAAACTGCCATGCATTTCTGACTTATTGTTCCTTTGACAGCTATACTTAGGCCTTCCTCTGTCATGCATGCCTGTGCCAATTCAAACTGTGTTCACCTTGGAATGCAGATTCGTTCTGTTATATTCAAAGTGGGTTTTCACTTTCACTTATATGGACAAACTGCTTTACTTATGTGCTCAACCTGCGGTCTCTTAATCGAAGCGGCGCAAGTGTTCGACAGCATGCCTGAAAAAAATACTGTTACCTGCAATATTTACATTACTGGTTTGATTAAATGCGGCGAGTTTGACCTTGCCTTGTCGTTATTTTATAAAAAGCCATTTCGGAGTGTTGTCTCCTGGACAATTATTATGGATGGATTCACATGCATGAACAGGCCCACTAAAGTATTGATTACGTTTAGGGAAATGGTTGTTTGTGATGGCATAAAACCAACTGAAGTGACTCTTCTGACCATTTTCCCAGCCATTTCAAATGGGTTCATTGTGATTTGTCAGTCAGTACATGGCTATGCGGAAAAGAGAGGCTTCAATGCCTCCGATGTACGCATTATGAATTCACTGATAGACTCTTAAGCAAAATGTGGATGCATAGCAAGTGCAAGCAGATTCTTTCAGGAGATATCTGCTTATAAGTTGGTATCATGGACATCAGTGATCTCAGGTTTTCAATGCATGGTCTGGGAAGGGAGGCTGTAGAGTATTTTGAAACCATGGAAAAGGCTGGGATCAAGCCAAATTATGTGACGTTTTCGAGTGTTTTAAACGCGTATAGTCATGGAGGATTGGTGAAGAGGGGCTCAAGCTTTTCCATAAAATGGCTAATGATTGTTAACTTGTGCCAGATGTCAAGCACTATGGCTTTCTAATAGATATGCTTGGAAGGGCAGGTAGGTTGGAGGAAGCTGAAAATATTGCTTTGCAGGTACCTCATGGGGTTGCCAATGTCGTGATTTGGCGGATACTTCTAGGTGCTTGCAATTTTCATGGAAATCATGAAATTAGTCAGAGGGTGATGAGGAGAATACTGGAGATGGAGAGAGAATATTCTGGTGATCATGTTCTTATGTCCAATATTCTTGCTGGTGTTGGAAGGTTTGGAGATGCTGAGAGGTTAAGAAAAGCAATGGATATGAGAACTGCTTTTAAACTTTCTGGCTACAGTTTATTCTAAATGCTATAACATTTCTATTTCAAACAGACAGGCAATTTGGCTATAAAAGATATTCAGAATATGCTGAAGGCATCATATTGTGGTAATGCACATTACTATATTTGCTTTGTTTCCTTCGGGTTTTTAACTGTCGAGTTGCATATAAAAAGGTTGTTTAGAATTTTCATTTACGAATTTTCAAATGTGTTTGTGCTCCACCTTCCAAACCTCGGTGGCTTCTGTGTGAAAGACTTTTGTCTGATTTTAGGAATACAAAAATAGAAACTATTTACGAAGTTCCCACATATGAATCTAAGCTTGATAGCCTATCCAAAGCAGCTTGGTGTCTAATGTATGTCTGACAGTGATACTTAGGGCTTTGGCATATGAGTGGTTCCTGGACTCACAAGCATTACAATATTTATTTTAACTCTAGGTCTTCCATTCCTTCCTGGGATCTTGACAAGGTTTTGCTAAAAGCTAAATTCTGAGCCTGTCATGAACCGATATTGGAGAACTCAGTCATGGTCTTCAAGTTCAACAACAGCATTTGTGTGTACAACACTGCACTATTGTATGTCTGACAGTGATACTTAGGGCTTTGGCATATGAGTGGTTCCTGGACTCACAAGCATTACAATATTTATTTTAACTCTAGGTCTTCCATTCCTTCCTGGGATCTTGACAAGGTTTTGCTAAAAGCTAAATTCTGAGCCTGTCATGAACCGATATTGGAGAACTCAGTCATGGTCTTCAAGTTCAACAACAGCATTTGTGTGTACAACACTGCACTATTGTAGCACGCTAATGTTCTTGTCAAAGGCGCTGACCAAATAAAAGAAAGAACTTTGATTGTGTTTTTGGAATATGTAGTTCATAGTTATCATTATGCTTTCCCTAATATGTGGGATGATTGCATAAATTTTGTAATTCATTTGCTTCCATTTGGCCACTCCGTTGGTTCTGTCTTGCGTGGAATAGGGATGGGGAAAATTTGCCCCCCATTATAGGGAAGCCATGGAAATGGGTGGGACAGAGTGTTAGGAGTGCCGTCTTGCCTAAGCTCCTTGTGTGGGGAAAAATTTTCTCACTCATGTAGAAGTAGGTTTGAGTTGCTTCCTACTTCCCGTTTATTATGCTTTTTCTCTAATTAATTAATGCTTTCCACATTTATGAAACATATCTCAGTTTGGATAAATCATATACGTCAATGTACATGATTTTAATGTGTATGATAGAGTAGTGTTCTGTTTTGACATTTTGAGCTTTTGAATTTTGCCATTCGAATTTCTGATTTCTACCGTCTGGTTTTATCTTTTTTTTTTTTTTGAAAGCCAGCCACAAATTTAATTCATGAGTTCCAATTCCCTTTATTTGGAGTTCAATCTTTTTCATTCCTATTTTCTGTGATGTCATCCTCAGTTGAAGAGCTATGGTTCAATTGCAAGTGGGAACTGCGGATTTTCTCTATGCTTTTCTTCATTGTAAACCAAATATGACTTGAAGTAGCTGAGATCTTGTAAAAGCCATATGCATCGACGACTAGCCATCTTTAGTCACCAATTTATCTCAAATTCCAATATTTTACGGACACTTAGCAACTCCACTTGGATATTTTCTCAACCTAGTTGCAGAACTATCGGTCGCCCTCCTTTACTCCAGTGCTCCCACATGCACCAGATCCTAATGATCCCTCCACTTTGATGAAGGAGGATGGGGTTTCAGTTTGTTGTCAAACGTGGATTGAGAATTACCGAGAACCTGATAGGGTTGTGACAAACTTGACCTCATATTTTCGTGGGTTTGAATTGTGGGTATTGGCTTACCAGAAGGTTTGTGCTGATGAGACAGGTGCTTCTCTCCCTCGTAGTGCTGTGCAAAGGTCGGCTCTGGAAGACTTGTTGGCCCTTAGAAATGCTGTTCTTGATGATAGGTTCAAATGGGGAGCTCGGCTGGGCTTCTTTATAAAATCTCCCAAGGATAAGACTAATTATCCGTCCTTGTCAAAGATAAAGATTAAAGCAATTTTGACTACTACACAGCCAGCCAGCGCCATTTCAAAATAAAATTGTTCAGGAAGTTCTGCTTATGATTTTAGAGCCAATTTATGAACCTCGATTTTCACAGAAGTCATTTGCATACAGACCAGGAAGGAATGCCCACACAGTCTTGAGGAGGGTAAGTAGAAGGAATTTCGCAGGCTACTTGTGGAATATAAAGGGTGATTTGAGTACAATTTTGGATGAAATGAAGGTAGGGTCAGTGATAAATGCTTTAATGAGAGATGTGAGGGATAAAAAAAATTATCAATCCAGTGAAAACAGCATTGACAACGCCAGTCATCACCAGTACAGTTGATGATGGGGAGAAAAAGAAGAAGAAGAGGAAGTTCCAGAAGAAAAGGGTGCTAGCAGAGGATGAGCCCAAGCCTGATCCCTATTGGTTGGAAACGTTTTTTGGATTTGCCCCTGAGGAGGCAGAGAAAATTCCAAATTGGGGGCATTGTGGAATTCTTAGTCCTCTGTTGGCCAATATTTGCTTCGATGGGTTGGACCGCTGGGTGGAAGGGAAGATCAAGGAGTTATATCGTCCGTCAAAGAGTGATGTCATATGGAAGAGTCTTGAAAGTGAAGCAGAACAAGGAAACACATCCTGTCCAGAATTTGTGCCCACAAGTGCCCACAAGCACTGTTAAACACATCCATCAAAGAGTTTAATCTCTATGCTTGTTTGGAATTACAAAAGAAGTTCTTTCTTGTAAGATCAGGTTTCCTTAATACAGAGTGACGAAGCATTACAAAAAGCAATCGGCAACTGCTGGAAGGCTCCGGCCGGGGCAAACATATTGACGTAAGCAAAGAAGAGGAAGATACTGATGAAAGGATTGATGAAGCACGGATGTCACAAATGGTTTTGTAATTCTGTAATTTTTATCTAGTAATCTATAACATGTCCTTATTTTTTTCTTCCCCAAAAGAATGTTTCAAGAAATTTTGGAGTCTCAAATGGCAGAAAATTTGACACTGCTTTGAAGATAAAGTTTTCAAACTATGTTTAGCCTGGTCCATATACGATGATTATCAGTGCATTTGTAAAGTTCTGTTCTAGTGTCTTAATTACAGCAGCACGCTGCATGTTGAACGATGTAATTAATAGCCTTGAATATGATATTGAGAGCTATGAGCGTAGAAGATTAAACCATTGGTCAAATTATTTGCCTAACCTTTGTGTTGGTATATATTGTCGTGACTTGAGATACAAGTTGTAATGATAATTGATAGTGTAAGCTCCCTAGAGAAGCCACGAGTTAAATGTAGCAACTGGTGATCAATGCGTCAGTATGCATCAGCTTTTAGAAATTGCTGAGCATCTTGAGGTAGCCTCTCGCCACATATGGGATTACTATTAGTAGGTGCCTCTTAAAAGTGGCCAACATGCTGCATTCCAAGTCCATGATGTTGATGCTTTCTGTCTTAAATATAAGATTTAGTTTATAATTACAGATTAGATGTTATATTTAAAACCAGAAGTAGTATTTATCATATTGAAGCTAGATTCAAATATTCAATTATACATGCAAATATAAGAATTACTATGTGATTATTCTGTGGAAAACATTGGAATGCCGGATAACGCGTAGGATATGCATTTTTCTTTCATCTGATAGCCCAAGAACTTTTGGTGAACTTTCAGTCTCCTTTCCCACCATATGCATCCAACATATCTTTTTTAAATATTATCTTCGGTACTTAATATAAGAATTAGGTAATGATTTGATTTTCAGGCAAAAAAAGGGTAATGATTTGATTTGGTTTTAAATATAAGATTTTATTTCATTGTCTTTTAAACTCATAATTTATTCTCTAAAGTATTCCTATTTATTACACATACTAATAGTAGTTATGATTAAAAGGACTCTTTAAGAAAATTAGCCCATACTTCTTAAATATAACTAATTTAACTAAACTTTTAATTTATCTAAATTAGTTAAGTAATTTTTATATTTATGATCAAAAGCAGTAAGTTTTATGAGCATGACATAGAGGAAACAACAAATTACGACTTATTTTGGTAATAATTTTTGTGGAAACGAAGAGGAACTAAATATGTAAATGACAAATGGGCTATTTACTACCTCCAGTCCTTATTATAAGAGTTAGTTTGATATTTAATTTGATCCCAAATATAAGACCCTAATTCACTTTGTCTCTCATATTTATTTATTTTTTTCAAAGTAGTACTTATAATAATTGCAAATGTTAAAGGTTTTATTAAATGGTAGTTCTGATTAACACATAAGATTAGATAGCACATATTTATTACAAATAATTAGCTTAATAAACTTTCTTAATCTACTCAAATTAGTCAACTAGCTCTTATATTAAAAATTGGAGATAGTATTTTATTATTTGATGGTAAGTGTATCTGTGTAGTATGTTTTTTTTTTCCCCCAACCTGTTTTGATGGTTCTCATGCACACGTTTATTAGTAGTCCGCTGAAGATCAAGTTGCTGATTGAAGTTGGTGAGAATGACAACTTGTCTTCATTTTTTTGTGAACAATGAGTCTGGTGGGTCTAACAAATAAATAAACTTCATTAATTACATTGTTATTATTTATAATTAATACTATTTTTAATTCTTAATATAAAAGTTACTTGTGATTGGATTTAGTCCTAAATATAAAATCATAATTTAATTTATTTCTCATATTTATCATTTTTTATAAATTAATTTTCTTAATTTATAAATTAATATATATGTATTGTTTTGTTGGAGTATTTTAGCAAGATTGTGTTATTTTTTTTATAACCAACAAATTTATTTGATTTTCTTAATTTATCTAAGGTTGGTATATTTTATCATAAAATATATATATATATATATATATGAAAAATATGTAGGTTGAGTTTTTTTATGTCTATTATGTCAACAAAGTGATATATATTTTTTATTTAAGTTTATAACTAAATGATAATATTTCAAAAATAGGACACATGTCTATACATAATTAGAGAATTTGACATAATAAAATAAAAGAAAGGACAAATGAGTGTTTTTGCAAGGTGCGTGGTTATCCGAAGTTGATGATCAAGTTGGGGAGATGGAAAATTTTTCTTCATATTTTTTTTAAGTGAGGAACGAAAATGCCTTTGCCGTGTTTGATACAAAATCTCCAAAAGTAAAATAAATAAAATAAATTATCTTGCTATGACCTGTGACTAATAATTTTTTTCAAGAATTTTAATTATATGCCATATTAATATAGTGATAGTTGTAGAAACAAACAGGTACAAAATATCTATCTTTAAGTACAATTGCTATGAAGTTCTAAGTAATGAACATAATTACTAAAAAGTTTTAATGACAACAGAGCAACCTATAATAATAAATTTTACGATAATTAATGACAATTACTCACTTGTTATTGAGATTTACTAGTAATTATTTTCTTTTATTAGGATTTCATTGTAATTCTCTGTTCTTATAAAATTAGTGTTGTTAAAGAAATTAATTTGGGAGAAAATGATAGTTTTTTTTAAAAAAAAATATCCAGCTATTCATATTTGTCACTTATTTGGGAGAAAATGATAGGTTTTTTTTTTTTAAAAAAAATATCCGGCTATTCATACTTGTAACTTGTAAGTGACATCAACTCTAACTTAAATAGCACAACGCCCTCCTACTTACGCCTAGGATAACTCTGCATATCTTTTTAACATCAAAATGTGTTTCATGTATTTTTATATAAAATCTAAAAGATAAACTATGCTATCATAACTTATAAATAACGTAATTTATTTTATTATAAGTTTACACACACATGCATACACATATTTACATATAATATTTGAAAAGTCTTTGGCAATCAGGAAAAAAACAAAACAGAAAAAGTCATGCTATCCAAACATTATGCTAGTTTTTCACAATTCTGTTTTTTTCCCCAAAAGTTTTCCACAATTCTTATAGTTAACTCGGCTCGAACTAGTTTTATACTCTCTCCATTCTAAACAGAAGAGCGATTTGATAGACTTTGTTTTATTTTGATTTTAAACGTAAAATTTAATCCCTTATGTCTCCCATGTTTGTTAATTTTCTTTCACAGACTACTAATAGTTTTGAAGGATATGTTTTTTTCCCCCCAAAATGAAGGAGATGTATTTTACAAAAACTAATATCCCTTTTTTACATATAAATAACTTAACTATATTTCTTAATTGATGTAAATCAATTATCTATCCCCTGCTTTTAAAATCAGGGATACATATAAATATATATATATATATATTAATAGAATGATATTTTATGTCAATTCCTTTATTTTATTTACCTTTTGAAATGCCTAATTTACAAGTGAGATTTTCAATGGTTTGACTCTCCAATCTCCATTATTGAAGTTAGAAAAGCCATCTCTCCCTCCCTCCCTCTCCCCTTCTCTCTACTTGTAATGTTCCTCGCAGCCAAGTTGGTCTTTTCTTCATAGAAGACAAAATATATTATAATAAAAATATCATAACACAAAACAGATATAGAAAGTGAACAAGAATGAGAATTAAAAAGCCTATTAAAAAAATGTTGGTTGTGTTATTCAAATTGTGACATCCGAAAAAGAAGCCGTAATTGAGAGGATATCCTATTATATAACATATGCTCCAAATCAGAATTAGAACGATTCAATTGAATGAATTATACCATATAAACTGCTGCAAAGGTAATCCATTAAAAAGATAGAATTAATATCATTGTTGATCCTTATAGCTTTATTTAATTTTCGTTTTGGTTTTTATAGTTTCAAATCATTGGTTTTGATCTTTATAATTTCACGAGCATTTGACCTAATTTTAAGTATAAGGGACAGAAACCATAACTCATTAAAGATATAGAGAATATTTGTTAAACTAGATCAAAAAGTTATGAAACTATTAAACAACTTTCTACAGTTTGAACCGTTAATGCCTGCCGTTAAATATGTATTAACACCATCAAATACTTCCCTTAAGAAGCACCGAACGTCTTAAACATCTACTCTACTGACCAGCCCAGCTTTGTTTGGAACCTCTATTGCTTGACCCGCTTCTTGCCAAAGGGATAACTCTCGTTATATGCATATATATGATTCGATGATGACACCGTTATATATGCATATATAGTGAAGATTCTGAGAAGGCATGGGGGCTTGCAATAGTACTCTGTTTTTCTATTACCAAAACAGGGGAAGCTTGAAGAGAATGGTTGGTACAATAGTATGCAAATGGCATAATATTCTATTTTGCTCTCAGATTCCCACCGTTCAGATTCTCACTGCTTCCTTAAATAAATAAATAACGAATGGAGGAATTAAAATAAATAGGAGCAAATGTTGCTCTCAAGTGTTGCACATAGAAGCGGAAGAAATAGGAGAGACAATGTCAAGATAAGCATTGGTGGCTTTTGAAGGAAAGGGATTGGATAGGACGAGACTGAGTCCAAATTGCATCTAGCTTTCACTTCCCTTTGCGCTCCCCCCACCCCCAAAAAAAAAAATCGTATTGTTTGGCACTCAAAATACCAAATAATCTTATAAATGGATGAAGTTTTCGGTGGCTACATTGCAGAATGCGACAGCAACAGGGGTTCAAACAAGGTCAAGCTCATCATTGGAGAAGATATTTCAGACGCTTAGTGCTTCTTAACGGAAGTATTTAACAGTGTTAATGCTTATTTAACAGCAGGGACCAACAGAAAGTTAAAGGACCGGTAAAAAGAAAAAAATGCTCAGGGAACTAATTTAAAATTGAAGAAAACTATAAGGATTTTCAAATTAATTATCCCCATGATTTATTGAGAACTTGGGCTTAATTAGTTGATCTTAAAGCATGATATATCTTTCACATGATACAAAGCTTTTTCTCCATCCAGTTTCTTTTGCTCAGATAGATTTTTATGTTATGTAATCTATGTTTATTTTCTTTTACTTCTGTATTTCAATCTAACCTTCTTCAATATAAATCTTTTGGTTTTCTTTCAAAAAAAGATTGTTGATCTTTCTTGACTTGCAATTCTTAGTTAGAATATGCTAAGTGTATGACAGAGGGCAAAAGCCAAGTTGCTTATTTTGCATACCACGTGTTGCTTCTGTTTCTTTTGAGTAATACAACTTGCTTTTACCCAAAAAGAAAAGAAGAAAAAAAACTCATTTTGTTTTTAACAAAAACAACTGCTTAACCAGCCACCCGATATAAGTATATCTGTTTTGAATCATTAATTTTCGAAATATTATCAACTAAATAATGCATCGCAATTGGTGTAATTAATTAATTTTTTTGGGTCAAGGGGTAATTTGGCTATAACTTATAACCAGTCTTGTCACGGATGCGCCTATATCCAGGAACAAGGAATCACTCAATTTCCAGATTCGCATGGATCAAGTAAATTTGTCGTTTCATATCATAAGTCCTCATGGCTTCTTTCCTTTTTCGTATTTTTTTTCTTTTTATCCTTTCGCTTTTTTTTAATTATATGCCCAAGCTTTATGGGGACATGGAGCCGTCCCAATTGACAAGTTTAATTTGGTGAAGGCAAAATGAAAATTGTATTTGTTTGGTTTAAAGATTTGGTTGTTTAACCATAGTTAAATCTGGGTCAATCTAATTATAATTAAGATAAGTTATTTAAAATGTACAAATATATATAATATAGAAAAGAATAATATTTAAATAAACAGACATTAATAATCCACATACAAATGGAGCATCCATGCATGGATCTTATACAATTCAACAAAATAGAGTTAATAGCGCACAAATGTGACATGTTTTTTCAAACTCAAAATGACGTCATTTTAACGTTAACAAAGAGAGGGAAAAAAATGAAATTTAATCCTTCCAACTAAGAAATTGGTTTATTAGCTTGACTGCCTAATCTGGATTGAGTTTTCATTCCATCAGTATCATAATTTCAAAAAAAAAAAAAAAAACAATTGACATAGACCTTTCTTACAAAATGCTTTTTCCTTTAACAGGACACGTAAAACCAGCTAGTATATAAATCCGTAAACACCCTCCAAATGAAGTATCAATCTCCTAATACTAAACACACTTATTGTCCATATCTCGATCTTCTCTCAAATTCCACACTTTGATTTTGAGAACTTATTAATGGCGCCGCTACAAGCTCCTTCTAATCTTGTCTTCACCGTGAGGAGGTGCCAACTGGAGTTTATAGCTCCGGCGAAGCCTACTTCTCAGGAAGCGAAGCTTCTTTCAGACATAGATGACCAAGCAGGTTTACGAGCCCAAACTCCATTCATACACTTTTATCGTTATGAACCTTCCATGGCAGGGAAGGATCCAGTAAAAGTCATCAGAGAAGCATTGGCTCAGACACTTGTGTTTTACTATCCATTTGCAGGAAGACTTAGAGAAGGTGAAGGTCGCAAACTTATGGTGGATTGTAATGGAGAAGGCGTCATGTTCATCGAGGCTGATGCTGACGTCACCCTTCAACAGTTTGGTGATGATCTTCATCCTCTATTTCCATGCTTCCAAGATCATCTTTACTGCCCCATCTTGCTCATTCAGGTCCCACATTCACTTCTCTTTCTGTGTTTTTTTTTTTGGTTTGCTAAAGTATATACTCTTTCCTGTTCTTAGAGGATTAATTAATTTGTATAGATTAAGAAAATGTGTGTTGGTTTTTCATAAAATATTCCATTTTATCTATTTTATCATTTGGATTGGAAAACCACTTTCTTAATATAAAAAGCCCTTTAATATGTGTAATCAATAAAGAGAGTTTAGGCAAAAATTATAAATTTAAGAAACGAAATAGATTGAAATATTACATTTAGAATTAAAGCAAACCCCCCCCACTAGAGATTTGGATCCTCTCTTCTTATCATTTTTCTCTTCTTTTTCTCCTTACCAAACTTTTTTTTTGCCAACAAATAAAACCACGTATGATAAAATTGCTCATTTAACACTAATTAAACACTGCAGTGATTTACAAAACATCTCACTCGATATGGATTAGGGAGTTTTACATCGAAACATAAATAGAATAATATAAACAAAACAAGAAAGTAACCTAGAAAATCGAGCAGATCTAGTCTTGGTTGCTCGTAATTCACCGCCCCAAAATAGTCGAAATTTCGCCAACAAGATGATTATTTCTGCAACTTCTCCAACCATCTACATAATCAAGCAAAGTCATCACATCTTCTTAAATTAAACAAAGTATATATAGGCTTGGATATAATTCACGTGTCACATGCTAACAACAATTCACTAATTTATTACAATGTGCATACTCTGACAACTAGCTTCGAGGATTTATTACATTATATTGTATATTCACATGAGATTGAGAGTAATAAACGTAGCATTAAGAAAATTTTTTTGGAATAAAAATATGTACAAAACTTTGAACTTATCATCTTAGCAAAGAGTTTCTCAAGATTGATCATATATTATTGCAATGCACAACAATAATCCGGCGAATGAATCTTATTATTAGGGTATCACGGTTATGTAGTAGTAAAAAAATGTTTACCCGTTAGTGTTGGGATCTTCTCTTTATCTTCGCCTTCAAAATAGCAACTTGAACATAAATCCAATCGTACATGTTTTCGAAAAAGTTAAAAAAGGAATGCCGCCAAGACTTTTTGAGAATTAAAGTCCCACAAACTCCCCAAAACCCAATAATGAAGCCAAGAGCCATGCTCGCATAAAACCCAAAGCTTAAGAGATTATCATCTCCATCTGCATCAATGTCACATGGATTGGTATTCAGATCTGAACTCCCATCTCCTAGACATCTCTCTATCAGTGGGGGGCCACAGAGCCCCAGGTTTCCTATATAACCGGAGGCATTGAAGGATTGAAGTTGGGTGCCGGTTGGAATTTTCCCTGATAAATTGTTGAAGGCCAAGTTCAACACACTGAGAAAACTCAAACTTGAGAAGCTGATTGGAATTTCACCAGAAAGAGAGTTGTATGACAAATCAAGTGATTCCAACCTTTGCATTTGACCCATGTTGATAGGAATGGATCCTTTCAAATGATTTCTAGACAAGTTTAGAGAAACCAACGCCACAAGTGCAGTTATGCTATTTGGGATTTCTCCTGTTAAGTGATTGCATGAGAGATCAATGGTTTTCATGAATCGAAGATTCTTACTGTACTCAACATATTCTCCTTTCCATGTCAACATTGCCGTGTCCGTGAATGATGATCTAATAACACGTCCAAGAATGACATCAAAAATTTCTTGGCTCGTAGATGTCATATTTGACATTGCATTCAAATTACCAAGGCAGTGAGGTATATTTCCTGTTAAATTATTTTTTGAGAGATCTAAGATTTGAAGATATGGCAAATTACATAAATTTGTTGGAATGCTTCCGTGAAGCTTATTTGCTTGCAAACGTAAGCCAATCAAATTATGCAAGTACAGCCCTATCCATGATGGCAATTTTCCAGTCAAATTATTCTGTCCAAAATCAATGAACAACAAGGACGAAGAATTCATCAAAGGTGGCAAATTCCCAGAGAGGTTATTGCTATTCAGACGGATACTTTCAAGATAGTTCAAAGTACCAACTGAATTTGGTATTGGTCCAGAGAAATGATTGTTTTCCAATCTGAGAACCTTCAAGAAAGGAAGTTGGCCCCAACAATCAGGAAGTTTTCCCGACAAAAAGTTGCTTGAAATGTCAAGATGATATAAACCTGCTTGAAGAGTTGCACAGATGAAAGATAAGGTTCCTGCAAACATATTGTTTGAGAGAAGCAACTCCCTTGTTGTGTTTGGTGGGAAATATGGTAGGGGACCGGAGAGATTGTTGAAACTCAAATCCAAAATATCGTCAATTTTCAAGAGTGATTTTGGCAACTCCCCATAAAGTTTGTTATGGGAAAGATTCAAGTATTGTAAAGAAGATTGCCAAAGCCATTGAGGAATTGAATCTGAAATTGACGCATGCGAAATGTCCAACACGTTAAGCTCCCTTTGATTCTTTAACCAGCGGGGAAAGTGGGGACCAAAATTACACGATGCCGCATGAAATGCTTGCAATTGAAAAGGTGGCACCCAATGCGAACTGAAGTTGAAAAAAATCATATTTTGTGACGCATCTAAAACTGTCAAGTTAGAGAGAGTTGAAAGATGTGTTTCATTAATGACAGAATTCAACCTATTGTTGGACAGATCTAAGTGCATCAACGATATAAATCCGACAAACACGGGCAATGGCCCTGTTAAATTGTTATAACTCAAACACAATTCGGAAAGGTGAGATAAGTGCCCAAATGATTGTGGAATTGACCCATGAAGACTGGTGTTTGCAAGAAGTAAAATCTCCAGATTTGAAAATCTTGAAAAATTGGGAAATGGTCCGCTACTAAAAGGATTGTCACTTAACCGCAAGTCCTCTATACTATTTTGAGCGCACCTTAACTGTGGTATCCAATCACTTAATTGACCTGAAAAATTGTTGTAGGACAACCACAACGATTTCAATCGGCACAAATTGGGGATGGATTTTAGCATGCTGTTCTCAAGTTTATTCCCTTCAAGATCCAGAAATTCAAGAAGTGGTGTTTTGGAAAGCATCTAAAGGAATATGTCGCAAAGAATTACCATCAAGAGATAAAGATTCAAGAGAATTCATATTTGAAAAAGTATTTGGAAAAATATGTTCCAAAGCGTTATCACCGAGATCAAGAGCTGTTAAGACGTTGCTAACGTTAGACAACCAGGGTAGGATTGAAGAGTCTAAATTATTTGCTGCAAGAGAAAGGACTTTGAGGGACGTGGAAGAGTTTGTGTGGACAAAAGATGCAGGATTGAAATGATGAGATATAAGATCACAATCTACCAAGTAAATCTTAGACAGATGAGGAGCTTTGGATAATGATGATTGCCAATCAACAGCTTGACTTAGATTGACTTGTGAGAGGCCAAGAGATCTCAAAGAAGAAAGGTGAGAAATCCACTCAAGATCTTTCACAATCAAATCATTATAGTCAAGGTAGAGAGTTTGCAAATTGGATAGATTTTGCAGTCCACGAGGAATAGTGCCACCAATTGAACTAGCATCAATACGTAACTCTCTTAGTTGACCAAGTGAACCAATGCATTCTGGAATTTTGCCCCCTTCAAAATTGTTTCCATCGAGATTCAAGTCAGTTAGATGCCGCAAATCACATAATGAGGAATCGATATTACCTCTCAATACTTCGGGAAAAGCATAGAATCGATTAAGATTGAGCTTGATGACATGACCAGTCAAATTACTGCATGATACTCCACTCCACTCACAGCAATCAACTTCACTTTTCCAGGTGGACAATATGCCGGACGCATCAACGAAACCATGTTTTAATTTGAGAAGAGCTTCCTTATCTGTCTCTGCGCAACTGATGTTTACATTGGAACATCCTGCACACCAAAAGAGACATAAAACTCCAACAAGCCAAAAGAAATTGAACTTAGAGCTGAACATGCCTAGGATTCTTTTCATTTGGATATGGTAAGAACAGGGGAGGCGTCTTGTGGATGTGAAGTGAGTGATCCTTGGGTCATTTATACACAAGCGGCTCACCAAAGTTTTCAAATAATTTTATTTTAGAACGTAGAAATATTGGCGTCAACTAACGTGATAAATATTAATAACTCAATAGAGGCAGATTTTTGGTTCATGAAAAAGGACTATAAATTCTTATTTAAAGTAAAAACAATTGATGTTTAAAACATTCTTATCATTTAATTAATTTGATTAGTCTAAATTTTCTATTCAGAAAGCAAATTATCTGAATCAGCTGATGAAATTTTATTTGAAATAATTGTTTAATTTATAACCTCAAATTAATTCATCAATAGTTAACATTAATAACTCTCATATAAGGCATTCTGGTCATGAAAGGTCTCTAAAAATAATACGTAGAAAAGGTTGTCGTTGCATGAACGATTGATTTGTGTCATTAATCTTTAACAACGTCAGTGATACACTCATCAACATCACTATCATTTGTGGAAATTACCATTGACGATTATGTGGTTGGAAATTTTTGTTCATGCTGTGAGAAGGTTCGTCTCCTTTTTCGTTCTTCAATAGATGAACATATGGATCAGACTTGAACCAAGATCTACGTATAAAGAACAAATCACGCCAAATTTCTTTTAATTTTATTGAAGTTAATATTAATTATCTGAGTCTAATGCCTTCAGTAGAATTTTAAATTATTCATCCACATATATCATTATTTATTTATTTATTTATTTATTTATTCTGGTGAAATACGAGGAGCATATTTTACCAGCAGTAAAAGCTAATCTCTTTTGGGTAATATAATAAACAAATCTCTTCAGCTAAATTTTCTCCATTCACGATTATTAAGAACCAATCATCTAATTGACACGCATACTGTCTCATTTTGATTGGTTGAAGAATATATGTGCGTGAATATATGTATTACTTATAAAAATATTGTTATAATTCATCAAGTAGATGCCCGAAAAATATCACAGAACATCAATATTCTCTCAAAACCTTCCCTAATTTTCTAAAACAATTTCCTATTTTTATTTTTTTAGATATATGTATTAATTATGAAAATATTGTTAATAATACTTGTAATGAATCTGCAATTGCTTCTATTTTTTTTTTTCAGAATTCAAATTGCTTAAATTTCATTTGAGGTTAAGTTAAAAAAATTCTTATCATTTAATTAATTTGATCAGTTAAGTTTTCTCTTAAAATGGAAAATCGTTTGATAAAAGTTCATTTGAAATAATTATTTAATTTCTAACTTAAAATTAATCAATAGTTAATATCAATCACTCTCATTTGAGGTATTAGGGTAATAAAGGGCGTCCAGAAAAACAGAAATAAGAAGTTGCTGTAACATTCATTTGATAACCCCTTTATTTCTTGGTGAGCATTGAAAATCTATAAGTAATTTTAGAAAATTCGAAATAGCGTGGCTTAAGTCTCTATTTTAAGATCTCAACTTGCTTTCCATTCCTGAAAAGCATGCAACCAAGCATCGTTCATTAACGGCGTTTTATTCTTTTTAACCTCTCTTTGCTTGCACGATAATATTTATACATACTTAAGTCACAATCCTGTTAATTTGATCAGTCTTAATTCTTATTAAGAAGGCAAATTGTTTAAACCAACTGATTAAAGTTTATTTGAAATAATTCATTAATTTATAACTTAAAATTAATTAATGGTTAACCTCAATCATTCTCATTTCTGGTATTTTGGTCATGAAAAATGTTTAGAAAAAGTATAAATAAGAAGTTGTCGGGGCATGCATAACTGACTTGTGCCATTTACCATCACTATCATTGACAATGATGTGTTTGGAAATTTTTGTTCATACCGTGTGAGAAGGTTTTTCAATATCAAACGTGAATCAAAATCTATGTATAAAATATAAATCACGATTAATTTCTTTTAACTTTGTGTAGTTAATATTAATACAAGGCAACAGCAGAGGGACTGTGGCTTTTCCAACTTTTCATACGTGCAAGGTTTAATTGAATTAAAACTTAAAAGTTTAATTTTTCTCTTAAACTAAAAACAAAATAGATTAATATGTATTGACATAATTCCCACCTTATCTTTTCTTAGATACCACGTATAAATTGGTTGAACAAGATACATATCAGGAGCTCCATTGACTTGAAGGTCAAAATAAATAAAAATTAAGAAGAATAAAGACTCGTTTGGCTCTTCTATAGAATATTCTGCACGTAAAGACATAGATATTGCAGTAGTGGCAATAGAATTAATCAATGGTTAACATCAATCAATTTCATGTGAGGCGTTATGGTCATGGAAGGTGTCTTAAAAAGTAGAAATAAAATATTGTCGTGGCATGTATGACTGAGTTATGTGATAAATTTCTAATTACGTAAGTAATACTTCTCGAATTTAGCAACACTGACAATCAACATCATTTGTGGAAATTATCATTAACAATTACGTGGATGGAAATTTTTATTTATGCCGTATGAGAAGGTCCATCTCCTTTGTTTTCTTCTTTTTCAATAGATGAATATATATACCAATTAAGCTTGGGCATATAAAAGATAGATTACATTGAATTCCCTTTAATTTATTCAAACTATTAATTTATCAATGAGTCTCTCGCCTTCAATAAAACTTCAAATTATTCATTCATATACTCCCTCTGATCTACAATATAAGTCACTTCTAGAAGGATTACTTGGTTTAAAATATGAGTCACTTAAAGAGTAATTAATACTTATTTATTAATTTTGTCCCTACAATTAATACTTAAATATAACTCATTGTATTTTTAACTCTCTTCCACAGTTTTATTTAACATGAACAAAATTGAAAAAAAAAAAATTTAAAACACAACTAATGAATTAATTAACATTTTTTAATATTGACGAAATAGTTAAAATGACTTATATTGTGGACCAAAGGGAATACATCATTATTTATTTATTGTGGCGAAACACGAGGGGCATTAAAACTAATCATTTTAAGGTAATAGACAAATCCCTTCCAACTAAATGTGCTCCATTCACAAGGATTACGCATCAAACGTCTAATTCATCTATCTAACCACTTATTTAAGGTGTGGGAGTGCTACGACGCATATTGATCTGATTTCGGATCCCCTAAGCCAGTTAATTAAGTGAAAAACACACTCCAAATTAAATTAAAAAGCATAAATACATATATAACCAATTAGATATCTTTTTATCAAAATACAAGAAAAATATGTATGATTGTGTTGCATTAATTAGTAGCTTGTTCATAGCATGAACTAGCTTTGATTGATCAGAAATAGAATAGTAGGCATATATTATATAATTCCTGGCTTTTCTTTTTATAGATACCGTGTATTTGTTTGATTGGTTGGGCCATACATACATATATACATACATACATACATACATACATACATACATACATACATACATACATACATCCCCCGAACTCCATTGACTTCAAGTTCAAAAAAAGAAGAAGAAGAAGAAATAGATATATTTTGAAGTATGATTAGAGTAGGGGGTCCGAAAAATATAACACAACAATATTAATAAATTTTATTTGTTTTCGAACATATTTTCCTCTGATCCATACTTCAAGTCTCTACATTAAACTGTTTTTGGTTGAAACTCTCGGTTGAAACAATAATATGACGAAGGGGATCTGGGATGTTTATTGTATTAAGTAAATATGAGCCATATTTACTTAATACAATAAAATAAATATTTAATCTGGGAAATAAAATAAATTTGATTCTGGCACAAAAATATTTAATCTATTATCTTTGTAAGTTGAACCATCATTATTTGTGTGGGCAATTGTTCCATAGTTAATTATAAGACCCATAGCCATGATGAGTCCATTATCTTGAGTTTATTAAATACAATAGCTTTTAACGTAATTGATTTTTCATAGTGGTATCTTATTGATGGTTCGGAGTCTAGAAGGAGGTCTTCTTCGCCATCCACGTAAGTTGTGCAGCAAATATATGATGTTAAAAGTTGTAAAATAATATACAAGCTTTCCACTCCGCTGAGGGTGGATATAATGTCGTAGTTTTCATTTCTTTTTTCTTTTGGGTTGTAATTTAATTAAATTTAATTAATCACTAATTAATTAACAAGGAAAATTCATAAGTTTGTGTGTGAACTCTTGAATCATTTAAATATGGTAGTGTTATTATATACAGCCCAAGATGTGATCATCCTTGAAAGTTGCCCTTTAGACGCTACAATGCTACCAAGAGCTTATGTCTCGATTCTATATCTTATGTTGCCAAGTAGGAGTGGGCGTCTGTGTGTGAAGGGTGTGTGGGTCTTTAAATTGTCTATATTAATTAAAAAAAATGATGTTATAACCCCCACTGTTAGTTCCTTACCAAACATTCGTCAAACAAGAAGTAAAAGAAACAAATTAAAATCATTAACAAGTAAACATATATAATATTGAATATATTTTGAATTAGGAACTTACAACAGCCAGCTGGTGACCTAGCTTTCATGTTATACAGAAGCATAAGGAGAAAGAAATCTAAACAAAAACGAAAATAACATATATAGAAGAGCAGATCCAGTCTTGTAATTCACCATCCCAATAGTCAAAACTTGCCAACAAGATGAGAATTTCTGCAACTAGCTTGCAGGGTTGCATTATATTAGTTGTGTATTCACGAGATTGAGATAAACAAATGTAACTCTAAGAAAATTTTTTTTGAATAAAAAATTTTGAAACCTGGAAACTTATCAACATTATAAATAGTTTCTCCAGATTGATCATATATTGCAATGCACAACAATAATCCAGCGGATGAATCTCATTATCATGGTGTAACAATTATATAGCAATAAAAAAAAAAATGTTTACCAAACGGCCATGTTACACTGAGTCTTTGTGACCATTCTTTCCTCTGTCAAATTTGATGGGGAGGAACCCTGTGTCCACTTGTTTAGTAGCCACGTCTCTCCAAATTCTTCAACGCCATCCTTCCTCTGAATTCAGTATGTCTTCCTGCCATTCTCGAGCCACGCATCCGCAGCAGTTGGTCTCTCTTCTACTCAAAGACGCATCAAACCACCAAGCTGCCCAGCAGGGCCACCGTCATATCATCACCTCTGGGATGCTTCTATACCCTTTTTATTGCGCCTCTTCCTGTTTGCTTCTCTTCAACACTCTGATTCGCTCTTACTCTCTTGGCTTCTTTCTTGAAGAAGCTGTTAGGTTTGGTATATCTTCCCTAAACTGCCATGCATTTCTGACTTATTGTTCCTTTGACAGTTATACTTATGCCTTCCTCTGTCATGCCTGTACCAATTCAAGCTGCGTTCACCTTGGAATGCAGATTCATTCTGTCATATTCAAAGTGGGTTTTCACTTTCACTTATATGTACAAACTGCTTTACTTCAGATGTACTCAACCTGGGGTCTCTTAATCGAAGCGGCGCAAGTGCTCGACAGAATGTCTGGAAAAAAAAAAAATACTGTGTTTACATTACTGGTCTGATTAAATGCGGTGAGTTTGACCTTGCCTTGTCATTATTTTATAAAATGCCAGTTCGGAGTGTTTTCTCCTGGACAATTATTATGGATGGATTCACACGCATGAATAAGCCTAGTAAAGCATTGACTACGTTTAGGGAAATGGTTATTTGAGATAACATAAGACCAACTGAAGTGACTCTTCTGACCATTTTCCCAGCCATTTCAAATCTTGGGTTCATTGTGATTTGTCAATCAGTCCATGGCTATGCCGAAAAGAGAGGCATCAGTGCCTCTGATATACGCATTATGAATTCACTGATATAATCTTATGCAAAATGTGGATGAATAGCAAGTGCAAGCAGATTCTTTCAGGAGATATCTGCTTACAAGAAAAATTTGGTATCATGGACATCAGTGATCTCAGGTTTTGCAATGCATGGTCTGGGAAGAGAGGCTGTAGAGTATTTTGAAACCATGGAAAAGGCTGGGATCAAGCCAAATCATGTGACGTTTTTTAGTGTTTTAAACGCGTGTAGTCATGGAGGATTGGTGGAGGAGGGGCTCAAGTTTTTCCATAAAATGGCTAATGATTGTCAGCTTCTGCCAGATATCAAGCACTATGGCTGTCAAATAGATATGCTTGGAAGGGCAGGCAGGTCGGAGGAAGCTGAAAATATTGCTTTGTAGGTACCTCTTGAGGTTGCCAATGTCGTGATTTGGCGGACACTTCTAGGTGCTTGCAATTTTCATGGAAATGTTGAAATTAGTCAGAGGGTGATGGGGAGAATACTGGAGATGGAGAGAGAATATTCTGGGGATTATGTTCTTATGTCCAATATTTTTGCTGGTGTTGGACGGTTTGGAGATGCTGAGAGGTTAAGAAAAGTAATGGACATGAGAACTGCTTTTAAACTTCCTGGCTACAGTTTATTCTAAATGCTATAACATTTCTATTTAAAACAGACAGGCAATTTCGCTATAAAAGATATTCAGTATACGCTTAAGGCATCAAATTGTGGTAATGCACATTACTGTATTTGTTTTGTTTAATTCCTTCGGGTTTTTAACTGTCTAGAGCATATAAAAAGGTTGTTTGGAATTGTCATTTATGAATTTTCAAATGTGTTTGTGCTTCACCTTCCAAACCTCGGTGGCTTCTGCGTGAAAGACTTCTGTCTGATTTTAGGAATACAAAAATAGAAACTATTTACGAAGTTCCCACATATGAATCTAGCTTGATAGCCTATCCAAAGCAGCTTGGTGTCTAATGTATGTCCGACAGTGATACCTGGGGCTTTGGCATGTGAGTGCTTCCTGGACTCACAAGCATTCCAATATTTATTTTAACTCTAGATCTTCCATTCCTTCCTGGGATCTTGACAAGGTTTTGCTGAAAGCTAAATTTTGAGTTGTTTCTAACTTAAAATCTCCATTTCTTGTGTTTTTTCTTTAATTAATTAATGCCTTCCACATTTATGAAACATATCTCAGTTTGGATAAATCATATACGTCAATATACATTATTTTAATGTATGTGATGGAGTAGTGCTCTGTTTTGACATTTTGAGCTTCTGAATTTTGCCATTTGAATTTCTGATTTCTACCATCTGGTTTTACCTTTCTTTCAAAGCCAGCCACAAATTTAATTCATGAGTTCCAATTCCCTTTATTGGAAGTTTAATATCTAATCTCTTTCATTCCTATTTTCTGTGATGTCATCCTCAGTTGAAGAGCTATGGTTCAATTGCAAGTGAGAACTGCAGATCTTCTCTATGCTTTTCTTCATTGTAAACTAAAAATGACCTGAAGTAGCAGAGATCTGAAAGTGAAGCAGAGCAAGGAAACACATCCTGGCCAGAATTTGTGCCCACAAGTGGACCTGATAAAACCCGGAAGATGGATTATATACGTTACGGAGGGCATATCTTAATTGGTGTTCGTGGTCCAAAAGCGGATGCTGCAACACTGAGAAAGCAATTGATTGAGTTTTGTGATCAGAAGCATATGCTTAAGCTTGATAATGAGAGCCTCCCTATAGTACATATCACTAAAGGTATAATGTTCTTGATCATGTATTATGCAGGAGTGTGGTCTATCCAACCCTTCGATACACTGCTACTGGTGGCAAAATCATCAGTGAAAAGGGCGTAGGAACCCTTTTATTAGTCACCACAAGTTTAAAGCAATGCATTAAGCAATTCAGAAAGGTGAACTTTCTCAAGGGAGATAGAGACCCAGATCCACAGCCTTGTTTTACAATGTTTCATGCCACTCTAGCTCATACCAATGCTCAAATAAACAAGTTTTTGTCATCCATGGTTGAATGGTACAGGTTTGCAGACAATAGGAAAAAGGTTGTTAACTTTTGCTCTTACATAGTGCGAGGTTCTATTGCAAAGTTATATGCTGCCAAATACAAGCTCTGTTCACGAGCAAAAGTATACAAGATTGGTTCTCGAAATTTGAGACGTCCGTTGAAGGAGAAAGAAGGCCAGTCTCCTGAGTACCATAATTTGCTGAGGATGGGTCTTGTCGAATCAATTGATGGCCTCCAATATACTAGGATGTCTCTTGTGCCTGAGACGGACTACACTCCATTTCCAGGTAATTGGATACCTGACCATGAAAAGGCATTGCTAGAATATATAAAACTTGAGGATCCGAAGACTTTGGAGGAACAAAGGAGTTCCATAAAGGAACAAGGCCTTGTTTCACCTCAGGATTACATTTCTACAAAGAAGTTCTTTCTTGGTAGATCAGGTTTCCTTAATACAGAGTGACGAAAGCATTACAAAAAGTGATGGGCAATTGCTGGAAGGCTCCGACCAGGGCAAACATATTGACGTAAGCAAAGAAGAGGAAGATACTGATGAAAAGATCGATGAAGCACGGATGTCACAAATGGTTTTCTAATTCTGTAATTTTTATTTAGTAATCTATAACGCGTCCTTATTCCCCCCCCCCCCCCCCAAAAGAATGTTTCAAGAAATTTTGAGTTTCAAATGGCAGAAAATTTGACACCGCTTTTTTTTTTTTTTTTAAAGGTGAAGTTTTCAAACTATGTTTAGCCTGGTCCATATATGATGATTATCAGTGCATTTGTAGAGTTCCTTTCTAGTGTCTTAACTACAGCAGCACGCTGCATGTTGAATAATGTAATTAATAGCCTTGGAAATGATATTGACAGCTAAGAGCGTAGAAGATTAAACCATTGGTCGAATTATTTGCCTAACCTTTGTGTTGGTATATATTGTCGTGACTTGAGATACAAGTTGTAATGATAATTGATAGGGTAAGCTCTCTAGAGAAGCCACGAGTTTAATGCAGCAACTAGTGATCAATGTGTCAGTATGCATCAGCTTTCAGAAATTGCTGAGCATCTCGCCACATATGGGATTACTATTAGTAGGTGCCTCTTAAAAGTGGCCAACATGTTGCCTTCCAAGTCCATGATGTTGATACTTTCTATCTTAAATATAAGATCTAGTTTATAGTTACAAATTAGATCTTATTTTAAAACTGGAAGTAGTATTTATCATATCGAAGCTGGATTCTAATATTCAATTATACATGCAAATAGAAGAATTACTATGTGATTATACTGTGGAAAACATCAGAATGCCGAAGAACATGCAGAATATGCATTTTTATTTCATCTGATAGCCCAGGAACTTTTGGTGAACTTTTAGTCTCCTTTTGGCACCAGATGCATCCAACATATCTTTTTTAAATACTGTCTGCGGTCCTTAATATAAGAGTTAGGTAATGATTTGATTTAGTTTTAAATATAAGATTTTATTTCACTGTCTCTTAAATTTATAATTTATTCTTTAAAGTATTCCTATTATATTAATGGTAGTTATGATTAAAATGATACTTTAGGAAAATTAGCCCATACTTCTTAAAGATAACTAATTTAACTAAATTTTTAATTTATCTAAATTAGTTAAATAGTTCTTACATTTATGATTAAAAGCAATAAGTTTTATGAGCATGACATAGAGGAAATAACAAATGACGACTTATTTTGGTAATAATTTTTGTAGAGATGAAGAGGAAACGAATATGTAAATGATAAATGGGCTATTTACTACCTTCAGTCCTTATTATAAGAGTTAGTTTGATATTTAATTTGGTTCTAAATATAAGACTCCAATTCACTTTGTCTCTCATGTTTATTTATTTATTTTTCAAAGTAGTCCTTGTAATAGTTGCACATGTTAAAAGTTTCATTAAATGGTAGTTCTAGCTAATATATAAGATTAGATAACACTTATTTATTATAAATAATTAACTTAATAAACTTTTTTAACCTACTCAAATTAGTTAACTAGCTCTTATATTAAATATTGGAGGTAGTATTTTATTATTTGATGGTGAGTGTATTTATGTAGTATTTTTCTTTTCAACTTGTTTTGATGGTTCTCATGCACACGTTTATCAGTAGTCCGCTGAATATCAAGTTGCTGATTGAAGTTGGTGAGAATGACAACTTGTCTTCATTTTTTTTTTTAATGAATAATGGGTTTGGTGTGTCTAACAAATAAATAAACTTAATTACATTGTTATTATTTATAATTAATACTATTTTCAGTTGTTAATATAAAATTTAATTGTAGTTGGATTAATCCTAAACATAAAATCATAATTTACTTTATTTCTCATGTTTATCATTTTTCCCAAATTAATTTTTCTAATTTATAAATT
Source organism: Neltuma alba (assembly GCF_004799145.2). NCBI lineage: Eukaryota > Viridiplantae > Streptophyta > Magnoliopsida > Fabales > Fabaceae > Neltuma > Neltuma alba. The sequence goes on along the minus strand of NW_021635334.1, from coordinate 96,458 downwards.
AATATATATATATGCATTGTTTTGTGGGAGTATTTTAGAAAGATTGTGTTATTTTTTTATAACTAACAAATTTATTTTATTTTCTTAATTTATCTAATATTGGTATATTTTGTCATATACTATATATATATATATGTATATATGAAAAATATATAGGTTAAGTTCTTTATATCTATAATGTCAACTAAGTGTTATATTGTTTTATATAAGTTTATAATTAAATGATAATATTTTAAAAATAGGACACATGTCTACACGTGATTAGAGAACTTGACATAATAAATATAAAAAACTTAACGTAAGTATGATCATATACACACACATATTGATTATCGCATAAACAAACAAGCCATAATGCATGTTTATCCGAAGATGATGATCAAGTTGGGGAGAAGAAAATTTTTCTTCATATTTTTTTTAGTGAAGAACAAAATATGCCTTTGTTGTGTTCGATACAAAATCTCCAAAAGTAAAATAAATTATCTTGCTATGACTTGTGATTAATATTTTTTTTCAAGAATTTTAATTATATTCCACATTAATATAATGGTAGTTGTAGGGGAAAAAAAACAGGCACAAAATATCTATCTTTATAAAAAATACAATTGCTATGAAGTACTAAGTAAAGAACATAATTACTCAAAAGTTTTAATGACAATAGAGTAGATTATAATAATAAATTTCATGATAGTGAATGACAATTACTCACTTGTCATGGGGCTTTACCAGTATTTATTTTCTTTCATTAGGGTTTCATTGTAATTCTCTGTTCTTATAAAATTAGTGTTGTTAAATAAATTAATTTGCGAGAAAATGATAGTTTTTTTTTTTTTGTTAAATATCCAGATATTCATATTTGTAACTTTAAAGTGACATCAACTATATTTAACTTAAAATAGCACAATAGCCTCCTACTTACGCCTGGGATGACTCTGCGTATCTTTTTAACATCTAAATTTGTTTCATGTATTTTTATATAAAATCTAAAAAATAAACTATGCTACCATAACATATAAATAACGTAATTTAATTTATTATAAATTAACACACACCTGCATACACACATTTACATATAATATTTGAAAAATCTTTGGCAGCCGAAAGAAAAAAAAACAGAAAAGGTCATGCTCTCCAAAAATTATGCTAGTTTTTCACAATTCTTTTTAACCCCACAAAAGTTTTCCACAATTCTTATAGTTAACTCGGCTCGAATTAGTTTTATACTCTCTCCATTCTAAATAGAGGAGCTATTTGATGGACACATTTAATTTTTATATTTATCTTAAGCGTAACATTTAATCCCTTATGCGTGCCATATTTGTTAATTTTTTTTCACAGATTACCTCTACTAATTGCACACATTTAATTTAATTTGTGCTATCAATAACGATAGTTTTGAAGGAGATTTTTTTTTTTGGCCATTTCGAAGGAGATGTATTTTACAAAAACTAATATGCCTTTTTTACGTTCTATTTTTCTCAATCGATGTAAATCAATTATCTATCCCCTACATTTAAAATCAGGGATATATAAATATATATTAATAGAATGATATTGTATGTCAGTTCCTTTATATTAGTTACTTTTTGAAATGCCTAATTTACAACTGATATTTTCAATGGTTTGACTCTCCAATCTCCATTATTGAAGTTAGAAAAGCATCCCTCCCTCCCTCCCTCTCCCCTTCTCTCTGCATGTAATGTTCCTCGCAGCCAAGTTGGTTTTTTGATTCTTTATAGAAGACAAAATCATATTATAATAAAAATATCATGACACAATACAGATATAACAAAATGTTGGTTGAGTTATTCAAATGTGACGTCCGAAAAAGAATCCGGCCTATCATGTAACAAATGCCTCAAATTAGAATTAGAACGATTCAATTCAATGAATTAATGCAGATAACCTCTAGATTTAATCTTCGTGAAGAAAAAAAATTCGTTTTTGTTTTTTTAAACCCAACATAAATTAGCAGCACAAAAACATTGAATGAGAAAGACATTATAACCTGTATATATACCACCTCTCCCTAGAGTGTGGGCTGGCGGTGCGGATACGGGTCAGCCCGCAGCGGTGTGGGCTGAAGTAGCCCGCACTTTGGCGGGCTAGCAAAACCGCCAAGGCGGGCTGGCGGGCTAGTCCGCCGGCCCGCCTAACTTTTTTTTAAAAATATTATTATTTGTATAAGTTTGAGCTTAGTTTATAATGTTAAAATTGGACTTGGAGTTTTAAACTTAAGTAATGAGTTACAATAAAATAATGTGAGGATTAATTTATAATTTGACAAGATATTTTAGAAAAATTAATATATATTTTTCTAAATAATTAATTTGACTATTTTTCTTATCCAAATTAATTAAGTAGATCTTTTATGTATGTATTACATATGCAATTACATGGATGAGAAGATGTAAATATAAAATTTTGGGGTTAAAATCCTCCAATTATGTTGTATAATATATTAGAAATTATATAAAATTAAAAATTAAAAAAAAAAAGCGGGCTAGCCGGCGGCAGAGCGGGCTGAAAACGGTGCGGGCTGGAGTAGCCCGCACCTTGGCGGGTTGGCATTTTGTCAACCCGAACCCGCCATTTTTGGCGGGCTGGTGCGAGTCCAGCCCGTATTACCAACTCTACCTCTCCCATATAAACTGCTGCAAAGGTAATCCATTAAAAAAAAGTAGAATTAATATCATTATTGATCCTTATAGCTTTATTCAATTTTGGTTTTGGTTTTTATAGTTTCAAATCGTTGGTTTTAATCTTTATAGTTTCACAAGGATTTGATCTGATTTTAAGTATAGGGGACAGAAATCGTAATTCATTAAAAATATAGAGCCCATTTGTTAAACTCAGATAAAAAATTTATGAAACTATAGAAACTAAAACGATTTAAAACTATAAGAACTAAAATCAAAATTCGATCAAATTATAAAAACTAATAATGACATTAATTCATAAAAATAATAGCATCAAATGAGAAGATCCGTTTGGAAAATGTGATACTTTAGCCATCAATCGATATATATATATATAGTTATCCTCAATTTTGAATTAGGTCTTTTAAGCTTTTTTTATTTTTATTGGATCCTTTAACTTTCTACAGTTTGAACCATTGATCCCCGCCGTTAAATAAGTATTAATACCGTTAAATGCTTCCGGGAAGAAGCGCCGAACGTCTTAAACATCTTCTCTACTGACCAGGGCGACTTTGTTTGGAAGTCTATTGCTTGACCCGCCTCTTGCCAAAGGGATAACTCTCGTTATATGCATATAATGATTAGATGATTATTACAGAGATTCTGCGGTCATATATTATAAAATTATACATATAGTGAAGACTCTGAGAAATCTATAATCTATTCTTGAAGGCATGGGGAACTGCAATAGTACTCTAGATCATTATTGGTAGCCTTTGTGTTGCTAATGAACACTTTTAGTCTACTCTGTTTTTCTATTACCAAAACAGGGGAAGCTTGAAAAGAATGGTCAGTACAATAATAGGCAAATGACATAATATTCTATTTTACTCTCAGATTCCCCCCGTTCAGATTCTCACTGCTTCCTTAAATAAATAAATAACGAATGGAGGAATTAAAATAAATAGGAGCAAATGTTGCTCTCAAGTGTTGCACATAGAAGCGGAAGAAATAGGAGAGACAATGTCAAGATAAGCATTGGTCGCTTTTGAAGGAAAGGGATTGGATAAGACGAGACTGAGTCTAAATTATCCGTTCAAGACTTTAAATGAAAAGAATCACAGTAGCAATGAGAATCTTGTAATTTTTGTTTTTGAAAAGGAACAAAACATGTGGAAGGGATGATATATAAAATGTAGAATTGTTGGTGATTACTCCCCAACTACCTAACCAATCAACCTCATTCGACCTCGTCACGGCTTGTCTATGGTATTGTCGTTCGAAAGATTTAGAACTAGACCCACAAGACGATGTTCGTCTCATGTTCCTGGCTAATGCACGCATGGGACGTGATAGATTCAACCCTCCATTACCAAAAGGGTATTATGGGAACGCCGTGGTGTTTCCGACGGCGGTTTCGACCGCCGTCGGAAACGCTGTGAGAGGCTGTTGGAGTATGGTTTGGAGGTGGTTAGAAAAGCAAAGGATGTAGTGAATGGTGAGTATTTTCACTCTGTGGCTGATCTATTAGTGAGTAGAGGACGACCCAGTTTCACAACAGTGAGGTCGTTTATTGTTGCAGATTTTTCTCGTCTTGGATTTAAAGATGTTGACTTTGGGTGGGGCAAGGCTGTGTATGCTGGTCCTGCTTTGAGTGGGCTTGGCACTTTTCAAGGGTTCACTTTCTTCGTTGGATATACGAATAGTAAAGGTGAGGAAGGAAGGATTATACCTATTTGCCTGCCGCCAGAAAGGATGGAGAAATTTGCCAAAGAGTTGGATCTCATTCTTAACGATGTTGACCACTCTGCCATTGATGGTTAATGCGTAGATGAGTGCAAAAATGCCGTCAAGTATTTGCGTTGTTATTGTGTTTATATATATGTATATGTATATGTATGCACGTCGTATGTATGTTCATGTTTGTTTATGATGATGTCCGTTGTAATGCATTGAAGCTGTTTTGCAGTAGCACACCCATGAAGTACGGTAGTAGAAAGTGCCTTTATTAATATGGGAGTTTTGCTTAGCAAACCATAATTTTCCAGTGAAATTGTTGCTAGTTATGTTAGATTGAAGTTTACCAGCAGAAATCCCAATCTGACTCTGTGACTGGCGGTTGATGGGATGATGATTGAACCAGACGCATACTTTTGATAAGCTTGAAACGGTTTGGTTGCTGGTAATCGGAGTGATGGGATATGGAATCATGACTAATTATAATTTTTGATATTTCATATATTTATCATTATTAGAAATATTTGGTTTTAATTTTGATTGATTGCTATCTTGTATTATTAATTATCATTTTCATTTGATTTTAAGATTTCTAGAATATTATGCATTTAATTTCTAGAGTTAGATTGAGGCCTATAAATAGAACCTCAACTTATTTGCGTTGTACACATGTTTATTTTAATGAGCATATTGTTAAGTTTCTCCTCCTCTGAGTTCTCTTCACCTTTTATTCTTTTGATTTCTCCCTCCTTTCTTGCCGTCCTCCTTTCCCTTCTCTTTTCCTCTTTTCTCCGGAGACATTATTGCTTCTGTGTATGGTCAGTTTGGTCATCCATATATGCCTGGGGATGAAGCCCTCTGGTGTCAACAACTTGTGAAAAGAAGAAAATATCTGACCAAGTAAGGCTTTAAAAGTTTGTCCCATAATGGCTACTACCTTTGTTGTTTGATCCATTATCTTTGAAAGTAGTTTGATCCATTAGTCGATGTTAGTGGATAATTATATTGTCACACCTCAAAAATTTAAGAGTGACCAGCACAGAATATGAGAAAACTCATATTCCTAAAGCCTTAAAACATATGAATAAACACTTGCCATAATAATTATAATAACATTCATATAGAATGAATCTCCTGTAATCAAGATATAAGGCCATTAGTAGAACTTTGCAAATAATTCGCAGGCACGACACAAAATAAGGACCTCTCCTCAACAACAATACAAACACATATTCATATACTTAAAATAATAAATATAGGCAAGGGCCTGCCTGTCGATTGTGTGGAGGATCTAAAACCCATAAATAAATAATTACATAAATGTAACTTAGTTTTACATCAATTAGCAGTTGTCTTAAGCTTTGATCAGTAATGAGAATTAGTTAAAGGTGCAAGGTTAGCAGTGCCATGATGCCATCTAAGGACAAAATAAATTTTAGTAGTGAATAGCATCCCGTTAATAAGAAAAAGATAAAACAAATCCTAAAATAATAACTTATATAAATACAACAAGATAACTAACCAATTTACGATTTCTTTTTCTAAAAAAATCATTAAAACATGGAATATATATAATTATAAAACATTTTCAATATACAAAAATTTACAAGGTATTTTAACAACATTTTTCTGAAACCAAATCACGGATAGTGTTGAAAAACATTTTTCAATGGAGGACTTCAATAGAACAAACAAGCATGGACACACAATCCACGAGAGTAAGTAACCAACAAGCGCGGTTGGAGCCATGAGCACAAGTATAGCTAAAGCTACGAAACAATCGTGGGAACAATACCCACGAGTATCAAGCGAGCTTGATATTTAACATGGCGCACCAATACAAGCACAGCTGTAGCCATTAATAACAAGTGCAGGAACAATGCTCACGAATGACAAGCACGGCTAAAACCACGAATAACAAGTGAGCTCGATATTACCATGGCACGTCAAGGGCTAACAATATTGCTGTTAATAACCAGCGTTCTGTATTCAGTTCTCACAAAAATCATTTTCAAGCATGCATGGGGCCAATTATCATCAATAAACAAGAATCTTTTCTATCATTGAATATATGTGGAAAGAATATTTTATAACAAAAGACCCCAGCATGAAAGTTCACAAAATCTCAAATATTTTCCTCAAATTCCATCAACGAACAAAAATCATCTTTTCGAGTGATAATAACTCAAGCAAGAGCATTTCAAGATGAAAAAAAAAAAATTTACAATATAGAACAAATAGAAACGATTAGTGGTACAAACAAAATGAGGTTGTTTTGATGAAACAATACTTGAAAAATATTAGGTAACCAGATAACAATAAAACAAATAAGAAAATATCATTTATAAAAACCTATTTATGGGATGCTATTCACACTTTCATTATACTTCAAGATAATCCTTATTCTTTACTCTTACAATCGTGAACAATAATATGCCGCATAAGCCCTTTAGCACGATGATTTTGGCAGCCAAGATACACCATCTTAATCCTCAATTTGCAACAATTTAATATAGTAAGAGAACTTGAATCTTAACCTTTCTTTTTCTTTTTCTTTTTCTGCAAGTACTAAAGTTACAAATTCGAATAATGATTGAGTTTTATCACCCTTGAATATTAGCTAAGTAACCGAATGACCCGAGTTTGAAATATAACATCTTCTACTTTCCCTTTCGGCGAAGCATTTTGTCAGCCATGAGTGTCCCATCATCCCCTTCATGAACTTGAACGTTAATTAAGTTTCTTTCGCCCTTCTATGGCATAAGCCTTAGCTTTCTGGCAAATTTTACTAGCCTCCCAATCCAATTCTTCTCGTGAACATTTAACAAACATTTCAAGTGCATTCCACAATTCAACTCCTAACCCTCGGACAAACCTGAAACTTAAACCAATTCAATTCATACATTCTTTTATCAACCAAAACGCTCTATTATTATATAGAATACTTGCCTCTGGTTCAATTTAGTACACACTCTTCACCGTTATACCTCACAATAAATCATTTCTATCCACCACACAATTCGTCAAACACCTTGGGCGCATGCATTTAGTACAAAATTAAATGAAAACATGGCAGTCCGTAAATAATCAATCACGCAAATCTCAACTAACCCATCAACCTCAAAATTTTCTGCCTCAATTCATTAACCAGACCCAACTTGCAACGGAGAGAAATCATGATTTGAAAAGAAACCAAGACATGCCAAGGATATCTACCTACTTCAATCGGACACCCCCACCACCATCTTCCATTAACCGTATTCCCAATTCCTTGCTTAAACCACGCGGATAGCATGTACCACCATGAGATACAAAACACAAAAATGAAGGAGACGAGTTGATGATGCAGAAAGGAGGAAGAGGCAGCAATCAAGGGAGATGAAGGATGGGTGAAAGAAAGGCGAGGAGGACATCGCAACGGATGGCAACCTTGTATGTAGATCGCCGGTGAATTTTGCATCTTGCAAACCCCCCCTGGTTCCAGAAATTTCTTTGCCCTTTTCCTCCTCCTTCTCCGGTTTCTCATCCCCTGCTAGCTGAAACCAAAGCCCAGTGAAAATAATAGTTATAACATCCTCCCAAGCAGGCTGCAAAAGTGACGCCACTTCCCTTCAAATTGGGCCCAAAATGGGCTCTTATCACTCTTTTATCTCAGACTCTATTTTGGTGTTCTCCTTGCTCAACTTGGAAATAAATTCCATATTTAGTTGTTTGGTAAATTCCTAATCAGGAAAATTGTCATATTTCTTTCTTTTTTAAAAAACCCTTTCATATGATAATTCTTCTTACATTTATTGGATTCAATATGGCCGCATATAACTTCAATTTTTTTTTGGGAAAAGTAATAATAATAATAATAATCTTTTCTAAGCCCAAAAATTAATTTGAACTTAGAACTTCCATTTATTGGAAGTAACTATTCCCGTTAATTCACTCCAATCCTCAAATAATTATTCCCCACATTTTCTAATTATTTAAGGCCTTTAAATAATTTAAATTATGTAATTTTGGTTGGAAAAAGCCCAAATATAGGCTCCTCCTATTGTTGGGCTACAATAATTAGAAAAAATTACTAACCAACCTTTCATACGTATACATTAGGGCTATGACATATGTAATGAACATAATGGTTAAAAGGAACCGTACTTTTTCTTTGCCAAGAAATAGAACCACATATGATGAAGTTGCTCATTTGACATTAAACTCTGCAGTGATTCACAAAACATCTCACTCAATATGGATTAGGGAACTTCGTAACAACTGACAAGTGACCTAGCTTTCATCTTACATCAAAACATAAAGAGAAAGAAATATAAACAAAACAAGAGAGTAACGTAGAAGATCGAGCAGATCCAGTCTTGCTTGCTCATAATTCACCATCCCAAAATAGTCGAAACCTCGCCACCAATATTATTTTTTCTGCAACTTTCTCCACCCATCTACGTAATCAAGCAAATTCATCACAAATTCTTAAATTATATGAAGTACATATAGGCTTAGATATAATTCACATGTGTCACATGTTAACAGCAATGCACTAATTTGTTACAATGTGCTTACTCTTCAACTAGCATGAAGGGTTGCATTATATAGCAGTTGTATGTTCACACGAGATTGAGAGAAACAAATGTAACATTAAGAAATTTGTTTGAACAAAAATATAAAAAAAACTTTGAACTTATCATCATAGTAAATAGTTCTCAAGCTTGATCATATATTGCAATGCACAAAAATAATCCAGCGAATGAATAATCTTATTATCTAGGTATCATAATTATATAGTAAAAAAAGTGCTTGCCTGTTAGTCTTTGTGGAATCTTCTCTCTATCTTTGCCTTCAAAATAGCAACTTGAACATAAATCCAGTTGTACATGTTTTCAAAGAAGTGACAAAAGGAATGCCGCCAAGACTTTTTAAGAATTAAAGTCCCACAAACTCCCCAAAACCCAGTAATGAAACCAAGAGCCATGCTCACATAAAACGCAAAGCTTATGAGATTATCATCTCCATCTGTATCAATGTCATGTGCATTGGGATTCAGATCTGAACTCCCATCTCCTGGACATCTCTCTGTAAGTGGGGGGCCACAAAGCCCCTGGTTTCTTGTATAACTAGAGGCATTAAAGGATTGAAGTTGGGTGCCAGTTGGAATTTTTCCTGATGAATTGTTGAAGGCCAAGTTCAATATACTAAGAAAACTCAAACTTGAGAAGCTGATAGGAATTTCACCAGAAAGAGAGTTGTATGACAAATCAAGTGATTCTGACTTTTCCATTTGACCCATCTCAATGGGAATGGATCCTTTCAAATGATTTCTAGACAAGTTTAGGGAAGCCAATGCCACAAGTGCAGCTATGCTATTTGGGATTTCTCTTGTTAAGTGATTGCAAGAGAGATCAATGGTTTTCATGAATCGAAGATTCTTACTGTACTCAACATATTCTCCTTTCCATGCCAATGTTGCTTTGTCCGTAAAGGATGATGTAGTAAAGCTTCCAAGAATATCATAAGAAATTCCTTGGCTTATGGATGTCATATTTGACATAGCATTCAAATTACCAAAGCAATGAGGTATATTTCCTGTTATGTAATTTTTTGAGAGATCTAAGATTTGAAGATGTGGCAAATTACACAAATTTGTAGGAATGCTTCCGTGAAGCCTATTTGCTTGCAAACGTAAGCCAACCAAATTGTGCAAGTACTGCCCTGTCCATGATGGCAATTTTCCAGTCAAATTATTCTGTCCGAAATCAATGAACTGCAAGTACGAAGAATTCATTGAAGATGGCAAATTCCCAGAGAGATTATTGTTATTCAGATGGATAATTTGAAGATTGTTCAAAGTACCAATTGAATTTGGTATTGCCCCGTAGAAATGATTGTTTTCCAATCTCAGAACGGCCAAGTAAGGAAGTTGTCCCCAACAGTCAGGAAGTTTTCCCGACAAAAAGTTGCATGAAATATCAAGCTGATATACACTTCCTTGAGCAGTTGCACAGATGAAAGATAAAGTTCCTGAAAACATACTGTTTGAGAGGACCAACGCCATTGCACTTGTTGGTAAATCTGGTATGGGACTGGACAGATTGTTGAAGCTCAAATCCAAAACATAATGATAAAATTTCAAGATTGATTTTGGTAATTCCCCATAAAGTTTGTTATGGGAAAGATTCAAGTAGTTGAAAGAAGATAGCCAAAGCCATTGAGGAATTGAATCAGAAATTGACGCATCAGAAATGTCCAACGCGTGAAGCTCCCTTTGATACTTCAACCAGCTGAGAAAGTGGCCACCAAAGTTACACGATGCTGCTATAAAGTCCTGCAATTGAAAAGGTGGCACCCAATGCGAACTGAAGTTGAAAAAAATCGTATTTTGCGACACACCTAAAACTGTCAAGTTAAGAGAGTTGAAATATGTGTTTCATTAATGACAGAATTCAACCTATTGTTTCACAGATCTAAGTACTCCAACGATGCAAGTCCAGCAAACGTCGGCAATGACCCTGTTAAATTGTTATAACTCAAATACAATTTGGAAAGGTGAGCTAAGTGCCCAAATGATTGTGGAATTGACCCATGAAGACTAGTGTTCTTAAGACTTAAAGTCACCAGATTTGAAAATCTTGAAAAATCGGGAAATGGTCCGCTTTTAAAAGGATTGTCACTAAGGTCGAGAGTTTGCAAATTGGATAGATTTTGCAGTCCACGGGGAATAGTGCCACCAATTGAAGCACCCGAAATAGTTAACTCTCTTAGTTGACCAAGTGAGCCAATGCATTCTGGAATTTTGCTCCCTTCGAAATTGTTTCCATCGAGATACAAGTAAGTTAGATGCCGCAAATCACATAATGAGGAATCGATATTACCTCTCAATTCCTCGGAATCACCATAATGGACAAGATCGAGCTTGATAACATGACCAGTCAAATTACTGCATACTACTCCATTCCACTCACAGCAATCAGCTTCACTTTTCCAGGTGGACAACCTGCCGCCCCCATCAACGAAACCATCTTTTAATTTGAGAAGAGCTTCCTTATCTGTCACTGCGCAACTGATGTTTATATTGGAACATCCTGCACACCAAAAGAGATATAAAACTCGAACAAGCCAAAAGAAATTGAACTTAGAGCTGAACATGATGATGAACTTGCTTGGTATTCTTTTCATTTGGATATAGTAAGAACAGGGAAGTCGCCTTGTGGATTTGGAGTTAATGATCCTTGGGCCATTTACAAGCAAACAATTCACCATGTTTTTCAAATAATTTTATTACAGACGGTAGAATTATTCTCATCAATGTGATAAAAATTAACAATTCCATATATAGATGAAGATTTTTCTTTCGTGAAAAAGCACTATAAAATTCTTATTTAAAGTAAAAACAATTGACGATAAAAACATTCTTATCATTTAATTAATTTGATAAGTCTAAATTTTCTATTAATAAAGCAAATTGTTTGAGTCAGCTGATGAAAATTTATTTGAAATAATTATTTAATTTATAACTTCAAATTAATTAATCAATAGTTAACATTAATTAATAACTCTCATTTGAGGCATTCTGGTCATGAGAGGTGTCTAAAAGTGATAAAAAGAAAAGGTTGTCGTTGCATGCACGATTGATTTGTGTCGTTAATTTTGAACAACGTAAGTGACACACTCATCTAACATCACCATCATTTGTGGAAATTATCGTTGACGATTATGTTGTTGGAAATTTTTGTTCATGCTGTCTCCTTTTTCTTTCTTCAATGGATGAATATATAGATTAAACTTCAACCAAGATCAACGTACAAAATACAAATCATGCCAAATTTCTTTTAATTTTATTGAAATTAATATTAATTTTATCTATCTGAGGCTCATGGCTTCAATAAAATTTTAAATTATTCATCAGCATATATCATTTTTATTTATTCATAATTTTCTCTCAACATATTATTGTTTCAACCATGACTTTCAACCAAAAACAATTTAATGTAGAGACTCGAAGTATGGATCAGAGGAAATTTTTTCCTCTGATCCATACTTCGAGTCTCTACATTAAATTGTTTTTGGTTGAAACAATAATATGATGAACGGGAACTGGGATATATGTGTGTGTGTGTGTGTATAAATGGCTTGCAAAATAATTAAAATGGTGGGATATGAGAGTAACTTCAAAATCAACTCCAACAAGTGATGATGGGATAATCTTAATATCAATTAATTCATTAATAAACTAGGGTTTGGGTGATAACACCATTGGGTCATACTGATGTGTGATTGGTCCGACCCGAATATCAATATATTAAAATATGAGTCACTGCTGAATTTCTTTCAATTTTATTGAAATTAATATACCTGCATCATTTTCATTGGTTGAGGAATATGCGGATACCGAGCTCGTTTGACTGACTTGTGTCATTAATTTCCCACGACGTAATTGACAATCCATGAATTTATTCATTACCGTCACCATTATTTGTTAAAAAGATCGCTGATGAATATGTAGTTGGAAATTTTATTCATAGCATATAAGAAGGTTGATTTCCTTTTTTCCTTTGCCCCTTCTTCCTCTGTAGATTAATATACCCATCAAGCTTGAACCAAGATTCATGTATAAAATATAAAGCACACTGAATTTCTTTTAATGTAATTGAAAATTAGTATTAGTTTTACCTAGCAAAGTCTCGTGCCTTCAGTCATTCACATGTATCATTATTTTTGAAGATGATGAATTCAAGCGTACCTGGAGTATATGATAATCTCAGATAGCCAGTCTAGTTACGGTATTGAACTCGGATTTGGAGACATAACAAACGCACACTGGTAGAGGAGGAAGAGTGAATGGGAGGGAGGAGTTGAAAAAAATGATGCACCCCCAACTGATCCGTGCGGTAGTTTATTAACTTCAATTTTTGACAACAAAAACTGCCTCCTCACGGTTTAACCGTTCCCTCCCTGTTTTTGTGTAATTTATGTAAAATGGTGAAACTCACAATTAAAGACCCAAATTTCCTGTTATTTGCATCAAAGTCCCAATATAAACGGGTTTGGGTCCAATCCACCAAGGGTGGACTGACCCATTTTCCTACAGAAGATATAGGGAAAATCTTTCCATGATTTTCGAGATGGCTAACAATATGGAAATTTGAAAACCTAAGTGACACTCCTTGAATTGATCATCACATCACCGTCATTTATGGACATTATTATTGATGATTATATGGTTGAAAATTTTTGTTCATGCCGTATAAGAACAATAAGAACTCCTTTAATTTTATGGACCCCCATAAACACGGCTTTGACTGATCAGAATTAGAATAAGATGTATTAATGTCAGTTTGATTGGTTGAGGAAGATATATATTCCGAGCTCGTTTGACTTAAAGGTCAAAAAACCGAAAAGACTTAGAACTCAGAAAATGATATTAAATCACTAATATAAAGCCTAATTGAGTAATTTGAAGAGATTAAATAACTTAATTTAAAGTATTTATATTTATTATTTTTCTAAACTAATTTGTCTGACTTATAAACTGACATTTAATATAATAACACATAAATATTTTATAAAGATTATGTAATATATAATATAATTAAGTAATTAGTGGATGTGATGTAAAAATTCATGTGATACATTTCATTAGGTCCCATCAATAATTTTGCAACGTAACGTTTCAAACTCTCTGAACACGGCTTTGACTAATCTGCAGGATTAGGATAACATGCGTTGGAAGAACTTTCCATGACTTTCCAGATTTCTAAAACCGGAAATGGCAATATCAACTACTTTTATTCTTCTTCTTTTAATTTTTATCTTTTGAAAAATTATGAGCTTGGATTTTGTTGTCTAGGCCGTATGAGAAGAGGACCGTCCCATTTTGTTGTCATTTGCTTATCAATTGTTGTCAAAACCAATACTGATATTGTAATAGGGTCCCTTTTTACAATTTTTCTATTTTTAATGTCTATTTTTGCGATTTTTCCGAACAATAATATGATAAATGGGAACTGGAGTATGGCTTGCAAAGTAATTGAAATGCCGGGGAATGAAATTAACTTCAAATAAACTTGAGCTAGTGATGATGATGAGATAACGATAATAATATTGACGACTGGGGTTATAAATGTGGAAAATTTGCTGAGAAGTGTCTATTGGAAGTATTTTGTTACCTAGAAGTACGTGAAATTTGTTGAAGGAACCCAGTACAACTCATTTTAGCAAATACTCCCTCCGTCCTTTTTTACAAGTAACAACTATTATTTTCCTTTTATAAGTCCATAAATATAAGTAACATTTGTGAGTTGTATTAAATTTTTGTGGCAAATTTCCTATTTTACCCTCATTAATTATTTATTTTAATGCTTACTATATTTATTATCTTATTTTTCAAACTATCATCTCTCTCCATCACACATTCTCTTTCTTTCATAACTTTCTTTATTATAATAATTTGGAATAATTAATCTTCAGGTTCTTATAGTTTTATCTGATTTTTAATCATGTTCCTATAAATTTTTTTCTTTTTATCATATCATTTTACTTTCACGTGTTTTTAATTAGGCCCTTTTTTTTTCCCTCTTTTTATTAGGTCCTTATAGTTTTACTTATTTTTTAATTAGGTCCTTTTTAGTTTTAAAAAAATTATTTATTAACTTTATTCTTTAAAATTAATTTTATTTTTAAATTAATATTGGACAAAATAATTAATATAATCATTAAGTAATTAATAATTAATCAGAATAATCAATTATACTTGACTATAAATTCTTTATAATTATATTCTAATTTTAGAAAATTTTATTATTATAATTGGAATTTTATAATTATAAAAATTAGAATTAAAAAATAATATATACTTTTTACTAAAGATTTAAAACAATATTAACATAAGATTATTATAATAATTTATTATTTATAGAATAAAGAATAAAAACTACAAGGACCTAATAAAAAATAATGTAAAACAATAAGGACTTGATAAAAAGAAAAAAGTTATAAGGACCTGATTAAAAATATATGAAATTATAAGAACCTGATAAAAGGGAAAAAAAATTATAAGGACATAATTAAAAACCAGTTGAAACTATTAACTATCCCTAATAATTTTCTTGTTCTCTTTTTATACTCTCTCTCCACCCATAAATAAGGGTATTTTGGAGACAAAACTTTTAATTTCTACCTATTTATTGTCTTTAACTAACTTTTTGATTTACATAAAGAAATCCAAGGTTGCTTATAAAAAGGGAAAGAGGGAGTACAACGTAACTATTCTTCAATTATGTACAACCTATCTACAACTCAAACCAGCTTAATACAATTTTTCTATAATTAATTATGAATTTTTAAAGTTAGATTAAAAAACTGGAATTACCAGATAAATGGTAACCCAAGACTGGAATTACTAGATAAATAGTAACCCAAGAATTAAAATATAAATTTTTAATCTATTGGTTTAATTTACGTACATACTAAATGGGGTAAATTTCAATACTCCTTGATTTACCACATCATTCTCACCATAATTTGTGAAAATTATCATTGAGGATTATGTAGTTGTAAATTTTTATTCACGCCGTTCATTTCCTTTCTTCTTCTTCCTTATTTGAACCAACTGATGAAAGATTATTTGAAATAATATTACCTTCTAACTTAAAATCAATCAATCGTTAACTACAATCATTCTCATTTAAGGCATTCTGGTCATGAATGTGTCTAGAAAAGTAGAAATAAGAGGCTGTTGTGGTTGAATAACAGATTTATGTGACTAATTTCTAACAACGTAAATAACACTCCTTAAATTTATTATCACCATCACCATCATTTGGGAAATTACTGTATTATTATCGAGGATGATGTGGTTGGAACATCTTGTTCATGAAGTGTGAGAAGGTTCGTCTCCTGTTTTCTTCGTCAATAGACCTATTGCTTATAAAATGTAAATCACGCCGAGTTTCTTTTAATTTTATTGTAATTAAAATTAATTTAATTGATCTGAGTCTCATGCCTTTAATAAAACTAAAAGTAATCATCCGCATATATCATTATTGTTTTATTCTAGTGAAATACGAGGATCATACTTCATTATCAGTGAGCTAATCTCTTTTGGGTAATAGGCAAATCTCTTCCAAGTAAATTTGCTTCATTCACAAGGTTTATAGGAATCAAACATTTAATAGATATCAAAATAGAAGAAAAATATATATAAGATTGTGTTGCATTAATTGGTATATCAGTTTGATTGGTTGAGGAAGATAGCTCGTTTGACTTAAAGGTCAAAAAAAAAAACAAAAAGGAAAAAGCTCATTTGACTCTTCTATTTATGTAATAATTTCTGCTAGTATACTATTGTTTTTTCAGAATTCAAATTGCTTAAAATTTATTTGATATCAAGTTATAAGATATGTTAAATAGATACAAGCATATAATTTATTGAAAGTAAAATATTAGAATTGCTAACTTCATTGTTAAACTCTGAAAAAAAACTTCCACTTAAAATTTAGAAAAATGATATAAAAATTCAGGTGACACCTTACATCCGGTCCCTCCAGTTAATAATTTTGCAAAGTTTCAAACTTCCTGAACACGGCTTTTGCTAATCAGGATTACAATAACATGCGTTGGAAAAATCCGTCCATGACTTCCCAAATTTCTAGCTTCTTCATTCTTTTTTTCCGTCGGAAATTTAGGAGTAAGGATTTTTTAAAAATCAAAGTGGGACATCCCTTTTTCTCCTTGAATAAATGTGTGTGTGTGTGTATTGGGGGGGGGGGGGGGAAGAAGCATTGTTATGGTCAGTTTATGTAGTATATGAGAAGGTTCTTCTTAATTCCTTTTATCCCCTGAATTAATCGTCCGGCTTAGATCATAGACGATTGTGAGTAGAGGACGACTCTCTTTCACAACGATTTTAGATGATTTATTGTTGCAGGTTTTTCAAGGGTGATAAGCATTTAGACTCATTAGATCTGAATCATACAGACATAATGTGGGTGGTCTAGATTTAGGCATTAAAAAATTATTTTTTTAAAAAAATAGTTAACAGATTATTTTTATTTTAAACTATATGCCTGTTAAAATAATTGTTTTACAAATAAAAATAAAAAAAGAAAAAAGGGCAAAAAAAGATCATCAAAATAGAAGAATTACATACAGAGACCGGTTTATAAAAATTGTTGTTAAAACCCATACTATTGTTATTAAAACCCATAATAATATTGTCACAGGTCTTTTTTTTTTGCCATTTTTCCAATAAAAAATTAAATTTGGACCTCTAAATCTGACAAGCTTGGAACGTTCATCAT
Organism: Neltuma alba; assembly: GCF_004799145.2. Classification (NCBI taxonomy): domain Eukaryota; kingdom Viridiplantae; phylum Streptophyta; class Magnoliopsida; order Fabales; family Fabaceae; genus Neltuma; species Neltuma alba. The sequence goes on along the minus strand of NW_021635334.1, from coordinate 78,790 downwards.
CACCCAAACTCATTCCTTTGTTATTGTGTTTGCTTATTAGAGACAGTATTGCTTTTTGTGTATGGTCTGGTAGTTGATCTGTGCTGATGGCTTCTGGTGTTTGAATGACGCTATTCGTTGTTGCTCTTTCTCTCCTAAAAAATAATACACGAGTTCTATCAAAACAAAAATGAAAAAAAAAAATGATATCTTCTCACGGTCCTAAACATAAAAGTTAAAAAAACTAATTTACAAATTCATTAAAAAATTTCGTTTAGTTATTCGTGAAAACAACATGTTGATTTTCTTAAAATTTCCTTTGTATTGGGGACTACTACCTTGAGAGAAAACCTTCTTAATATGCATAATTAATAGGAAGAAATCAAAAAAAAAATTATGAATCTAGTGTTATGAAATGGATCCAAAACGAAACCACAAAAGTAGAATAGAGAGAGATGAAGACAAGAGAATGAAAGAACTTTTGTATTTCTTCACTTGCTTCACTTGCACTACAACACAAATGATATGTCCTATTTATAGGCATAGTCTTATACATAAGTTACAATCGTCCTTAAATGACAAATAGTGGATAATCAATCCCATGAATGTGAAAGGAGGTAAGTTACAAGAGTGAATGGATAGTGGAGGAGTAATGAATAGTGAAGGTAGTTGAAGTTATTTGGAGAAGATGAAGAGAAAGGAGTAAATGGACATCCACATAATATTCATAACACTCCCCCTTGGATGTCCATTATACAAATATGTGCCTCGTTAAAAAACTTCAACTAGGAAAAACCCTGTGAGATAAAAATTTAGAGGAAAAAAAAGAGTACACATTTATTGATATACTATCCAGTGCTGCTTCATTAAAAACCTTACTCAAAAAACCCGGTGGGATAAAAACCATAATCAAGGAAAAAAGAGTACAGCATGGTTAACTTCCCCTCTTGGTATTATCAGTTGATATCTCTGAGTCTGTGGCATCCGATATCATGAACAAGTTTTTCAAATATCATACAAGGAAGTAACTTGGTGAACAAATCTGCCACATTTTCATTGGAACGGATTTGCTAGATATATATTTCACCATCTTTTGAATATTATGAAATACTTCATCTGGAATTACCAACATGTGGATAAAAAGGAATTTACAACCTTTATTTTAGTATCTTCGTGTTGGTGAAGAACTATATCTTACTAGTAAGTTAACAACAAATGATATATCAAGTCATATATGACTAGCAAGATATATAAGTGCATCAATTGTACTTACATATGGTACTTCTGGACCAAATAGTTCTTCATCAACTTCTCAAAGTCTAAAAAGATCTTTATTCACCTCCACAAATCTCACAACCACTAAAGTACATAATGAATGTGATTTATCTATATAAAACACTTTAAAACCTTTCTGGTATCAATTATTTGATACACAAAAATTTTCATTTCTCAGGTATTCAATTTGCAACCTGATACAAAACTTTGTTCTTCCCAAGTCCTTCATTTCAAATTCTTTCTTTAAGCAATCTATAGCTTTTGTAAGCTCTTCAGGAGTTCCAATAATATGTATATCATCAATATAAATAGCAATTATAGCAAACTCATTTTTAGATCTTTTCATAAAAATGCATGGGTGAATTGGATCATTTTTATATCATTTCTTCAACCGATATTTACTTAGTTGGTTACATACGCCCTGATCGCTTCAATTCTTATAGAAACTTATTTAGCTTAATTAAATATTGTTTTCAAGAACTTGAATTGTATGCTTCTAGCAAGTGAAATCCTTTAGGGAATTTCATATATTTTGATCTAAAACTATAAACTAGATGATACATACTGAAATTATTTTAATCTTCATAATATTTCATATACTGAAAAATTTTCTTATATATGCTCCTGGCGTATTTTGGATTCTTCAAGGATTATCATATAAATTTCACTATTAATGATCCTAATCCATGGGTCATAATAATATCTAATAGGCGCATTTCATAACTGTTAGACTATTCAAATATGTAAAATTATATTCACCACAAAGTAATATTTTTTATCATAATTATTTGTGAAAATCTTTATTTTCACATAAACGACCATATATTTTATAGAAACTTTATATTTCATGTGTTGGGACTACAGGTCCATTTTTACATATCGAAATAATATTTTCATCACATCTTTGTTTTTTTCCTTTTCTTCTTGGCCAAATTTATATCTACTTTGTATGATAGATCTATGTGTAAGATCCTCTTTTTATCACGTGATATTCTTATGAAAATTATTGTCGACAACTTTACCTTTTTGGTTCCATTTTTTCTTTTCTGACATAACTTGTTGAGATCTCTTTCTTCCTTTTCAAGTACCTAAACCTCTTCTAGGGTTTTATAATTAGTTATATCTTAACACTCTTCTGGAATACATGCCTCCTCAATACAACTTCTAAGTTGTATGCTCATCTTTATTCAAGATATTTATATTGGAACTGATTAACCTCTCATGCTTTTGGCATGTCTTATTTTTATTTATTATAATTGGAGCATTTTCAACTGGAATAAGAGATCTAAAAATTTTCATTTAGGTCAGTAAAATATTTTGTAGCATTTTATGAATGCAATTTTGATGAACTTCTGGTCCATACTGATATGTATGAGGATATGTATTTGATAGTAATAATGCATTCTATGCATTCTCTTTTCCAGCTACTCAATTTCTCCCCCTCATGTTAGGAAAACTTTATCGAATAACTATCAACTAATTATGCAGTATAAATCTCTTAAATCCATTTGCTTCTTTTAGGAACATTGTTTGGTTCTATTTAGAGAAGCAAACAAGAAGGAAGTTCTTACCCAACATATGTCCCAATTTTCTTTTAATATCCATCTATGTGTATTGTGGTGAATTGGTAGGAATAAATATTGCACATTTCAATTTTTTTAGATGAAAAATATCTAGCTCCTAACCAAAAGCCAATTTTATTGGGAGAATTTTGTTGTCTTGATGTCTATAAGTGCTGCAATATATTACATCAAATATGCCAACACTAAAATGGAAAAATGTGTTCTTATTAATATTGATCAAGCTATTCACGAAGGCATTAACAAATGATTTTGCTAGATCAATTTGTTAAGCAGGTTTTTCAACATTAAAAGCCTGATATATAAATTCACTAGCATCTTTAAAATCAAGTTTTGGAAATCACAGTCTGAGAAATATTTATCTAAATAATCTTGCAAGTTTCAGGTTGCAAATTAATGTCAATCACACATCTTACCATTTTATATAGATGCATCTATCAAATATTGAATACTTGTATGACTTATGTGCTTCTAAATGGGCCCATATATATTTCCAGAAATGTAGTGATCCATTCGAAAACAAAACATAACCAGTGATATTTTATAATCAATTTTTGTTTAGAACAAGCAGCACATACAAATTCTTAAAAATGTTGGCTATTCGGAAGAATCTTCTGGGAATCTTTTGGTTCTTTAATGGATATCAATAGATAATCTTCAATAATTTGTTGCATCATATAGTTTAAGATGATCAAACACGTCATGCCAACAATAAATTTAATTATATTAGTAAACTTCTGGTTTACTGTACCATGTTTCATTACCAGCAATAAACTTTTCAATATAATATATGATTGATGATATCCATTTATGAAATTGATATAAAAAATATATCCAATATCAACTCATACTTGTATTCCAATAGTTTTTCCTCTCAAGGTTGAGTCATTCAAACATGATTTTCTTATTCATATATTTCATAAACAGTTGCTAGCATATAATAGGTTAAAGCCAATAACCTATCTTTTGCTTGGAAGCCCAAGTACTTCCTAGTTCATATATAGTTATGGACTTTAATCCAATTGTATTATAACATTTATATTCTTTGGAGAACTAGAGCTGTGATGTAGATCTATGGGTCATATTTTTCACTATTAATACTTTGCCTACTCATAAAGAAAAAGCAGTATTAGTTCTTCTGGAACTATATTAATACTATTACATTTAGTTCTTCAGGAACTTTATAATTTAAGGGGAATGTGAAAAACAACTCTATTTAAATATATCATTAACATAATAACAAATAATTATGAGTATCACAGATTTAACTTACAATACATATAGAGAACATACAAAAATGATGTAGAACATGTAAAATGAATTTTTAAAAATAAAATACAAATAAGACTTAACGTTTAAAACTTCTCAATATTGATCAAGGTACTATCGACATTTAAAATATTCAAAACTAATATTGAATCAGATTATATGAATAAGAAATAAAAAAACAAAATATAACTAGTAACTTTTGGGTCTATTTGATCTATTTAATTTTATATCTCACGCTTATCAATATCACAATATCAAATTCTTATAATTTTTTGTTTCTCACAAATCACAATAAATTTAAAGACCCATAAAAATGAAACATTATACATATAGCCTTCTAGGCATATACTTATATGTTTTCTATTTTTATATATATTTTGGGCATTTATCTTTCTTCACAACTTATTGCCTTTAGGCATTAGAATTACCTTAGATATTTTCACAATATCACATAGTCTTTTTGATTCCACAACCTTTTTTGTTTAACATTTGTTTTTCAATGAATTGATACATATTTGTCTATATGACTTCTGGTCATTTTATAACATTTGTTCATAATTTTATCATATTGATCATAGGGCTATTACTAATTCTTCTGTTATGATTCAATAGTCAAGCCCTAAGATTATTGCCTTTTTAGTTATCATTTCCAATGATACAATATGATCATTCTTTTTATCACTCTTATGGATATATTCTTTGCTTTCAATAGCACACCATCAATTTTCTCAAATATTAGTCTTCCGGACTATAATAAAATTTTTAGAACTACGAAGTTCTTTTGTATCATTTAATTTTTAAACCATCAATCTTTAGGACTTTGATATAGATTATCAAATTGTGACAATGTTGTCATGCCATCTGTTACTACCACAAGATGGTCTTTTATCAAATAATCATCAAAACGTGATGTGGCTTCTGGCCATCTAATCACAAAATCAAGAGTACAATGACTATTAGCCATTTATTTATATATTTAACATTTTACTTTCTAAGACAATAATTAACTAATATCGAAGATGATAATCATATGGAATAATGTTATAGATGAACATAAACCTCATAGCAAATCAAGAAGTATAAGAATAGTAGGATCATAACAATATAAGAAAAGTAAGAAATAAAAATAAAAATTTTCATATCTCAATACGATAAATAAAATATTCGGCTACCAATGAATCAATAAGATTAATATACAAAACCACTATTTCCTCTAAATAAATTGGAGAAATCTTACCAAACTATTCGAATCAAACTATCTTCATTCAACGAATAAAACCTCAATGTGTATCAACTAGGAGCCATGAACTCTAATGGTAGAGTCTTGTGCTGATAACATGTTATGAAATAGATCCAAAATGAAACCACAAAAGTAGAATAGAGAGAGATGAAGATGAGAGAATGAGAGAATTTTTGTATTTCTTCACTTGCTTCACTTGCACTACAGCACAAATGATATGCCCTATTTATAGGCACAGTCTTATTCATAGGTTACAATTGTCCTTAAATGACAAATAGTGGATAATCAATCCCATGAATGCAAATGGAGGTGAGTTACAAGAGTGAATGGATAGTGGAGGTAGTGGAAGTTATTTGGAGAAGATGAAGAGGAAGGGGTAAATGGACATCCATATAATATTCATAACATCTAGGACATTAAATGGATTAATATTATATTTAGAATCAAAACAAATTCTACTAACTCTTATTTAAAGATGGTATCAACTAGAAGCAAAGTTATTAGCCCTGTTTGTTTGAAATTATTATTAATATTTGTATCGTATTTTGAAGAGTAATTTTATACTTAATTTAATACAAAAAATTGCGCATAATGACCAAAAAATTATGCGAGAAGGAAGAGGCAAGGTTATATAGTTATTGTATTAAATAAAAAAATTATATGCCTGCAGGATCTAGTGAGGCATGTAAATATGTGCTAGAAATAAGAACAACTTGATTCTGGCACACAAATGTTTAATCTATTATTTTTGTAAGTGAACCATCATTATTTGTGTGGGCAATTGTTCCATAGTTAATTATAAGACCCATAGACATGATTCGTCCATTATCTTGAGTTTATTAAATGGAATAGCTGTTAATGTATTCCTCCGGTCTTATATAACGGTCTTATATATAAGACTGTTATATAGTATATATAAGAGTCTTATATTTAGAACCAAAGGAGTAATTGATTTTTCAGAGTGGTATCTCACTGATGGTTTGGCCCCCAGAAGGAGGTCTTCTTCGCCTTCCACCTAAGTTGTGCAGGAAATATATGATGTTAAATGTTGTAAAATAATATATAAGTGTTCCACTCCGCTGAGGGCGGATATAATGTCGTAGTTCTCATTTCTTTTCTTTCTTTTTTTTCCTTTTGGTTGTAATTTAATTAAATTTAATTAATCACTAATTAATTAACAAGAAAAATTCAGAAGTTTGCGTGTGAACTCTTGAATCATTTAAATATGGTAGTGTTATTATATACAGCCCAAGATATGATCATCCTTGAAAGTTGCTGTTTAGACGCTACAATGCTACCAAGTGCTTATATCTAGACTTTATATCTCATGTTGCCAAGTAGGAGTGGGCATCTGTGTGTGAAGGGTGTGTGGGTCTTTAAATTGTCTGTATTACTTTTAAAAAAAATTATGTTATAATGCTATTTGGTGACACAAATGGGTTCAAATACCCCCGAAACGTGTCTTCAATGGTATTTGGAATTTGGAGTTGGGCCTAATAGCAAATTTACATTATATTAAATTAGTTATTTGTGATAAAAATATATTTATTTCCTAAATTATCATATTTAATGCGTATAGATGAAACTACCCTTTGGTAGAGACACCTTAAAATCAATAGAGATATTTTGACAAAAATATTATAAATTTGAGAGACAAAGTGGATGATATCTTATATTTATGATCAAATTTAACCCCTCGATTAGCTCTTATATTTAGGACCGGAGGTATATATACACATATATAGATTATTTGTAAAGTGAATAAATTGTTTACCAAATGTTTTGTAGGGTAGGTAACAATGTTACAAAAAACGAGGGCATGTGCACGCACATAATCAATGTAGTCATTATTATGGTGAAATCAATTTCTACGGGCTAAGATGCGCCCAGCACCCTGAACTATTTACCCAGGTGCATCCAGTGGCCTAAAGTAATTTTGGGTGCATCTAGTATCCTAAACTAATTAAAATGATGCGTCCATATCCCAGGCTAACAGAAATGTTATGTTTAACTGTTACTTTCCTGACTCAGCTTAAAGTTGACCCCAGATATTCTAAATGGTAGAATATAGACATTTGATATGTATTATTCTTACTCAAAATTGAATTTATTTCCTTCCTCTTCTTCTAAATAAATTGACTTTTGAGTAAGAATAATACACATCGGGTGCCCATGTGTCTACCATGTAGAATATCTGGGGTCAACTTTAAGCTGAGTCAGGAAAGTAACAATTAAACATAACATTTCTGTTAGCCTGGGATATGGACGCACTATTTTAATTAGTTTAGGACACTGGATGCATCCAAAATTACTTTAGGCCACTGGACGTACCTGGGTAAATAGTTCGGGGTGCTAGGCGGACCTTAACCCATTTCTACAGTGGAGAGCTAAAATTTTAATTTTTAATTTTTAAAGAAAAATTGTTTTTTTAAAGCATTGATAGTTAAGATATTATCTTTATTTTAAATTATATAGACATTGAAATAATTTTTTTATAAAGCATAAGAGTAAAAAAAAAGTAAAATTCAATATAAACTATCCAAATTGGATTTAGACCGTGTTCAATGATGATCGGTTCTTGATCCTAATCCACTTCCTCCACAAATAATGCCATGAAAATTCACATTCCTTGAATAAAATTCCAATAAAAAAATTGCGCATTTCGCCATATCGCAATTTCAATCGGTATATAGTTCCAGCAAAATATGCCAATAAATTCAGTACAGGTTCATGGCAAGTTCAATTTCATATTATATCAAACCTACACGATTTAAATAACAAGAATGGAAAGAGTTGCTTCCTTGAATTCTAAGCTTTACATACTACTATAAAATTACAAATACTTGATGCTAAATATTTGACAGTTATACCAAAAACTGTCAAATATGGTGAGGTGGAATTTGCTAGAAGAAAATTTGACGGTTTTAAAAGGAATTGTCAAAACCGTCAAGTATTCTTGGAAAATATTTGATGATTCCTGCCTAGACCATCAAATTTAATAAATAATCACTACTATAAAAAAAAGATTATTTGACGGTTATTTTTTATCATATTTGACGGTTCTGAACCATTAAATAATGAGGCGTCATATAAGGTCTGAGTGAATATTTGACGGTTCTGAACTGTCAAATATTTAAAGAATATTTGACGGTTCTTTTCCAATAACCGTCAAATAAGATCACCTTATTTAACTGTTCTTTGCCAATAACTATCAAATAAGGTGACTTTATTTGACAGTTTTTCACCAATAACCGAAATAAGGCCACCTTTTAGGTGACCTTATTTGACACTTTTTTTATTAAAAAAACTGTCAAATAAAGTAGTCGTATTGTTTTTTATTATATATAATTATTTTCTGCTATTTATTTTAATTTATTTTTTACTGTTAGTGTTTATTATAATACACAACATCATCATTGAATAATAACAAGAAGATAATGTTAAATAAAAATTATATTTATGAAATTCAAAATCCAATACACTACACATAAATACCATACAATTTAAAACAAATTAGCCGCTTGAGCACTCCTTATATAATAGAACATTGCCTTATGAATTTCTTGGATTCTAGAAGAAATTCCACTAATAGAAGATTTCACCATCTAGAAGAAATTGTCACAATATTCTTGTATGCCTTTATTGTGGATTGTCAATAAATCATGGATCAATACTTCCACTCACATGTCCTCCAAGTGCAAAATAGCAACACTGTATGTTCTAACTCAGTAGCTACTTGAATCCCCATTCTCAGTCATTCTTTTTCAGCAACTGTAAGTAGAAACCACATTGACACATGGATAAATTAGGAAACAATAGTATCATTAATTTTAGAACACATTGCAAGCAAGAAAAGAATAAAATCATTACAGTTGTCACTCAGTTACAAATGAAAAAAAAAATCACTTGATAAAAAAAATAAATATAGTACTGCTTTTGTTCATCATTCTTGCTAAGTCTTAACAGATACAGTGCTACATAGGTGAAGCAATATATTAACTGAGTGCAAAACCAACAACGCATTAGCTATTCATGGTAGGCACTTTCACGTCAAGCTAGTTTTCTCCAGTGCATCAATGTCTCATTCATGATCATACTTATGGAACTCATCCCTTTCGGTTTACATCTAAATGTAATCAATGTATTAGCTACCTAAGAATTTGATATCAAAAAAACAGAGGAAAAGAAAGCAAAAGAGCATCCCATCTCTTCACCATAAAATGAAAAACCAAGACCATGATATATCAATTGAACATTACCTTTCAAAAAACAAAAATAGATTTTATTGAAAATATGATTGATAAAGTACAATGAAGGCACATAATACACAACAAACAGAATAGACAATTGAATGTGCAAGCCTGAAGAAAATGAGTCAGCACCAATTTACATATCCCAAGGATGCATAAACCAAAAGTAAAATGAGAATACTCTGAATTAATCCCATCACAAGAATACTATGAATTATATGTTGGCTTGATTGCTAAGGCCTAAATAACTTAAGAGCGAAGTTTCTCTTAATATCAGCATGGTCAAAGGAAAAAAATAAAACGAATAGCCTATAAATTAGAGCCATATGATCAAAACTAGTTCCACCAAGACAATTGCTAGTGACAAATGAAACTAACATAATAATATTGCACATAAAACAAGCATGAAAACATTCTTTGCCACTTAAGTTCAAACATAACAATATACAATAAACATTCTTTGCCCCATCAGTGATCTGCACTTTTCCTGTCTAGTTTCATTTCATCATCTCCGTAAGTTACCTATAAGACATGAAAACAGAACAATATACAATATATATGTAAAGTGTAGTAAGAATAATGCAAATTTAATTATCAAGTAAAGAGACAGTATAAACTAAGAAAGAGGGAATGGCTTAAAAAATTTCAATTACAAGAAAGACGAAGAGTAACATATAAAAAAGAAGATTCAGTAAACTTTCTTTCTCATATCATTATTTTGCATCCAACCAAATTTAGAAAGGGAAGCAAATTTCCTCATTCCTTAGAAGTCACAGAAGAATTAAGATTTAAGACTATTATAAAGAAGCACAAACCGACACAAAGAAGAAAATCATCCAAAAGTTTTGTGGCATCAATGCAAAATAGAGGAAACTATTTAATCTTCTCTTAATTGATTTCTATATTTGTCTCTAGAAATCTGAACCTTTCATCATCATAGAACAACAAAGAGGAAGAGCATTGGAAAGAAGTCATGCAAAATGAGAAAAGCAAACAAAAAAGTTAATATTGAAGAAAACTCTCATGAAAACGATTTCACCATAGTAGATTCAAGAAGCACGGTTTTGGTAGACTCCAAGAGAAGCGCAACAAGCACAAACTCCAAACAAATCATTCTGGAATTGTTGTTGAATGACAGATCTCTGAAATTTGAGGCTTCAGAGGCCACTGTGAATAGCGCAATTTGTGTGTTGACGACCACCATAATTCCTGTTTGATTTGTGCTTTTTTTTTTCAATTTCTGCCTAGGGTTTTCTTTTTTTGATTTCCAATTTATCTCTTTTTGATCAGTGTGGTGTCTGACATTGTTGCTAATAGAGAGGGAGAAGAAAAGGAAGAGGAGCAAGATGAGGATGAATTCACCAGAGGTGGAGGAGATCTGGAATGGCGAGGTGAATAAGAGGTGAGGTCAAGTTTTTCACATAGGGACGCAAGGGCATCAGGGGTTAAAAAGAAAAAGGATGAAATATGTAGAATATTTGACCCTTATCAATATCAACCGTCAACTAAATAATTTTAAATTTGTTATTAAAAATATTTGACCCTTGTTTGATACAACCGTCAAATTTATTTGCCTAATATTTGACCGTTCTTTATAAGAACCGTCAAGTAAAGGTTTCCTGCAATCCCGCCTCATTATATTTGACGTTTTTTACAATAATCGTCAAATATTAAGTGTCATATATGAATAAATCTGTAGTAGTGAATACTTGACAGTTTTCATTATAACTGTCAAATATTTTTCATAAATAATTGATGGTTATATTGAAAAACCGTCAAGTATTGTGTTTTACACCCCCTAAATTTGTTTATTTTACTCGACCTCATTTTAAAATTTCAGCCCCCCTTCTAGTTCCCAAGCTCTATCCAGACCTCGCAGCCCTCTAATCTGCCATCCCTACCTCATTTCTGGTCTTTTCCTTTGGTTTTTATTGTTCGTCATCCATTATCGTCCCTCTCTATGTCCTCCTCCGTCATTGTCATGTCCTCTAGCATCGCCATTGTCGTGGCTTGTTCTCCAGATTTAATAGCTTAGCTTCAGGTTGGTCATCTTGTTATGTTAAATCCCTAATATAATTTTATGGTTCCTTCTAAATGATTTTAGTTGAAATTGGATGATAGGATGAGCAATTATTTTTGCTCCATTATCGTTTCTCTATTCAACTGAGGAGTATTTTTTTCCCGTATTTTGATCAGTTTTAGTTCCATGCTCTTTTCAATTTCTGTTTTTGCCCTAAATTCTTTGCTTTTGTAATTGAAATTGACTTGAGGATTGTATGTTTTATGTTTCTTTAAATGATTGAATGTTCATTAATTTGTATGTTGTTATATATTGAAATTGCCTTACTACTGCTGGTTTGCTGCTTAATACTTTATTTGAAGTCAAATAGAGGGCATAAAGCCTGGAAAATGCTAAGTTATAAGCCATTATGTTGCCAAATTTTTTTCCTAATGGAATAGCACATCAACAGTAGTAGAATATTTTTCAAACTGAAATCAAAGTGAATTTTTGTTGAATTACTAGTTGTTAACAACTAGAATTATTAGTTGTTAAAGTAGAATTAAAGAGGGATAAATGTGATCAATAGTGCCTCATGCATTGACTTCTGATTTTTGTTTAATTCTTACAATATCTTTGAGTCGCTGATCACATTTTTCTCTAAATGATTCATCTTAGTTGGGGACCATAGACAAGGAATGGATGTCCGCCAATCATCTATCAAAGGAATATTGGGATGGGGTAGAAGATTTTATTAAGTTTGTGGTTGAGCATGCCGACGATTGCAATAGGATTGTTTGCCCCTATCTTAAGTGTTGCCTTCTAAAGTGGGTTTCGCCATTCGTTTGTGAGAACCACTTAATTATCAATAGAATCGGTCAAAGTTATAAGTGCTGGACAAAGTATGGAGAGACAAGAGATGTGAGTAACAGTAGTCGATAGCATAGTGAAAGCTGTGGATCGTCTAATTTTGACACAAGTATATATGAAGCTGACTGTCTTGAGGATATGGCCAATGCAATTGAACCGAGACACTAGATGCTGATTGTGGTCAATCCCACAAGGCTAAAGATTTGGTATCTCGATTCTCTTCATGGGGATCCAACCAATGGATCATTTATGGTTTCATTGTTTACTAAGTAACATTGATATCTATTATTCATATTTAATTTAATTTCTTGCTTCAATCTAATTTCTGACAATCATTAATATTCAATTTTATTGTCTTTAGGGCTTTGTAGCTATACCGCACAAATCAAGCCTTACCCTGCTCCTCCGTCAAAAATAGCCGATTTGACAAAGCATTCCCATGGAAGAAAGTAAAGGTGTCCATTACCATTATTTACTATTCCACTAAATATGATTTATTTATATTATTGATGACTAATATAATTTCCTTTCCCAATCCTTTATAGTGCCCACATCAGCTAAACAAAAGCTTCAATTGTGGATATTGCATGATGAAGTTCATGAAGGAAAATTATGCACAATTCTGACATAATCCCTACGAAGGTAATATGCATTTATTAAAGTTCAATTTATATATTTTAGAATTATACTTAGTGTAGCTTCACATTTATATCTAACTTCAATTTGCTTTTGCATATAGTACTTTGCCGACACATATTGCACAGTGTATCTAATCATTAACAAAAGCAAACGAAGTCCATAATTCAACTAAAAGCCTTTTCGTAACACCCTCTCGATCTCCTTTTTATTTCTTTAACTCTAACTTTAGAGTTTTAGTTCCATAACTTCTAAAATTATTTTCTTACAATTTTCCCATCTAAAATGTCATTCTAAATTCGTTGGAGACATTTAAATTAACTGATTTTCAGCTCTCTTAATCTACTCTTTCCTTGACAGAAATTCACATAAATAAATTAAAAGCATCATGTTTTGCTTTCTCATGATGCTAATACATTATTTCAAGCAAGCCATAAATGTCATCCAATCACCATTTCATCCTCTAAACATCAAACCCTAATATGTCTATAATTACAACACCACTCAATTATTAGGTTTTAAGATTCCTTAACTCATCATATGATAATAAAATCATCAATACAAACTCAAGCTTCCATATATATGCACCTATAATTTCCCTCTGTCTAGATTAGTTTTCTTGGTTTCCCAACTCTTGCTTCACATGAAACTCCTCTTCTGCCCAACAACAAAAACTAATCTGCAGAAAATTATGGTGTTAGGGACATAACAAGGGAAGGAAACATATCTAAGAGTAAGACTGATTAAGCTATAGGAAAGTTACCTATCAGTTTTTTGGGAATTTATGTCAAGCAGCTTGATTTAGTCCTTTACCCTTTGATACCTTATTTCGATCATTACACAAATATGACGAATGATTTTCTTGGAATGGAAAAAAAATTTTTAAACCAAGTTTAGTTTGTTGTTATTGCTAAACTGATGACCCCAAAATTTTGATGAAAATTTTTTGGTTGTTGCTGGTCTAGTGACAATAGCATAGTCAAAACTCTTTTCAGTTTTATATTCAAAATCTAGAGAGGTACAATTACTTCACCAAAAGTATTTAAGCATACCACTTTAAAAAAAAAAAGATACTAATAAGTGGAAATGATTAAAAACATATATGCAAATAAAGTCGAGGGTATATCTCAATTTACCGAAAAAGAGCAAAACTCTATTACCTTACTGCAGAGAAACTTTCAATAATAATTTTCCCATTTTTTCATAAAATAAAGAGGGTATATTGTTCAATGGTACCATATGACGGCATTACCGACCTAAATGATTAAAAAAAGTTTCTTTCGAATGAAAAACAAAAACCCTCAACTATATATGCAAAAGGATGATTTTGTTATCACTGACTTTTAATTTATTAAAATCTAACCTAAGTTTAAAAAAAAAAAAGTTGATGTTTAGGTCTAGTGAGTTGAAAATTTTGAATTAGATCTATAGTACTTGGAGTTAAATTATTTTTCAGCCCAAATGTTTTTATCTTGTTCGGGGTATAAAATTATAAAACTTGCATACTCTACTTTTAATTTCCCCAGTAACGTGCCAACGCCCCTAGATAATAAAAGGAATCATACTGAATCCTTTAATAAGTAATTTCTAAATTTTATCTCTACAAAATTAACTAATACCCTGATATAGAATTTATCTCTACTTATATTTGCAGTGCATTTTTCTTTTATATTTACAAGTTAATTAAAATTGACATTTGAATATATAATGCATTGTAAGCAAACTACAAATGCTATTTAACATGTGACATTATGTTTAGAATTTCTGTTATGATCTCTTCCAAATATTGTATATACTAACTACTAGCCAATATGAAAAAAATTCTAGCTCTTCATACTCTTTTTGGGACCAATCGAGTCATTTTCATCAAATAAATCCCAGCTGGAAAAACACTATCTATATTCATCAACCATACATTTGCACGAAGGGTAAGAAACGTATTTCTTCAGTAAACTACGTTTAATATCTAAATCAATGACTAAGTCTTGCAAATAGCTAAGGATCAAGCTAGGTACGCCAACAAGCCTGAATTTTATTTTATTTTTTAATCAGGATTTCATTTATTAAATGTATTTTTATAATAAAATATAATGAATACACAAGAAGTCCACATCAATTGCCCATCCAAATTGTACTATAAATAATATTGCAACCATAGTCAGTGATTTGCATCATCAAAAAAACACAAATAAGTTTCATCAGTTTAAACAATGTCCTCTAAACACTTGTTGCTGGTGTTCTTTCTTGGAGTGTTGCTTCTCATCACTTCGAGCTTTGCAAAAACTGATAAGCCTGAAGTTGCAAAACCACAATATGTTGCCGGTGGATCACCGTGGGACCGACCGCCTGACGGACCTCCGATTTGTGATTTAACTGTTGTTGAGAATATTGAGTCACCGGTGCCACCTTTAAATGATGAAGGTCTTCCACCACGCAGCTCTAAGCCACGAGGAACCAAATCTGTTCAAGCCACCTCTCAAACACAAGGAACCAAATCTGTTGAGAATAGGGCATCACTATCATCACCTGATGATGATGAAGGTGAAGTGTGGATATAGCAGCACACTTTTAAAACCCACCTAGTTATATGTGGAGACTGCCAAGTTATTAGCCCCTATATACTTTTAAGAATAAGGCAATATCATAAGCTTGATTATGTGTGTGTGTGTATATATATTTGGGTATTATAAAAATAAAGAGTGTATATTTCTCTCCATTGTTTGCCTTCTTCTTCGCCAACGCTGTTTTATGTTGATCTTATAGTTTAGTATGCTTTCCATATATTAAAAAAAAGTAGAAAGCAGAAGGTGGATATATGAGAAGTTTGGAGCATATATACGCGTCGGATTTGTTTGAAAAAACAAATGTTGATTCTGGATTATGTCTCAGGGCTTTTTTTTTTTGGCGGGGCATTTTTTGAAAGCCATTGTCAATTCTAGGTCTTCTTTTATTGTCAGTGTTTCATTATTAACATTCACGACGTATTGAAGAGACATTCAAAGAAACAAAGCCATTTGGTAATTAAGGTAAATAAAGAAGAAATTAAAATATATATTCTTTTTAGCTTTCATAAGGACATCAATGTATCTAAGAAACAAAACCGAGATTTGTACGCGAAACAAGTGCTAGAGAAATTTTAATTGTTAGGTCACTTTATATTATTCCTTTTTAGTATTACAGTGGTAATTGACTACCAAAAAAAAAATAGTGTCGTTAATTTGTAAAGCAAGTACTATTATATACATCATATAACAGCAACAACAAAATCTTATGCCACTATATGAGATCAACTACATAAATCGCGCAGCACTATTAAGCTCTATTAACGAAAGATCTCGCTTAGTAATTTCATTGATACATCATGAGAGTGGCCCTGAAAAATGTTTGCAAATAAAAGTGAGTTTCAATTTTTTTTATGTATGAAATTGGATGAAATATCAACGATTTTGGGGTTTGGAACAATTTAGATATGATGAAGTTTGTTCAGCCTTACTAATTGCATGGAAAACTTTATGGCTTTTGAGTAATCATAGACATTTATGATTTAATTTAATTTTTTATATATTGTAATTAATTTTTATTTTAATAGATACGTAATTTAAAATAAGGAAAATCTTATAACTAACACTACTTTAAAGAAATAAATTTATCATTAAAAAATTTCATATTAAAACTTTTAAATCTAAACCATTCATGTCAGATTTTAGATGGTCTAGATTGTATTACAACAATGAGGACATGATGCTCATCGATATGATGAGTACCAAATGAAGCCCCTTCTTATGGCCATGGTTACATGTGAGATGTATGATTGAATTAATAGCTTTGTTTAGGGATTTAGGGGTCAGTAATTCCTTGGAGAGGTCCAGGTTGATAGCTTAATCTCAATTGAATAGGTAGGTGGTGATTAAAAGTGAACTAGCGGCTGAAATTATTTTTATGGTACTAAAAGTGATTGCCTACCCTATTCCCGTTGAGTCCGGATGGCATTGAGGTTGGGTCAATAATCTAAATAAGGTTGGTTCAATAATCTAACTTAGTTACAGTAGACTCCAAAATTACAAGTATAACTATGAAAGCTTAGGATATCATCACTATAGGAGCTGTTAATTACATTTATCATCATATCACTCCACTCCACTCCACTCACTAAATCGAGAAAATTCATAAACAAGTATAGGTTAGCCTAGCTTAGTTTAGAATAGCAGCTCATTCCATGCACTGTTAGTTAATTTGTAATTATCACTTAATTACATTTGGAACTTGGATAGGCAGGCCCGCCAATTAGTGAATCCACCTAGGTTAGCACTGCTGTATTGTATTATTAGTTTAACATTTATTTGATAGCCCCACCACATAGCCTTTCTGTGAGGAATGGCCCAAAATATTTTCTGGTGATTTTCTTTAATTATTTTGTGTATGAGAAAGTTTATAGATGAAATCTCATACTACTTCCACTCCTTAATATAAGAACTAATTGACTAATTTAAGTAGATTAAGAAAATTTATTAAATTAGTTATTTGTAATAAATATGTATTATCTTTCTTAAAATACACTTGCTAGTCATGTGTATTAACTAAAACTATCATTTGATAGAATATTTAATAGTGCAACTACTATTGAAGTTTTATATTTATAATCAAACTAATTATTAAACTAGCTCTTATATTTAGTATAAATTACCCATGTCCATTTGGCGGCCACTAAGAATCAGAAAGTAAAAAGGAGAAATTGGTATATCTTTCTCAAGTATATGCATTGGCTCTCTCTCTTTCTCCCTCTCTTGCTTACAACGTCTTTGACTCGGACCCTCATGGATTGGGTCTTGGATATTGGGTTGGAGGTCAATACTATGTGGCTCAAAATCGGAGAAATATTACCTCTAATTCTTAATATAAAATTTATTTAATTAATTTTAGTAAATTAAAAAATAGTTAAATTAGTTATTTATTAAAAATATATGTTAGTTAATTTTTTTAAAATACCATATTAAATCATCTGTATTGAAAATATCCCTTGATGCAAACTTTTTTAACATTATTGGCAATCAATAAGGATAGTTTGAAGGGAAAAAAAATATGAGGGACAAAATAGAATAAGGTATTATTTTTAGGATTAAACTCAACCCTTCAAATTAGCTCTTATATTAGAGACTAGATGTAGTAATAAATTATAGCTTTTAAAATTTTTTACAATTATTTATATTTATGGTTGTACAAATTGGTTTGAATAGTCCATTTTAATATTTTCATTAACACTTTTTGTTGAAAAATAATTCTTATAAAATTATAAGACAAATCTGATCAATAATTGAATTATCATGTTGTTATGAACCGATCCCTTCCACTAGACTCAACCCTATGTTGATATGGTTATGGGAAGTTAGGAGCATACAATTGTCATTTGTTTGAAGAACTAATGTTGATTCTTGATTGTGTCTCAGATTTCTCTCTCTGTTTTTTTTTTATGCGTGGGATTTATTAAAAGCCATTGTTAATTCTAGCCTAGATCTTATTTTATTGTCACTATTTCATTTCCAAATATTAACAACTACTATATATGAATTGAAAAGACATTCAAAGAAACAAAACATTTAGGTAATTGATATAAATTAAAGAATAAAATTTATATTTTTACATGGCTATCGGGTCAGATTTAGACAATTTGGCTAATGATGATGATGATGATGATGAGAAAGCAGAAGATGGTAATTGACTACCAAAAAAATCCTACCTGCTTTGCCATTTATAAGAGACACTTCTTCAAAATGGCATGTTGCTTTTTATAAGAAACACATTGGAGATGTTTTGACATTTAATGCTTTTTTTTTCATATTTACTTTTAATTAATCATATGTCTCTCTCATCTTCTTTTTTTCCCTTACTGTCTCTCATTTTTTTCACTCATTTTCTCTCCCGCCCACAATTTTCATGAATAAGGGCTTTCTTAAAAAATAAATTACATTTTTTCCATATTTATTACTTCTAACTAATTTTAACCAATTTTTTTTTTATCAATGTGATTTGGTTGATCATCTCTTATATATAAAAAGCAATGGAGGGAGTAGAGTGGCAATTACTTTGTGTTTAACCGTAAATTTTATCGTGCCGGGTCCCGGAAACATAACTTTCTCATATGATTATAGTTTTGTGTGATGTCAAAGGCTGTAACATATATATATACATATAAATATATGTATATATGTATATGTATATGTATTTTATATTATAACCTTTTCTGTGGACTTGGAGTCTTGAATAATTTTAAACGGAGTTTTGTAGCCCGAATTATTATTGTTTGAAATTTGCTGTTTAGATCGTATAATGCTATTTGATGACACCAATGGGCCATGAATTAATTGATTGCACATGGAAAGTCTCCCCCCCCCCCAAAAAAAAAACTTTGGTAGAGATTGATTGAAAGTCATTGTCGATTTAAGTCTTCATTATATATTTTTTTTGGCCAGATTATTATATTATATTATATCATATCGTCTCTTTTCCATTACCAAAGGTAACATTTATGGGGAACTGAAGGGATATTTTGTGTGCATATGTATATTTAAATTGTAAAAAAAATCAAAAAATAAAGTCACCTTTTGATATTCCTTTTGAAAACGACTCACAAATAAATAATTATTTAGGCATAGCAAATCATTTGAAGAGGGGTCCAGATACTCTCTTTTTTTCATTTCTCATTTTCTTCTCAAAACTTCACATTCACTCTTAAATATAGATGAATAAATCCAAACTGTTAAAATTTGATATGCATCGCGCATGACTGCAGCATAGAAAAAATTGAAAAAAATTTAATTTGTAAAATGTTATGATAATAATAATTTTATAAAATATTAAATCTCAACCATTTATTTATTTATTGATCTATTGATTCTGGGACGGAATAAAGAAATTGAAAGCATCTTCTTCCTTGAAAGAGACGTATGAGACTTTAATATTTTATTTGCAATCAACAGTCATATTTTTCTAGACCAACAATAATTAAAATTATCTTAGAAAGCAAGCGTCATTTCTCCTTTTAAGAATTGCATGTAGGTATTCTCGGTTTAGGAATTTTTGGGAAAATGTGTACGCAGGTATGATTATACTAGTGGCGGAGCCAAGACCCTAAAAGTTTTAAGGAATAGTAATTTAATACTTTAAAATGAATTATATTAGGCCTTAAAAAGTAGTAATAGAAGTATAATGAGCATCTTTTTTCTTTTTGGAAATTTATGTTGAGCAGATTGATAAAATTATTGGCATCTTATTATATCGTTCATTAAACAAATATGATGAAACTTTTTTCCTTGGATTTGATGGCAAGTCTTTTTACAATTTTTTTTAGTTTGTTGTTGCTGAGGAGACAAGCAAATTTAATTTTGATGACAAATTGTTCGTTGTCGCTGATCTGATGACAATTTCAAACACAAGCTTCAGTTTAGCAATGTCCTCCAAACACTTTTTAGTGTTCTTTCTTGGAGTGATGCTTCTCATCACTTCAAGCTCTGCAGATTATAATCAGCCTAAAGTCACAGACCCACAATATGATCTTGACTACCCACCAGCTGATAATGATAATGAGTTGCAGCCAGTAGTAGCTTCTATTGAAACTCCATCACTTCAAACTCAGAAGCATGAAGTTGCACATGAACCACAATATGATCTTGACCACCCAAGAGGTGATAATGATAATGAGTTGCAGCCAATAGTAGCTTCTGTTGAAACTCCATCGCTTTGAACTTACAAGCATGGAGTCGCCGATGAACCACAATATGATCTTGACCACCCAACAGGTGATAATGATAATGAGCTACAGCCAACAGGAGCCTCTGTTGAAACTCCAACAATTGGAGAGCAATCTCATTCCAATGCAAAACATGAGATACCACCCATTCATGTTATTATTAAGAAACCACTTGTGTACAAGCCATAACACTCTTAAAACCCACCTAGTTATGTGTGTGCGTGGAGATACACAAGCTATCAGCTATAATACCTAGAAAAATAAGGGAACCAGTTTCGGTGCTCATCCATTTGATGAGCACCATAAGCTCATTAGATCTGAACCGTCTATATCTCATTTGAACGGTCCAAATTTAAAATCTTTAATTAATTATTTTTAAATAGAATAAACTATTTTTTGAAAGAATGATAGTTAAGAGATCATTACTATTTTAGATTCTATACATATTAAAATAATTATTTTGAATAAATAAAAATAAAAAAGAAATCAAATCTAAATCACCCAAATGAGATATAAATAGTTCAAATTTGTTGAGTTTATGGTGCTCATCAAATGGATGAGCACTGAAATTGGTTCCAAAAAATAAGAGGGTATCACAAGGTTTTATGTATATCAATCTTGCTATTATAAAATAAGTGAGTATCAATCATGAGATGCTATGCATATTTTGGTGTTATACAAATAAGCAAATGTGTGAAGGCGTTATTTATATGTCTCAACCTAATTATAGGAATTGATGGTAGAACATTCTATAATCTTAAAATTAAATGCAATACTCTGAAAAATAACAATAGAGGATAGAGATTCGGAATCGAAACAAAAATATTTTTGAATCTTCTCTAAGAGCATTAAAATCCTAATTAACCGTTATCCCATATTCCATCATTTTAATTTGAATTGTGATGAAGTTATATGAATGATTTGGGTGTTTGGAACAATTTATATATCATGAAATTCATTTTGCGTAGCTTTTTTTTTTTTTTTTTATATGATTATCTAATGAAGTCAAATTCAAACACTGCGGATCTAATTGTAGATAGCTCCTCCAAAGACGTATTCTTTATTCACATGGATACGAGCTTGAAACCTTGTGTTTAAGCATCAAAGCCCCTTCTATTAGGACTAATACTCGTTGTTTATTTTGCGTAGCTAATTGCATGAAAAACTATGGGTTTTCGGCACTCATATAGATTTATGGTTTATGGGTTTATGTGTGTACATAGTATATACTGTTGTAAATTGGATTGGATGTACTGGATGTGGCTCAAGACCTATTTTGTGTATGATGTGTACCCATTTGACACCATCAAGCAGCAACTTTGAGATTTAAGTGAAATAGGAAAAGAGTCGAGTAAGAAGTAAAATTCTACAACATATTATATAAAAACACTCTACATTTATGAGAGAAAAAGAGAGCCACAGATTAAAAAGACAATCTCTCTTTTTTTTCGGCTTGAAAAAAGCCACCTGAATTATTCAATAAAGATTTGTAATTCTACTGTTTAAGTGCTTTTGCAATCATAATTAAAATATCAGCTTTTGGCTCATAAGACAGATGAGCCAAAAGCTAATATAAGCATGCCAAAAATTTCAGAACGTGCTTATGGGTTCAATATACTATTTTTGAATACCTTAAACGTGGCTCCAAATATACACTTAGTGTTTGGAAAACCCCATAATTAATTACAATAAAAAGCTCTTTTATATTTTGGTATGCATGCACATGTAGAAATGGTAAAGCTGGATGATCCATGGACTATGAGCCAGGTCGCCGCGGGCTAGAGCTCGTGCTGGAGCTTGCTTGTCAAGAGGTGAGTTGGTGGGTTGGTCTACCAACCTCTCCCTTTTTCCAAAAACATTTTTACACATACATTTTTAAATTTAAATTATAAAATTTTTATAGGCTAAATTCTTCTTTTTTAAATTTTCATATAATTAAATAATTAAATTAATTTCAAAACTTAAAATATAAACATGTAACTCGTTTTTAATAGTTACTTTGCTAATGCAAAAATGATAAAACAAAAAAAAGATACATCAAAATTAGAATCAAAGTCTCTAACAATATACAAAGTTATATTTAAATTGAGTGAAAATAATAAAACTTTTAATTATTAAAATTGAAATATGAATTGTGAAAAAAATTAATAAAAGGGGTAGCTGCAGGTTGGCATCTTGGCCAGCTGCGAGTTAGTGGGTTGCAGGCTGAAAACAACTGCAGTAAAATGAGCTCATATCTTGCCAACCCAACTCATTATTTTTGCGAGTTAGCGGTTGGGTCAACGAACGAAACCTATATTACCACATCTATTTGACACATAGTAGCAACATATCAAGAGTTAAAATGTAAATTTATTCTGAAGTCACAAATACACAATTGGAAGTTGGAACATAACGTTCATTTGGATGTAAAACTGTTAATGAAGATTTCAAAGGGTGCGAAAATCATTTCATTAATGTTTAGGTCTAGTATTGTGTCTATTATATTATTTCAAAAAAAACTACATTTTTTTGGGTAAAGGAAAAACTACTACATTTTTTATTGTAAACAAACTATAAATGGCATTTGACATATTATATTATATTATATTTAGAATTTCTGTCTTCCAAATATTGTATATTGTAATAAACTTATGAAAAAAATCTAGCTATTCATATTCTTTTTGGGACCAATCGAGTCATTTCCATCCAAAAAGTCCCACAAAATATGTTTGTGTGTGTGTGTGTGTAAATCTAAATCAATGATTAAGTCTTGCAAGTAGTACAACCAAATAAAGAAAAATATGCGTTCATGCAGTACAAATATAGCGACTGAGTACATCTGCCAGCCTGTACTCTTTTTTTTTTTTTTTTGGAAGCACACAGGATGGCCACACCACTTGGCCACCCGAGTTGGAGCTCATAGTCTATGATTTGCATCCACATCGCATCCCATTTTGATATTTCCTTTAAATGTAATTGTAATAATTGTTTTTTTTTACCGAAATTGTAATTAATTGTTAATTAGATAGAATACATCAGAAGATCGGATATTAAAACTTGCGATCAGGTATCTATAATATCTTGGAAATACCCCCTCAAATCTTATTATAAGAAGCTTTTAACTAATTCACCGTGTACCAACAAAAATATTTAAAAGCAATAAATTTATTATAAAATTCAAGTGATTTTGAATAGTGAAAATCCTTTTTTTTTTTTTTGGTCAGAGTGAAAATCCTAATTAAATCTGCTTGAAATATGAAAACTCAAATTAAGACTTACACTTTTAACAAATTCCTAATTATTCTAAGAAGCCTTGTTAAGAATTTTTTTAATGTTGTTTAAAGAATAAAATGCCCTTTTATTATTTAGAATAAACCATGAAAACTTGAGATCATATAGTATTTATTTATAAAAATGTTTTACATAAGAAAATTTGGAAATCCTAAGAGCCAAAAATTGACACTGCATAATATAATATTTTATTCTAACTCTAATATATTGATAAAAAATTTATGAGAACAGGGACTTTTTTTTATAATGAGAACATGGACCTTTTTAATTACTTGATTCCAACACCATTAAATTTTTAAAAAAATTTCCTTATAGTTAAAAAATCAAAATCTTAGGGCCGGTTTTTTTTTTTCCCTCAAAACAATTTTATACAATTGTTTTTTAAACCAATTTTTGTAAACAAAAAAATCTGTTTGGATAATTATTTTAAAAAATTACATTTGAAAATAAACATATTGAGACCGGAGGATAAAGCTTCAATTAGAACTCATGACGTAAGCTGAGAAAAAGCCATTGAGTAGAGAAGAAGGGTTTCCCAATTTTTTCAAACAAAAAATAAGAAATGCAAAAGCAAAAACAACAAAAAAAAAACAAAAAATTGTTTTGGTTTTTTAGTTTTTTAAAACAGATTTTTGTTTTTTTAAAGATATTTAACTAAAAACAAATTACCAAACAATTTTTTTTATTTTTAAAAGTAAACAGCTCTTTTCAAAACAAAAAACCAAACAAACCCTTAATGTATTAGTAAATTTCAGCATTAAATTTGTCTTTTTTTTCTTGAGTACTTTGCTATATCAGTCATATAGTCATATAGACGTTCTCATCACATTATATCTTATAATCTTATTACAAAAATTCATACTAATAATTAATAGGAACTTGTACTAGAAATCTAAATTTTTTTCAACTTTTGATGGGACGGATGGAGTAATATAAAGTGCTTAATATAAATTTATACAAAAAATCATACATTTTAGTCTTTTAACAACAAATGAAGTAAGAATGTGTGAAACTGATGGATCATCTGAATGCATCTCAAGAAAAAAGAAGCTAGATCATAAATTGATTGAAGCAATTACCAATTTGCTAACTTAGAAAGGCATTTTAGTCTTTTAATAATATTTTTTTAAAAATCTCTAATAAGGCCTATAGGTCTAATTAGGGATTTGTTAAAAGTGCAGACCTTAATTTAGATTTTGATATTTCAACCAGATTTAATTAAATTTCTCCCTTTTGAATATTACCCTAGTTAGCTATATTAAATTCTAACATCATATTAATTTCTATTCTTTCACTATTTGTATTAAATATAGAAATATTATAAATATTTAACCCTCATTAAAACTATAAAGATCTTACAAAAAGGCCAAACATTTTTTCTAAAATGGGTCCTATAAAAAAAAAACTGGAGGATGTAGTCATTTAGACAGCTGCAAATATTGGAAGATAGGTTCAAAGAATCTCATTTTCTTCTTTTTTTCCCCCTCTTTTTAGAATCATATATTCACCCTAAGATCAAGAAAATAAATGGTTCATAAAAAAATAAATAGTTGAAATTTAACATTTTATAAAATTATCATTATAAATTTAAGCCCTTATAATTTGACATACACAGCACAATTCATAAATGCAATATAGAAAAATACAAAAAATTAATTTATGAATAACAATACTTTTATAGAATATTAAATAATAATAATTTTATAAAATATTAGATCTAAAATATTCTCTTTTGATCTAAAGATAAAGATGAGATATTGAGAAGAAATAGAGAATGAAAAAATGAAACCATCTGCATCCTTTTGTTTTTGTTTTTTTGTTTTTTTTTTTTTTGTGTTGAGCCCAGGATATTCACTGTCAACAATAGTGATTAATCCTCTCGCATCGTCAACTTTCGTTAACTTTCTGAACAAGTTTTAGTACTGCTCATGAAACCCTTTTCATACACACAGCCAAGGATCAAACTCTTCACTAAAATAAGTTAGATGTATAATAATTTAAATATATACCTACATCAATGATTAAGTCTTGCAAATAGTATAATCATTTTTTTTTTCAAGAAAAAATGGTCATGCAGCCATAAAAATATAGTGATCGAATGCATCTGCCGGCCTGGACTTTATTTTTTTATCATTATTTTCTTTATCAAGTAATGTATTTTTATAATAAAGTATAATGAATACACAAGAAGTCCACACCAATTGCCCATGGGCGCGGTTCCTCTCCACTGAGGTTCCCATCCACTGCGTCTCCACTTCGACTCTATGACAATAGTTTGGAACAGATGATAAAACGCAACTGAAATGGATTGTCGTGGATGGCTATAAAACTAAGTTCCAAGATTAAAGAGAAGCAAGAGGCGGAGCACATGCTCTTATGGGCTGATATGGATACATATGTAGGGCCCACAAAATATCGCCGATAAAAAAGTATTTTCTTTCAAAACAAAATTTATAAATAATCAAGTGTTACCATTTTACACAATCAAATTATCTTTTTATTAAAAAATTGAAAGGTAAAATAATATATCATGTTAAGAATTTAATGATGTCACTTGTGATATATAAATAGAATAAAAAACTTTCTTACTTTATAAATAGAACTAGAGAAGTAGTTTATATAAGTTAAAAATTTAATGATATGATACGTAATTAGAACCAAAAAAATTTTCACCTTGCTTTGTATGAAAGGTAAAATAGTATATTCACCTTGATAATTTAATAATGTGATATATAACTAGAACGAAAAAATTTCTTACTTTACCTTATAAATAAGATTAAAAAAATAATTCATATAAAATAAAATAGTATATTCATATTAAAAATTTAATGATGTAATATATAAATAGGATAAAAAAAATTTCTCACTTTGTTTTATAAATAAGATAAAAAAAAGTAGTTTACATGGTGTTTTAAAAAGGATGATTTTGATGTAATATAAATAAATTTTGTCTCGGAATAAAAATATTTTTGTACTGGTGATATTTTGTTGGCCCCACACATGCATCCATGTTATCCCCAAGAGAGCCTCTTGCTTCTTTTTAATTAATTTTAAAATTCAATTTTATAGCCACTCACGACAATCCATTTCACTTGGATTTTGTCATCTGCCCCAAACGATTGTCGTGGAGCCGAAGTGGAGGCGCAGCGGATGGGAACTTCAGTGGAGAGAAACCGTGCCCATTGCGCATCCTAATTTTACTATAAATAATATTGCAACTATATTGATTTGCATAATCAAAAACACAATAAGTTTCATCAGTTTAACAATGTTCTCTAAACGCTTCTTGTTAGTGTTGTTTCTTGGAGTGGCCATTCTCCTCACTTCAAGCTTTGCAGAATCCGAAAAGCCGAAAGTCACGAAACCCCGAAATGCCGACGGACCACCGATCTGTGATTTAACAGTTGTTGAGAATGCTGAGTCTCCAGTACCACCTTTAAGTCCTGAAGGTCTTCCACCATCCAGCTCTCAAACAGGCCGACCCATATCTGTTGAGGATATGGTGACATCACTATCACCACCTGATGATGACGAAGGGGAAGTCTGGATATAGCAACGCCTGTTGAAACAAGCCACACATTTAAGACCCACCTAGTTATGTGTGGAGAGATGCTACCAAGTTATTAGCCCCTATATACTTATAAAAATAAGGCGATCTTATAAGTGTGTTTATGTATTATCTTGCTATTATAAAAATAAAGAGAGTTTATATATTTCTCTCCATAGTTTGTCTTCAAGTGCTTGGCCAATTCTGTTTTACGTTGATCTTGTTGTTTAGTATGCATTCTATAAAAAGAAAGTAGAAAGCGGAAGGTGGTTATGAGAAGTTTGAAGCATATATACGTTTGGGATTTGTTTGAAAAACTAATGTAGATTCATTAGAAGTCATTGTCAATGCTAGGTCTTAATATTGTCATTTTCTATTTATACCAATTAGAAGTCATTGTCAATGCTAGGTCTTAATATTGTCATTTTCTCTTTATACCAATTATTTACATTAACTCACGTTGAATTGAAGTGATACTGAAAGAAGCAAAACCTTTTGGTAACTGAGGTAAATTAAAGAATAAAGTATACATTCTTTTCACGATTTTTTAAGGAAAAATTGGAAAACTGTGATTAACCTTGTGGAAAAGTGGCATTAGAGCAAAATATCATCGCCCCCCCCCCCCCGACAGAAGTCTGTTCACACTGGCTGTTTCTAGCCTCTATGATTTTTAACCATCAGATGTGAATGCGTCAATTAAACTCCCTGACCGGTGTGCCCCCTGACGGATCATCTCGACACGATCTTCCCTCTTGCACTCTCTGACCAATGATCTTCATCTTCCTCATCCCAGTTCCCAAAATCGCGACCTCCGTCCCCGCCCCCCCCGCCAAAAAAAAAAAATCCATCATTTCGATGCTGCGGCGATGTTGGCCGAATTGCCAAAGGAGCTCGGTGGAGCGATTTAGTATGGCTGAATTTGACTCTAGAGAAGTGTTCGCAATAACTAAGTTTTTTTTTTTTTGGCCAAAACTCGCAATAACTAAGTTACGCAATCTGAAAAGTTAGTTAAAATTAGTTAAACATAAAAATTGTAACTTAGATTTCTAAAAACACCTTTATTTATGAAAGGGTTGAGTGGGAGAGACAATGAGTGAAAAAAGAAATACTAGTATAATTAATTAAAGGTAAAAATAAAAAAAAGCGATCTAACAGATTTGGAGTGATGCTTATATTTTGAACCAGAAGGAGTATCATCCTCTTGGTTTTATTAATTTTATTGATTGATTGTGCATTCTTCTGGCCATGGTTGTGTGTGACAAACAACTACTTTGATTATGGGTGCACAATGGGTTAATGTTTTATATTTAGGACCAAAGTCAACTTCCAACTAACTCTTATATTAGCTTCAATATAAGAGTTAATTTGACATTTAATTTAGTCATAGATATAAGATTTTAATCCACTTTATCTCTTATATTTATTTATTTTTTTATAAGATAGTCCTTATAATAGTTGAACATATTAAATGTTTCATCAAATGGTAATTATAGCTTATATATATGATTAGCAAAGGTATTTTAGAGAAGACAATATCTATTTCTTACAAATAACTGATTTAACTAATTTTCTTAATCTACTTAAATTAATTAATTAACTCTTATATTAAGGATCGAAGATAGTATTTGGAACTTAACAAGTTAGTAATAAATTGTAAATTTTACAATTCTTTTTACAATTATTTATATTTATGGTTGTATATATTGGTTTGAATTGTTCATTTTAAGATTTTGATCTACAAATTTAATTGAAAAACCATACTTCATAAAATTACAATAGAATTTCATCAAATAATAAATAATTGAATTATCTATATTAGACATGAAATTAATGAACCTATAAACCAACCACAGTTTGGCTAATAATGACGACGATGACGATGATAAAGTTAGAAGGTACAAGACGGTCATGAGAAGTTAGAAGCATACACTCGGCGTTTTTTTTGAAAAACTAATGTTGATGATTCTGGATTATGCCTCAACTTTCTTTTCTTTCTTTTTTTTTTTGGACGGAGAATTTATTAAAAGCCATTGTTAATTCTAGGTCTTATTTTAGGGAGAATTGCTTTGAATCCCCCAAATAAGGAGCATAATTACTAAAAAAATCTCAATGACAACATAACAGCTGATAAGTTCCAAAATAGTAAACGATAACAGCTCAAAGTCCAGTCACTGTTTCATTACCAAATATTACCTCTTGTTTTTAATATATGAGCTAATTGGAGATTTAATTTGATCCTAAATATAAGACCCAATCCACTTTGTCTCTCATATTTATCTATTTTTTCCAAGGTAGCCTTTGTAATAGTTACACATGTTAAATGTTTTATCAAATGGTAATTTTAACTAATACACATAATTAATAAAGGTATTTTAAAGAAAACAATACATATTTATTACAAATAACTAACTTAACTATTTTTTTTAATATACTCAAATTAGTCAACTAGCTCTTATATCAAGGATAGGAGGTAGTATTAACAATTAGGATGAATTGAAAAGGCATTCAAAGAAACGAAACATTTTGGAAATTAATATGAACTAAGAAATAAAATTTATATTTTTATATGACTATAGCAACAATTTGGCTAATAATAAAATTATTATTATTATTATTATGGTAACAATAAGTAGAAAAGGCAGAATATGTTTCTGACTATCAAAAAAAAAAAAAAGTGGTAATTAATCTGTGTTTAACTACAATTTTATCTTGCCGGGTCCCTGAAACGTAACTGACTCATACGATTATAGTTTTGTGTGATGTCAAAGCTATAAAAAGAAAATAATGTGTGTGTATGCGTGTGTGTTTCTGTGGACCTGGAGTCTTGAATAATTTTAACCGGAGTTTTGTAGCCCGAGTTATTATTGTTTGAAATTTGCTGTTTAGATATATAATGCTATTTGATGACACCAATGGACCACGAATTAATTAATTGAACATCGAAAGTCATTTTTTTAACTTGATAGAGGATTGATTGAAAGTCATTGTAAATTCTGAGTCTTTCTTATATTATATTATACTGCTTTGGTCCTATTTGCAGAACAAGGAGAGAAATTTTTTATCTGAATATATAATTTTATCCTTCATTTATTATTGTATTAATTTTGTTTACACGAGGTATAAGCTATATTAAAAGAGGA
This sequence comes from Neltuma alba, assembly GCF_004799145.2. NCBI lineage: Eukaryota > Viridiplantae > Streptophyta > Magnoliopsida > Fabales > Fabaceae > Neltuma > Neltuma alba. Next base: position 47,988 of record NW_021635334.1, on the reverse strand, counting down.
TAAAGTTGGACAGTTATTGAATTTTAAATGAGAGATAATAAAGTTTAAGATTTTCTTTAGTTTGTGTGAAAATTCTAGAAGTGATTTATAAATAAAACTAGAGAAGTACTATTGTTTTTGGCCTGATTATTATATTCTCTCGTCCCATATTATAAGTAATATTAGAACTCATCACGTAGATCAAAATGTTAGTTAAAATTAGTTTAAAACAATATATATGTAAAAATTAGAAGTTCTTTCACTAAAATACCCTTATTTATAGGGGAGAGAGTATAAGAGAGAGAATAAGAAAATTATTATAATAAAGAGAATTACGTAAGAGAGAGAATGTGTGATAGAGAGATGATAGTTTGGAAAATGAGATAATAGTATTAAAATAAGTAATTAATGAGGGCAACATAGAGAATTCACTACAAAAATTTAAGACAACTTGTAAATGTTGCCTATATTTAGGAAAAAGAGAGAAATGGTAGTTGTTGCTTATAATATAGGATGGAGGGAGTACTCTATTGTGTTGTATTGTCGATCTCTTTCATTACCAAAGATAACATTTATGCCGAACTGAAGGGTCAATCGAGGTAGGCAATAGAATCAAATGGTTAACGGACTTTATTATAGCACAAAAAAGGAGTTTCAAATTTGAGTGCTAATTGAATTTCAGATCAAGTTTATTTCTCATACTTCAATAGATTTTAATAACAATTGACGTGGAAATAACAACACATTTTGTTAAGAATTTCTTATTTGCAATTTAAAAAATCCCAATGAGAAGTTCTAATGTCAAAAAAGACAATCCTGCACTTACCATTGGTATTTTTTTGTAGTTATTTTTTCCTTAGAACCTAGCTCATAGCAATTCTCTAATTATTAATCGTTAAGTCACTTTTGTCAATAGCAAGTTAACCCAATAGTAGTACGTAACCTGTTATGTTTGGGTAAGGTTTCAAAGTTAAATTTGGCGTTAATATGTTTCATGTTTGATTGCATGCATGTGCTGTATCTAAATTGTATGTGAAAAAAACAAAGAAAGTCACTTTTTGATATTCCTTTTAAGTTTAACAAATGACTTGCAAATAGTTATTTAGATAATGGCAAATCATTGGAAGAGGGATCCAGATACTCTCCTTTTTCTTCTTTCTCTTTTGCTCCTCAAAAGTTCATATTCATTCTTAGATCAAATAATTAAATGGTAAAAATTTAATATTTTGAAACTGTTATTATAAATATAGATTAATAATTTTAAACTGTTAAAGTTTGGCATACACAGTGCGTAACTGTAATATAGAAAAAAGTTTTAAAAAATTAATTTGTAAAATATAATAATAATTTTATAAAATATTAAATTTTAACTGTTTATTTAATTATTTTGGTCTATAGATTGTGAGAAGAAATAAAGAAAGTGAAAGCATCTTCTTTCTTGTGAAACAGACACATGAAACTTTAATACTTTATCTGCAATCAGCACTCTCATATTCTTAAATTGTTTTTATTAATAGATGCATTTCATCTTTTAACAAAATTTTTTAGACCAAACAATAATTAAAATTTTTGGATAAAAAAGCGTCATTTCTTTTAAGAATTGTATGTAGTTATTCTCACGTTTAGGAATTATAGGCCTAGAAAAGTAGTAATAGAAGTATAGTGATGAGCATATTTTTCCATTTTGAAAATTTATATTGAGCAGGTTGATATAATCTTTGCCATCTTTCCTCGATTATTTTACAAATATGATGAAACTTTTTTCTTGGCTTTGATGGCCAATTTTAAAAATTATTTTTATTTTGTTGTTATTGCTGAAGAGACAAGCAAATTTAAATTTGATATTTTTCGTTGTTGCTGATCTGGTGACAATTGCATCTTGAAAACTATGTCCATTTTTATATTCTAATAACCTAAGAAAAAGACAAGCACTTCTTTTGGGACCAATCAAGTCATTTCATCAAACAAATCCCAACTGCAAACCATTATCTATATCCATTAGCCAATAGCCACAAACACAATTACTTCTGCTTATATTTGTATGAAGGGTAAGAAATGCATTTCTTCACTAAAATAAGTTAGATGTACAATAATTATATATATATGTGTGCACGCGCGTCTGTGTTAATATAATATTTAGTGTCCGTAAGTTAACCTTGTTTTGATTTTAAGCCACAAAATTTGATTTTATTTTGATCTGCATAAAGATTTTTAATTCTTGGAACAATATTATTTCAGAAACTAAAACTATTGGTTTCAAATTTCAAGGATCAAAATCAAAATGAGTTCAAATTTTAAATACTAAAAAAGATATTAACCATATACACACATGTGTATGTACATTTTGCAAATAGTACAACGAAATTAAAAAAAAAAAGTTATTATGCAGTCATATATATATATATATGGATTAATACAACCTTCAATTCTTAAAATTTGACTTCATTTTTGCTTAAAGATTTTTGGTCTCTGAAACACTATTTTTGGGTTTGAAACAAGGTTTGGAGAACTGCCACCAGTGGTTTCAAATTTTAAAGACCAAAACTAAAACGAACTCAAATTTCAGGAACTAAAGGTGATATCAACCCTATATATATCTTTTTAATATCTACATCAACGATTAAGTCTTGCAAATAGTACAATCAAATTTGAAAAAAGAAAGTGGTCCAGCAGCGTATAGTGATTGAGTACATCTGCCAGCCTGGACCTTATTTTTAATCAGTATTTTCTTTATTTTATGTATTTTTATAATAAAATATAAATAGATGCACAAGATGTCCACACCAATTGGCCACCCCTAGTTGTACTATAAATCATATTGGCGCCCATAGTTCATTTGCATCATCAAACAATATGTCTTCTAAACACTTCTTGCTAGTTTTCCTTTTTGGAGTGATGTTTCTTATCACTTCAGGCTTTGCAGATTATAATCAGCTTGAAGTTGCAGAACCACAGTATTATCTTGACCACCCACCAGCTGATAATGATAACCACCCACCAGCGGATAATGATAACCACCCACCAGGTGATAACGATAGCCACCCCCCAGCTGATAACGATAACCACCCACCAGGTGATAATGATAACCACCCACCAGGTGATAATGATAACCACCCACCAGGTGATAATGATAACCACCCACGATGTGATAATTCTGTTGAAACTCTTGGAGAGCAATCTTCTTCCAATGCAAAATATGAGAAACAACCCATTCATGTTCTTGTTAAGAAACCACTTGTTTAATTACAAGCCGCAACAAAGTTATGTGTGGAGAAAGCCCCTATCAGATCCAGAAAAATAAGAGGGTATATCATAAGATTTTATGTATATTGATCTTGCTATTTTGAAAATAAGTGAGTCATCGATTGTATATTTTGGTGTTATGCAAAGAAGCAAATGTGTGAAGGCATTATTTATATGTCTCAACCTAATTATAGGAATTGATGGTAGAACATTCTATAATCTTAAAATTAAATGCAATACTCTGAAAAATAACAATATATGATAGAGATTCAAAATCAAAACAAAATATATAATTGCCTAAAAAATATTTTTGAATCTTCTCCAAGAATCTAGAAATCCTTATTGATCGTTATCCTATATTCCATCATTTTAATTTGAATTATGATGAAGTTATATGAATGATTTGGCGTGTTTGGAACAATTTATATACAATGAAGTTCGTTCTGCCTAGCCTTCTTTTTTTCTTCAATTGATTATCTGATAAAGTCAAATATGCTTGAAATATGAAAACTCAAATTAAGACTTACACTTTTAACAAATTCCTAATTATTCTAAGAAGCCTTATTAAGAATTTTTTTAATGTTGTTTAAAGAATAAAATGCCCTTTTATTATTTAGAATAAACCATGAAAACCTGAGATCATATAGTATTTATTTATAAAAATGTTTTACATAAGAAAATTTGGAAATCCTAAGAGCCAAAAATTGACACTGCATAATATAATATTTTATGCTAACTCTAATATATTGATAAAAAATTTATGAGAACAGGGACTTTTTTTTATAATGAGAACATGGACCTTTTTAATTACTTGATTCCAACACCATTAAATTTTTTAAAAATTTTCCTTATAGTTAAAAAATCAAAATCTTAGGGCCGGTTTGTTTTTTTTTCCCCCTCAAAACAATTTTATACAATTGTTTTTTAAAACAAGTTTTGTAAACAAAAAAATCTGTTTGGATAACAAGTTAGTAATAAATTGTAAATTTTACAATTTTTTTTACAATTATTTATATTTATGGTTGTATATATTGGTTTGAATTGTTCATTTTACGATTTTCATCTACAAATTTAATTGAAAAACCATACTTTATAAAATTATAATAGAATTTCATCAAATAATAAATAATTGAATTATCTATATTAGACATGAAATTAATGAACCTATAAACCAACCACAGTTTGGCTAATAATGACGACGATGACGATGATAAAGTTAGAAAGTACAAGACGGTCATGAGAAGTTAGAAGCATACACTCGGCGTTTTTTCGAAAAACTAATGTTGATGATTCTGGATTATGCCTCAACTTTCTTTTCTTTTCTTTTCATTTTTGGACGGAGAATTTATTAAAAGCCATTGTTAATTCTAGGTCTTACTTTAGGGAGAATTGCTTTGAATCCCCCAAATAAGGAGCATAATTACTAAAAAAATCTCAACGACAACATAACAGCTGATAAGTTCCAAAATAGTAAATGATAACAGCTCAAAGTCCAGTCACTGTTTCATTACCAAATATTACCTCTGGTTTTTAATATAAGAGCTAATTTGAGATTCAATTTGATCCTAAATACAAGACCCAATCTACTTTGTCTCTCATATTTATCCATTTTTTCCATGGTAGCCTTTGTGATAGTTACACATGTTAAATGTTTTATCAAATGGTAATTTTAGCTAATACACATGATTAATAAAGGTATTTTAAAGAAAACAACACATATTTATTACAAATAACTAACTTAACTAATTTTTTTAATATACTGAAATTAGTCAACTAGTTCTTATATCAAGGATAGGAGGTAGTATTAACAATTAGGATGAATTGAAAAGGCATTCAAAGAAACGAAACATTTTGGAAATTAATATGAACTAAGAAATAAAATTTATATTTTTATATGACTATGGCAACAATTTGGCTAATAATAAAATTATTATTATTATTATTATGGTAACAATAAGTAGAAAAGGCAGAATATGTTTCTGACTACCACAAAAAAAAAAAAGAGTGGTAATTAATCTGTGTTTAACTACAATTTTATCGTGCCGGGTCCCTGAAACGTAACTGACTCGTACGATTATAGTTTTGTGTGATGTCAAAGCTATAAAAAGAAAATAATGTGTGTGTATGCGTGTGTTTCTGTGGACCTGGAGTCTTGAATAATTTTAACCGGAGTTTTGTAGCCCGAGTTATTATTGTTTGAAATTTGCTGTTTAGATATATAATGCTATTTGATGACACCAATGGACCACGAATTAATTAATTGAACATCGAAAGTCATTTTTTTAACTTGATAGAGGATTGATTGAAAGTCATTGTAAATTCTAAGTCTTTCTTATATTATATTATACTCCTTTGGTCCTATTTGCAGAACAAGGAGAGAAATTTGTTATGTGAATATATAATTTTATCCTTCATTTATTATTGTATTAATTTTGTTTACACAAGGTACAAGCTATATTAAATGAGGATAAAGTTGGACAGTTATTGAATTTTAAATGAGAGATAATGAAGTTTAAGATTTTCTTTAGTTTGTGTGAAAATTCTAGAAGTGATTTATAAATAAAACTAGAGAAGTACTATTGTTTTTGGCCTGATTATTATACTCTCTTGTCCCATATTATAAGCAACATTAGAACTCATCACGTAGATCAAAATGTTAGTTAAAATTAGTTTAAAACAATAAATATGTAAAAATTAGAATTTCTTTCACTAAAATACCCTTATTTATAGGGGGAGAGAGTATAAGAGAGAGAATAAGAAAATTATTATAATAAAGAGAATTACGTAAGAGAGAGAATGTGTGATAGAGAGATGATAGTTTGGAAAATGAGATAATAAATATATTAAGTACTCCCTCTGTTCCTTATTATAAGAGACATTTGATGCTTATGGCATATTTCTATATATAAGAGACACTTAAAAGTTGTCTTTACTTTTTTGTGTTGATTTCCTATTTTACCTATATCTATTGTCTCCAACTCACACTCTTTCTCCTTCCCACTTCTTTTTCTTTTAACAAATTACCATTGTTCTCTCTCCTTATTAATGAGGGTATTTTTGGAAAAAAATTATACTTTTTACATATTGATTGTTTTTAACTAATTTTAACTGTTTTTTTTATCAAGGTAATTCGGTTATTCGTCTCTTATAATAAGGAACAGATGGAGTATTAAAATAAGTAATTAATGAGGGCAACATAGAGAATTCACTACAAAAATTTAAGACAACTTGTAAATGTTACTTATATTTAGGAACAAGAGAGAAATGGTAGTTGTTGCTTATGATATGGGATGGAGGGAGTATTTTATTGCGTTGTATTGTCGATCTCTTTCATTACCAAAGATAACATTTATGCCGTGGTTTCAAATGGTTAACGGACTTTATTATAGCACAAAAAAGGAGTTTCAAATTTGAGTGCTAATTGAATTTCAGATCAAGTTTATTTCTCATACTTCAATAGATTTTAATAACAATTGACGTGGAAATAACAACACATTTTGTTAAGAATTTCTTATTTGCAATTTAAAAAATCCCAATGAGAAGTTCTAATGTCAAAAAAGACAATCCTGCACTTACCATTGGTATTTTTTTGTAGTTATTTTTTCCTTAGAACCTAGCTCATCGCAATTCTCCAATTATTAATCGTTAAGTCACTTTTGTCAATAGCAAGTTAACCCAGTAGTAGTACGTAACCTGTTATGTTTGGGTAAGGTTTCAAAGTTAAATTTGGCGTTAATATGTTTCATGTTTGATGGCATGCATGTGCTGTATTTAAACTGTATGTGAGAAAAACAAAGAAAGTCACTTTTTGATATTCCTTTTAAGTTTAACAAATGACTTGCAAATAGTTATTTAGATAATGGCAAATCATTGGAAGAGGGATCCAGATACTCTCCTTTTTCTTCTTTCTCTTTTGCTCCTCAAAAGTTCATATTCATTCTTAGATCAAATAATTAAATGGTAAAAATTTAATATTTTGAAACTGTTATTATAAATATAGATTAATAATTTTAAACTGTTAAAATTTGGCATACACAGTGCGTAACTGTACTATAGAAAAAAGTTTTAAAAAATTAATTTGTAAAATATAATAATAGTTTTATAAAATATTAAATTTTAACCATTTATTTAATTATTTTGGTCTATAGATCCTGAGAAGAAATAAAGAAAGCGAAAGCATCTTCTTTCTTGTGAAACAGACATATGAAACTTTAATACTTTATCTGCAATCAGCACCCTCATATTCTTAAATGTTTCGATTAATATATGCATTTCATCTTTTAACAAAATTTTTTAGAGCAAACAATAATTAAAATTTTTGGATAAAATAAGTGTCATTTCTCCTTTTAAGAATTGTATGAGATTATTCTCACGTTTAGGAATTATATCGGGCCTAGAAAAGGAGTAATAGAAGTATAGTGATGAGCATATTTTTCCTTTTTGGAAATTTATATTGTGCAGGTTGATATAATCTTTGCCATCTTTCCTCGATTATTATACAAATATGATGAAACTTTTTTCTTGGCTTTGATGGCAAATTTTTAAAATTATTTTTAGTTTGTTGTTGCCGAAGAGACAAGGAAATTTAAATTTGATGACCAATTTTTCGTACTTGCTGATCTGGTGACAATTGCATCTTGAAAACTATATCCATTTTTATATTCTAATAACCTAAGAAAAAACAAGCACTCCTTTTGGGAACAATCAAGTCATTTCATCAAACAAATCCCAACTGCAAACCATTATCTATATTCATTTACCAATAGCCACAAACGCTCTTACTTCTACTTATATTTGTATGAAGGGTAAGAAATGCATTTCTTCACTAAAATAAGTTAGATATACAGTAATTATATATATATGCGTCTCTATGTTAATATAATATTTAGTGTCTGAAATTTAATCTTGTTTTGATTTTAGTCCATAAAATTTGATTTTATTTTGATCCGCATAAAGATTTTTAATTCTTAGAACAATATTATTTCAGGAACCAAAACTATTGACTTCAAATTTCAAGGACCAAAATGAAAATGAGTTCAAATTTTAAGTACTTAAAAAGATATTAACCATATACACACGTGTGTGTACAGTTTGCAAATAGTACAACGAATTTTTTTTAAAAAAAGTCATCATGCAGTCATACATATATATATATATATGGATTAATACGACCTTTAATCCTTAAAATTTGACTTCATTTTTGCTTAAAGATTTTTGGTCTCTGAAACTCTATTTTTGGGTTTTGAAACAAGGTTTGGGCAACTGCAACTAGTGGTTTCAAATTTTAAAGACCAAAACTAAAACGAAGTCAAATTTCAGGAATTAAAGGTGATATCAACCCTATATGTATGTTTTTAATATCTACATCAACGATTAAGTCTTGCAAATAGTACAAGCAAATTTGAAAAAAGAAAGTGGTCCAGCAGTGTATAGTGACTGAGTACATCTGCCAGCCTGGACCTTATTTTCAATCATTATTTTCTTCGTCATATGTATTTTATAATAAAATATAAATAGATGCACAAGATGTCCACACCAATTGGCCACCCCTAGTTGTACTATAAATTATATTGGACCCATAGTTCATTTGCATCATCAAACAATGTCTTCTAAACACTTCTTGCTAGTTTTCCTGTTTGGAGTGATGTTTCTTATCACTTCAGGCTTTGCAGATTATAATCAGCTTGAAGTTGCAGCACCACAGTATCATCTTGACCACCCACCAGCTGATAATGATAATGATATACCACCAATAGTAGCCTCTGTTGAAAATCCATCACTTCAAACTCATAAGTCTGAAGTCGCAGATGAACCACAATATATTAACCACCCACCAGCGGATAATGATAACCACCCACCAGGTGATAATGATAATGACATACCGCCAATAGTAGCCTCTGTTGAAACTCTTGGAGAGCAATCTTCTTCCAATGCAAAATATGAGAAACCACCCATTCATGTTCTTGTTAAGAAACCACTTGTTTAATTACTAGCCGCAACAAAGTTATGTGTGGAGAAAGCCCCTATCAGATCTAGAAAAATAAGAGGGTATATCATAAGATTTTATGTATATTGATCTTGCTACTTTGAAAATAAGTGAGTCATCGATTGTATATTTTGGTGTTATGCAAATAAGCAAATGTGTGAAGGCATTATTTATATGTCTCAACCTAATTATAGGAATTGATGGTAGAACATTCTATAATCTTAAAATTAAACGCAATACTCTGAAAAATAACAATACATGATAGAGATTCAAAATCAAAACAAAATATATAATGGCCTAAAAAATATTTTTGAATCTTCTCTAAGAACCTAAAAATCCTTATTGTCCGTTATCCCATATCCCATCATTTTAATTTGAATTGTGATGAAGTTATATGAATGATTTGGGGTGCTTGGAACAATTTATATAAAATGAAGTTCGTTCTGCCTAGCCTTTTGTTTTTTTCCCCCCTTCAATTGATTATCTGATAAAGTCAAATTCAAGCATTGTCGAACAGAATTGAGGGTAGCTCTCCAAAAGACATTTTCTTTATTCACAAGAACTCGAGACCTTATGTTTACATATCAAAGCCCTTTCTATTAGGACTAAGACTTGTTTATTTTGCACAGCTAATTGCATGAAAAACTGTGGGTTTTGACTTTTGAGTGCTCGTATAGATTTATGGTTTATGGGTTTATGTGTGTACATAGTACATACTGTTATAAATTGGATTGGTTGTACTGGATGTGGCATTAAGCGGTAACTTTGAGATTCAAGTGGAATAGGGGAGAAAAAACAAGAATTAAAATTCTACGACATATATAAAAGCACTCTGCATTCATGAGAGGAAAAGAGAGACGGATTACAGAGGCAATCTCTGTTTTTTTCTTTTTGGGTTAAAAAAACCACTTGAATTATTTGATGAAGATTTGTAACTATACTGTTCGAGTGTTTTTTCAATCAAGATTAGAATCAGCTTTTGGATTATGAGTCAGATGGGCCAAAAGCTGATCTAGACATGCCAAAAATTTTAAAACGTGGCTCCAAACATACCTTTAGTGTTTTTAAAGCTCATAATCAATTAAAATAAGCTCTTCTATGTTTTGGTACGCATACACATGGTAATAACCTATCAGGTGTTAAGGTGCAAATCCACTCCGAATTCACAAATGCACATTTGGACGTTGGAACTATAATATTCATTTGGATGTAAAAAATTAACGAAGATTTCGAAAGGGTGAGAAAATTATTTTATTAATGGTTAGGTCTAGTATTGTATCTGCTATATCTTTTATTGTAAACAAACTGCAAATGGTATTTGACATATTATATTATATTTAGAACTTCTGTCTTCCAAATAGTACAACCAAATTAAGAAAAATAAAGTATTTTTATAATAAAGTATAATATATTAAAATATAATGGAAGCACACAGGATGCCCACACCAATTGGCCACCCGAGTTGCTCTATAAATTATATTGGAGCTCATAGTCTATGATTTGCAGCCACAGCACAAGTTCAGTTCAACAATGTCCTCCAAACACTTCTTGCTAGTGTTCCTTTTTGAAGCGGTGTTTCTCAGCGCTTCATCTGAAAATTCAGAGGCTTACCGCCGCCGGCCACCACCAGCTGCTAATAACAACCATCCTCCGGCTGATAACGATAACATCCCAACATTAGACTCATCCTCTGTTGAAATTCCGATCATTGAAGAGCAATCTCTCGACGACAATCGAAAAAATGAGGGACCTTCGATTCATGATCTAGTCAAGAAACCACTTGTTTACAAAACACTTTTAAAACCCACCTAGTTATGTGTGGAGAAACTGCCAAGCTATCAGCCCCTACATACAAAAATAAGGTAGTATCATAAGATTTTATGTATGTATAGTTTGGTATTATAAGAATTAGTGAGTATCATAAATATATTAATTTTGATGTGTGTGTGTGTGTGTTTTTTTTTTAGAGCATTTTTGGTATGTAAATGGAAATGGGATATTAATTTTAAAAAATATAGGTATTTTATTATGAAAAGACCAAAATACCCTTTTTATTTTTGAAAAAATAAAGCACAATCCCATGCACTGAAGCTGAACCGGATCCGTGGACAAGTAGCCCTTATCCCGTTGACCACCGTCCACCACCGTGCATCGGAGTTGGACAAGAACAACGCAATCAAATCACCCAAAAACCATCATTCCTTTCCCTTTTCCTCCTCTAGCTAACTCCAAATATCTAGTACACCATTTTTTTGGGGTTTCGATGGATTTAAGTTTCTTCCAATCGCAGGCGAAGTCAGATTTCATTCACTTCAGCTACCTTCAAATACATTGTTTAAAGAAAAATTGAAGCAATCAACGTAACGAAACCCAACGAAAATGGAGAAGACAAAATCAAATCTTGAATCGCTCGTGGGATTGTAAAGCATAAATCCAGCAATCTGAGGTCTTCGTCATCCTGCCGCAATCGATGAAGACACAAACAAGAGGTCTTCTCAGAAGAGATCGAGTACTTGTAGATCCGTCCTCCTCCGTCGCATTCGCCGTCTTCCGTCGCTTTGCGTTCACCGTCCTCCATCGTCATGCTCAATCGTCCTTGGTGTTTTAATGGAGAGAGGTTGAAGGAGTAAAATGGTCACATAAGTGAGTTCCATGGAACTGGAACCCAGTTCTTATGGGGAGCAAGGAAGTGGCAGTTCTCATATTTCCAGTTTCTCACTTCCTACCCCATTTCCAGTTCCAAGCCTTCACCTCCATGCTACCAAATGGAGCATCAGAATGTTTAATGATTTATGCTTCTTTCATTTGAGGATGCTTTGGGGAAGAAATGATAATTGATTAATTGAACCAGTAAGAATCTAATATTGGGAAGCAATATCTACAATTTTTTGCTTCGAAGACAAAGGACTGGGGAGAAACTTTGAAAGCTTCAACGGTCTATAAAAATGTTTTAATTTTTTTCCCAAGGCAGTATTGACCGATTTTAGTAAGGGCTAAAATAGTCAATTAAAATTACCTTAGTCTTTCATCTTAGTTTTAAATTTTATGATTCTTTAGAATAAATATTAGTAATTTTTATCCCCCTCTTCCTAATCTTCTCTTCTTGTTTTCTTCATTGTATAGGGTACTCATTGAAAATCAATGTTAATTATAAGTCTTATTATATTATATCGTCTCTTTTTTAGTACCAAAGATAACATTCTTGTGAAGCTGTGGGGAAAAAAAAAACACCATTTTTGTGGAATTAAAGAGATATTTAAAGGGGGCCATGATAAAGATCATTCTTTTAGGGATATTATTTGAGAAAGATAATTTTTGTATTCTTGCTCAACCTTCATCCACTAGGCAGGAGATGGAACCTGATAAAGGAGTTAATGGTGTTGTTTGATTTTGAGTCTTTTGAATTTTAATGAAAGACAGACTCCTATTAAAAAACAGGAAGAGATTCTCAAAGAAACGATCCAAATCCAACTGTAATCATATGGTTGAAGGAGTTTTAGATATAAATAAATCGTCCTTTTAATAGTTGGGTTAAATTAAATAACAAAATTATGGGAAGATCATATTAAAAAGCCTTTTGAAATACACATTCTAAGTTGGATTACTAAACTTAAGAAATCATTAATCAAGCCATAAGACTCAAACTAAGATTTAGAAATTTTTGTCAATTTACCTCAATGCTCCTAAGTTATTAGAAAAGAAAAACTGATGACAGTTTGTTATTGCGAAAAGGAACTTGTGAATTGCGAATGTGATGAACTTATGAATTGCAAAATTTTGTTACAAATGAGAATTTGTGAATTGCGAAATTAAAACTTGTGAAATGGGAAATTTAACGTATTAATTTCTGAGAAATTTTTGTGCTTACATTACAAGATGGCATCATGGCCTTCCATCGTTGCTTATCCCATCATCTTCATCTCGCCATCGCCACCTTTCACCATTGAGAAAACCAAACGACAACATCATGGAAGCAGATATGACCTTTGCCCTCTACCAAAGGTTGGAGGGTTCGAAGGTGACATTGAAGCTTCCATCACTCTGAACAAGTCTCTTTTCCTCATTGGACGAAGTCCTACAAATGAAGGTCTTCCCTCTTCCTATTCCATTAACTGAATGTCATATATCTCTTCTATTGTCAGCTTTGTACCTGTTTTAATCTTTTGCAACAAAGTTGGGTCATCTAAGGTCTAGGTTTGGGTTTCCAAAGTTGGATCATCTTTCAATGTTTTGTGATTTATTGTGTGTTCTTTTATTTAGCATATATTGAATAACCATATTTTACAGGATAGCCTTAAAAATTAGTACGTTAAATTTCTCAATTCACAAGTTTTTTTTTTTTAAAAAAACTTTTGTAACTCAAGTACAAGACATCTTTGAGTGTTAACACTTTAAATTTCGCAATTCTCAAGTTCTAAGTTTGCAATTCATAAGTTCCAATTTACAACAAAACTTTTGCAATAAACCTCTTTTAACTCAAGCACAAAACAACCTTAAACTTAACAAGTTAATTTTTGTATTTTACAAGTTCTCATTTACAATAGCAAATTACCTTCAATTTTCCTTTTCTAACAACTCATGGCAGGAGGAGGTAAATTGACAAAATTTCTAAATCCTGTTTTAGGCCATATGGCCTGATTAAAAATTTCTCAAGTTTAATAACCCAAACTGAAATTTGAATATTTCAAAAGACTTTTAATGAGATTTTCTCCAAAATTCATGTCCTTTTGTTATACAAATATTGTTCAACTGTACAATGGCATTACCAATCTAAATGATTAATAAAGTGTTTAAGAAGTTTTTTTTAACCCAAATGTTTTTTTATTTTCTCTTACATATTTAAATTTATAGTACTTGAGTTAGCGAGTAACCTGGCCAATTATAGATTTCAGGAGTGTTTGAAAACTCCAAAAAGCACTTAAAAAAAGTGCACTGACGAGTATAAACGAGACTTTTCCCGTGTACTTATCTTAGAATCTGTAAAATTACTTTTGCAAAAACAAGGAATCATACTACTAATTATTGAATCATTTAATCAATAATTTCAAGATTTTATCTCTACAAACTAACCTTAAAGAAAATTATCTCTACTTCTATTTGCAGTGCATTTTTCCCTTTTATACATACCAGTTAAAATTAAGATTCGAACATGTGATGCGTTGAAAGCAAACTACGAATGTTATTTGACGTATTATATTATTATATTTAAAATTTCTGTTATGGTCTCTTCCAAGTATGGTACTAACCTATGAAAAAAATTATGGCTATTCATACTCATTTTGGGACCAATCGAGTCATTTTCATCCAATAAATCCCAGCTGGAAAACACTATCTATATTCACCAACCATATATTTGCATGAAGAGTAAGAAACGTATTTCTTGACTAAAATATGTATGTGTGTATGTGTTTTAATATCGAAAACATTAACTCTTGCAAACAGCCAATGACGAAGTACCCCTACCATCCTGAACTTTAATTTTGATCATTATTTTAAGGGTAACAGTATACCCAAAATCCTGTTTTTATTTCTCAAGTGTCACTTGCACTTTAATTTTTTTAGTGATGCAATTTCACCAATGATCTATTAGATATGGTACAATCTCACCTGTTTTTTCAGTTTTCTGATGTGATTGCAATTTGTTTACTTTGTATAAAAGCTAATTGTTAATAATTTGATAATGGGTAAAATTTGACCACAAAAAATATTAGCATGCGGGGTGCTCTTGAGAAATAAGATTAGGGTGTGCTAGGTGTTACTTTACCGTTATTTTAATTATTATATGTAGTTTTTTAATAAAATATAATGGATGCACTAAGAAGTCCACATCAATTGGCCACCCTAGTTGTACTATAAATTATATTGGAACCAGTCAATGATTTGCATCATCAAACACAAATAAATTTCATCAGTTTAAACAATGTCCTCTAAACACGTGTGGCTAGTGTTCTTTCTTGGAGTGGTGCTTCTCATCACTTCAAGCCTTGCAGAATCCGATAAGCCAAAAGTTACAAAATCACGATATGCCGGCGGAAAACCGTCACCTTTGGATCCACCACATGACGGACCTCCGATCTGTGATTTGACTGTTGTTGAGAATCTTGAGTCACCGATACCGCCTTTAAATGATGAAGGTCTTCCACCATCCAGCTCTCAAACACAAGGAACCAGGCCAGTTAAAATCCCGGCAATCACTGAAGAGCAATCTCATCACAATTTAGACTATGAAGACCCACCAAATTCATGATTGATCACCTTTAAAAAGCCACCCACCCACCCACCCAGCCAGGCTACGAAAATAAGAGTGTGTCATAAGATTTTATATATAGTTTGGTATTATATATAAAAAAAATGAAAGTAGGGGATCTCTCTTCAACATGTGTACATCTTCAAGTGTTTTGCCATTTCTGTTGGCCTTGTTGTTTAATATGCATGGTTGGTTATAAGGCTGTGTTTTCCATTCTCCTAGTTATTAGAATGATAATGTAATAAAATTGGGTATAATATATTACAAGAAAAAGAGAGTATAGTGTTTTCCATTTAGCTTTATCTGCAAGCGCATGGATCGTAAGTAATGTAAAAAATATTATTCCCTTAGAGACTAAAGCCAGACAAGTTGAAAATCATAAGTGTTTCTTGATTAGGTTAAGTGAAAATATTTTGAAAATGAAAATGTGTAAAGAAAATATTTTTAAAACAAAGATTAAAAGAAAGTTTGAAAACTTGCCTTCAAGACAAGTAAAGACTTAGGAATATTTCTCACTATTGTACTTCATAAAACTTTATTAAAAACTCCTCATATTTAGTGTTTTAATGACAAAGTCCAAAGTTCATAAAATGTTGATTAAGCAACGAGACAAATCAAACCAAGTTGTGGCCAATCACAAGAAAGCATTGAACTCAAGGTAAAAACAACATAACATTATCATTAACCTTAAAGATAGAGTTAAAACAAGTCTTAATACTTATAATAGCTCAAAATAATCCTAGAATAACTAAACTAGCCACATATATCTAGCAAAGAGTCACAAATATACATGTATTTCGTAGCCATCACAGACATAAAGGAGAAAAGAAGAAGAAAACCAAAGGAAATGAAAAATGGAAGTTCAAATCCCTTTCAATTCCAAGGTCAAAGCTCCCAAAACTCCAAACCCTAGCAGAATAGTCATCCAAATAGGTCCCCACGTCGAAGTATGCTTGAAAATTACAAGCCCTTTTATATGCCCTAATTTTTCAGTTTAAGCTCAAAATGCATAGCTGCGAAGGCATACATGCCATAGAGGATTTAACAGAGGAGGATAGTCTTGGTAATATGCAGGCGCCATGGCAGATTAAGCCATGTGCCGCATCACTTCATACAGAGACCCCTTACGTCTTTTCTAGCTAAGAAGCCGCTGTAGATTGGTGCATTGGCTGCAGCAAACGATGCAATCTTAGCCTTTTCAATTTGGTGCTTTGATCTTTGCTTGCTCGACTTCCATATTCTTTGTTTGATTTTCCTAACCAAGCTAAGAGCTTCTTATGAACATCTATCTTCCAAATCCTACCTTCTCCTACATAATAAATCTTTTAGGGATATGCACATATAATCCCAAAGATAAGTTAAAATCAAGCTTTGTACTTGTAATTCATAATTTCTTGATTAGGGGATTAAATGTACACTGATTAATTTTCAAGTGTCCCAAAAATAATATGAAAATGAGCAAATTTGGTGAGAATTTAAAGAGGTTATCATATAGGATTCCTCTACAATTTGTCTCCAAATGTTTGGCCAATTTTGTTTTACATTGGCCTTGCTGTTTAGTGTGTGTGATGCAATGTTTTAAGAGTCAGATTGAACATTGAATCAGAGAGGCCGGCGGGTCATAGTTTGCATACATCAAACCAATCAGACCAGCGATCAGACCGATGACATAATAATTAAATAGAAATAATATTATATACATAATATAAATATAACAAATAAATATGAAAACTTTACATGCAACATCTCTGCAAAGTGTTAAGCCCCAAAACGTTCAAATCATTGAAAGTAACATCATAAAAAGTCAATAATAGCAAGTATAAGAGCCAACACATCTCATTAAGAAAAAGGACACTAGGAAAAAAAGAATTTCCGCAACAACTTGCAGCAGCAACTTTCAAAAGATGACCTAATTAGAAAATTATTAAATTTACCAACCTGATTTAGGATTTTTTTTCCAGTTTAGGTGACTTTATATGGGGTTTCCCCCCTTTTTTTTGTAAAATTTTATTGAGCAGGTACGTAGATGTTACCAATAATAACTTTTTATATTGTTTTCATAACATAGAGGTCATATTAAATCTAAATGGTTGATAGAGTATTTATTTGGCAGGGGAAAAAAAACCATATACCCAAAAGGATGATTATGTTGAGATTGGCTTCTATTAGAAACCAAACTAAGTTTTGAATAGAAAAATGTATTAATGTTTGGGCACGGAAAGTTTAATATTTTGAGTTCAAATTTATAGCATGCACTTGAGTTAAAATCTTACATAAATATTAATTTTCTTAGCCCAAAATTTTTTATTTTGTCTAGGGGTACAATATTGTAAAATTTGCATACCCTGCTTCTATTTGCAGTGAACATTTTTCTTTGTATATACAAGTTAAAATTGAGATGTAAATTTATAAATATGTGGAGAGCAAACAAAAATGCTATTTAAAATGTTGTATTTAGAATTTTTGGTGTTATTAAAGAAAACAAGAGGGATTTCCACTTCTCCGCATATATCACTAAAAAAAAAACTTTGGACTACTACTTTTAGTGGTGACAAAAAAAGTCACCGCTAAAAAGTCGAATTTTAAAGGTGACACTAGAAAGTGGTAGCTAAAAATTATCACTGAAAGTATCTTTCTGAGCAATATAAAAAGTCGCCGCTGAATGTGAGACCTTCGGCAGCGATATTTTCTACTCTTTTATTACCCAGCTTATTAAATATGGGTATATAAAAAAAGAAATATTTAATGTTCATTAAAACTTTAAAATCCCTTATAAAAAAATCAAGGGAAGTAATTATTTAGATGGTTGCAAATAATAGAAGAGAGGTTCAAAAGACTGTCTTTTTCATTTTCTTTTTTTCTTCATAATCTTATATTCACCCTTACATCATAAAAAATAAAATAAATGATTCAAATTTAATATTTTATAAGATTATTATTATAAATATAAGTAAATAAAATTAAACTATAAAATTTGACATTTACAAGACAATGCATAGTTAAAGTATAGAAAAAATAAAAATATTAATTTGTAAAATATAATAATAATTTTATAAAATATTAAATATAAATTATTCATTTTTAATTTAAAGATAAAAATGAAATTCTGATAAGAAATAGAGAAAGAGAAAAAATGAAAGCATTTGGTTCCTTTATTTGCATGAAGAGTAAGAAACGTATTTTTCTCACTATAATAATTTTCTCGCACGATGCTTATCACTATGATGGGTATTTAATAAAGATCCATTAAATACTGGGGAAAAATAATCAAGTTGACTTAATTTGATTGGATTAATAGATATAATGGACTTAAATAACTCATCCTAAGTTTTTTTTTTGGAGAATGACAAAAAAAAGAACCTGAAAATTGTACAATTTCAAATTAGAAATTCCTACAAAAATGTGTTGTTATTTTTAAGTTAAGTGTAGTTAAAACCTATTAACATATAGGAAACAAACCTGATTTGGAATTTAATAATTTTCAGGTCTTTTTTCTATGATTTTCCCTGCTTCTTCTTTTGATATTCCTTTTAAATGTAATCGTAATTAATTGTTAGCTCGTTAGTATCCGATATGAAAAAGTACGATCAGTTATAAAAAAGTTTTGATGTTAAAAATGATTTGCATATAGTTATTTAATTAGTTGCAAATCACTGAAAATGATTACCTACGAGAATTCAACTAGGAAAATAAAAGAAAAGGAAATGTGAAAATATGAAATCCCAATTTGCAAATCATTCTAATTCTAATGTGTTGTTTGAAGTTAACTGAAATTTATAAAAATAAAATAGAATGTAAATAGAGATTGAGGTTGAATTTAAAAAGAAAAAAAAAGCATAATAATTATTATTGTGTAAAATGACATAACAATAATAATAAGAGAGCATAATAATTACTATTTAGGTCGATATTGTGATTTGTTAATTTCTATTCCAAAGCTACTAATAATTATTGAAATGTTGTCAGTACCCATATAAAAATTATTAATGACTGGTAATTAAAACTAAATAGTTAACTTATACTCTATACTTTATATATTATATTAATAATAAAACATGGGTAGCTCAATACTTATACCTAATTTTGGCCCAAACCACTAAGAGGTGGTAGGGCCGAATTCCACTTCCGCCCCTTTTAAAAAACATTCCCTCTTACAATAAATAAATAAATAAATAATCCCACTAGAGGGTAGGCACCTCACCGGTGCCTGGCAGGGGTTGGTTTTTTTTTTTTTTTTAATTTTAGGTTTTTCTCCCATTTAAGTAATATGAACTGTTTTTTTTTTTGAATTGGGATTTCATATTTTCACGTTTTTTTTGTCATTTTCCCAATTCAGCTCTATATTTGCAATCAACGCTTATGTTTTAAAATGTTTAATTCAATTAATACTTACATTTCATTTGTCAACGAAATGTTTTAGACTTAAATATTATTAAATTGATATATAATAGGTGTCATTTCTCCTTTTAAGAATTGTATTGCGTGTAGTCATTCTCAAACTAGTGGGAAAATGTATATGTACATATGATTATACTAGCTAGTGGAAAGCCAAAACATTAATAAATTGAAAAAAAAAAAGTACCCCTCTGACCCTAAATATAAGACCCTTTTTATAGTATGTATAAGGATCTTATATTTAGGATCGGAAGAGTATTTAGTACTTGATCATATTAGGCGTAAAAGACTAAGAGATTATAATATATGTATAATGAGCATTATAGTCTTTCCTTATCTTGATCATTACACAAATATGATGAAATTTTTTCATTGGATTTGATGCCAAAATTTTTAAATTAATTTTAGTTTGTTGTTATTGCTGCATTGACACGAACAATTTTGATGAAAAATTATTCGTTGTTGTTAATCTAGTGACAATTGTCTCTTAAAAATTCTAAGAGCGTACACTACTTCACTAAAATAATAATCTATATGCATATCATTTTAAAAACAATATAATTAATAATAAATGAAAATATTAAAAGCACATCATTAAATTTTATATCTCAATTTGTCAGAACATAAAAGGACACATTGTTCAATGGTACAGTGGCATTGAAAGAAAATTATATCTACTTCTATTTGCAACGCAATCTTATTTTCTCTGTACATATATACAAGTTAAAATTGACAGGTGAATTTATAAATTTGTCGACAAATGTTATTTAAAATATTATATTTGCAATTTTTTGTTGTGACCTCTTTCAAATATTTTATATTATATATAATGACAGCGATAAAATTTTGCTATTCGTAATTCTTTTGGAACCAATCGAGTCATTTTCATGAAGAGTAAGAAACGCCTTTCTTCACTAAAATCTCTACATCAGTGATTAAGTCTTGCAAATAATAGAGGCTGCCAATGCACAAGGCGCTCACCGGTGGAACCTAAGAAGGGATAGATATATGAAGCCTTATCCTTCCAAGTGGAGAGATTGTTTCTACTTTCTAGGATTTGTTCAACATCCTGAATCTTAAGGTCTTAAGAAAATAACGAAAAGTAATGATTATTTAATGCTTAGAAAATTTTTGGGAACATTATGGCATATTGTTTTGAGTAATTAGAACAATGACGAAGAGGTGTAGCAGTAATAGTTACTTTCGTTATTTTTTCAAAGTCTTAAAATTTAAGATGTTACAATTTGAACATGTAATCTCCTTATCATATGGAGGCAATCTTACCATTGCTCCAAAACTTACCCTCTTAAAAAAAAATGAAAATAGGACAACCAAATTAAGAAAAATTAGGATTTACCAAAAAAAAAATTGAATAAAACACATACACCTACCAGCCTAGACTTTATTTTCCATCATGATTTTCTTTATTAAATGATGTACTTTGATATAATATATACTATTGCACAAAAAATTATTTCAAGATATTAAGTGCTACTAAAAAAATATGTTGGAATGCTGAATATACTAAAAATTACCTTAGATATTGGATACTACTGAAAAAAATATTTTAGTGTGATGGATGTCAGAATACTGGTTATTACTGAAATTTTTTTAAAATATTAGGTGCTATTAAAAAATATTTCAGAATGATAGGTGTTAGATACTAGGTGCTAGTAGAAAATTATTCTAGTATGCAGAATTTATTAACAATTAATTTAAGATAATGGATTTGGGATGTTACAATTTGAACCTGTGATCTCTTTATCTCATGGAGGCAATCTTACCTACCGTTGCTCCAAAACTTACCCTCTTAAAAAAAATATTAAAAATAGGACAACCAAATTAAGAAAAATTAGGATTTACCAAAAAAAACTGAGTAAAGCACATACACCTACCAGCGTAGACTTTATTTTCCATCATGATTTTCTTTATTGAATGATGTGCTTTGATATAATATATACTATTGCACAAAAATTATTTCAAGATATTAAGTGCCACTAGAAAATTATGTTGGAATACTGAATGTACTAAAAATTAGCTTAAATATTGGGTACTATTGAAACAATACTTTAATGTGATGGATGTCAGAATGATAGGTGTTAGATACTAGGTGCTAGTAGAAAATTATTTTAGTACGCAGAATGCATTAACAATTAATTTAAAATAATGGATGATACTAACAAAATATTTTAGGATACTAGATTTTAAAAAATAAAAAAGCATTCCCCCTCTTGTTTTGCCTCCAAAACAACGTGGTTTTGGGGGGTAAGCGATGGCAGCGGACGGTAAGAGCATAGGAGAGAAGCCCAAACTCACTTGAATCAGTTAAAAAGTGTGCTTTTGAGCTTTACAAGACGACTTTTTTTTTTGGGCATATTTTCTTTACATGGTGCAAAATTAATCCTCTATGGTCATTTATACTAAAAATGCAACAAAACCATCAAACGAACTTTTGGCTTAGCTTGGGATGGTGATCTTGTAAATTCGATATGTTGGTTCGAACATGTATGTCCAAATTCAATTTTGATCCCAACACAAATTGACAATTTTGTGCCTTCCTTGGACCGAAGAACGTTAAATCCAAACGTACTAGATTTCAAAGTTTCTATTGGGGCTCAAAAATAAGGTTAGCGTATTCTTGATTATTACTTACAGCCAAGTTAAGTAATGCCCAGATTAATACGATCCGTGGTAAATTTTGACAGCAAAATTGGCTGACAAATTACAATAGGGGATTGTAAAATTTAATTATGGAAAGAAAAATAATTTTAAAATTTGTCATTGCCTAGTTATTAAAAAAAAATTCATGATTCACACTAAAAAAAGGGAAGATTTCTATAGTAGTTTACAAAAATAGCTTTAAATAGCATATAATTACATGAAATAATGTGCGTTTCCAAGTGCCTTTTTCAAAGCCTAAGAAATCATTTCCTTGAATGGGTCAAGCATATCTTAATACAGATAACTTAGTAAACCAGAGAAGACGAACAATCACGTGGTAGACTTATTCACGGTGAGAATGGTAAGGGGATTGCATGCTTCATCCAAACTTCATGAACTTCAGGCATATCGCCTTAGTGGAGCATTTTTTGAATCTTTGAAAAGCTTCAAGCTTTACTAGAGACAAGGACTAAGTATTAGCGCCTAATAAAGATTGAAAGTCATGTCCTTGTGGGGTTTTCTTCCCAAGGATGACTTCCCAAACTGAAGATGAAAATGGTGCCTTTTTGTCCAAAAATTCTCTAACTGCCTTCTCATTAAGATTAAAACCCTTTTCCATTAATCTTCAGACAAGACCCTGAGCTTCGGTTACGCCTTTTTCCTTGCAGATACTGTCAACTAGACCGACAAAAGTCAATAAATTTGGAGAATGACCTGCTTCTAACATCTCCATGCAAAACTCAATAGCATCCTGCAATCTGTTACACTTGTAGAGTCCTTTTATAAGGACTGTGTAGCTGAAAGCATTTGGCGAAATGCCATTGTTTTGCATTTTCCTGAAAATCCTTATTGCATCATCGGCTTTATGGACCTTTGTGTAGCCTTCCACAACGGCTGTGTATATGACAACCTCTGGAATTGTACCTTTCTTCCGCATCAAGCCAAAAAGTTTCATGGCCTCTTGAACAAGACAATCTTTGCATAAACCATCAAGCATAGCCACTGCATTGGGGATTAGACCAGTTGCCTTCATCTTCTTGAAGATCTCATCAGCATCCTGAGGTATAGAGTCTGGAGCTGGTTCATCGGGGCTTGACTTTTTCTCTTCTTCGAATTGGCTGCTTCCTGCATCCTCTGAGGGCTTAGTTCTTTTATTATCAAAACCAAGCTTGAATTTCTCAAGAAAATAGTTCTTTTATTATCAAAACCAAGCTTGAATTTCTCAAGAAAACTTTGGTCCATTCTAGGGGCTTCCTTATTTGCTTCTACAGCCATGGTTCTACCCCGAAATCGAGCAGTCGATTGGGAATATATATTTGACTTTTCAGCATCACCTAGGGGGCTATCAGATCTTGGAGTGAAAGGACGGGAGCCTCTGCTAAATTCTCGAAAATTTGGAGGAGGCTGATCAAACTGGTGGTCACTTCTTGAAGGCCTATTTGGAATTGGTTCCGAAGAATGCTGTTGGATTCTGTCACTGGCACCCTTGTCATCAAAACTTAAAGACCCATCAGGGTCTCCCATAGGTCGTTTGATGAAGCAATTATGGTCATCAGAGGAACTAAAGTGGCGTATGCTCCTAAGCCATGATGCCTGTGAACAAGCACAAGAGAAGTGCAATGGAGAAGACGTACAACGTGGAATAGAGTGCCTGTAAGTGCTGGAGGAGGATAAAAGCCTATAAACTTTCCTTTGCAACGCTGGCATGTACACCTGTTCATGGATTGGGTTTAGCACAGAAGAACTAATCTCCAAATCAGAAGTAAATGAAAATATAGGGAAAAAATTAGCTGACAACCCAATACAGAATAATAATCAAGTAAAAAGGATCTAGGAAAGAAGGGATAAAAGGATCAGATTATTCGAATTTTTCTACATACAACCTAAAGGGATATTTGAGTCAAGAACAATGGACCCCAAAAAAATCGTATTCTATTTAATTGTCTGATTGGACAATAAACATTAACTTTTAGCTATCACTTTCAATGTCAACAGATGTTACCTAAGCAATATATGATGTTGATCATTGCATTTTTCAAAGTAGGTGAGCCATTTATCCAATTTCTGAAATCTAAAACTTCGGCGCGCGAAAGCAAGTTTCAGGCAAGGAATTTAGGTGATTTGAAATTCCAGTACCCAAACCAAAGTTGAAGTCCAAGTAACAATATTCATGGATGGCTGTTACAGTTTAGCTAAACTTAGCATCACGGAGAGAGTAAAAGACCCCTTATTTAAAAAGAAGTGGTTGTTAGGGGAAAGGGAGAAGATCACATACAAGACAACATGAGTTACTTGACAGGAACATATCGTGTGAGGAGAAAAAGAAATTTTGCATGAGATTAAAAATAGTTTCACTAAGAATTTATCACAATTCTTTTCCTGTCCATTCAGATTCAAAAACAGGGTTAAGTCATCAGCTTTCACAATGCTAAGAATTAAAAGATCGGTACAGTGATACAACGATATGACATTACTTTAAGTCAAGGCTCTAGGCTCCAGTCCCCCTCCACCCCAAAAAAGGAGGGAAAAAAATCAGCCAATCAACACTGCAAGGTAACAGCTTAACTGATAGACATGAAATTTATGCTGGCTTTTCACTGTTTTAGTGACTGTAAAGATAAAATACTCATGTAGGACATGGGAAAGGGGGGAGAAAAGAGAAGAACGAAAGGAGAAGTGGATGGTGTATAATCTTAATAACATTCAATAGGCCATAGAGTTTGAAAAATGATAAACACCAGGGCTATTCACACAGAAATATAAATTAATTTTAAAAAATAACCTAGATATCTTATTTTTAAATAGTTGAAAGAAAATCACCAAACACAAAATAAACCCAATTAATATATATATATATATATATATGCTTTTCTATATATGTCTTCAGTTTTGGAGAGG
This sequence comes from Neltuma alba, assembly GCF_004799145.2. Classification (NCBI taxonomy): domain Eukaryota; kingdom Viridiplantae; phylum Streptophyta; class Magnoliopsida; order Fabales; family Fabaceae; genus Neltuma; species Neltuma alba. The sequence goes on along the minus strand of NW_021635334.1, from coordinate 22,579 downwards.
AAGAGAGCTTAGATGACACAAAGCAGCATCTATGTGATGAAACCCTTCCTCGTTAGGGAAGCTTACCCCTTCAATATCACTAAGTTGCCCATTCGGCTTTCAATAAGTATTAAACTAGCTCTTATATTTAGTATAAATTACCCATCTCCATTTGGCGGCCACTAAGAATCAGAAAGTAAAAAGAAGAAATTGGTATATCTTTCTCAAGTATATGCATTGGCTCTCTCTCTCTCTCTCTCGCTTACAACGTCTTTGACTCGGACTCTCATGGATTGGGTCTTGGACTTTGGGTTGGAGGTCAATACCATGTGGGAGAAATATTACCTCTAATTCTTAATATAAAATTTATTTAATTAATTTTAGTAAATTAAAAAATAGTTAAATTAGTTATTTGTTAAAAATATATGTTAGTTAATTTTTTTTAAAATAACCTATTAAATCATCTGCATTGAAATCATTCCTTGATGCAAACTTCCTTAAAATTATTGGCAATCAATAAGAATAGTTTAAAAAAATAAATATGAAGGACAAAATAGATTGGGGTATTATTTTTAGGATTAAACTCAACCCTTCAAATTAGTTCTTATACTAGAGACTAGAGGTAGTAATAAAATATAGGTTTTAAAATTTTTTACAATTATTTATATTTATGGTTGTACAAATTGGTTTGAATAGTCCATTTTAATATTTTCATTAACACTTTTAGTTGAAAAATAATTCTTATAAAATTATAAGAGAAATCTGATCAATAATTGAATTATCATATTGTTATGAACTAACCCCTTCCACTAGACTCAATCCTTTGTTGATATGGTTAATGGTTATGGGAAGTTAGGAGCATATACTTGTCATTTATTTGAAGAACTAATGTTGATTCTTGATTGTGTCTCAGATTTCCCTTTTTTTATGCGGGGGATTTATTAAAAGCCATTGTTAATTCTAGCCTAGATCTTATTTTATTGTCACTATTTCATTTCCAAATATTAACAACTACTATATATGAATTGAAAAGAGATTCAAAGAAACAAAACATTTAGGTAATTGATATAAATTAAAGAATAAAATATATATTTTTACATGGCTATCGGGTCAGATCAGATTTAGACAATTTGGCTAATAATGATGATGATGAGAAAGCAGAAGATGGTAATTGACTACCAAAAAAATCCTACCTGCGTTGCCATTTATAAGAGACACCTCTTCAAAATGGCATGTTGCTTTTTATAAGAAACCATTGGAGATGTTTTGACATTTAATGCATTTTTTTCATATTTACTTTTAATTAATCATATGTCTCTCTCATCTTTTTTTTCCCCCTTACTCTCTCTCATTTTTTTCACTCATTTTATCTCCCACCCACAATTTTCATGAATAAGGGCTTTCTTAAAAAAATAAATTACATTTTTTTGCATATTTATTACTTCTAACTAATTTTAACCAATTTTTTTTATCAATGTGATTTGGTTGATCATCTCTTATATATAAAAAGCAATGGAGGGAGTAGAGTGGCAATTACTTTGTGTTTAACCGTAAATTTTATCGTGCCGGGTCCTGGAAACATAACTTTCTCATATGATTATAGTTTTGTGTGATGTCAAGGCTGTAACTTATATATATATGTATGTATGTATGTATGTATGTATGTATTTTATATTATAACCTTTTCTGTGGACTTGGAGTCTTGAATAATTTTAAACGGAGTTTTGTAGCCCGAATTATTATTATTTGAAATTTGCTGTTTAGATCGTATAATGCTATTTGATGACACCAATGGGCCACGAATCGATTGCACATCGAAAGCCCCCCCACCCCCCAATTTGGTAGATGATTGATTGAAAGTCATTGTAGATTTAAGTCTTTATTATATTGTTTTTTTTTTGCCAGACTATTATATCATTTATGGGTTTGTGTGTGTACATAGTATATACTGTTGTAAATTGGATTGGATGTACTGGATGTGGTTCAAGATCCATTTTGTATATGATATGTACCCATTTGACACCATTAAGCAGCAACTTTGAGATTTAAGTGAAATAGGAAAAAAGTCAAGTAAGAAGTAAAATTCTACAACATATTATATAACAACACTCTACATTTATGAGAGAAAAAGAGAGCCACAGATTAAAACGACAATCTCTCTCTGTTTTTTTTTTTACTCGAAAAAAACCACCTGAATTATTCAATAAAGATTTGTAATTCTACTGTTTAAGTGCTTTTGCAATCATAATTAAAATATCAGCTTTTGGCTCATAGATCAGATGAGCCAAAACCTAATCTAAACATGCCAAAAATTTCAGAACGTGCTTATGGGTTCAATAAACTATTTTTGAACGCCTTAAACATGGCTCCAAACATACCCTCAGTGTTTGAATATCGATGGTGCGGCTAAGGGTCAGCCTGGATTGGCAGGATGTGGGGGGTTACTTAAAAACGAGAAGGGAGAATGGTTAGGAAGATTTGTGAATAATTTGGGTAAATGTACAGCAATTGAAGCAGAACTTTGGGGCGCTTGGTCAGGTTTTTTATTGTTGGCTGAGAAGAACTATAGGAAGGTTACAGCTGAGAAGAACTTAGTCTGGTCACGATGCTGAATGAGCTGTTTGTAGAGAATAAGGTCAAGAATAGATTTTTGAGCCATATATAGAGATTAGTTTATAACACTTGGGATATACGAATTATGCATACGTATCGGGAGGGGAACTCCAGCTTAGATTAGCTTGGTAATTGGAGCTTGTCATGTGTAGCTAGCTTACAGTGGCTGAATGAGCCTCCGGGAGGATTACTGACGTTACTCTATAGAGATTCTCTGGGCTCTACTTGCCCAAGACTTATTTTGTTGATTAGTTGTTGATTTGGGCATTTTTGCCCCCTTTTTACCGGGAAAAAAAAAAAGCTCTTTTATACTTTGGTATGCATACACGTGTAGAAATGGTAAAGCTAGATGATCCATGCACCATGAGCCAGCTGCCGCGGGCTAGAGCCCGTGCTGGAGCTTGCTTGTCAAGAGGTAGGTTGGTGGGTTGTTCTGTCAAACTCTGCCTTTTTAAAAAAAAACATTTTTACATATATATTTTTAAATTTAAATTATAAGCTTTTATAGGCTAAATCTCCTTTTTTTTAATTGCATATAATTATATAATTAAATTAATTTCAAAGCTTAAAATATAACATGTAACTCGTTTTTAATAGTTACTTTGTTAATATAAAAATGATAAAACAAGAAAAAATGCATCAAAATTAGAATCGAAGTCTCTAACAATATACAAAGTTATATTTAAATTGAGTAAAAAAATAAAATTTTAATTATTAAAATTGAAATATGAATTGTGAAAAAAATTAATAAAAGGAGTAGCTGCAGGTTCGCATCTTGGCCGACTATGGGTTAGTGGGTTGTAGGCTGAAAACAACCGCATTAAAACGGGTTCATATCTTGCCAACCCAACTCATTATTTTTGCGAGTTAGCGGTTGGGTCAACAAACTAAACCTATATTACCACCTCTATTTGACACATAGTAGCAACATATCAATAGTTAAGATGTAAATTTATTCTGAACTCGGAAATACACAATTGGAAGTTGGAACATAACGTTCATTTGGATGTAAAAATGTTAATGAAGATTTCAAAGGGTGCGAAAATTATTTAATTAATGTTTACGTCTAGTATTGTATCTATTATATTATTAAGAAACAACTACATTTTTTTTGGCAAGGGAAAAACCACTACATTTTTTATTGTAAACAAACTACAAATGGCATTTGACATATTATATTATATTATATTTAGAATTTCTGTCTTCCAAATATTGTATATGGTAATAAACTTATAGAAAAAAAAAATCTAGCTATTCATATTCTTTTTGGCACCAATCGAGTCATTTCCATCCAAAAAGTCCCACAAAATATGTTTTATATGTATATATATAAATCTAAATCAATGATTAAATCTTGCAAGTAGTACAACCAAATTAAGAAAAATATGTGTTCATGCAGCAGTACAAATACATCGACTCAGTACATCTGCCAGCCTGGACACTTTTTTTTTTTTTGGAAGCACAGAGGATGCCCACACCACTTGGCCACCCGAGTTGGAGCTCATAGTCTATGATTTGCATCCACATCGCATCCCATTTTGATATTGCCTTTAAATGTAATTGTAATTAATTGTTTTTTAACGGAAATTGTAATTAATTGTTAATTAGATAGAATACATCAGAAGATCGGATATTAAAACTTGCGATCAGGTGTCTATAATATCTTGGAAATACTCCCTCAAATCTTATTATAAGAAGCTTTTAACTAATTCACCGTGAACCAACAAAATATTCAAAAGCAATAAACGTGTTATAAAATTCAAGTGATTTTGACTAGTGTAAATCCTAATTAAATCTGCTTGAAATACGAAAATTCAAATCAAGACTTGCACTTTTAACAAATTCCTAATTATTCTACGAAGCCTTATTAAGAATTTTTTTAATGTTGTTTAAAGAATAAAATGCCCTTTTATAATTTAAAATAAACCATGAAAACTTGAATCATATAGTATTTATTTATAAAAATGTTTTACATAAGAAAATTTGGAAATACTAGAGCCAAAAATTGACACTGCATAATATAATATTTTATACTAACTCTAATATATTGATAAAAAATTTATGAGAACAGGGACTTTTTTTTATAATGAGAACACGGACCTTTTTAATTACTTGATTCCAACACCATTAAATTAAAAAAAATTCTTATAGTTAAAAAATCAAAATCTTCAGGGCCGGTTTGTTTTTGTTTTTTTTTTTTCACAAAAATTTTTTATACAATTGTTTTTTTAAAACAAGTTTTGTAAACAAAAGATTCTGTTTGGATAATTATTTTAAAAAATTACATTTGAAAGTAAACATATTGAGACCGGAGGATAAAGCTTCAATGAGAACTCACGACGTAAGCTGAGAAAATGCCATTGAGCAGAGAAGAAGGGCTTCCTAATTTTTTCAAACAAAAAATAAGAAATGCAAAAGCAAAAACAACAAAAAAAAACTAAAATTTTTTTAGGTATTTTTAGTTTTTAAAAACAGATTTTGTTTTTTCTTTTTAAAGATACTTAATTAAAAACAAATTACCAAACAATTTTTTTTTATTTTTAAAAGTAAAAAGCTCTTTTCAAAACAAGACCAAATAAGCCCTTAATATATTAGTAAATTTCAGCATCAAATTTGTCATTTTTTTTTCTTGAGTACTTTGCTATATCAGCAATATAAACGTTCTCATCACATTATATCTTATAATCTTATTACTAAAATTTATACTAATAATTAATATGAACTTGTACTAGAAATCTAAATTTTTTTCAACCTTTGATGGGACGGATGGAGTAATATAAAATGCTTAATATAAATTTTTACTAAAATATCATATATTTTAGTCTTTTAACAACATATAAAGTAACAATGCGTGAAACTGATGGATCATCTGAATGCATCTCAAGAAAAAAGAAGCTAGATCATAAATTGATTGAAGCAATTACCAATTTGCTAACATAAAAGGACATTTTAGTCTTTTAATAATATTTTTAAAAAAATCTCTAATAAGGCCTATTGGTCTAACTAGGGATTTGTTAAAAGTGCAGACCTTAATTTAGATTTTGATATTTCAACCATATTTAATTGAAATTCTCCCTTTTGAATATTACCCTAGTTAACTATATTAAATTCTAACATCATATTAATTTCTACTCTTTCACTATTTGTATTAAATATAAAATATATATATAAATATTTAATCCTCATTAAAACTATAAATATCTTACAAAAAGGCCAAATATTTTTTCTAAAATGGGTCCTATAAAAAAAAACTGGAGGATGTAGTCATTTAGACAGTTGCAAATATTGGAAGATAGGTTCAAAGAATCTCATTTTCTTCTTGTTTTTTTTTTCCTCTTTTGAGAATCATATATTCACCCTAAGATCAAGAAAATAAATGGTTCATAAAAAAAATAAATAGTTGAAATTTAACATTTTATAAAATTGTCATTATAAACATAAATAAATTTAAACCCTTATAATTTGACATACACAGCACGATTCATAAATGCAATATAGAAAAATATAAAAAATTAATTTATGAATAACAATAATTTTATAGAATATTAAATAATAATAAGTTTATAAAATATTAAATCTAAAATATTCTTTTTTGATCTAAAGATAAAGATGAGATATTGGAAGAAATAGAGAATGAAAAAATGAAACCATCTGCTTCCTTTTGCTTTTTTGGTTGAGCCCAGGATATTCATTGTCAACAACAGTGATTAATTTTCTCACATTGTAAACTTTTGTAAACTTTTTGAAGAAGTTTTAGTACTGCCCACAAGACCCTTTCCATACACACCACCAAGGATCAAACTCCTGACTAAATGCTTAAAGAACCCAGCTAAGTGCCAACTATGTTAGGCTTTATGGTTAAGCGTATATGCTTCTTTTATTTGTATGAAGGGTAAGAAATGCATTTCTTCACTAAAATAAGTTAGATGTATAATAATTTAAATATATACCTACATCAATGATTAAGTCTTGCAAATAGTATAATCAATTTTTTTTTCAAGAAAAAATGGTCATGCAGCAATAAAAATATAGTGATCAAATGCATCTGCCAGCCTGGACTTTATTTTTTATCATTATTTTCTTTATCAAATAATGTATTTTTATAATAAAGTATAATGAATACACAAGAAGTCCACATCAATTGCCCATCCTAATTGTACTATAAATAATATTGCAGCCATATTGATTTGCATAATCAAAAACACAATAAGTTTCATCAGTTTAACAATGTCCCCTAAACGCTTCTTGTTAGTGTTCTTTCTTGGAGTGGCCATTCTCCTCACTTGAAGCTTTGCAGAATCCGAAAAGCCGAAAGTCACGAAACCCCGAAATGCCGACGGGACCTCCGATCTGTGATTTAACAGTTGTTGAGAATGCTGAGTCTCCAGTACCACCTTTAAGTCCTGAAGGTCTTCCACCATCCAGCTCTCAAACACGCCCACCCCCATCGATTGAGGAGATGGTGGCATCACTATCACCACCTGATGATGATGAAGGTGAAGTCTGGATATAGCAGCGCTTGTTGAAACAAGCCACACTTTTAAAACCCACCTAGTTATATGTGGAGAGATGCTACTAAGTTATTAGCCCCTATATAATTATAAAAATAAGGCGATATTATAACTGTGTTTATGTATTATTTTGCTATTATAAAAATAAAGAGAGTTTAGATTTTCTCTCCATAGTTTGTCTTCAAGTGCTCAGCCAATTCTGTTTTGTGTTGATCTTGTTGTTTAGTACGCGTTCCATTTAAAAAAAGTAGAAAGCGGAAGGTGGTTATGAGATGTTTGGAGCATATAATTAAAAACTAATATTGATTCATTAGAAGTCATCGTCAATGCTAGGTCTTAGTATACTCTCATTTTCTCATTATACCAATCGTTTACATTAATTCACGTTGAATCGAAGTGATATTGAAAGAAACAAAACCTTTTGGTAATTGAGGTAAATTAAAGAATAGCATATTCATTCTTTTCACGATTTTTTAAGGAAAAATTGGAAAACTGTGATTTAATCAAAACCCTTATTTGTACGTGGAAAAAGTGGCATTAGAGCAAAATATCTTTTTTTCCCCCCAATAGCAGTCCTTTCACACTGGTTATTTTTAGCCTTAATGATTTTTAACCTTCAAATATGAATGCGTCAATCAAACTCTAAGACTACACTTAATGATGTCTAGCCGTCAAATAGTTGATTAATATTTGTTGCTTTTGGAGTGGTGCTTCTTATCACTTGAAGCTTTGCAGAAACCACAATCTGCTAACGGTGGTGGATCACCTTTGGATCCACCCCCCTGACGGATCTTCTAGACTCGATCTTCCCTTTTGCACTCTCTGATCAATGTCTTCATCTTCCTTGTCTATTATCCAGATCCCAGTTCCCAAATCGTGACCTCCGCCTCTCGCTCTCCCCCCCCCCTTCCCCATTCCATCATATCGATGCTGCGGCGATGTTGGCCGAATTGCCAAAGGAGCTACGTGGAGCGATTTATATGGCCGAATTTGACTCTAGAGAAGTGTCCCCAATAACTAAGTTACCCAATCTAGAAAGTTAGTTAAAATTAGTTAAATATAAAAAATATAACTCAGATTCCCAAAAAACACTTATTTATGGAGAGGTTGAGTGGAAGAGACAATGAGTAAAAAAAGAGATGAAAAGCTTATAATTAATTGAGGGTAAAATTAAAAAAAAAAAAAACATTAAATGATCTAACAGACCTGGCGCGATGCTTATATTTTGAAGGAAGGGGAGTATTATCCTCTTGGTTTTATTAATTTGAGTGATTGTGTATTCTGCTGGCCACGGTTCTGTGTGACAAACAACTACTTTAATTATGGGCACACGATGGATTGAGTTCTGATATTAATTAAGGACCAAAGTTAACTCCCAACTAACTCTTATACTAGTCCTAATATAAGAGTTAATTTGATATTCAACTTAGTCATAAATATAAGACTCCAATCTATTTTATTTATCATATTTATCTATTTTTTCATAAGGTAGTTCTTATAGTAGTTGAACATATTAAATGTTTCATTAAATAGTAATTCTAGCTAATACATATGATTACTAAGAGTATTTTAGGGAAGACAACACTTGTTTATTATAAATAATTAATGTAACTAATTTTCTTAATTTACTCAAATTAGTTAACTAGTTCTTTATTCGCACCGCAAGTGCACGGGTCGTGACAAGTAATAAAATGATAAGTAGAGTATCGTTTCCACGAGGATTTGGTTTCAAAACCTGATCAAATATTGATTATCACACTTTTGCTTAATTTGAGTAGTAATACAAATATCAAGAGTAAAACAACTATTTATAAAATTAAAAATTAATAAAAAGAAAAAGTGATTCTTCAATTTCAATGATTCAAAGGGACCTAGGATTATTTATCCTCCTTATATTTCAAAAGTACTCAATTAAATCCCCATTATATTTGCTTCTTAATTGTAGATTATGTTAGCCAAGGATACTAAATTACCTATAAGTGCTCTCTCAAGTCTTCCAATAGGTGTTTAGCTCAATCAATTCCTTAATCTCTTAATTAATTAATTAAGCCCCAATTTTAATTGCAACCTTATGTGACTATGTGAGGTTAATGAATATATCTCTATCTTATTAACAAAACCATCGATCCAACTCATGAATTTCAAGTTCTCACAGGATTAAACTCAAGTTTTACACTCAACCTAGTCCTCTCAAGCATCAATCAAGTGAACCCAATGATCTTATTGGTGACCAATCAATAAGAAGCATTAAGCATAGAGCCAAATCAACACAATCATATAATTAATCACAAATATAAAGGGGAAATGAGTACTTAATCCGTACAAGAGTTTAAAATACTCCTAGAATCAAAGTATTTAGCCACACACACTACAAGAAAATGTTGAATTAGCAGCGGAACATTTCTAGCGGTTCAACAAAACCGCTAGAAATTCAAACATTTCTAGCGGTTTTTAGAAAAACCGCTGCAAATTACAGACGGTTTGACCATTGCCCGCATATTTCTAGTGGTTATTACCTAACCGCTAGAAATTCAGAGCTAGAAAATTTCCTGGGTTTTGGCGGGAACTTGGCGCCAAAATTGTAGCGTTTATTTTCTAGCGGTTCAGGCCAATAAACCGCTAGATACTGAAAATTTCTAGCGGTTGGTACATGAACTGCTAGAAAGGTTTTAATTTCCCGAGGAGTTTAGAAATTTCTAGCAGTTCATCTAGAAACCGCTAGAAATTTCTAGCAGTTCATGTAAAAACCGCTAGAAATTACTAGCGGTTTTTACATGAACCGCTAGAAATTTCTGTAAATTCCCGAGGCGCTTGGTGACTGTTAGGCTTTTCTAGCAGTTTTTCCCAGAACCGCTAGAAATTTCTAGCGGTTTTGACAAAAACCGCTAGAAATGCTCGGCCTATATATACCCCCCTTACTTTCACTTCTTCAATCGTTCAGGAAGCGAAGCTCTGCTGAATTTTCTCCACAAAATATATTCGAGTTCTCGTTTAGTTGCAGATCCTTATTTTCAGGTAAAAGTAGTAATTTATTGATAGATAATTTTTATTTTTATGTTTTATTTTATTTAATTTATTATGTTGTGGCTTATAAATAATTTTTCTTTTTATTTTATTTATAAATAATTACTATTTGTTGTTATTAAGATGAGTCGTCGGCCAGGGAAGGAGCTAGTTGATCCTGAGAGAGCTGGACCCAGTGAGGTTCATCATGATGCTGGTGAGCCATTCCCCAGCATTCATGACTACGATCTCAGCGAGGAGGATATACTCAGTTTTATGGAGCAGGATGATATTGAGTGGACTGAGGAGGCTCATTTTACTGGGGATGAGCAACCCCATGCTGATGCTGATGCTGCTGACAAGGAGGAGGAGGAGCAGGATCAGGGGAATGAGAATCCCCAGGCTGCGCAGCGTCCTGCTCCGAGACGTCAGGCTGGTTTTGAGGTGGAATTTGTCGGTTAATATTATTTAACTTTTTAAATTTTGATAAGTATTTAATTTATATAGAAATTGTATTAATTCATTGATATATAATTTATTTCTTAATTAAATTTTACAGACATTGAGGGGAACAGGTCCTATAGGAGGCTGACAGCCAGAGAGCTGTCTATGACGACGAGCGGACGAGTGGTTGTGCCGCTCAATGAGTTGGGCCAACTGACGAAGAAAGGTGGCTAGTTGTACAACAAGTACGTACGCCTTGATGTGGACAATAAGTGATTTTCCCGGTTTGGGAACTTTGTCTGGCTGGAATGTGCATACTGGGTTGGCCTGTCTTGAGTGCAATTTTGATTCTGTGCCATGTCGCCTTCCACACAGTCGCAAGTGGTGCTTCATAGGACATCGACGGTTCCTTGATTCCAAGCACAGACTTAGATTGCAACGGATTCGCTTTGATGGGAAACAGGAGAAGAGAGATCCTCCTGTTACTTTGTCTGGTATGGATATTTTACGGCAGTTAGAAGATGTTAATGTCGAGTTTGGTAAGAGTGTGGATCCCGAACGATTGGGACGACGATCTCGTGGGACATCTGATACGCAACCTATGCAATGGCGGAAGAGAAGCATATTTTTCACTCTTCCTTATTGGGAATCTAATTTGCTACGACACAGTTTGGATGTTATGCACATTGAAAAAAATGTGTGCGATAATGTGCTATATACGTTGCTCAATGAAGCTGGAAAGTCCAAAGACCATCTCGCAGCTAGAAAAGATTTACGGGCCTGGGGAATTCGTGAAGAGGCTTGGCCTGATGAAAACAACAAGTTTCAGCCAGCTAAATTCACCTTGACAAAGCAGAACAAGGATATCTTCCTCTCAACGTTGAAGAACATAAAAGTACCAGATGGATATTCTAGCAACATCTCAAGGTGTATCGATCTGCAGGCTCGAAAGGTTACTGGGTTGAAAAGTCATGACTCTCATGTTCTTATGCAACAGTTACTTCCATTGGCCTTGAAAAACACACTTCCTTCTGATGTATCAGTGGTTTTGGTAGAATTATGTTCATTTTTCAAGAAGTTGTGTGCGAAGGTCTTGATAGCGGAAGAGCTTGATCAGCTGCAAAATAAAATTATTCTTACACTTTGTCACTTGGAGATGATATTTCCTCCATCATTCTTTACTGTTATGGTTCACTTGACTGTCCACCTTGTTCGAGAAGCAAAGGTTACTGGCCCAATTCACTATCGATGGATGTACCCTATAGAGAGGTACTAGATTATCTTTTATTCCCGCCTCTTTAAATTTCACATTGTTCTTTCATTTACTCGTAATTATTAATGCAATTTTAACTTACAGGTACTTGGAAAAATTAAAATCATATGTTAGGAATAAGGCATGGCCTGAGGGGTCAATAGCAAAAGGTTATTCCGAAGATGAGGTCCTAACTTTCTGTTCGAGGTACTTTAATGACATGGAGACATCTTTTAACCACCCGCGTCGCGTAGATGATTCTCCTCCTGGTCCTTCCACGTCAACTTTATTTCCTCCTGTTGGGAAACCAGTTGTAGGATATGAATTCTTCATACTCACTCCTACAGAGAAACTCCAGGCACACAGACACGTTTTGATAAATTGCAGCCAAGTTGAACCCTTCATGCAGTAAGTATATATATCATATAAGCTCACTAGCTTTTACACTTTATATTTGTTTCTTACTGACTCTTCTAACAAATTACACTTTACTATAGTGAGTTTAGGAGTTATCTCAGGCGTTAGCTACGGGGCTGTGCGCGTTTTGTTGACATTGATAAAAAAGTCTACAAAGAGTTTCCCAGTTGGTTTACACGTCGAATACGTAATGACAACAGCCCATACATAGATGAATTCAAAGCTCTTTCTCTCGGTCCGTTAGACCATGCACGAAGGTTTACTGCGTACAATGTCAACGGCTTCAAGTTCTATACGGTTGGACGTGATCAGGGATTGCTCACACAAAACTTTGGAGTTTGCGGGACATTCGGAACGAGATGTTATGCTAGCAGTAGTGATGGCGATATGCGCTTTAGAGGCGTCATTTACTATGGAAAGCTAATTGACATTATTGAGTTGAGTTACCAGCTTTTCACCATGACACTGTTCAAGTGCTCCTGGGCAAATACGACAACTTCACGGGGACTCGCTACTGACCATTTGGGCATCACCTCAGTTAATTTCTCTAGACTTATTCATACAGGGGCATCTGAAGATGATGAGCCATATATCCTTGCTTCTGAGGCACACCAAATTTACTATGTCGAGGACGAGAAACATAAAGACTGGAATATGGTCATTCACCTCAAGCCACGGGATCTTTATGATATGGGTGATGGTGACATTATTTACGACAGTGAACCCTTCCAACCCTCGAATTTTGAAGACTTCTTTCCTCAAGGAGATGATAATTTGCCAATTATCAGGTACACGTCTTTTCTTAAATTATTTAAATAATTAACTACTAATTACTAATTTTTTCCAAATACATTATAAATTTAACAAATTTTTTTAAAATGTGTCCTTTTAGGTCGGATGATGGTGGAGAATAGCAGCATCCACAATAAATTATTAAAAAAATTTTCCGTCCATAAATACATATGTATAAATTAAAATTCGTACAGTTTTTTTAAAAATAAAAAAATTAAATTTGTAGCGGTTACATAACCGCTACAATTTTATTATACAAAATTATAATTTGTAGCCGCTACAAATAACCGCTACAAAATATTAGAGGTTAGGTATACGCTAGAAAATGAATAACAGCTACAAAATGCAATAAAACGCTACAAAAATACCATTACAAATGTGTCGCTGATCTCTATAAATACCATATCTTCTCTACATTCATTTACTCCATCTCTTTTCTTTCCTCTCCTATTCTTCTTCATAATTCTCTCTTTTTTTCTTACTATCTCATATGGTGGTTTCTTTCTCTTTACTGTATGATAAGTGAATTTTATTTATAATTCATTGTATCTTTTATTTGTTTTTATTTAAAATTTACTAACATATTTATTTCTCTTTTTCTTTCAGATTTTTCTTCTTCACACTTGTCATGCCCTCCTCAACTGATTCAAATACTCCTCAACCTAACACTATGGGTTCAATATTACAAAATATATCATCTTCAATTCAACTATCTTATTAAATATTCAATTCAATTATCTTATTAAATTAAATTCACTTCTTTTGACACACTCATAATTTAATTACATATTGTTTATTACAAAATTTAAATATATAAAATGTAACATATAACTAATTATACAAATTAACAAAAATTCTTCAACATAATTTATTTAATGGTTTTTAAAATTATAATATGAAAAACCATAAAATTTTTTTCTGGCACGGTAAACATTTCTAGCGGTTCCAAACCGATAGAAATATTTCGTCAAATTTAAATTTTGCGCCAAAATTTCTAGCGGTTCAAACTGCTAGAAAAGTTTTTTGCCGCCATTCCAAAAATTTAATTGGCGGGAAAATTTAATTTCCCAAACATTTCTAGCGGTTCTCTAACCGCTAGAAATTTCGGCGCGCTACTGAAATTATTTAATTCCCGGCAAAATAGATTTGGTTTAGCATGTTTCTAGCGGTTATAAAACCGCTATAAATTTTATTCCGTTGAACATTTTCTAGCGGTTTTATAACCGCTAGAAATGTTTTTCCTTTAGACATTTTCTAGCGATTAAAAACTGCTAGAAAGCTTCTAGCATTTTGACCATGATGTGTAGCGGTTGCCATAACCACTAGAAATTTTTTCTTGCGCCTGATTTTCTAGCGGTTTTGTTAACCGCTACAAATGTTATTTGTTGCAGTTAAAACCGCTAGAAATGTGTCACTCTAACCGCTACAATTGACATATTTTTTTGTAGTGACATACTCAGAAAATCCATGAGAATATATATATACATTAGCACAAAATGGAATAAGAGTAGAGAAAGCAAGATGGAGAGGAAAAACTAAGGAAAGAAGCTCAAATCTCTTCAAAGCTCCAACTTCTAGCTAAATCTCCTTCAAGAAGCAAGCCCTAGTGATGAGAGCCTTCGTCATTCACCTTGGGGTTTCCAATCAAAAATAAATCCAAGCAATATAATATAGTGCAAAACTCATGTCGTTTCACTTTGAGGATATCAAAAATAAAGAAGTGACTTGGAAAGGGATTAATTTTCTTTTTAACTAACTAATTGGCAAAATTTAAAAGGATGCAAAATGAGTAAATAATTTTTGGATTTTTAGTTTATAAAATGGATATGAATGAAATAAACAAAGAGAATTAACAAGTGACAGGAAATGGAAAAGCAATCATCTAGCACAATGATTAAGGCTATCATTACTTCAATTAATTTAGGAGTTAGCTAAATTCAAAAGACTTTAAGAGCCACCCCTTAGACTCGGTTTAATTAGAATAATCAATACCAAGCCACCTTGAATATTAATTACTCACAATTAAACTGTTTCAACACAATTAGCCAAAGAGAATCAAAGAAAAACAATTAACATTTTTAGTCCAATAACCAAGCCACCTTAAATTACCACTGAATGTTCACAATAATTTTAAAACATAATCTGACCCAGTACAATGTAAAGAAATTAAAGCTAATCACAGCATAATATTAAATGTTAATCAAAGATTCCAACAACTACAACCAATCTCAATACAAATATAAATCATCACAGCCCATTCAAACATTATAAAATTCATTCTAAGACCTAGAAATCACAATTACAATTAAAGAAGTAAAGATCGGAAGAGCTCAAACTCCCCTTTGAAGCTCTAAGTTCAAGCCATAACCATTGCTCTAGAGAATTGGAAGGATTTAGCTGCTCCTAACCATCACTACAGCTCCACCAAAATTCCAATTCGGTTCAGCCATGAAGAACGATGAAGATGGAATCTGGAGGAGTGATTTCGCCGTGGAAGCTCACTGTTTTCTGGTCTCTGGTGCTGTCACGCCGTCGCTGATCTGTCTCTGTTGGCCGCCACTCCTCTAGTTCTGTTGCGCAACGCAAAGAGGAAGAAGATGATGAATGGTACCGCACACGTAGCTGCCAAGCGCCCCTCGCGTCCTGGTTGTTCGTTCTCCCTCTTTTCTTTTTCTTCCCCCGCCAACTCGTGAGCGCGTCCTCTAGTCCTTCACACCGAATATGAAGATGGTGATGATAATTGTATATTAGATTGGGGGAGCAAAACGTTGCTTTATTATTATATATATTTTTAATTTATTTTTTTATTATATTTTTTATTATTTTTAAATCTTCCAAAAACCTGCAAACAAAATTCAAGGATAAGGTAGCATTAATTGTCCTCAAAAATCAATTAGTCACAATTAAACCAAAATATGACAATTTTGCCCTTATAAAATAATAATTCAAAATAAAATATATTAAATCAATTAACAATCAATTAAGGCCAAAAGGACTAATTAAGTTGACAAAACCCATATAAAAGATATCAAAATATATAAAAATAATTGAATTTGTCACCTAGCACAGCCAAATACTTCCAAGAACCACCCAGAACTGAAGAATGGCGGCCAAGGTCAAATTTGGGGGGCTTAAAACCTAGAATTTTCTGACTTAGTGCTTCTGTGTGTCTTGCTATCAGCAACTACGTCGCGGCCTGAAAATTTTGCATCGCGGCCGAGTTTTCCTCTATTTTAGTTGGGCCGCAGCCAGGTCAGAGTGTGCTGCAGCTCATTTTGCCTATGGAAAAATTTGTACTTCTAGCTCAAATAAGGAGTTCTACCTATGATTTGGCCTCTATTTGTTCTTCTTTGATCACCATAATATAATTCTTGAGAAACCTTGATCTTTAATTCCTTCTGAAGTACTTCCACGTGGCTTGAAACTTTAATTCTTAGACTAAAATAACCTTGCAAAAGTAGAAAACTTTATAAGCTCAAAAATAACAAGAAAAAATGCCAAAATATGAACAAATACATCTAAGAGTGCATAAAACTTAAAGAAAAAGTGTTGAAATAACATGAAATTCTAGAGATTAACACTCTTATATTAAGGAGCAGGGGTAATATCAGGAACTTAATAAGGTAGTAATAAATTATAACTTTAAAATCTTTTCACAGTTATTTATAATTGTCCATTTTAAAATTTTCATCTACAAATTTTAATTGAAAAACCATCCTTTATAAAATTATAAGAGAAGTCTCATCAAATAATAAATAATTGAATTATCTATATTAGATATGAAATTAATGAATATATAAACCAACCACACTTTGGCTAATGATGATGATGAGAATAAAATTAGAAAGTAGAAGACGGTTATGAGAAGTTAGGAGCATACACTCGGCATTTTTTTGGAAGAACTATCATTGATGATTCTGGATTATGTCTCAACTTTCTTTCTTTTTTTTTAATCGGGGGATTTATTAAAAGCCATTGTTAATTCTTGGTCTTATTTTAGGAAGAATTACTATGAAGTCTCAAATAAAAAACATAATTACTAAAAAGTTTTAGTGACAACAAAACGGCTTAAAATGACAAGTTCTAGAGTAGTAAATAATAACTGCTCAAAGTCCTAGTCACTGTTTCATTACCCAATACTACCTCTAGTTTTTAATATAAAAACTATTTTGACATTTAATTTAGTCCTAAATATAAGACACAATCTATTTTGTCTCTCATATTTATTCTCTCTTTTTTTCCAAGATGGTTCTTGTAATAGTTACACATAATAAATGTTCCATCAAATGGTAGTTCTAGTTAATACACATGATTAACAAGGGTATTTTAGGAAAAATAACACTTATTTATTACAAATAACTAACTTAACTACTTTTCTTAATCACTGAAATTAGCCAACAAGCTCCTATATGAAAGACTAGGGGTAGTATTAACAATTAGGATGAGTTGAAAAAGGCAGTCAAAGAAACGAAACATTTTGGTAATTAATATAAACTAAGAAATAAAATTTATATTTTTATATGACTATGTCAAGAATTTGGTTAATAATAAAATTATTATTATTATTATTATTATTATTATTATTATTATTATTATTATTATTATTATTATTATTATTATTATTATGACGATGACAATGACAATAAGTAGAAAAAGCAGATGTGTCTGACTACCCCAAAAAAAAAATAGTGGTAATTAATTTGTGTTTTACTGTAATTTTATGGGAAAATCCCTTAAAAAGACGCATTAATAACTAAAATTTTTATTTGGGAAATTAAATTTATTAAATTCCTAATCAGGTCACATGACTCAAGGAGGGATTTTAAAATTTTGTGAAATAACTTTAATGCCCTTTTTATTAGAAATATAGAGAGATGAGAATTCTGTTATTCTCATGTTGCGTGAGAATTCTGAATGAGAGAAACTTGGCATATACCATTGCAAAGTCGGAAAATCAATCAAGTAAGTAGTGGTGAGTTAGTAGTTTTATATTAAATTTTCCTCCCTTATTGCAAGTATGTTATGGAGATAGAATATTGTTAATTTAGAATAGAAATGTGTTAATTGTGAAACAGAATGTGTTAATTTTCAAGGTTGTATTGTGATCAAGTTTTATTCAAAGACCCATTGCAAATGTGTTATGCAGATATAAAGTAGTTAATTTAGAACTAATACTTGTTAACTATGTAATTGAACACGTTAATTTTGAAAGTTGTATTATGATCAAGTTTTATTGCAAGTGTGTTATTGGTACATAAAGTTATTAATTTAGAATTGAAACATGTTAATTGTAAATTGGAACATGTTAACTTTCAAAATTATATTGTGATCATATTTTATTCAAAAAAATTATTGCAAGTGTTTTATGGAGATAAAAAGTTGTTAATTTAGAATCAAAATGTATCAACGGTAAAATAGAACATGTTAATTTTGAAGATTGTATTGTGATCAAGTTTTATTCAAGGACTTATTGTAAATGTGTTATGGAGACATAAAGCTTTTAATTATTTAGAAGTGAAACTTGTTAACTACGCAATTGAACTTCTTAATTTTTTAAGCTGTATTGTAATAAAATTTTATTACAGACTTCATGTAAATGTATTATAAAGATAGAAAGTTGTTAGTTTAGAATTGAAATGTGTTAATTGTAAAATGAAATATGCTAATCTAGAATTTTCTTTTCGTTTCTAATGAAAGGGGCATTAAAGTCATTTAATAAAATTTTAAAAATTCCTTTTTAGGTCATATAACTTGATTAAGGTTTGACAAATTTAACAACCTAAATAAGAATTTAAAGGGATTTTCCCTAATTTTATCGTGCCGGGTCCCTGAAAGGTAACTTTCTCATATGATTATAGTCTTGTGTGATGTCAAAATTATAATATATATATATTTCTGTGGACTTGGCGTCTTGAAAATTTTAAACGGAGTCTTGTAGCCCGAATTATTATTGTTTGAAATTTGCTGCTTAGATAGTAGAATGCTATTTGATGACACCAATGGACCACGAATTAATTAATTGCACATCTAAAGTCATTTTTTTATTTGATAGAGGATTGATTGAAAGCCATTGCAAATTCTAAGTCTTTATTATATTATATTGCCTTTGGACAGATTATTATATTACATTGTATTGTATTGTCGATCTCTTTCATCACCACAGATAACATTTATGCCGAACTCAAGGGTCATTCGAGGGAAAAATCCAATCACATGGTTAACGCATTTATTTATAGCACAAAAAAGAAGTTTCAAATTACTAACTAAATTCTAAATTAAGTTTAGTTCTCATACTTCAATAGATTTTAGTAACACTTGACTTGTAAAAACAACACATTTTGGTAAGAATTTCTTATTTGGAATTTAAAAAATCTTCATGAGAATTCTAATGGGAAAATGGCAATACCTCACGTGTTATTGGTGTTTTTTGTAGTAATTTTTTTCCTTAAAATCTCATAGCAATTCTCCAAGTATTGGTCGTTTGGTCACTTTTATCAATAGCGAGTTAACCCAATAGCATGTCACCCATTATGTTTGGATAAGGTCACAGACTTAAGTTTGACATTAATATGTTTGATTGCATGCTGTATTTAAATTGTGTGTGTATATATATATATATATATATATAAAGAAAGTCTCTTTTTGATATTCCTTTTAAGTTTACAAAGTGACTTGCAAATAGTCATTTAGATAATGGCAAATCATTGGAAGAGGGATCCAGATACTCCCCTTTTTCTTCTTTCTCTTTTGCTTCTCAAAACTTCATATTCACTCTTAGATCTAATAATTAAATGATAAAAATTTAATATTTTGCTTCACCAAAAAAATTTAATATTTTGAAATTGTTATTACAAATATAAATTAATAATTTTAAACTGTTAAAATTTGGCATAGACAGTGCATAACAATAATATAGAAAAAGTTTTAAAATTTTAATTTGTAAAATATAATAATAATAATAGTTTTATAAAATATTAAATCTCAACTATTTATTTAATTATTTTGATCTATAGATTCTGAGAAGAAATAAAGAAAGTGAAAGCATCTTATTTCTTGTGAAAGAGACATATGAAACTTTAATACTCCTCTGGTCCTTAATATAGAATCTAATTGTTAAGTTGATTTTGGTTCTAAATATAAGACCCATTTCTCATATTTATCAATTTTTCTTAAATTACCCCTATGTATATTCCCTCAATCATAATCAAGTGGAAGAGGGAAAGAGGATATTAAGGAAGATGATTATGGTGTTTTAGAAAAAACGTCATATTTCTTATAATTAACTAACTTACCTAACTTTATCAAATTAGTTAAATAGGTCTTATATTAAAGATCAGAGGAGTACTTAATATCAGCACTCATATTCTCAAATGTTTCGATTAATATATACATTTCATCTTTTAGCAAATTTTTTGGACCAAACAATAATTAAATTTTTCTGATAAAGTAAGTGTCATTTCTCCTTTTAAGAATTGTATGTAGTTATTCTCACGTTTAGGAATTATATTAGGCCTATAAAAGTAGTAATAGAAGTATAGTGATGGGCATATTTTTTCTTTTTTGAAATTTATGTTGAGCAGGGTGGTATAATCTTTGGCATCTTTCGTCGATTATTACACAAATATGATGAAATTTTTTTCTTGGGTTTGATGGCTAATTTTTTAAATTATTTTTAGTTTGTTGCTGCTGAAGAGTCAAGCAAATTTAAATTTGACAACCAATTGTTCGCTGTTGCTGATCTGGTGACAATTGCATCGTCAAAACGATATCCATTTATATATTCTAATAACCGATGAAAAAAAAAAAAGCACCTCTTTTGGGACCAATCAAGTCATTTCATTTAACAAGTCCCATCTGCAAACCAGTATCTATATTCATTAACCAATAGCCACAAACACACTTACTTCTACTTAGATTTGTATGAAAGTAAGAAAGGCATTTCTTCAGTAAAATAAGTGAGATATATAATAATTATATATATGTATGTGCGTTTGTGTTAATATAATCTTTAGTGTTTGAAATTTGACATCGTTTTGGGTTTGCTCCATAAAATTTGATTTTATTTTGATCAGCATAAAGACTTTTAATTCCTGGAATAGTATTTTTCAAAAACCATAATTACTGGTTTCAAATTTCAAGGACCAAAATCAAAATTTAAATATTAGAAATGATATTAACCATACATACATACATGTATATGCAACAAAATTTTAAAAATATATTATCACGCAGCCATATATATATGGATTAATACAATTTTTAGACTTTAAAATTTAACTTTATTTTTTGGTCTCTCAAATAGTTTTTTTAGGTTCTGAAACAAGGTTTCAAGAACTAATACCTGTGGTTTCAATTTTCGAAGATCAAAACTAAAACAAAGTCAAATTTCAGGAATTAAAGGAGATATCAACCATACATATTTGTATATTTAATATCAACGTCAACGATTATGTCTAGCAAACAGTACAACCAAATTTTAAAAAAAAAGTGGTCATGCAGTCATCTGAGTACAGCTAACAGCCTGGACTTTATTTTTATCATTATTTTCTTTATTGAATGTATTTTTATAATAAAATATAAATGGATGCACAAGATGTCCACACCAAATGACCACCCCTAGCTGTACTATAAATTATATTGGCACCCATAGTTGGTTTGCATCATCAAACAATATGTCTTCTAAACACTTCTTCCTAGTGTTCCTTATGGGAGTGATGTTTCTCATCACTTCAGGCTTTGCAGATTATAATCAGCTTGAAGTTGCAGAACCACAATATATGGACCACCCACCAGCTGATAATGATAATGATATACCACCAATTGTAGCCTCTGTTGAAAATCCATCACTTCAAACTTATAAGCCTGAAGTCGCAGATGAACCACAATATATGGACCACCCACCAGCTGATAATGATAATGAAATACCGCCAATAGTAGCCTCTGTTGAAACTCCTGGAGGGCAATCTCGTTCCAATGCAAAATATGAGAAACCACCCATTCATGTTCTTCTTAAGAAACCACTTGTTTAATTACAAGCTACAACATAATTATGCGTGGAGACGGCCCCAAGCTATCAGACCTAGAAAAATAAGAGGGTATGTCATAGGATTTTATGTATGTTGATCTTGCTATTTTGAAAATAAGCGAGTAATCGGTTGTATATTTTGGTGTTATACAAATAAGCAAATGTGTGAAGGCATTATTTATACGTCTCAACCTAATTATAGGCATTGCTGGTAGAACATTCTATAATCTTAAAATTAAATGCAATACGCTGAAAAATAACAATACATGATAGAGATTCAAAATCAAAACAAAATATATAGTTGCCTAAAACATATTTTTGAATCTTCTCTAAGAATCTAAAAGTCCTTATTAACCGTTATCCCATATTCCATCATTTTAATTTGAATTGTGATGAATTTTAATTTGAATTGTGATGAAGTTATATGAATGACTTGGGGTTTTTGGAACAATTTATACACAATGAAGTTCGTTCTACCTAGCCCTCCCCCCCCCCCCCAATTGATTATATGATTAAAGTCAAATTCAAGTACTGTCGAATCTA